>NC_137115.1:43626809-44826809 GCF_949357685.1 Gobio gobio | reverse complement strand
ATCCAGAAACTGCACCAGCGGGGTCATACGGTGTACAGACGTACCCGGTGTGGGCTTGCAGCGATGCAGCGTCACCGGCCCGGACATGGGAGGCTGTGGGGCGTCCCGGTGCGGGGGCACGGTTGACAGCTGCGTCCTGACAGAGGAGACCAGGGAAGGACCAGCGTTCCACTGGGGTCTGCTCTGCCAGGAGGCTGGCGACAGAGTGGGATGCGAGTGGCGGGACCCGTGGGTGGCGCGCACCGTCATCACCGGACTCTGTGGGCTCAGGGATGGGAGTGTTAATTCTTTCTTTGACCAACATAGGGTGCTGCTGACCCGGGGGCCAGCAGCTGAACAAAGGATTCTCCCCCGGCCCTCCACCGGGGGAAGGAGTGGTCCTGCTACCATCTCCTTGAAAGAATTTCCCATCCCTGAGCCGTCCGTCTCAGGAGCGCCGCTTGGCCTGGCGTTTAGCGGGGCGGCCTGAGGGGACTTGGACGCCTTCCTACGGCTTCCTCCGCGACCCGGCCCGGGTGAAGGCTGCTGCTTGGACCGGGTGGGAGGGGCGGGAGCCTTAGGAGGGCGTCCTCGGCGTGGAGCAGACTGAGTTGACTGCGCCGGCGGCGGGGTGGAGGCAGCAGCTGGCCGCCGGGGCAGTACGTGCTTAATAGCCTCAGTCTGCTTCTGGGCGATTGAGAACTGTTGGGCGAAGTCCTCAACCGCCCCGCCGAAGAGGCCGGCCTGGGATATGGGGGCATCGAGGAACCGGGTTCGCTCGGTGTCCCGCATATCGGCCAGGTTCAGCCACAGGTGACGCTCCTGGACCACATTTGTGGACATCACTTGACCCAGGGAGCGTGCGGTCACCTTCGTCGCCCGGAGAGCGAGGTCGGTGGCGGCACGCAGCTCATTTAAGAGCCCCGGATCAACTCCACCCTCGTGCATGTCCTTGAGGATCCTGGCCTGGTAGACCTGGAGGATCGCCATGGCATGCAGCGAAGCGGCAGCCTGCCCCGCGGCTCTGTGCGATTTCGACACCAAGGTTGATGTGAATCGACAGGCTTTGGAGGGGTGCTTAGGATCACCACGCCAGGTTGAAGCGCTCTGAGGACACAGTTGCATCGCAACAGAACGCTCAACTGGAGGGACCCCAGTGTACCCTTTAGCTGCCGCCCCATCGAGGACGGAGAAGGCGGAGGAAGTCAGTGAACGGTCACGGGAAGACAACGGGGACTTCCAGGACCGCGTGAGTTCCTCATGCAGCTCGGGAAAGAAAGGTATTGAGGGCAAGGACTGACGGGTGTCAGCGCGAGCCCCCAAAAACCAATCATCGAGCCTTGAGCGTTCGGGACCGGGTGGAGGGTTCCACTCGATCCCTAAACTCGCGGCTGCCCGAGACAACATGGCTGTCAGCTCTGGATCTGACTCGGGCAATGCTGGCACGCCCGAGGGCGGCAGCACAGCCGAGTCATCATCTCCAGAGGACTCGAGCCCACCTTGTGATGCGGTGATCGACATCGCATCCTCCTCTGGAGCGCCAAATGAGATGCGCGGGGGGGCCGGAGCCGGCCCCGCGATCTGCATCTGAACACTCGCGGGTTGCAATGTGCAAGACGGGGGTGTGGCCCGAGGCATGAGCGTCGGGGCTTTGTTCCACACCGTAACCGTCAAGTCACCCTGACCACCAGCCGAAGTACTGGGCCTCTGGGACTCAGTAGATCGGGGTGTGGTAGAGGGGACTCTCACTTCAGTACGAAGGTCATGGAGTCTTGACCGCAACATTGCGATGGTCATGTTCCCGCAGTGAGAACATGACTCATCCGCGAACGCTGTCTGAGCATGCTGAAAGCCCAAACATATCAGACAGTGTTCGTGCCCATCAGAAGAGGAAAGCAACCGACCACACCCAGAAGTACACGGACGAGACATCCTGAAAAGGACGCGTCACGTGTAAGCTCTTTTATGAGAGGAAGCTTCGCAGAGAACGCCGAAGCGCCCAGGGACCACACACCAGCTGTCTAGCGGACCACTGCGCAGATCAGCAGGCAGGCAGTATGATGATCACTGGAACGCGCCGTAACACCAACGCCTCTGGAAAGCTGCTCGTCTCGAAAGCTGTCGATGACTCAGATCAGGCTTGTAGGAGTGAAGAGATCCTCTTGGCTCCAAAGCAGAAACATAATGCGATGTTCGCAGCGTACTTCCTTATATACCCACGAGGTGGGGCGGAGTTACGCATGCAAATTCCGCATGCCCATGGCATTGGCACTGCCATTGGGCGCTGTTGAATACGATGAAGATGATTGGCTTCTAAGCGAAACCCCCATTCGTTAGTCACTAACGTACGTCGTAGTGACTGAACGAAAGGGAACAATGTTCTTATGCAAAATGCATGCAGGGTCTTTACATAAATAAGAGCATACTTTTTGTGTTTAATTAACTTTTTAAGTTTCTACAAAAAAAAATTCTTCATTTTAGACATTTTTATTTTTTCACTGCACTGACATTAGCACAGCTATGTTCATTTAATGATACAATGAACAAAACCTACAACCTAACCACAAGATTACAGCACATTAGTAACCACAAAAACTGCAACAACAGAAACTCAACAGAAATGTCCTTCATAATTGAACAATAAACACTATCAGGTCTTTGCTTTTACTCAAAAGAAAAATTACTCCCACACTTCAGCCCTATGCAAAGCATCCTGGGAACTAAATATCCACTCATGCAGTTTCAGTTTACGAAATAAAAATGAATCATGCAGCCCCATCACAAATTAATTCAGTAAACTTCCATTTACAAGTGGATTGAACACAGTGAAATTAAGTTGTGATAAAATGTTCAGCGATTGTGTTATCCTTATCTAATTTTAATTTAAATCATTAAGCATTGACAGACACTTTGATGAATTCCAGGTTAAGCATCACACCTTAAATGCAGAATTGTGCAAGGTTAGTGTTTTCCCTATACACTGCATAGAAAGAGCACCTTTAGAGACTTAAGACAGGTCTGTGTGCTTATCTGAGATGCAACTGGGACTGCAGGGAGATGTTTCTGCCAACCCCAGAACCAAACCAATGAAGACATGCTCCAAAGCAGCTTCGTATTAAACATAAATGAGGAGGAGACAGGAAAAGGCGCTAAATTAAAAATGATACTCCCCTGATGGGTGAAAAGTAGTATTTTTAGAACAGAACGCATATTAAAATGTTAATGGCGATGGCCTTCAGCAGACCTGTGTGTTTATTCAGTGAGACAGGCAGAGCACCTACACAAATCACACACACATAACTAAACCACATGCTGAACTACGTTTAAATATACACATTCACACAGACAATAATTCATGCACACACTGGCATGTCAGTTTAAACACACCCTCTTACCCATGCACATGATCTTTAATTAAAAATTTCTTGGCACCATCTTGCCTATGAATAATGCCTATCCAGCTACAGCTGTTTCAGTTAAAACAATGATTCAGCATTAAGACGTAATCAAATGAACCCTAAGAACAAATACACTATTGGATTATGCGAAATATCATTTGCAAATGACTAATATCATAGAGCCCAGAGAGTTTGAGAATTCAAAGTACGGCATTTATTTAAAATAGAAATATAAAAGTCTGTATTTCTGGCACATATACAGATCCCAAAATTACCATTTTTAGAGGTGGGACCAGTGCATCCTTCTCATACTACGATATAGTCTAAGATTAATCAGGCACCCGCAGCATTTCAGGCTAAAAAAAATCTGTTAATAGGATTTATTAATATAACTATTTGCCTAAAGGGCCCATTCAAGCTCAAATACAACAACATAACTGATGCTTTTTAATCATCATAACATCAGGGTAATCAACACCTAAAGAATAATACATTCAATTTCACAAAACCTTGAGGAAAATCATGTATACATATATTCTGCCTCAAATAGAACAATGCAAGTTGGCTTATGTGATGAGTCAATGTGATGTTTTTCAGCCTAAATTTACTTTAAAATGTCATCTACGTTATTGTCTATGCAGTGTGTGTGGGTAGTGAAAAGAGCACATTAGTATATTAAAACAATTCTCAGTAGAGAATAATTGGAAAATATAAAGATGAATAGACATTCATGGTGAAGGCTAATAATAAGATCCTTTACGCTTGCTGAGAAGGACAGAGGTGGGTGCATGTGGAAATCAGTCCCTGTGTCACAGTGACATATAGCAGTGTTGCAGAGGAGAAGTTTGTAGAAACAGATTGTGGTGATGTAATTAGCAGTAAGTACCTGAATGGTAGTGCAGCAGCAAAACTTGGCTGTGATCCCCTGTGGTTTTAGGCAAGAACTCAATAGTAACTTGCATGCTTTGACCAACATCAAGAGTCCCTACAGATGGCTCTACAGAAAATGGCCTGTGGGGAAAATATAGACGCAGTCATAAAAAGAAACTCAGTCATAGTTCAAATAATGAAATCTACACACCACAATGTCACTCCTCTTTTACCTGCATGTGCTGATCTGGAATTTAGCTTCGCAATTTCCTATGTTCCGCACAAGCAGAGTTCTCTGGGACAAGCACTTGACTGGACAAACTTGGAAATGCAGACTATCTGGGAAGTCCAAGATGGCACGGGGCCCAATTGCGCGAATGGGTACCTCAAACTTCTCGCGTTCAGTAACACAGATGAGTCTGTGAATGTAATCCTACAATTACAAGCATCTGAAAGTGAGTGGTGACATATAGCGGAAGATAAAGCCTTGAAGAAGACAAGGCTTAAAAACAAACCTAAATATGATATGGTACTATACATCTGGTACACACTATGAACCCTAACGCTCAAAATAATGAATTGGTTTGATCAGGGCACACCTAAATTAAACAAATTAGCTCAATCAAATGAATTGTTGAGTATTTAGAACTTTCTTTTTCTTTTGAGTTAGGGTTTTAAGTAATCTGAATTGTTTCATTGCTTTGAGTTTTATGAGCTACAAACTTTTTCATTTAACTGAAACTGGACTGGGATTTCCTTTTCCCAGAATGCTTTGCCATTGTTGTATAATGTTTTTCACTGTTTTGTGTGTGTGTGTGTGTGTGTGTGTGTGTGTAAGATTAATGTTAAGTTGGGGTGTAACGATACACCTATGCCACGGTTCGGTTCATGCCATGGTTTTGGAGCCACAGTTCGGTTCTGTTTGCTGTGGGTTCATGGCAGGGCACCAGCAATAATAACACTAGATTCACTTTTAACTTAATAATAACAACAGCAATAATTTAACTTATTAACTTTATCTTTATTAACTTTATACATTGGCTTCACGTTTCCTTTAGAGCAGTTAGCATAGAGACAGAGCGTATTTAGGCCACGCCCACACCGGGGGGGAACAATCCAACGCTCTCCATTGACTTTGCATTGCGGGAGGCTGCCTCATTGTCATTTCGGACTTATAACAAAAAACAGAACAATGTATAAAAGCAGATGGGCGTGGTCTTCAGATTATGACGCGTGTCGCTCTGTCTCTATACCTGAGTAAACTAAAATGAAATAAATGTCTGCACTGTAGATTAGTCAGAAATAATCTACTCATTTTACCATTCAACATAATGTTTAAAAAAAACAAGCACATTTATTTAATAAAAATTGATGACAAACACAAGTAAATGTCCCACTTTAGCCTACTTAACAAACACATCAATTGTATGAATATGACTAATACTAATTAATAAATAGGCCTATAAGTTAAAGCTATTAAATAGCAGTTATTGTTAATACTATAAAGTAGCCACCACACTAATTTAAAAATAAACAAAATAACATAGTGGAAATAAAGTGGCATTTTGTGGTTATGGAAACAACAGTTACCATGGTGAATACACAATACATCATGAACTGTTAATGAAACATGAAAACTGCTCCTGATGAACAGAATGAACATCGCTCATTCCTGCAGCTAACACACGTCGAACCAGTTACGTGATTTTTTTGGTACTTTACTTTTATTTCATGACTTACAAATTGTTGTAACATTGTAACGTTGCATGCTCGTAGTTTCTTTGCGTGTAACTAAAGAGTGTGCGCTACAAGCACAGTATAACGGCTGACAGGACAGGAAAGCGGTTTTCTGAGGTGAGAGAGATTTTTTATTTCGTAACAAGCTACGAAAATGATGATGTTGCTGGGACTCCAAGGTAGCATTTTGCCTACCTGGCTAAATGGGGAAACTGGCTTTCTTTGTCCTTCCACCATGCAACTTGAGCGATCACCCAAGTCACATGACATGCACTTGGAAGATAAAAATGTGTGTATATTTAGTAAATAATATTATTATCATAATATTTAGTAAAAATAAATCTCTTATTAGTTGTTAAAAGTGTACTAATTACTATTTAATGAAATGTCAAGGAAGACATTTTTTTTTGTGTTTTGAACCGTGAGTAGTGTATCGCGGTGGGAGATTTAGTATTGTTGAATGTTTTGCTATGCTAATAACAAGAGTTTCTGTTATGTAGGGTTTTTGGGGGGGGTTACCATCATGGTGACGAGTGGAGCATGAGTTTAGTTTTTTAACAGATATCTGTTAAATGTTCTAACGTTATATTGCCTTCAGTGTTAATTTTGACAGCAAATTTTGATTTAGTTTTAGTCTTTTGACTAAAATGCCATTTAGTTTTAGTCATATTTTAGTCACCTGAATTGTTTTTAGTTTTAGTCTAGTTTTAGTAGACTAAATATCATAAGATTTTAGTCGACTAAATCTACAGTAGATTTAGTCGACTAAAATCTAATGAGTTTAGTTAAATTGTAATACATTAAGTATTTAAGCATTACATAACCGACTGTCACTTAAACAGATGTTTTGACATCATTTTGTTTTTGACATTAAAATTACACGAAAGAGAGCTCAATTCACTTTTTTGTTTGTTTTTTAAAAACATCTATATAGTTTTTATAACTTTGTATTTTCTGTTTTAGTTAGTATCAGGTTAAGCTAAAGCTTCAAATAAGTGTTTTTTATTGTATTTCAGTTAACATTTATTTAATTTCAAGTAATGAAGATTTTTTTTATGGTTTTAGTGAACTATTATAACCCTGACACTTTATTGAATATGTGTCAAATACTGGTCTTTCCTCCTGACTATGAATTAAATGGGAATTAAATGAAATATTGTTTATTGTGTAACAAAAAACTAATGTATAATGTGTGACTTTTAATGATAAACAAGCGCGAAATACACCGGGACTCTTATTTTGAAATGCGCCTTACTATTGCAGTTGCAGGAGGTCATTCAAGTTCAGATGAGGAGATAAAATATGCATTGTTACAACCGTCTAAAACATATTACTATATAAACATGGTAAAGTAAACATTGTCATTACTCATCAGCATTAGTTCATAAACAATTGCCTGGCATAAATGTGCGCTATTCATTGATTGTGAGCCACTCTGGAGTGCTGTATTGGGGATGCGCGAGCCTGTAGAGCGCGCAACAGCGCCGTGTTTTCCAGCGGTTAGATCAGTTCAAATCAAATGTGCACATCTGTTACACAGGACATCAGTTCTGACTGGATCTCTTCCCTAATCGACCCTCCCTAACATTTTCGTCTCGTTTTTATTTGTTAGTTTAGTTTTTGTCATCCAACACTAGTTTTTATTTAGTTATCGTCTCGTTTTCGTCAGTGAAAAAAGGTAGTTAGAAGAAAATTATTCGTCAACGAAATTAACACTGATTGCCTTACTCATTCAGCAAATGCAAAATGCTAATGCTATCAAAGAATTTTCATGCTAATAAGCAAGTTAGCACATTGAATTAGCTAGTTTCCACCACTAAACATATTTAAGTGGAGTTTACATGATATTTTAGGTTAAAAGACTTGTTTAACTCACATATTTCAAGTTAAGAGCAATTCAAATGTATGAGTACAAAATAATAAAAAAAAATCTGCCAGTTCTGCTTAATCTTTGAATTTCTTAAATTAAAAGAATTTATGTAACGTTAACTGATTACCTTGAGAATCAATCCTAAACCCCAGATTCGGGAATTACTGTATTGAGGACTTAATCCATAATAACTACATGCAAAAAGACTCTTGGATCTGAACCGACAGAAAATACAAGCAAGAGAGGCAATAATTGCCTTTCTCCGACTGGGCCACCACAGCTCACTTCATTTGAATGACAGTATTAAGTAATCTGTGTTAATGTTTTGCCAAACCAAAATAAATTAGCAGGCCACATTAGAGACTGCAAAGGAGCCACTAATGGGCCAATGAGTGGCTGTGGTTTAAACACTGTGCCCTGTGCTTACCAAAGTACTCTCTCAGATTTCTCAAAGATATGTTAAACATTAAAATAAAACTTGACATTGAAGTTTATTTGTAATGTTGTGTTGGAGACACACAATTACAGACATCTAGGATCATTCAAAATCACTGTGTGGTATTTTTTTTTTGCAAATTTCATAACATTTATTTGGTCATTCCTTGAAATACAAGCAAATACGTGTACTAAAATTAGTACACTATCAATGGCAGTATATTATAAGCGTAATGAAGTAGTGAGAGACAGTAGCAGTTGTTGCATTTTGGCAGTATACGTTTTACCTTGTTCTCTTGTGGAGTGAATAAAATGGTGAATGTAGATGCCATGCCTGGGGCCACTTTCTTACTAGCATCCAATGGGCTGACCACTTTAAAATAAAGTGAGTCTTCTTCAATCACCTTTACCAGTCGAGGAACCTGCAATAGTCAGCAACATGTCCATATCAAGCCTGTGATCATTACACATGAAAGTGAACAAAAGAATCTCTAAATGTCTTAAAGGAATAGTGCAAAAAGTTGAATGGTGTAAATTAGAATTGCATGAACTCCAAGTGTTAACAAAATCATATATGCTGCAATTGATCAGATTTATGCCAGGAATACAGAGGTGCAAAAAGAAGATTTGTAAGAACAATTATTTAAATCCATTGCATCTTTATTTTGTTCACAGGGGAAAGTTTGTCTATAAAGGTTTTGGTAACACTTTACAATAAGGTCTCATTCTTTAACATGAGTTAATGTATTAACTAACATGAACTAACAATGAGCAATACATTTGTTACAGTATTTATTCATCTTTGTTAATGTTAGTCAATAAAATACAGTTGTTCATTGTTTGTTCGTGTTAGTTCACAGTGCATTAACTAATGTTAACAAATGCAACTTTTGATTTTACAAATGTATTAGTAAATGCTGAAATTAACATTAACTAAGATGAATAAATGCTTTAGAATTATTGATCATTCTTAGTTCATGTTAACTAAAGTAGTTAGCTAGTGTTAACTAATGAAACCTTATTGTAAAGCATTACCAAGGTTTTCAAAAATCCTGGTCATTATAAAATGTCCAGGATTTTAGAGGGATAGAAATCCCCTGTGCTATCAATTAGTCAGGTAAATACAATCTATTTATTTATATCCTTTGAATTAAGAGTTCATAATAAGCATGAACATTGATTGTTAAATACATTTAGTGTGTGGTTATATTACACACTATGATCTACTCAGATGAATGAAAGTCACCTTGTCACTGTTCCGCAGCTCTAAGGGCACCTTGTATGTCTTAAATGGTGAGTAGTTTTGAAAGACAATCTCAGACGGGTACGGCTGAAACATGGCCTGGTCCAAATCTAATGAGGAAAACTATAAAAAGCAAAAATAAACTATCAAAGACAAACTCTTAGAAGATATCTGATGTAATGTTAACTGGAGGAAATGGCTTCCTTATTTCAACTTTAATGTGAAATAAGCTTATTAAATATACTTTTACATCTTTTACATGTCCACACTTTAATTTGTGAATTGTCGTTTTGCCAGAGAGAAAAAAGGGGTGAAAAAGGAGCAGTTGAGGGGTGTTGAGACAGAACAACAGTATCTTGGATTCGTCATTGACAGATTTTCATGTATAATAAGTACATCTGTCACATCCAGTTTATCTCACATTCACTCACAACGCAGTAACCCCCCCCCCCCCCCCACCCACACCCACACACCCACACCCACACACACACATACACACACACACACACATCTTAACTATACCACATGAGTGAAAGTATACCCCAATAAGTATAAATAATAAAATAAATCAACTGAACAATTACATGTGCAGAAACCACATACTTTCTGCTCAAAATGAGCCTAAAAAGCAAAATAATATGCCTAATTAGGGATAGTAAATATCCATTTCCAAAAGCACAAACAAAATAACATTTGAAAAGTTAAAAACGTTGTAATTACTGGAAATATATTCAGTTTGTTATAATATAACACTAATTTTGTTTGCTATTTGCAATGGTGATTTTTGGTTAATTAAATGTATCATAATAATATTATATCCTATTTATAATAATAATAATTCATGATAACTATGATTAGGAAATCGAACTAGGAAATCTCCTTACGTTTCCATTTTAATTTACAGTATAAAGGTACTGTAAACATTTGCTATAGACCTTATTCATAGCAGTGCGCTGATCTGATGAAATACTGCAAAAATATCTTTCCAAGAAATTTCAGTAGATAAAAATATGAGCTGTGGAAAATTATGAATGATCTAGGAGCTTTATACAGCTTTTTACAGCGGATGCCATTGAAAACACGATTAGTCCATCCCTCACAGCCTCCCTTTTTATACCGGTCATAGCACTGCTCTGAATAAGGTCTATTGCTATTCTATACAAATTAAAAGCTCTTAGTATATCTCCAGAGAGAAACTATTATATTGATGACCTTAATCAACTTTGAAAATGTTGCAGCTAAGATACTTGGAATCAGTGATGTAGAAGAGCAAACTAATTAAGTGTTGGAGCTGAGCACGCTAAAATGATGGTACTTTACCTTGTGATGTGTGGCCTCACTCATGTCTAAGAGTTCCAGGATGCGGGGCGGATGCACCTCGTAAGTGTTTGATAATCTCTCTTCTGTAGTCTGGCACATTTCTCGAGCATATACAGATGGAATCAGCTGCACAGACATTTGCAGATTGTTATGAGTGCATTTATCTCCTGTGAAAAATATACATTTTCCTATCTACTGCAGCAATTGTCCATATAGTATAAATTATTCTTTGTATAGCTGATTTGTGACTAGACTGCGTTTGTTTGTGTTTTATATTGTATTACATTGATAATCAGACATCTTTATTCACACATACACTGATAAAGTCTATTGGATGTTAAGTGACAAACAAAGATAAAAGAGAGACATTAATTACAGTAAGTAAAATCCCAAAAAGTGATTACACATGCTACTCCAGATATAGGGTGCATCTCAATGAGTTCCCTAGCTCCCGAGCTTGTGAATCAGTATATCGTGTTCGGGCACTGGTAAGGACAGTAAAGGATGCTGCCTAACTACACATTGGGACACTGATGACTATTTCCGGCGACGTGACAACGCCCTCATTGTACAACATCATTGCTGGTATTTATGAACAACAGCAGAGCTGATATATTTCTGACATTACTTGTAATGATATTTAAGTACATTATGATAAATACTTTGCTTGTTTCATATACGTGCAACATTTCAGACGTAAATAAATTATAAATTTAGCCAGATTGTGTTCATTACCTGTTAATTACCTGTCTAACAAAGTATGTTTATCCTGAAATATAATAAAATAATGGTTTCTATTTTTAAAAATATATATCGCGTGTCGTCATTGGTCGCTATGTGTAGTGAGTTGGCTCGCGTGATTTAAGTTTCACGCTTCAGAACTTCCGTTAAGGGAACATTGCATTGTGGGACTTTTTAGGGTGCGAATGTTTCAGTGCACTGGAAGGATTCCGTGATTGAGACAGCGCTTAAAATGGCCAACTCCCTAATAAGTGCCCTGAATACTGAACTAGGGAGCTGACTGAGATGCACCCATACACTCACCAGCCAGTTTATTAGGTACATCTGTTCGACTGCTCGTTAACGCAAATATCTAATTAGCCAATCACGTGGCAGCAACTCAATGCATTTAGGCATGTAGACATGATCAAGATGATCTCTGAATTTCAAACTGAGCATCAGAATGAGGAAAAAAGGTGATTTAGGGTACGTTTACACGACAACGATATGCTTAAAACAGAGAAGTTTTTCCATGTAGTTTTCCACGTATAGTATTTTTCCATTGTCAAAACGATTCCCATTTACACAGATCTGCGAAAATGACTAAAATCGCTGTATTCTGCTGCTAGGCCATTAGATGGCGATGAAACAAGTAATACGGATGTGCACGGCATCATCGTTTTGCACTTTTGTTGTTTACATGGAGACCGTTTAAGTTCACACAAAAATGAAATTTCTGTCATTAATTACTCACCCTCATGTCTTTTCAAACCCGTAAGACCTTCGTTCATCTTTTAAACACAAATTACGATATTTTTGATGAAATCCAAGAGGTTTCGTCACTGCAAATTTCAAGGCCCAGAAAGGTAGTAAAGACATCATTAAAATGACTCCAGTGGTTCAACCTTAATATTATGAAGCGACGAGAATACTTTTTGTGCACAAAAAACTAACAAAAATAATGACTATTCAACAATTTCTTCTCTTCCATGTCAGTCTCCTACGCCGGCTCATTATTGGCCAGCTCCTGCGTCAGCATCACACACTCGTGGTGCTCATGTGAATAGCATCGGCCAATAATGAGCCTGAGTGAGTTCTGACGTAGAACCCGGAAACGCTGCTTTGTGTTTACTATGTGAACAACGTGGGAGACTGACATGGAAGAGAAGAAATTGTTGAATAAAGTCGTTATTTTTGTATGTTTTTTTGCGAACAAAAAGTAGTGTCTCTTCTTAATTATTATCGTTTCATTGCATTAACCACTGTAGTCACATGGACTATTTTAACAATATCTTTACTACCTTTCTGGGCCTTGAAAGTTGCAATGACGTTGCTGCCCAATCGTGGTAAAGAAACCTCTCGGATTTCATCAAAATTAACTTATTTGTGTTCCGAAGATGAACAGTCTTACGGGTTTGGAACGACATGAGGGTGAGTAATTAATGACAGAAATTTTATTTTTGGGTGAACTAATTCTTTAAGTGACATTGATTGTGGTATGGTTGAGAAATGGCCAGACTGGTTTAAGCTGAAAGGCAACAGTTATTCGAATAAGCACTCGTTACAATTGAGGTCTGCAGAAGAGCATCTCTGAATGCACAACATGTCGAACCTTGAAGCAGATGCGCTACAGCAGCAAAAGACCACACGCACTCTTCTCCTGTCAGCTAAGAACAGGAAACTGAGGCTACAATTTGCACAGGCTCATCAAAATTGGATAGTAGAAGATTGAAAAAAACGTCTCAGTTATGTATGCAACCTTGGTTCCCTGAGTAGGTAACGAGACGCTGCGAACCGTCGCTATGGGAACACCAAACGCCAATTAATTGGCCAGTGACCGCCCCAAGAATACGTCACGTATGCTTCATATCAGCGTGCAAGGTGTCATATCATTAGATTTCCAAGACAAGGGAAGCTACTACTCGAACTTAGGGGAATGGCCGGAGTCGCAACATTTCGTTCCCTACTCAGGGATGTACGGTCGACATAGATCTTCAACGCCCGCACCAGGCAAAGACCAAGGGGTCGCACGTCACTCCCAACCTCTGCGCCAGGAGGGGAAAAAGCCTCCAAGACCACTTGCTGGGAATGAAACGTGGTTGAAGCGACCTTGGGAACATAACCTGGCCTTGGTCGCAACAAGACTTTAACCAGCCCTGGGACAAAGTCCATACAAGAAGGACTGATAGAAAGAGCCTGCAAGTCCCATATTCTCTTTAGAGAGGACAGAGCCATCAGGAGAACAGTTTTGAGCCCACCTTTTCTGTCACAAACTCCAATGGCTAAGAAAGGTAAACAGCTTCCACTTAATAAAGACGCCTTGTGGAGGGGGCTCTCAAGTTAAGGATGTAATCTCCGCCAAGAGACCAGAACATCTTAACACGCCCAGCTCAGGGGCCACACCCACAACTTCCATAAGTCCGGATGGAGGTGCCGGATCATACCCTGAGCTTCAGTCAGCAAGTCTGGTCTGAGGGGAACCTCCCACGGAGGGCCGACTAACAGACAGACCAGATCTGAAAGCCAAATCTGAGTGGGCCAGCGAGGGGCCACCAACAACAGGTGTCCTACCTTGTCCATTTGCACTCTGAGCAGCACCACTGAGAGCAAGCGAACCGGTGGAAAAGCAAAGAGACTGGTCCTGGGCCATGTATGGGCCAGAGCATCTATCCCCATAGGCGGCGGCGGTGACAGAGAAAACCAGAGCGGGCAGTGTGTAGTCGTGCTTGAAGCAAACAAATCTACGTCCGCTCGACCGAACCTCTGCCATGAGGCCCACCACCTGAGGATGCAACCTCCAAGCTCCGGGATCCAAGCCCTGCCTCGAGAGTAGGTCTGCCCCTAGGTTCAAATGACCCGGAATGTGAACTGCCCTGACTGATAGAAAACTGGTCTGCACCCAGAGAAGCACACACTCTGCCAGCCTGTACAGGGGGCGAGAGCGTAGCCCTCCCTGACGATTCAGGTACGAAACTACAGTCATGTAGTCCGTCCTGACCAATACATGATACTCCTTCAGATAGGGTAAGAACTGCTTGAGTGCCAGAAACACTGCTAGCAGCTCCAAACGATTTATGTGCCTCCAAAGGTCGGGCGTCCCCGATAAACCGCCAACCCAACCCGTAAGGGATGCGTCCGTCATGATCGTCTTGCAACGACAGCACTTCCCTAACTGAACTCTTCTGCGGAGCAGCGGGAGCCTCGTCCTTGGACGCAGAGCACGAAAGCCTCTGTGTGTAACCAGGACTTTGCGGAAAGGTTGGCAATGGGGTGAGATCACTTGACTCTTGACCCACCATTGAAATGCCCAACTGAACTACAGGGGACGCTGCTGCCATAAGGTCCATCAGTCTGTGGCATAGACCAACGTTGACTAGACGACCTGTTTTGAAATGCAGAGAACAAAGTCTCGATGAACTATCTCCAATTCCTGGGATTCAGCTAATATCAGCCAATCGTCCAGTTAGTTCAAGATTTGGAGCCGCAATGGGGCCAGAGCAGCGTCCATACATTTCGTAAATGTCAGAGGAGCTAAGGCTAGTTTGAATGGAAGGAGACGTATTGGTAAGCTTTGTCCTGAGGAACTTCCTGTGTCTCTTGATGATCTAGATTTGGATATACGCATCTTTTAGATTGATGGTCACAAACCAATCTCCAGTTGGAACCTGAGACAGAATGGACTTCAACGTCAACATTTTGAATTTGCTCACACTGAGCGCAATATTTAAGCGAAGCAAGTCCAAAATCAGACGCAATCCACCATCCTTTTTGGGCACAACAAAATAACGGGTGTAGAAGCCTCTGCCTGAGTGGGAGGTATCTCTTTTATAGCCCCTTTCTCTTAGAGAGACACAGTTTCTTGTCTCAAAGCAGGGGCCTCCCAAGGACACACCGTCGTGGAAAGCGCCCCGCAGGAAAGAGGTGGGCCTTTGCAGAATTTGATGGTGTAGCCGTGGAGAACGGTACGTAGAATCCATTGCGAGACCTCAGGCAGGCCCAATACTGCTCTATACTGTACTGTGGGTGCCAATACATTTCCTAACTGCAGAAAGCCTCTGGCGTCTGCAGAAACAGGAGGCACATGTGCTAATGCGCTTTCTGTCAAAAGGTGGTCAACCTGTATAGAACCCCGAACGAATGATTCGGGTCGATGCATCTCCTGGAGCTCATCGTGTCCGCTTAAGAGGAGTAAAACTGCTCTGAAAAGGGTATCTATGTGTGGCTGAGGGGGTGTGGTTTTGCAAGGTCTGTAGCGGGAGAGAGAGAGCCGAGCCGAGTGGTGAGTAAGTAGGTCAAGTGCAGATGAGTAACACCTGTGTCTGATTGCAGTAATTGGCATGGAGAGACTGCATATAAGTAGGGATGGGCATTTTTGTCAATTTCTCATTTCGATCATCGATAGGTCTCAAAAACGATTACTCGGGGGCGGGGCATGTGCAGGGGGCGGGGCATGTCCGTCATTGAGATAATGAAAACTGTTATGAAAATGGTTGTTGACAAATACAAACGTGACATGAAAACATGAACATATAAAACAAAAAATAACTGCTAGATTATTATGCATAAATGTCTTTGAAAAATAAACATCTTTATAAAATGACCGTCTCAAATAACCAAGTCAGTAATATCGAGCATTACCTTTGAGCTGAAACTGTGAAATAACACCACCCTGCAGAGCTTGCTAGCTGGTTAATTAACTCAACCAATCGCACCCTATATCAATATTAATATGAAGATTATTATGAACCTATTACGACATAAATCAACACAAAAGGACGTGAATGCACACGTGAACTTCAGCGTGCTAGATTTTACAGGCGAAGGGTTTGAAACATTTTGAATGCGCTCTTCCCCTAACAACGCTGATACACGGACAACGAAAGCACACAGAAACAACATTTTATTAAAATCGTGTTCTCATTATAATGCTTTGACAGATTTACTCTGCACATCATGCACTTCATTTTATTATTCATGATCGAAGCGTTTACAGACATCACTGCGCATTTTCGAACTCATAACGAAAAACAACTTTAAATAAACTAGGTCTACTGTTAAAAAATACGAGAACAGTATAGCACTGCTGCATTACTAATATCAATGATTCTGAGAAAGAAATAGTCATATTCTTTTTAGATAGCTGTCTCTAAACCATCATGTTGAGCATGAAATATGCGTTTGAGCTGAAACTGAAGAGAATGAACAACAGCCGGTATAACAGCAGCGCTTTGCTAGCTTATTAAGCTCGACCAAATGCGTTTTATATTAGATTAATCAGATAGACAACATAAAAGTAATCTTACAACGTGCATCTGCAGAAAAGGACGCGAATGCGCACATGAACTTCACGCGCTAGTCTGAGTATTCTCGTTTCTCTGTGGATTTCCTTTAACAGCTGATACACGGGGAACTAAGCACAGCGAATTTACAGCATTCTATTTCCATTGTGTTCTCATTATAATGCTATGTAGGCTATGACAGATTGGCGCTGCACATCTTGCACTAACCATTTAATGATCACAGTGATTCCAGACATCACTGCAGTGCACGCCTCAGTTTCACTTTATTTCGCCGCGGTCTGGAGGCTGTATAACGCTAACCAATCAGACCTCCGGTACCGCGCAAAACGACGCAATAACCAATAAAAAAAAGAGACAAATATATTTTTTTCAGGGCGATCATCGT
This sequence comes from Gobio gobio, assembly GCF_949357685.1. Taxonomy (NCBI): domain Eukaryota; kingdom Metazoa; phylum Chordata; class Actinopteri; order Cypriniformes; family Gobionidae; genus Gobio; species Gobio gobio. The sequence goes on along the minus strand of NC_137115.1, from coordinate 44,809,552 downwards.
TCTCATGATCAATGATCGCTGTCACGTTCGAGTACTCGATTACTTGACCACTGTTGCCCATCCCTACATATAAGCTGCAGCGGGGAGAGAGTTGGGAGAGAGAGTTTGGACTGGGACCCCACGAGCGCCTATTTTGTTTGTATACAAAGTTCTGAGAATAAAATCACGTCCCAGTCACGCCGACCCCACCTTCTTCCTTACCTCACCCACATACATCGAACCTCATCACACTGGTGCCGAAACCCGGGAAAGGAAGAAGATCGCCGCCGCCATGCAAACTCCGGCGGGAACGCCACTTGCCGGCATCGTACGATCGCTCGCGGGTCTCCACCAAGAACACCACCAGGAACTGCTGGCCGTGAGGGAGGAGCATGAGAAACACTTCGAGGTCCTCCTCCGTGCCCAGCAGGAAGACCGCAAGCTGTTCCGGAGCTGGATGGACCGGGAGATTCGGGCCGTCCCCGCCCCCGCCAAAGACTCCATCGCAGCGCTGCCTCTCAACAAGATGGGTCTAGAGGACGACCCTGAGGCTTTCGTCGACCTCTTTGAGAGGTCCGCTGAGGCACGGGGATGGCCCAGGGCGGACTGGCCAATGCGGCTCCTGCCATTGCTGTCCGGAGAGGCACAGGTAGCCGCCCCCAACTGCCAGTCCAGAATCTCCTGGTCTACGACGACCTAAAGCGTGCCATCCTTCAGCGGGTCGGCCAGACCCCGGAACAACATCGCCAGAGGTTCCGGACCCTGGCTCTCGAAGAGTCCGGTCGCCCTTTGCCTTTGCGCACCAGCTCCGGGACTCATGTCGCAGGTGGCTGATGGCCGACAGGAGTGACGTCGAGGGAATCATAGATCGAGTGGTGCTGGAGCAGTTCGTCCCAGTGCCACCGCCCGACGTCGCTGAACCAGGCCATCCAGCTGGCGGAGGATCAAATGGTGGCGTGCCACCGGGTCGGCGAGCCCCTGCCATCGGCATCTCTCTCTCTCTCTTTCTCTTCTCCTTCCCCTTCCCCTCCTCTCTCCAAACCTGTCCCCCTTCCCAGGTCTCGCGGTGGGATGCTGCCCAGACCAGCGCCGAGATGGAGGACGGGTGCTCCGCCCGAGGCACCGGCAGCTCCCAGACCGGCGCCCAGGGGAGGGGGAGTGACCTCCGACCCGTTCCCCTCCTCATCCTCAACGGCACTCTCTCCACGCCAATTCCCACTAGGGCGGAGGAGAAGTCTGGGCCAGCTTGCTGGCGTTTTGGGGACCCGGGACACTTTATTGATCGGTGTCCAGGGATGGAGGTGGGGACACTGATCCGGGTCCCTGATGCGCCGCAAGCTGCCCCCGATCAAGCCGGACTGTACCAGGTACCCGTGAGTATCAAGGGGGGTACTTATCAAGCTTTGGTGGATTCAGGTTGTAACCAGACCTCCATCCATCAAAGCCTGATTCAGCCTAAGGCGTTGGGTAATAGCCGCTTGGTTAAGGTACGGTGTGTACACGGGGAAGTTTCCCCTGGAACAGTCCCAGGATGAGACGCTCAAACACGCGTTTAGTCAGGTCCGTTCCATCGACGGCCACCTCCTCCACCCTGACCAACCTCTCTCCTATCCCTATTTTTCAATTATAAAAGATAGGTTGTATCGGGTAACCCAAGACGCCCAGTCAAAACAAGATACAACCCAGTTGTTGGTACCTAAAAGCCCCCGGGAAATGCTTTTCCAGGCGGCTCATTCTAATCCAATGTCCGGGCATTTAGGACAAACGGCTACACTAAACCGTCTCATGGCCCGGTTTTTCTGGCCGGGCATTCACGAGAATGTACGCAAGTGGTGTGCGTCTTGTCGTGAATGTCAATTGGTGAATCCACCGGCCACCCCAAAAGCACCATTGTGCCCCCTTCCGTTGATGCAGGTCCCCTTTGAACGAATTGGTATGGACCTCATCGGGCCATTAGAACGGTCAGCACGAGTACATCGCTTTGCGTTAGTCCTCGTCGACTACGCAACGCTATATCCTGAGGCAGTTCCGCTCCGCACTATTTCAGCGAAAAGTGTTGCGAGCGCGCTGTTCTCTTTAATCTCCCGGGTGGGAATCCCAAAAGAGATTCTCACCGATCAGGGCATGGCGTTTATGTCACGGACAATCCGCGAGCTTTACGAATTGTTGGGCATTAAATCGATTTGCACCAGTGTCTATCACCCACAAACGAACGGTCTGGTCGAGCGTTTTAATCGCACATTAAAAGCCATGATTCGTAAGTTCGTTCACGAGGACGCCAAAAATTGGGATAAATGGCTAGAGCCTCTGTTGTTCGCTGTCCGCGAGGTCCCCCAAGCCTCCACTGGGTTTTTCCCCTTTGAACTGCTCTATGGACGCCAGCCTCGGGGGGTGCTGGATGTCCTTAGAGAGGTTTGGGAGGACAGACCTTCCGCGAGTAAGAACGAAATTCAGTATGTCCTGGACCTGAGAACAAAACTCCACACTTTGGGGCGGCTGTCTATGGAGAATTTGTTACAGGCTCAGGACAAACAGACACAGCAGCACAACAGAGGCACTAGACTCAATTTTCACCGGGAGACAAAGTGCTTGTATTACTCCCTACGTCTAGCTCTAAATTACTCGCAAAGTGGCAAGGGCCCTTTGAGGTCACACGGCGAGTTGGAGATCTCAACTGAGGTGATGAGGTGATACGGTCAGATAGGGACGGGGCACGTCAAATTTACCACCTCAACCTGTTAAAGAAATGGTCTGAGGCCGAGTCAGTGATGCTAGCGATGGTAGTGAGTGGAGAGGAGGATCTCGGGCCAGAGGCGGTCCAAAAACCTCAATCTCTCGCTCTGGCCTCTGGGGGAGACCACCTCTCACCCTCGCAGCTCACTGACGTACAACGGTTACAAGCAGAGTTTGCTGACATGTTCTTGCCCCTACCTGGCCGGACCGACCTCATTCAGCACCACGTTGAGACGGAGCCGGGGGTTGTGGTTCGCAGCCGGCCTTATCGCTTGCCTGAACACAAGAAAAAGGTAGTTCAGACAGAATTAGAGGCTATGTTAGACATGGGGGTAATAGAAGAGTCCAACAGTGACTGGGCGAGCCCGATAGTTTTAGTTCCTAAACCTGACGGCTCGGTCCGGTTCTGTGTGGATTATCGTAAAGTAAACGCGGTGTCAAAGTTTGATGCTTACCCAATGCCGAGGGTTGACAAGTTGCTTGATCGGCTAGGGACCGCTCGTTTTTAGTCGACACTGGACTTAACAAAGGGATATTGGCAGATCCCCTTATCTCCTATGTCCAAAGAAAAGGCCGCTTTCACCACGCCGTTTGGATTACACCAATTTGTCACCCTTCCTTTCGGCTTGTTCGGGGCTCCTGCGACCTTCCAGCGTCTGATAGACAGAATTCTCCGGCCGCATGCTGCATATGCCGCTGCCTATCTAGATGATATCATTATCTACAGTGCAGACTGGCAGCCTCATATGCAGCATTTGCGAGCTGTCCTGAAGTCGCTGAGAAGGGCGGGGCTCACCGCCAACCCGAAGAAGTGTGCAATTGGGCGGGTGGAAGTAAAGTATCTGGGCTTCCACTTGGGTCATGGTCAGGTGCGTCCCCAAATTGACAAGACCGCAGCTGTTGCAACCTGTCCGAGACCCAAGACCAAAAAGGAGGTTAGACAGTTCCTGGGGCTAGCAGGATATTACAGGAGGTTTGTGCCTAACTATTCGGACCTCGCTAGCCAGCTGACTGATCGAACTAAAAAGGAGGTACCAGATACGGTTCAGTGCATGGAGCGGTGCCAGCAGGCTTTTACTCAGATAAAGGCTGCTCTGTGTGGTGGACCGCTCTTACAAGCTCCTAACTTTTCTCTCCCTTTTCTCCTACAGACTGACAGTCCTGTCCCAGGAGGTGGAGGTTGAAGAGCGGCCAGTGCTGTACATCAGTCGAAAGCTCTCTAAGAGAGAGACGATGTACAGCACCATAGCGAAGGAGTGTTTGGCCATCAGGTGGGCCGTTCTCACCCTTCGCTACTACCTCTTGGGGCGGGAGTTCACCCTCTGTTTGGACCACGCCCCCTTGCAGTGGCTCCACCGCATGAAAGATACCAACGCGCGGATCACCCGTTGGTATCTAGCTTTACAGCCTTTTAAATTCAAGGTGGTCCACAGGCCGGGTGTTCAGATGGCTGTGGCTGACTTCCTCTCCAGGAGGGGTGGGGGGGGGGGCTGCAGGCCGGATTGCTCCCCGGCCTGATTCGGGCGGTCGGGGTATGTGGCAGAGGGGGTGTGGTTTTGCAAGGTCTGTAGCGGGAGAGAGAGAGCCGAGCCGAGTGGTGAGTAAGTAGGTCAAGTGCAGATGAGTAACACCTGTGTCTGATTGCAGTAATTGGCATGGAGAGACTGCATATAAGCTGCAGCGGGGAGAGAGTTGGGAGAGAGAATTTGGACTGGGACCTTGCGTGACTGCCTGCCTGAGAAACGCATTTGAAACTGAGTGATTAAGCTGACTTACTTTTGAGAGTGTTTGCTGTGTTGATGCGCCCACAAGCGCCTATTTTGTTTGTATACAAAGTTCTGAGAATAAAATCGCGAGTCCCAGTCACGCCGACCCCGCCTTCGTCCTTTCCTCACCCACATACATCGAACCTTATCACACTATGAACACGAGAAATTTCCAATGGGCACAGAAAGAGCCGCTTCCTGAAGAAATTAAATCTGATGTGACGCCTAGCATACGTGACGTCACTCAAAAAGAGGGAAAAAATAGATTGAGTTTGATAACGGCAGTCAAAAGAGAGAAATATGTTCATTTTTACCATCACTCCCATAGACGCTGTATTAGAAACACCCTCACATCAGCGATAACTTGTTTTTTGTAATTTGATGCAAAAGTAATAAAATACAAAATATTACTATTATAAATGTACATATATTTAAAAAAAAAATTAAAATACAAAAAACGTTGCAGGATTTACAATATTGATGACAGTTAAAACGAGTCATCACAGTCTGTGAAAAGGGTCTATAGAGTGCCGAAGTAATGACGTCACTTTGTAGGCCAACCCGGAAGTTAGCGGCGCATGGGTTCCCTCGATCAAAAAGCCATTCATTTTCCCCATAGACTTTTGGAAAATCGCAAAAAATAAGATCTGTGTTCAACAAAGAGTAATGACCCTTACACGTTTTGTCTACCAAGATAATCTTTACAAGTTAATCCAAAATGTATACATTTTGAAGCCCAAATAAAGCCGTCAGATATAAAATGCTAACGGTAGGCTATAAACGGACTACAGCACACCATGGTCGCGGATCAACGTCATCATCAAGCTTCCTCAAACTTTATTTAAAAGCACGCTCGCTCATTATGATCTGCGCTGTGTATGAACACTTATCCACTTTTTCATGAGAAATATTGCCCATTCGTTTTTTCCAAAAATGTTAGAAACTAATTTTGTTTATGCGTGCCTCTCTGAGATTTATCTTTTGTTAATGTTTTTTCAGACAATATGATTATCACTGTGATAACATTAAATGACATGAAACACAACCCAGTCTCTTTTTGTTAAATGCAAGTTTATGTATGATCAATAATACAAAACGTATAATAAGCTACACATGAAATAAAGCAAACAATTCAGTAAAACATTCAAAGTCAGTGCTAGTCGGCTAACTTACAACGGTAACGTACAGTTATAGCCTAAAAATAAACAAGTAATGAAACTTATCTTTGCACTCAGCCTAAACGATTTGCCAGGGAACAAATTATAGATCCATGAGAGCAAATATGGGCCGTTAAATCTCCACAAGACTAAATATAGCTGCAGACGCCACAGAGACATCAGAGCCAGCGGCAGACGGCCGAAGGACTAGCCGAGGAAAGTCAACTCTCGCCGGCTAAACAAGCGCTGACCGCCGCTGACTCACTGGAGCTCACAACTCCGATAACACCAGATAAAATGTTTAAATAGGCACTCTTCTTATAAATAAACCACAGATTTGAGCTTTAAACAACTACATTATCGACTGAAAAAGTCTTAAAACTAAGTTTTGTCACACATTAACAGTAACACAAATTTTAACACAAAAAGACTTGTAAACACAGCCCATGTCAGCCATTTCTCAACGAGACAAACATGTGTAGAGAGTAAACTCCAAATGTTCAAGCATCCAACTTTGCGCGAATAGCGCGATTTATTCACCCCACATAAGTTCTTCATTCTTAGGCTGAAACGCGGGCTAGTGAGAGATTGCCTGTTTGTCACGATGACGTCTAAAGTCCCCGCCAAAGGATGTAGTCCCTTTTAGCAACTTGTTAGCAACCATCGTTTTTAAGACACAATAAAGTCTTAAAAAATCACAAGCAGGTTATAACTAGTGTGTTTTATGTCATAGATTAAAACGTGAAAATATATAGAGGCTTTGTTAACCACAGACCTTATTTCAGGCGATTTAGCAAAAACCCATTCAAAAAACCCATAGACTTTAGGGCGAGGGAACCCATAGGGCTAAAATGCTAACTCACTTCCGCGTTTTGGCCTACAAAGTGACGTCATTACTTCGGCACTCTATTGGTGTGATGGTATAAGGGCTTCAGACATTTGTCACACCAAAGATGTTCCCATAGCGACGGTTTGCAGCGTTGAGTGAACCTATGAAAGGGAAATGCTGCCCTGTCTGATGAGTCTCGGTTTCTGCTGACATTCAGATGGTAGGGTCAATCTGGCGTAAACAACATGAAAGCATGGATCCATCCTGAATTGTATCAATAGTTCAGGCTGGTGACGGTGGTGTAATGGTATTTTGAGTATGGTTGCAAACCACGTCGATCCCTTTATGACCACAGTGTACCAATAGAAGATTGGATGGATGGCTATCAGAAGGATGGCTACTTCCTGCAGGATAACGTGACATGTCACAAAGCTCAATCTGGTTTCTTAAACATGACAATGAGTTCACTATACTCAAATCGCCTCCACAGTCACCAGATCTCCATCAATTAGAGCACCTTTGGGATGTGATGAAAAAGGAGATTGGCATCATGGATACGTACGTAGGCGCCAAATCTGCAGCAACTTCGTGATGCTATCATGTCAATATGGACCAAAATCTCTGAGGAATGTTTCCAGCACCTTGTTGAATCTATACCACCAAGAATCAAGGCAGTTCTGAAGGCAAACCCCAGTACTAGCAAGGTGTACCTAATAAAGTGGCCAATGATTGTACAATGAACAGGTTTTACAGATTCTTCCATTTTTGTGTTTGTCAACAATTATCCACCTTCAAACAACCAACTGAAAATCAAAAAAGGAACATCAAAAAGCACTTATTCATTTATTCACCCTACACTCCATCAAAAAATGTAGATTAGGATGTGGTTCACTTTTAATAACTAGTTTACCAAGTCTGGTAAGTAAATTAACTTTTGTGAGTAGTTATAGTGTAGGTAATAGTGGTTTAAGTCAGGGGTTTTCAACTGGGGTCCTCCAGAAGGTTTTTAACGGGTCCCCAGAAAATGTCAGAGAATAAAAAGACAAAGTAAAAATGTATAAATAACATTCTAACTGTCTCATTTCTAAATGTTTCTCTCCTTTCTTGCTGTATACATACTTATCAGAATTGTATATGTTTGCTTTGTATCTTTCTAGTGAGTTTTTCTTCACTATAATCCCCTTTATCTTGCTCACTGGGGTTGTTTTCTTAACACAGTACGTAAGCTGCCTGCTTACATACATTTATTGTGAAAGTTGCTTATAAAAATAAGTCCATCTTCATTTATACATAGCCAATTTAAGTTTGGAAACAATATGTTGTATTTATAATGTCCACTTCACTATTTATTTTTCATACATACAAATAGATGGGTTTTAGGAAGAGGGTCCCTAACAAAAGGTTCATCATATTTGGGGGGTCCTTGCCATGATAGTTTGAAAACCCTTGGTTGAAGTTACAATAGTTAGTGCTCCGTTTGGAGGCAGAGATTTAATGCACGATAAGGGTAACATCAGGATTTAAAAACAAAGTATTAAGAAAGCGCTCACCTTTGCGGAATTTGTCTCCCGTTTTACCATCTTGGGATTTCGGGGTGCCACTACTTTGGTTTTGAATCCCACTGACATCTTCTCGCGTGAACTGCGGAGGTTTGAGTGAGATGTTTGGACATTAGAGGCTGGCATTTTGAAACAAACGGACTGATTGTCGATGACAAGCGAAACATGTACGAGAAACGTTTAACGTTAATCGAGAAGCAGGTGGCTAGACGCCATTCGCGTGCTAGGTCAATTGTTTAGTAAAGTTATGTTTATCGTTTAAAAAACGTCCAGGACGTTTAAAATTGATATTTGTCAAATAACAACATAGCTACATTACAACCTAAGTCTTAGAATTATAAATATAATACACAATTAGTTTAAAATCCCAGCTAATTTCTTGTGAAGGCTCTTCCGTCAGCGTACATTTCTCAACTTTGAGCTTGGTGGTTACCATGGCGGCGGTGGCCATGGCACCGGGGTACTGAACGTTCTCAGTAAACAGTTCTCTGATTGGTGAGCGTGTCCTAAGACGCCCTGGGATTCGCTGTGAGTTATGGGCCCGAGCAGCAGTAGCTGAGGTTATCTCTACCATAGCAACTTAAAAACACAAACAAAACGTAACTTGTGCTCGTATTTTGATTAAAATCTAAAGGAACTGTAAAGTGTAGACTGTAGATAGCATACTCATATGTCATGGAACAATGTCAGAGAAAATACACTTGAAAAAACTTTTATTTTACACTTTACATTCATACTTACTATATTGAGGTGGTCAGTCAGCAGTAGATACACCACATCAAGTATGAAAACAGCTTTTTCCTGACTACTGTTCAGTATAACATTAGGCAAACAGTCCGTCCCCATGTAATTTCTACTAAATTAAAGTCACCATGAAATCAAAGTTGACCATTCTTGTTTTTAATGGAATATTGAAGTATTGATAATAAATTATTTATCTCCCACTTGCAACGACTTATCTTTTCTGATGACGTGTTTACTGGTGTGAGGGCAGGACAACCTGTCACCCACATGACATCACAGCAATAGCAAACCACAACGATCCAATCAATTCCCGATAAACAAAATAAAATAAAAAAATATTGTGTGAGAAGCCATGTTACTTGAATATCAGTCTCAAGAGTGCAACGGTGCCTGCCCCCCTTTTCAGTAACGTTGGTTCCGGCCATAGGGATTTTAAAATAGTTTGTTAAAGAGTTATAAGCCATGAACCAAGCTAATCAGCTAAAAAGAGTGAATCAAAATATGTATATAGCCAAAAATTTCAGTATTTTGAGAGCGTAAGGAGATCGACTCGATTACGTCATTCGCAGTAGCTACTTAATGGGAGTGGGCGGAGCTAAAGAGCTATTTTGGAGTGTGTTGCTATTTTTAGTTGCGTTCAACTTCGGCTGTGGCTGGATGTAACTGATCAATGAGAGTTGCCGTTTGCAGTCTGGGAGGAGCTGAAAATGGAGACGTGAAGTCGGAAGTCGACATTTTTATTCAATACTTTGCGTACTGTTTAATACAGCATCTGTTTGTACAAGAATAAAGTTAAACATAAGCCTATTTAAATACTAATGAAGCGGGGTCAATATTTTTTTATCAGATTTATTTTGATAAATCGCAACGTGGCATCAATGCTGTCTCAAGTCAGACAAAATTTCAGCCGCTGATCGGTCTACGCAGCTCTGCATGAAGTCGAACAAGCCTTTAGACTCTCTGATTGGTGTAATTTTCTGTACAGCATCATGGGTAATGCAGTTTTTTTTTTTTTTTTACCAGGAATTCCATTGTTAAACACAATTCTTTTTAAAACGAGCTAAAATAAAAAAAGGGCTTCAGCAGAAGCAAATACCATTGATTAACAACCTCTTAGCTCACAGTAGGTCTGTCTTTAAAGGTTTATAAGTTATCGTTCAAAATCAATTTCCTTATGGAGAATTACAGCACAATTACAGCAATTACAGCTTGGAGAGTTTTTACTTCCGGAACCCAACTGTTGCACCCTATAGGGAAGAAAAGACTATTGCAACTTCCACTTCATACCACCTTTAAAATGTCATTTGTGAATGTATGTGTAATGGCTAATTAAGTCTCTCTCTTTTTTTCTCTCTCTGACCCTCTCTCTATAGCCTATTTATGCCTTTTTCAATGTACCTTGACAAAGGCTTGTTGCCAAGATGTTGGATAATAAACTTTTAAGTGACTTATGTAGTTAAATGTTTCTTTATAAAGTCTTTAACCCTAAATTGCACCTCAAGAAGGTGTGCGTTTGCTTTCATACCTTCACTACCAAAAAAGGGTCAAAAATGTCATGCATTTGCCCTTTTATACAGTGATTTGTTTACTGAAGAAGACAATATTTTCACTCACTCACCCATTATACATTCATTCTGACTTCCCAGAAGTTGTTCTAACCCAGAGTTTAAGTGTTCAGCATGTATGAGTATGATCATAATAGCATATGCATGACTGAGCATGCAAAGAATTTGATATTTTTTACATTAATGTCATATTTCAAATGTGCTTTATTTTACATTTATCTTAATTTTGACTGAAGCTATGCTTTATAATGTTGCATATTTACCAATAGTCCACATACACTCTTATTTAAAACAAATCCAAAAAGGGATTTACAACCTGATGACATGAAGAATCACATATTCAGAATTGGATGGGCAAGAATTCGCCACTGAAAACCTTAAATCAGTCGATAGCTAATTTAACCGATCAATGTCCCCTCAATGTCTACAGCCCTGAAACCAATACACTCATCTGAAGAATGTATAAGCTTCTTCTAATCTCCAAAGAACCATAACAAACTCAAAAACCCATTAAAGCCTACAATTAGTTTGGTAAGTTTATAAGAAGAGGGTCATTTTTGTTGAACCGAAGTGACTACATGGAATGGAAATGTTGAAGTCCCTTACATCATTGTCAATAAAGAATCTTTTTTTTCCTCTTGTTCAGTTTAATTACTTAAAATGAGCTAAAGTAGCACAATTTTGTAATAATTTAATTGCGTCCAATCAATCTAATATATTTAAAACAGAAGTTTACTTAATTCATTTGTGTTAAAACTACAGTACATTAATAATTTTGTTGACATAACTAACTGGGCAGTGGATCAGTAGTTCCCAGCATGCTTTGAAATGACTGCATTAGGAGAGTAAATTTAGGGATTAAAATAGTATTTTATGAGTTTTTCAGTAAAGGGCAAGATGTTAGTTAATGTTAGTGTTTAATGTTGCATTAAGTTGGACATTTAGATGAGTTTCTGTACTGTTTTTGAATTTTGGTTAACATTATGCAGAAGAGTGGCGTCTGTGTTTGGCTGTGGTCACTCAGTGAATTATGCTAATGTCAGGAGTGACAACAGTCTTTTCTTCATGATATACATTGATGAATGCAACTGCTTATAATTGATTTACCAATGACATGTTATAAGTTTGACAAGTATAAGAAAGTCATTTTATAAATATAATTTAAACTGTGTTGTATTTGATCAAAAGTTGGACCAACTCAATTGCGTTTAATTACATGATTTGGGTGGAAAACCTGCTCTCAATTAAATTGAGTTTGTCCAATGAGATATTTTTTTGAGTGATACAGATGAGGCTGTGGCAAAGTCTTGCTGGTATTAAAACACACACACACACACACACACACACACACACACACACACACACACACACACAAAACATCCATAATCTCTGCGTGAAAAATGACCCTTTGACCGTTTCTCTGGACACTTGAGTTGAGAGAAGCACATATTTCTGCTGTGAGGCACCACTAGGCTACACGTCTGTGCTGGTCCTGGCAGGATGACAGTTACCACGGCTTTTTAACTGCGGGTCAGTGAGCGGCCCATTCTGACAGAAAATTGGATTAGAACAACGAGCGCTGTTTAAGAAACGAGTTTTAACGCCGACTCCTCCTCCATCACGCCACCCTTCCCACGAGACCGTCGGGTATTTGACCTCTGGCTCAGGTGGTTCTGTATTATTCCTCGTGCCAACAATATCCCGCTCAGTAATTCGACCAGCCGCTGCGGACATGTCAACATCCAGCGAATGCAGGTAAGGTGAAAAACGAATATATGCGCCAGATTCGCTGCCTTACGACATATAGCAAATCTGTCAAATTAATATCAAACGATTCCTACATCATATCAGAATGCCTAAATGAAATATTATTGAGAAGAAATATATGTGATTACATTCGTGAGTTGCCTAGTCCCCATGACAACTGTCGCTTTCATTTTCATCCCTTATTAAACAAGGCTTTATATCACAGATCAACCTGGCAGATAATTTTAAATAAACCTGTGTGATTTACATGCTGTCTCTGTCCTGGCTGTTTGGACGGCGATAGTTTGTTTAGCCTATATCCACTATGCGCCTTCCAATTCCACTGTCAAAAAATGTTGTCGATTTGATGCTTGAATGAAATTCAACATTTCTAATAACATAAATAGGCTATCTATAAAATAAGCTACTCGTGATTATGGTTACGTAACCAGAATCCTCCTATTCAGCTTTGGTGGATGCGCTCAGAATAATACGCAGCTCTTAAAGAGACAGGCTGCGCTATAAAATCTGTTGGGAAAACAGCTATGAAAACCGTCCCAAATGAGGACGTGTCGGTTGGCAGGCCTTTTCAAAATAAAAAAAAAATAAAAAGGCAAAGCTGTGAGTGTGAAATAAGAGGCCTATGGTGCATTCTCACTGAGCGTTATGGAGTCACGTAGCCGTTTGAAGCTCAGCTCTCTGAATGGAAAGTGCTGATCCCGCAACGCCCTGCAGCACCACGGACAGCGCATGCTTACAGCTCGGTCATTGAGCTCTTCCTAATTCCTACCCAATATGATTGTTGTTACCTCGTGCCCTACAACTATGAAAGGCTGTTTGATCATAAAAGTGGGCAGTCCAACGATGCAAGCAATTTAGTAAGGATGGGCCAGTTTTAAAAGACTATAAAATAATTCAGATTATAGTGAAAGTATAGTTAAATAATGACAGCAACTTCTTGAGAACAGCAAACTGTGCTTGCTTCCTTTACTAACTTGCATTGTCATATTGAGTAACTGCATAAAGACTGCAAGTGAATTTTCAAACTCCTACTCTGAAAAGCGTAAGCTATTAAGCCTAAGTCTTCTTGTACATTAACAGACAACAATGCTCTTTATAATTTGCTACAAATAAAATTAGATCCAGCTAAAAAAAAGTGATGATATATTTTAGTTTCAAATAGTTATAGCTCAGAAATGGATTTACTCTCAACTGACCGTCATTAGCTTTGTATGGTAAGAAACATGACCATCAGCTATACAGCAGCTCACACACTCACAGTTACTGGAAATCATTTACTACAGTGATTGTTCAGCTAAATGACAGTCAACGAGAAGAGATCATTCCATTTGTTCTCCAACACAGTAACATAATGAATGACAAGGATAAATAATATTATAATATAATTAGTGATGTCAATCGATTAATACAAATTTATTAATTAATCAAAAATGTTCTGTAGGCCTAATTAATCTCGATTATAGTTTATAATATTTTTATATTGTAATAATTTCACAGTTACTCTCCAAATTAATGTAGAAACAACTTAAAAACAGTATTTTGTATTTATATATATATATTTGTTGTAATGCCATTTTTTATGAATTAAGGCCAGGATCACTGATAATAATAGATACTGCTACTGATGTTTCAATGAATTAGATTTTTTTTAAACATTAATGATTGACTTTCAACATTACAGTATAATTGAATGCCATATCAATTTCAACATTTATTAGGCTTTAAAAAGAACAACTTTGAATTTAATTTAAGTGAACTTAAAGGTGCAGTGTGTAGTATTTACGAGGATCTATTGACAGAAATGCAATATAATATACAAACTACGTTTTCAGTGGTGTATAAAGACCTTACACAATGTACCGTTATGTTTTTATTACCTTAGAATGAGCCATTTCTATCTACATACACCACGGGTCTAGCCTGGTCTTACCAGACTCTTGTACATTTCATTTGTACATAGAGTCTGGCCACTCTCCATTGACAAGCGTTTACTTCCTTGTAGGCGGGTACTCTGTTGAAGTTTAAAACTATTGGATCTGCCCAGAGCCACTCTGGATCTGCCATAACCAATCGCTAACGTTTGGTTGTGACGTATGTCATGCGCCCTTTGTTTCTGTTTCTCACATGGAAATCCATAAAAATAACTGCAGATTGTGCACGCCACCTCAGTGATAAAACCTAAAACTTGTGCATTCGGATAGTGATTTATTCACAGTGGAGGGGAGAGTTTTGTGATCGGGAAGGCACTGCTCACGTGATCCGTAACATGATTGCTGTAAATAAAATGTCATATGCTTGGTATGATAAGAATAAATGCTGCCGTAAATAACGGCCCAATTCAAACGCCGCCATTACTGAACTACGACTCAAACTAGCGCACAACATCAACGTCATCGTTCTCAGCCACTCCCTCTGTTCGCTGAATGGACCGGTAAAAATTTGTTCTGAGAAAACCTAAGAATACACCACAGTCCCAGACGGAGTACTGAAGGAAAATGAAAACTGAGCGGAAGTACGTAGGAGGGCGAAGCCAGGCTACCGTGGGTCCCCTTTAGTCATAATTTTGCACCGCCATGTTTCTACAGTAGCCCTAAACAGACAAACTTCTCTCTCCGACAACAACATTTGACAACAACATGTCCTGTGTCGGCCACCGTAGCTTCTCTATGTGCTTCAAAAGGGAGGGGTGAGCGGTGACCGATTGCAATTCACACACTGAACCTTTAAAACAATCCTCTCATAAACCCCATAGTAATGTCATATTTACCAGTTAATATACAGAAATTGAATAACGTTATCAAACAGTCTGCACTGCATAAATAATAAATTAAATATAAATGAATCCTTATTAAGCTACAATCTCTGTTACCTTTACCATTAATGACAGACATCACAGCAACTGGTTTATTAGGCTGCTTTGACTTTAAGATCTGTCGCTGCCGAACATGACGCGCATCTGACGGGCTGTCACGCGCATCTCATTTTCTTAAAACATTTAAAACGTTATTTAACTAATTTAAGACTGCTCTTATGAGAATACTCATAAGATCTGTAACTGTGTGTGTGTGTGTGTTATTTACACACAAGAGAACTCGATTCTGTTGCACTGTATGTGCGCGCGATACTAGCGCACGTCTTTCTAAGTGTCGTGTGTCAGGACATTCACAGACGCTTGAATGGTTCAAAAGCATTAGCATGAATAAAAGCGTGATCATATAATGTAACTCTAGCCCAAAGATGACAGAAAAAACTGATGCTGCATTAACTGTGTTAAATATTTTGTTAAACTGAAAAATGAATCGCATGTGTTTTTTGACAGCACTAAATAGGCCTATAATATAATATAATATTATTATTTTTTTACTGTAGTATACTTTTCCTTTTCTATTCTAAATGCTGCTGTCAGCTGATTTGTCCTCACTCTCAAAGCAACTTGACTGCACTCAAAAAAATGATTCAAGCCCTTCATAGATGTGACACATTTAAATTCTGTTCACTTTACTTAAACATATCTAATTTTGTCACAACTTAATTTAATTGTGTTCAATCAACCTAATATATTTAAAACTGAAGTTTACTTAATTCAGTTGTGTTAAAACTACATTAAATATTTGTGTTGACATAACTAACTGGGCAGTTCCCAGCATGCTTTGCAAGGGACTCCATTAGGAGAGTAAATTTAGCGATTAAAGTGTTATTTTATATGTTTTTCTGTAAAGGGAATGATGTTGTTAGTAATGTTAGTGTTTAATGTTCAGTTATGTTGGACATTTAGAGAGGTTTCTGTAATGTTTTTTAAATTTTGTGGTTACCGTTATGCTGAAGAGTGGCGCCAGTGATCTATGCTAATGTCAAACCTCTTTTCTTATATATTCATTATATACATTGTATATGATGATGAATTAAATTGCTTATAATTGGTTTTCCAATTATTTTTAAAATTTAAGTTTGACAAGAAAAAAAAGTAATGTTATACGTATATAAATATCAATTAAACTATTAGATAAAATTGAGTTGAACCAACTCAATTACATTTCATTGTATGAATTAGTTTTTTTATGAGTTGGGGTTACACATATTTATTGGATGGAAAACCTCCCCTCAGGTAAATTGAGTTTGTCCAATGAGTTATTTTTTTGAGTGTGCATGTTCATTTAACTTAACCGATTTTATTTATAGGGAAGCAATTCCACTGATTTAGTTCAACATTACTATTTCACATAGATTCTTCCCCATTCAGTCGTGTTGTCCCAACACAAGGAGTTTACATAGATTAGAAAAATTCCATTAATGTTAATAAAAAGCAATTTGCTTGTGTGGAACCACTGTCCATAATTAAATTAAGTAAGTTTAAAGAATCATTTTTTTGAGTGTGGGTCATTGCACTTCCTACACCTCCCTATTTCATAACCAAGCTACATTGAGTAGGAAATTAGTCAGACATTATCCAACAGTGTGGCACTTTATTGTGACGTGTGTTTTTTTAATGTATGACCAATGCCAGCCCCACTGAAAAATACTAAGCAAAATCAATGTTTTGTTTCCATCTAGCTTCAGCTATAATGAGTACAAAGAAACAGCAGACTGGCTGCTTGCTAACACAGACTTCAGGCCCAAAGTGGCGATCATCTGTGGTTCAGGACTCGGTGGATTGGCTGACCTGCTGGACAACAAGCATGTGTTTCCTTACGATAAAATCCCCCGCTTTCCCCACAGTACAGGTAGGAGACCGATTTTTTTCTGTTCATATGGATTGATAAATTCAAATAATCCTTTGGTGTAGTGTATTATTCATAACCCATTCAGAGAGATTTGTTTCATAATCTATTCATTGACCACACAAAAAAAAAAAAATGTAAAAGACAGTGCTGAATTTTATCGCTCACTGCCCTTATTTGATTATTGTTTGCATTAACAAACATTAAAAGATACGCAACCTCATGTCTCTTCAGTGCAAGGACATAAAGGTCAGCTGGTGTTTGGAGAGCTGAATGGGAAGCAGTGTGTTTGCATGCAAGGGCGTTTTCATTTCTACGAGGGCTATAATGTTGCCACGGTAAGTACGATTCTTAAAATCTCAAAGGGAAAATTGTTTTCTCAATAGATAAGGCATGTATTCACTATATTTCCAAAAGTATTGGGAGACCCCTCTAAATCATTGAATCCAGGAGTTCCAATCACTTCCATGGCCACAGGTGTACACAATCAAGCACCAAGGCGTGCAGACGCTTCTACAAACATTTGTGAAAGAATGGGTCGCTCTCAGGAGCTCAGTGAATTCAAGCATGGTTGCCACCTGTGCAATAAGTCCATTTTTGAAACTTCCTCACTACTAAATATTCTACAGTCAATGGTATTATAACAAAGTGGAAATTTGAGAACAAAATCTAAATCACAGAGCGGGGTCAGCGCATGCTGAGGCGCACCGTGCGCAGAAGTCGGCAACTTTCTGCAGAGTCAATAGCACAGAGCTCCAAACTTTGTGTGTTCTTCAGATTAGCTCAAGAACAGTTCGTAGAGAGCTTCATGGAATGGATTTCCATGGCCGAGCAGCTGCATCCAAGCCTTACATCACCAAGTGCAATGCAAAGCGTCGGATGCAGTGGTGTAAAGCACGCCGCCACTGGAATCTAGAGCAGTGGAGACGTGTTCTCTGGAGTGACCAATCACGCTTCTCTGTCTGTCAATCCGATGGATGAGTCTGGGTTTGACGGTTTACAGGAGAACTGCACTTGCCAAGTGTAATGTTTGGTGGATGGGGGATTATAGTGTGGGGTTGTTTTTCAGGTGTTGGGCATGGCCCCTTAGTTCCAGTGAAAGTAACTCTTAATGCTTAAGCATACCAAGACATTTTGGATAATTTCATGTTCCCAACTTTGTGGGAACAGTTTGGGGATGGCCCCTTCCTGTTCTAACATTGACTGCGCACCAGTGCACAAAGCAAGGTCCATAAAGACATGGATGAGTGAGTTTGGTGTGGAGGAACTTGACAGTCCTGACCTCAACCCGATAGAACACCTTTGGGATGAATTAGAGTGGAGACTGCAAGCCAGGCCTTCTTGTCCAACATCAGTGCCTGACGTCACAAATGCGCTTCTAGAAGAATGGTCAAAAATTACCATAAACACACTCCTAAATCTTGTGGAAAGCCTTCCCAGAAGAGTTGAAGCTGTTATAGCTGCAAAGGGTGGGCCAACTCTATATTAAACCCTACGGATTAAGAATGGGGTGTCATTAAAGTTCATATGCATGTGCAGGCGTCCCAAAACTTTTGGCAATACAGTGTATGTATAGAGGGAGAGAGAGAAGTATGAGCATTAAACAAAACCAGCACATAGAAAATCAAGGGAGAAAAAAAGAAAACACATTGTTAGTTGATAATTAAAAGAATCATCTCATAAGTCAAGAATCATCTGTTTTTCTTTACCTTTAACAATAATATACCACAACACTAACACATAGGTCATCCTGTACTTAACCATTGACTTCTCAGTGCTGCTATCAGCAATTTAAGTATAACAGAGAATAGTTAACATTTGACAACTGACCCAATCACCTCCTATAAACTTTTACGACACACAACATTCCAACATCTGTGATCAAGTTAAAAGAATTGTTCAGAAAGACACAGACAGTGCTTGCACTTTGTTGCAGAAGCCAAGTGAAATACTGTATGGCATTATGATTTATGATTCATCTGCATGTTTTTTATAAGTGATTCAAATCGCTGTACACATTCTTGCCTGTGTTGTAAAAAAGCAGTCATATGTTTGTCTCTCATTTCTTAATTCAGTACACATGAGGGAATCAGTTCAAATGTAGTTGCAAATCATAAATGTCGACAAATAGTCTTTTAAAATGGACAAAGCTGGGGGAGGGGGAATACAGTTAAACTATATAGTTTTGCATATTAACCTCATATATCAATTCAAATTTCAGTCTTTAATTTCCTGTTTCATTAAGATGAGGACAGTTTGTCAAAGCAGCTCCTTTCTCCTTCTGTTTTAGGTCACATATCCTGTAAGAGTGTTTTACCTTCTCGGGATTGAGACTCTGATTGTGACCAATGCTGCTGGAGGGCTCAATCCTACATTTAAAGTGGGGGACATCATGCTTATCAGAGACCATATCAATATGCCTGGATTTGCTGGCCAAAATCCTCTGTGTGGACGCAATGAGGAAAGGTGAAATGCTATTTAGTATATTAAGATATGTTTTATTCAAACAAACCAGCAAATAGATTTGAGATCTTTTTTTTGTTTAATTATGTTTAAAGAAACCTAATTCTGCCTAACACTAAAATCGTTTTATTCTTGTCTTTGTTTTTGACAATTCCGCTTTGGTTGTGCTATTGGCTTTGCAATATAATCTTACTAGCATTTCTCTAAGGATTTATGCAACCTGTCTAATGTTCACTGACATTTGTGTTACGCCCCTGTAGATTTGGAGTGCGCTTTCCCTGCATGTCTGATGCTTATGATAGAGACTTGGCACAGTTGGCCAGGAAAACCGCCCAAGAACTGGGATGTGCCTCTTTCCTTCAGGAGGGTGTTTACTGCATGTTGGCTGGACCGTCCTATGAGACAATTGCAGAATGCAGGGTTCTACAGCTGCTTGGGGCGGATGCTGTGGGTACGTACTGTATAACTACATATAACTTTTATCAAAAATGCCACGAGTGGGTAAGACTTAGCGCATGTACTATAGCTTGAAGATGAACACCATAAGCATTTATCATAATTTCGAGAAAGGACCGCACTTAGAGAGAGAGAAAAAGCAGGAATCTATTATTATATTGTTTTTCATAAAAATGACTTATTTACGGAGCCCCGAGCATAAACATGCGGACAAAAATATATAGGGGCCACAAATTAAGAATTCATTCCCACATTTTAGTAAATTGTGGCCACGTTGAACTAATTCGTTCTCTCGTTTTGATTTAATTAAAACATTGGAATGAATTATTACAACGGGGCGATGATTTAGTAAATCAAGGGAACAAATTATTATATTGTGCACATAAGCGTTTTACTAATTCGTTCCCTTGTTTTAAGTTGTAAGTCGTTGGAACGGATTGTTAATTCGTGGCTACGATATACTTTTTTTTTTTCCTGCATGTAATGTGCGGGACTCTGTACTTATAAATCATATAATTAATTATTATAATTATATAAGTATAAAAAATTACATAAATTACTAATACTTATGTATATTGTTGGTGTGTGTGTGTGTGTGTGTGTATACAAATAAAGGTACAAAGCTGGGGCAGTACCTTTTCAAAAGGTACACTTTTGTTCCTTTTAGGTACTATTATATACACTTTATGTACTAATATGTACATTTTAGGTACTAATATGTACATTTAAGGTACCAATATGCACCATTTAGGTACAAAAGTGTACCTTTTGAAAAGGTACCGCCCCAGTGACAGCTTTTGTACCTTTTTTTCTGAGAGTGTACATACACACTGTAATTTTTTACTTTATAACCTATATTATATAGGCTTGCTCCAAATAAATCTCGTTGCATTGTACTTGTACATGTGTAATGACAATAAACTTGCTATCTATCTATATATAGAGTAATTTTTGTGATAAATAAAAAAATAAATAAAAATGAAACTAAGAATGTTTTTGAAAGAAATTGATATTTTTATTCAGAAAGGATGCGCTAAATTAATCAAAGGACATTTATAATGTATATTATGTTTAATATTTAATGTTTATTTCAAACATGTGTCACGGTTTCCACAAAAATATTAAGCAGCAGTATTGTTTTCAACATTGATAATAATAATAAATGTTGCTAGAGCACCAAATCATCATATTAGAATGATTTCTGAAGGATCATGTGACACTGAAGACTGGAGTAATGATGCTGAAATTCACAGTAATAAAATAATTTAAAAAAAGGAAAATAATTATTTTACATTGCAAAAATATTTAGACTATTTTTTGCTGTATTTTCATCAAATTCATTGTGTTTCTCTGTAATTAGGTATGAGTACCGTCCCAGAGGTGGTGGTCGCTCGTCACTGTGGGATGCGTGTGTTTGGACTCTCCCTTATTACCAACAATGTAGTGACTGACTACGACAGCAAGGAAAAGGCCAATCATGAAGAGGTCCTGGAAACCACCCGTATGCGAACCGAAGTCCTGCAGAAGATAGTCAGCAATTTAGTGACAAACATGTAGCGTTACTATTTACAACATTAAGCTGCTCTTGATACAAATATTTCCACTTCCACCCAGATGGGCTTAACAATGTACAATGGCATACATACAGTGTACTCCTTAATACTTCTCATGTATTATAGTCAGGGTTCAAGTAACTTTCTGGACTTTGCAGTGCCTCAATGCCTTAGGCTAGGTTCATTTTGTTTACTTTTGATATTATACTAACATGACACGTATACTGTATGATGCATTCACATCTAGAGCAGCTAAAATTAGCAGCATTACATAACTATGAGTATTCCTGTCATAAAAAAAGAGTTAAAGAACAAACATACATGAAAAGGAACAAAGACAGACGTACACTTTTGCAGCAATGTATTAAAGGGACTACAAGAGAAGAGCAGTAGTACGATCAGGTATATCAATTAATATATTACATAAGGAAATGTTTTTATCTGAAAATTTTTAGTTTTATAAAGTTATCTAGATGTTTCAAAAGAAATTCACATGTTGAAAAATCTCATTTTGATGTATTATATTAACTTTATTTTGACTCAAATATAACAAATATAAAATAAATGATGATGTAAATGCTGTGTGGAGGTGAATTTATTTTTAAAATCCATTGTGTTCTCTCCTTCCACTTTTCAAATCTGAGATAATTTGCTTTTATTTACAGTATATAAAAATGTTGATAATCAGAGATCAAAACTGTATTCTTTTGCCACACCATACTAAAGACGGTCAGGATGAATCATCAGTTTCCTGCAAGGAATGTGTAAAAAGTTGTTTGTGTACATCCCATTCTGCGAAACACATAACTAAACGAATAGGCATCCCTCTTAATCCCCTCATGTCACTACATTATTGATAAATCTTGCCAACCCAACTCTGTTGAAATAAAACATTAACAACATCAAGCTTGCAGCGAGTCTGTCACCGAGCAAAAACCTTACAGCAATATTGCACATAATTGTAAAGTGAGATATTCACAGGAGAGACCATTTACAGCTGGCCAGAGAGTATAAAGTAACTCTGTCATAACCATAATGTTCTGCTGCTACATATCGGTAAGTTTTGAAATCATCTGTGACCACTCAATGGAACACGAAACTTCATATTTTAGATTGCAGATGTGATAGCATCAGCTTGTAAGTGAACCACATCAGAAACACTCTTTTCTTCTGTCAGACGATGCCTCTGCCCTTGCCGACGATGACAGAACGTCAGATCAGTCTGTTATTCAGATGCTATAACAAACCTTCACAAAATATTTATGGAAAGCACGTTGTGCTGACTCTGCCCAGAAACATCACAGTTCCTGTGAGCCATTACTGAAGGGGGTAACTCTTATGCAATTAGTGACGGTGGCGGGCCATTTGCTGAAATATTCAGGGCTTGATGCCCATGATATGCAGTGGGGACTGTACTTCCACTCACTGGTTTTCTAGAGGAACAGAGGAAGTCAGAAAATGTAATGATCTCTTTTGATCTTGCGTGTTTTTTGTTCTGCTCTCTCTGACATATCTCATTTGAAATTCCTGTTTTTCTCTGTAGATAATTTTCTATGAAATGCAGCTTTGAGCTCAGCATTTTTCACTTGAGTGTCTTCACACATTTCAGATAGCACTACACTGTAAAACATTATCATAATTTTAACAAAGAATTCTCTTCATATAGGCAGATTTATTCTCTTCAGATTTTCTAGCCTGGCTCCGCCCTCCTACGTACTTCCGTTCAATTTTCATTTTCCTTCAGTACTCCGTCTGGGACTGCGGTATATTCTTAGGTTTTCTCCGAACAAATTTTTACCGGTCCAATGAGCGAACAGAGGGAGTGGCTGAGAACGATGACGTTGATGTCGTGCGCTAGTTTGGGTTGTAGTTCAGTAATGGCCGCGGAGAAAGATCATAGACAGTAAAAGAAATGGACACAGCGACCCCATACGTAGACTTCCACGGAGAAAAGTGAAGTCGAGTAGAAGCACTCACTTCCTGATGGCTGAGCGTACCGCGCAGCCTCAGATCGAGCTTGACGACGTAGATGTGATGTGAGCAACCTGTCTGACAGTTGTAAGTCTTCTAGTAGTTGTGCAAAGTCAAATCTGAATCACCGAATCTTGCAGAAACGGAGAGCGTGAGCAGGAGCAACTTTTCAATAAATTGCCTCATAGACAGTAAAAGATTGCCTGCGAGCTTCTCCTCCTGTCTATATGGTAATTTCTCTACTGTGCGCCGGTTGTCACGTGATTATGACGCAATTGTTAGCCTATTTTTTACAAAAACGGCTTCTACTGGGCGATAGTGTAAGATACAAGGTAATGGAGCCTTTTATATATTGTCGTGTTTCTTTAGAAATAAACAATGGACAAATGGAGTCTTTTAACGCCTCAAATGTAAAGTTGTTCGCTGTCAAAGTGATGCCAAAATGAATGGGACCCAATGGGATGCTAACAGCAGGTGATGGCTTGGTTAGCAATGGCTTCCCCTATGGAAGGTACGCTTTCCGGGTGCTGGATTACCCCCTTGAGAAAGATGCGAGCGAAGCCATTCATTCCGTTGTGGCACCGCCGCCGAATATCCAGAAGTTAAAGCCGGAGCAAGAACAATCTTTGCTGAGTTTTGTTGGTGGCCATGATGTTGTGGCCCTCCTCCCCACAGTGTTCGGGAAAAGTTTGATTTTCCAGCTCCCTCCGTTAGTAGTGAAGGAGTTGGCTGAAGCCCTATTCGGACGGTAATTGTTTCTTGAGGGGTCGGAAAGTATTGTCATCATTTACAGGGGCTAGTCAGTGATTTTATTGCCGTCCGTCTCCCACCACCATCGTAAAAATCCCAGGCCGAATTACCTACTGTTTTAGACAAACACCAAACAACACAACATCTCTGAGTTTTCAAGAATATATCAATTCAAAATTCACTGTTTATATCCTTTTTGACACTGCAGAGCACCGTGCGGTTGCGCTTCGCTGTAATTTGGATCTAGACTTGTATTTCTTTAAATACTGGCAAGTATTTACAAGAGCAATATATTTCACCATCGCTCAAAAAATAAAAAGAAGAAAAGCACGTAAACATTTGAATTAGGCCGTTATTTACTGAAGCATTTATTCTTATCATACCAAGCATATGACATTTTATTTGCAGCATACAATCATGTTACGGACCACGTGAGCAGCATGTTCCCAATCACAGTGAATAAATCACAATCCAAATGCACAAGTTTTAGGTTTTATTACTGAGGTGGCGTGCACATTCTGCACAGTTATTTGCACAGAGGCAAAGGGCGCATGACATACGTCACGACCAAACGTTAGTGATTGGTTATAGTAGATCCAGGGTGGCTCTTGGCAGATCCAATGGTTTTAAACTTCAACAGAGTTCCCGCCTACAAGGAAGTAAACGCTTGTCAATGGAGAGTGGCCAGACTCTCTGTACAAATGAAATGTACGAGAGTCTGGTAAGACCAGGCTACAGATTTACTAACATCTTGCGCCAACGTAAACCCTCTTTTGGTGTTAAAAAAAAATCAAGCATTCTGTGTTAGTTCAGGCAGGCCACGTAGTCAAGTGCAGCTATCAGCTGATTGGAAAAATTCCAACCCCACCCATATCAGCTGATCCGATTCCTATGCACTCATTCGGCAACTCTCAAACAGGGCGCCTTAAGCATAGCTTCACTTCAATCTGCCTGCTTGGCTGCTTCCACTGCACACTGTTTTGCAACCCACCTCCACCCCAGCTCCTCCTTAAAGGGTTAGTTCACCCAAAAATGAAAATTCTGTCATTAATTACTCACCCTCATGTCGTTCGATACCCGTAAGACCTCTGTTCATATTCGGAACACAAATGAAGATATTTTTGTTGAAAGCTGATGGCTGAGAAAGGCTTCAGATAGGCCTCCATTGGCATTCAGTACATTTACACTCACAAGACCCATAAAAGGCACTTAAAACGTTGTTACAAAGTCCATCTCACCACAGTGACTCTACAATAATTTTAAGATGCGACGACAATAGTTTTTGTGCGCCAAAAAAAAATAAAAATAACACCTTTATCCAACTTGTTCTTGTCTTCTGTGTGTGCCTCCACGACGCATGCGCGAGAATATGACGCAGATCCGGCGTTCGGACACATGACCCAGAAGCGATTTGTTTACAAGCAGAGGAAGACGTGCGTGTCTAAGCTGTTGAATTCTACATTGATCGTGCTTTAGGTCTCGGCGTAGTTCTCAAAATGGGAGCAAGTGTGCATTTCATGGATTCCCAAACCCCGGCGCTACGTCATATTCTCGTGCATGCGTTGTGGAGGCACACACGGAAGACAAGAAGAGGTTGAATAAAAAAAATTTAGATTTTTTTTTGCGCACAAAAACTATTGTCGTCGCATCGTAAAATTATTGTAGAGTCACTGTGGTGAGATAGACTTTGTAACAACGTTTTAAGTGCCTTTTATGGGTCTTGGGAGTGTAAATGTACTGAATGCCAATGGAGACCTATCTGAAGCCTTTCTCAGCCATCAGCTTTCAACAAAAATATCTTCATTTGTGTTCCGAAGATGAACGGAGGTCTTACGGGTGTTGAATGACATAAGGGTGAGTAATTATTGACAGAATTTTCATTTTTGGGTGAACTAACCCTTTAAACTGTGTTTAACTTAATCAATGTCATTCTGCTGTCATTGATGCATACTCGGTTCTAAATGGGGGATTTCGCTGCCCTCCCAGTTTAAAAAAATGTGAGGATGACCCCAGAATCTGCTGCTGTTCCCTGTCTTGGCTTTTCATGGAGCTCATGAAAAGGATGGGGAATTTAGAACAGAGCCATATCGCCAAATGTAAATTTTGCAGACTGTGCCAATAAAAAGTTGATTAAAAGTTTGTCTATGGTGTTTTTGACCTGTCTGAAGAAACTACACAGTGAAAAATTAGGCGTGGACAGGGTTGTTTTTGCGGCTGACCTTATTGCATATGCATTTGTAGGAGTTTCCCTTTCAGCTAAATGCTAAATTTATGTGAGGAGAATATTTAAATGAATCACACAAGGTGATTTACTAAGGTTTGTGCTCATCAATTTACTGGTATTTGTGCCATTACTTAATGCCCCAAAAAGCATGTCTTAAACCAGACGCTAATGTGATTGCGTTGGCCGTTACTGAAATGATACGGCTGTGTCTGTGTTCTTTCTCTGAAGCGCTGACATTTCCACTCCCAGTGGCACTTTCTTGGAATTGCGCTTTCACGCTAATTTGCCCTGTTTAGTACATCTGGCCCTAAATGTGAGTTACCTTAATCTATCCTTTCAAATGTTTGGGATCAGTAAGGAGGACACATAACTTGTAGTTGCATGAACTGTCAATGGAGGGACAGAAATCTCTCAGTTCAAAGATGAACGAAAGTCTTACAGGTTTGGAACGACATGAGGGTGAGTAATTGATGAGAATTCTTTTCATTTCTGGGTAAATCAAATGGGGCATGAATGTTTTATTGCTTTATACTTTTTCCTGAGGTGCACTTATAATGTTAGTATGATTTTTACATTAAAAAAATGTGGTCATAATTTAGAAAAAAAAGTCATATTTATATATATATATACATGTACATGTATTAACCTGTTGAAAATTAATCAGGATTAATCGCATCCAAAATAAAAGTTTGTGTTTGCATAATATATGTGTGTGTGTGTACTGTGTATAATTATTATGTATATATAAATACACACATTCATGTATATATTTAAGAAATATTTACATGTATATACTGTATATATAATTTATCTTGTATATAAATACATTTTTTTCAATAAAATATTTTTCTTAAATATATATATGCATGTGTGTGTATATGTAAACACAAACATTTATTTTGGATGCGATTAATCACAAAAAAAAAATCCCCAGCACTAGTTTTTAGTTTATGTATTTACTGTCAATTTCTCACCCTCATGTCGTTCCAAGACTTAAGTTCATTTACGAAACACAAATGAAGATATTTTAATGAAATCTGAGAGATTTTTGTCCCTCCTTTGTGTAACGTATATGTTCTGTTTTATTGTGGTGTTTTGGTTTTCCTGACCGCGTCCGAAAACTTAAAAATGCTGCCTTCGAAGGCTTCATTACAAGGTAGGAAGGCATCAAGGCACGTCCGAATCCAACTTCACTTCCTTCATCTTCCTTCCCTCATGCTGTTCCACACCCGTAAAACCCTCCGTTCATGGAGGCCTCACTGAGCCTTCAGATTTCAACAAAAATATCTAAATTTGTGTTCCGAAGATGAACGGAGGTCTTATGGGTGTGGAACGGCATGAGGGTGAGTAATAAATTACATTATTTTCATTTTTGGGTGAACTAACCCTTTAAAAGAGCTTTCAAAGTGTTAAAATCACGGTAGGGAATATATATATATATATATATATATATTTTTTTTTTTTTTTATTAAGATAATTATTTCAATGATCATTATTACTAATAATAATAACAATCATGAGAAAAAGAATCATTGATATAATGGTTCAATGGTGGACTACACTACAATACCTATGCAGGGATAATAATTTCCAAAACAATGTCTCATATGAACACCCACATACTGTATCTCCACAAATAAATCTCATATCTTGGACATAACAGACCTTTAAATCAGAAGCCTGATATTTCACTCTCTGCCCTCCAACGCTACATTCGCTCCCAAGATTTTTCTTTTTCATTTCACTTTAATCAGCCTGCTGCGATCCTGCGCTTGATGGAGAGCTACACTTTATATCTCACCATCTCTCTCAAATCCTGTTTGCAGCGAGGGACACAGGAAGACTGAGAGAACACTCAGGGGACACGTCACCATTAACCATCTATACACATTTAGTGGAACAGTGGAATCCACTGAGAAAGAGGGACCATATTGGAAAGAGAGATCTCATTTATCCTTAAACAGGCCACAGTTCAGCGAGAGACACAGTAGGGAAGTCACTCTGAACATTGTTCAAAAGGTCAGTGCCTTCACATCCACATTCATGACATCTCTCTTGGTAAAATGATAATCCTCAGTCTCATTAATATACAGCAGGGTTCAGAATTGTGAAAGCACATTCAAATTCTGGGATTTAAAATCCAATTTAAATCTGAAAATAAATAGAAACATAAAAAGTAAAAAAAGAAGCTAGTATTATAACTAGCACATTTGTGACATTGATCATGTGACTCCATTAAAGTTGATTATCAGGTTTTACACATACTTGTAGCATTCCTTTTACTATTCAATTTAAATTTTCGTCCAAATTGTTATGCTGACATTTATAATGAAAGTATTTTTGTATTTAAATGTAATGCATTTAAATCTAACTTAACGTCAACATGAAATCAAAATGCACCATTTTTTTTTTTTATGGAATATTGCATTACTCATGATTTATCCATGCACATTATTGTTTTTTTTATATTCATGTACCTCATTATTTTTAATCAAAATAACTTCCCCTCCCTCTTGCAACGACATCTATTCTCTTCTCTGATGACGTGTTTACTGACATGAGGGCGGGACAACCTGTCACTTACATGACATCACAACAATAACGAACCACAAGCCGTTTCACTCGGATATTGCATAACATTATGAAGTGAATAACATCACGTTATGTCTTATCTCTTCATTGCAGCACCTGTTAGTGGGTGTTCCCGTTCTGCAGTGGTCAGTATCTATCAAAAGTGGTCCAAGGAAGGAACAGTGGTGAACCGACGACAGGGTCATGGGCGGCCAAGGCTCATTGATGCACATGGGGAGCGAAGGCTGGCCCGTGTGGTCTGATCAAACAGACGAGCTACTGTAGCTCAAATTGCTCAAGAAGTTAATGCTGGTTCTGATAGAAAGGAGTAAGAATATACAGTTTGTTTTTGTATGGGGCTGCATAGCCGCAGACCAGTCAGGGTGCCCATGCTGACCCCTGTCCACCGCTGAAAGCACCAACAAGTGTGCATGTGAGCATCAGGACGACCACAGAGCAATGGAAGAAGGTGGCCTGGTCTGATGAGTCACATTTTCTTTTACATCATGTGGATGGCCGGGTGCGTGTGCGTCGCTTACCTGGGGAACACAACCTTGGGTCCTGCCATCCATGTGGATGTTACTTTGACACGTACCACCTATCGAAGTACTGTTGCAGACCATGTACACCCTTTCATGCATAGAAATGGTATTTCCTGGTGGCTGTGGCCTCTTTCAGCAGGATAATGTGCCCTGCCACAAAGCAAAAATGGTTCAGGAATGGTTTGAGGAGCACAACAACGAGTTTGAGGTGTTGACTTGGCCTCCAAATTCCCCAGATCTCAATCCAATCGAACATCTGTGGGATGTGCTGAACACACAAGTCTAATCCATGGAGGCCCCACCTCGCAACTTACAGGACTTAAAGTATCTGCTGCTAACATCTTTCTGCCAGATACCACAGTACACCTTCAGGGGTCTAGTGGAGTCCATGCCTCGATGGGTCAGGGCTGTTTTGGCAGCAAAAAGAGGACCAACACAATAATAGGAAGGTGGTCATAATGTTATGCCTGATTGGTGGATATCACAATAGGGAAGAAAATACTTCTCAACTTCCGTTTCATGTCAACTTTAATGTATTACATTTAAATGTATTAAAAATGCAAATAAGAAGCATTTTCACTAGTGGTCTCGGATTTTGGACCTTAAAGAAAGTTGATCAATCACACTGTAAAGGTGCATCTGGGGATATGCGGGGTAAAGAGACTAAGACATCTTTGCTGAATAAAGACTTTCCACACTTCTAAACTCAGCCGTCAGCAGCAGATCACTGGAGTACAGCCAAGAACTGTGTGACAAGGCAAGCAGATGGTATTGACTGACTATTCCTCAATGATCATATTAGTTCACTGTCACTTTCAGAGCATATTGATTGACATCTTTGCCTTGTAGATCATATTAGATCCGCAGTCCTTCCATAACCTCTATGAAAGGTTGTCTTATAAGAGGACAACAGCATCTGACTATGAAGGATTACATCAAAAAATATTGTGTACTTAAACAGTGCATTACAGTGAATTTGCCATTCACAATTTGTTGCTGTCACACTAGCCAACATATTTAAATATGCATTCAAAGTTTCATTTCTCAGCAGTAAAAGAACTACAACTAAGTACAACCCCAAATCAGAAAAAGTTGGGACAGTATCACAGTAAGTGATTTCTAAATTTAATTTGACTTGTATTTCATTGCAGACAATATGAACACAAAATATTTCATGTTTTGTCTGGTCAACTTCATGTCATTTGTAAATATGCATCCTTTCCTGTCATTCAGACCTGCAACACATTTCAAAAAAAGTTGGGACAGGAGCAATTTAGGGCTAGTAATGAGGTAAAATGGTTAAATAATGATGTGATTTGAAACAGGTGATGTCAACAGGTGATTGTAATTATGATTTCGTACAAAAGCAGCATCCAAGAAAGGTCTAATCCTTTAGGAGCAAAGATGGGCCGAGGATCGCCAGTTTGCCAACAAATACGTGAGAAAATTATTGAAATATTTAAAAACAATGTTCCTCAAAGAAAGATAGGAAGAGATTTGGATATTTCACATTCAACAGTGCATAACATAATTAAAAGATTCAAGGAATCTGGAGGAATTTCAGTGCGTAAAGGACAAGGGCGCAAGCCTAAGCTGAACAACCGTGATCTCTGATCCCTCAGGCGGCACTGCATCAAGAATCGTCATTCATCTAGAAGCGATATCACCACATGGGCTCAGGACTACTTTGGCAAACCTTTGTCAAGTACCACAATACGTAGTTACATCAACAAATGCCAGTTAAAACTGTACTGTGCCAAAAGGAAGCCCTATGTTAACAGTGTCCGACTTCTCTGGGCTCGAAGGCATCTGGGATGGACCATCACACAGTGGAAACGTGTACTGTGGTCAGATTAATCAGTATTTGAGGTATTTTTTGGGAGGAATGGACGCCGTGTGCTCCGGACCAAAGAAGAAAAGGATCATCCAGACTGTTACCAGCAACAAGTCCAAAAGCCAGGGTCTGTCATGGTATGGGGTTGTGTCAGTGCCCTTGGCAAAGGTAACTTGCACTTCTGTGAAGGCACCATTAATGCTGAAAAGTACATAGAGATTTTGGAGCATAATATGCTGCCTTCAAGAAGACATCTTTTCCAGGGACGTCCATGCATATTTCAACAAGACAATGCAAAACCACATTCTGCACACATTACAAAGTCCTGGCTGCGGAGGAAGAGGGTACGGGTACTTGACTGGCCTGCCTGCAGTCCCGACCTGTCTCCAATAGAAAATGTGTGGCGCATTTTGAAGCGCAAAATGCGACAACAAAGACCCCGTACTGTTGCCCACCTTAAGACTTGTTTGCAGGAAGAATGGGACAAAATTACACCTGAAACACTTCATCACTTGGTGTCTTCAGTCCCTAAACGTCTTTTAAGTGTTGTGAAAAGGAATGGCAACATTACAAAGTGGTAAATGCCTTACTGTCCCAACTTTTTTTGAAATGTGTTGCAGGTCTAAATGACAGGAAAGGATGCATATTTACAAATGACATGAAGTTGACCAAACAAAACATTAAATATTTTGTGTTCAATTGTGTTCAATTTGTGTCTGCAATGAAATACAAGTCAAAGTAAATTTAGAAATCACTTCTTTTGCGTTTTCCATACTGTCCCAACTTTTTCTGATTTGGGGTTGTATTTTTTTTTTTTATAAAATAAAAATTGGAAATTCACCCATTTTTTAATGCAGTTGTTAGACCTATAGCTTGGAGCTTGTCATACCCCCATTAACACCCATACAGCAAACAATAGATTTTCAGTTTTTCTTTTGTATATACAGATTTATGTTTTTGAACAATGTCTCTTAAAATAGTAACATATTTAAAATAACATTTTATCTCTCTCTGAACACACACACATACACCGATCAGATATAACATTATGACCACCTTCCTAATATTGTTTTGGTCCCCATTTTGCTGCCAAAACCCTGACCCGTCGAGGCATGGACTCCACTAGACCCCTGAAGGTGTGTTGTGGTATCTGGCACCAAGATGTTAGGAACAGATCCTTTAAGTCCTGTAAGTTGCGAGGTGGGGCCTCCATGACTTGTTTGTTCAGTACATCCCACAGATGCTCGATTGGAGATCTGGGGAATTTGGAGGCCAAGTCAGCGCCTCAAACTCGTTGTTGTGCTCCTCAAACCATTCCTGAACCATTTTTGCTTTATGACAGGGCGCATTATCCTGCTGAAAGGGTGTACATGGTCTGCAACAATGCTTAGGTAGGTGGTACGTGTCAGAGTAACATCCACATGGATGGCAGGACCCAAGGTTTCCCAGCAGAACATTGCCCAAAGCATGACACTGCCTCCGCCGGCTTGCCTTCTTCCCATAGTGCATCCTGGAGCCATGTGTTCCCCAGGTAAGTGACGCACACGCCCCCGGCCATCCACGTGATGTAAAAGAAAATGTGACTCATCAGACCAGGCCACCTTCTTCCATTGCACCGCGGTCCAGTTCTGATGCTCACATGCCCACTGTTGGCGCTTTTGGCGGTGGACAGGGGTCAGCATGGGCACCCTGACGGGTCTCAATGAGCCTTGACCCTGTTGCCGGTTCACCACTGTTCCTTACCACTGCAGACCGGGAACACCCCACAAGAGCTGCAGTTTTGGAGATGCTCTGACCCAGTCGTCTAGCCATCACAATTTGGTCAAACTCGCTCAATACGCTTGCCCATTTTTCCCGCTTCTAACAATATTTTCAACTTTGAGGACAAAATGTTCACTTGCTGCCTAATGTATCCCACCCACTAAGAGGTGCCGTGATGAAGAGATAATCAGTGTTAATGTTATGCCTGACCGGTGTATATACACTTAGTTTTAACCCAAATTTTAGTTAAATATGGACAAACCCAACTTTTGGATTAAAAATGTAATAAAAAAATGTAACCCAATGGTTGGGTTTGTCCATATAAATGTCTGCATGCTACTGGAGCTCGTAAAGACAGCCTTTACAAAAAGTTCTGTTACAAACATTCAGCAGGAATGTCGATGTTGCTGGATCAGCCTTGTTTAAAAGAAGCTTGTGAATTACGTGCTTCCTCTAGTCAATGACAAATGGAAACAGTTTATTCCTCAGGATCACACCAAAACAATCCGTCTCATGGCAGGACCGTCTAGACAGAGCAAAGGTATAGATTGATAACATCTTCAATCAAACCCCTCAAACCCCAAGCTGTAAACAGGATGAAAGTTTGCAAGCAGTAATGAAATGGGTATGTCTTCTATTTTTGATCTAATACATGTTTGTATGTCTAATACGGATTTCTTTTTTGCACATTCAGTGAACTACGGATTAAATGAATCTCCCCTTATGACCTAGACCTACAGCTTAAGACATATAAAGTCAGTACACAACGGAAGTCACATTTGTCTCTCCTTACATGAAGTACAGCGAATGACAATCCAGTTTGAGACACTGCCCTTACTGGAGAGAGTCTCATATTTCACTTCACATCAACAGCTAAGCATTCACAGGGGAGAAACGAAGCACAGCAACCTTGAAAGGGAGTGAAAGCTCTTCTGCTCTTGATAAGGCTAGTAGCTAGCAAAACACTGCAAGACTGAAACTCTGAATGAGCGGACTGCTAAGAGTTTTATTTTGGTAATTTGTCCGTATGTCATGTAAAAATTTTGATAATTTTGCATTGGATTTCAATGCTTTTGTCTTTAAATCTAAAAGCTTCCTTTTTTAATGCTTTATGACACTCTGGAAATCTAATATTAAGTATTTATAGAAATATCCACAATTAATTTTTTTATTAATAATTAATCCATCCATCTATGCTTTATCCGCTTGCAGAATCTGTGAAAATGTGAATAATTTTAACTAAATAAGAGAGATCATAGAAAATGCATGTTATTTTTTATTTAGTACTGTCCTGAATAAGATATTTGGACATAAAAAAATAGAAAAAAGACAAAAAAATTGCTGAATTTATTAAAATGACCCCGTTCAAAAGTTTATGAACCATTGATTCTCAGTGCTGTGTGTCGTTCCCTGGATGATCCACGGCTGTTTTTGTTTTTGTTTTGTGATGGTTGTTCATGAGTCCCTTGTTTGTCCTGAGCAGTTAAACTGCCCAATGTTCTTCAGAAAAATCCTCCAGGTCCTGCACATTCTTCAGTTTTCCAGCCTCTTTTTCATATTTGAACCCTCTCCAGCAGTGACTGTATGACTTTGAGATCCATCTTTTCACACTGAGGACAATTGAGGGACTCAAACACAACTATTAAAAAAGGTTCAAACATTCACTGATGCTCCCGAAGGAAACACGATGCATTAAGAGCCGGGGGTGAAAACTTATTGAATTTGAAAATCAAGGTAAATTGTACTTTTTTTGTCTTCCAGGAAACATGTAAGTATCTTCTGTTGCTTCCGAAGGGCATTACTAAATGAAAAAAATTTAAGTAATATTTAAACAAAATAAGAAAAATTTGGACATCATCCTCCTGTTCACAAGTTTTCACCCCCGGCTCTTAATGCCTCGTGTTTCCTTCTGGAGCATCAGTGAATGTTTGAACCTTTTTTTAATAGTTGTGTTTGAGTCACTCAATTGTCCTCAGTGTAAAAAGATGGATCTCAAAGTCATACAGTCACTGCTGGGGAAAGATGCTGGAAAAGAATGTGCAGGACCTGGAGGATTGTTCTGAACATTGGGCAGTTTAACTGCTCAGGACAAACAAGGGACTCAAGAACAAGCATCACAAAACAAAAAAACAGCCGTGGATCATCCAGGGAACGACACACAGCACTGAGAATCAATGGTTCATTTTAATAAATTCAGCTATTTTTTTGTCTTGTGAACTATATGTAAAACATTTTTATGTAAAATATCTTATTCAGGACAGTACTAAATAAAAAAATAACATGCATTTTGTATGATCCAGTTAAAATTATTCACATTTTCACAGATTCTGCATACTTTTTCTTGCAACTGTATCATGTAATAAATTTGATAATTTTGCATTGGATTCCAATGCTTTTATCTTTAAATCTAAAGGCTTTTTTTGTTTTTGTTTAAAATGCTTTATGATGTACTCTGGAAATCTAATATTAAGTATTTATAGAAATATACACAATTATTTGTGTACTAATCCATCCATCCAACTTTAAAACTAAACTTTCAAAAAGACTTTGATAAGCCAAACTTTGCTTTCTAGTTAGAAATTACAGTGTTTTGCAATTCAAATTCAATTAAAATCCAGGAATTGAAAAGACATTCTCCATTCAGTACTAAATGCTGTAGAAACCTGTTTTGTTTCATGTTAAACCTTTTATGTTATTCTTTTCAAACAGCTGACTTGATCCTAAATCGATATTCAATAGTCAGTAAATGCAAGTTGCAAAGACCAGCTGTTTGTTGATCCAGATTTACACCGTAAAAGCTCTATTATGGTGGAGAAGGTCAGGAAACTCTCAGGCAGACATATCAGTCATCACCTTCGACCTTACTCAATACTGAATTAACTTGAGTCTCTGTTTATGCAAATAATCAAGATTAGTGTTCAGACGCTCTGACCGCAAAGAGGGTCCTCATAAGCCACCGACTCTCTGTGGGATGTGCAAAATGTAATTAAGTGTGTGGATTTTTAATTAATCTGGCCCTAGTTGAGCCATTTCTATCAAACGATTGTAACTGGCATTAGAGCTTTTGGAGTGCCGCATGGGCTGGGTGCTTACACATATTTGGCAGTGAGGGTGCAGTAATTACTGCTGGTTCCCGGGATCCCTGTGGTAAGTGAGCATTACTTTTCCCAATGCTACGATCCCTGTTCCTATGGTGCAGGCAGCAATATGCATGCATGACTGCGGTGGGATAATTATGCTGTGGACTCCGCAGGGACGGATGTCTTTTACCACTCTCTGTGATTGCAAGCACCTCTAAGAGGACACACATTCACAAACACTTCTGACTAGTTCTACTGACTTACCCCCGGTTTCACAGACAAGGCTTGGGCCTAGTCTCAGACTAAAATGCATGTCATTTTTGAGCTGTTTTAACTGAAAGCAACTTGCCCTGACATATCCTAAAATAGGTCAGTGCTATTGTTTTGTCTCAAGATGCACACCAGAATTTGTTTTTTCTAAGGCACGTTTATAGAAGCTACTTAAATGTCTACCCAAAAGCCCTGTCTGTGAAACCAGGCCCATGTGTTTAATGCATTTCCATTAATACATAGCCTACAACTATGCTGTACTAGCTACACACATTATACTGTCAAGGAGCATATATTTAGAATAATGTAGTAAAACAGCATGGAATGTTTTTTAATCACTCCACTGACTACTATGGGAGTTGGTGTTTTCTGACTTCAGGTTTGCTCGTTGAGGGGTTTCTCTCATAAGTGAGCAGGCAGCTGGAGGATTACAGAATGTTTGAGTGGGGAAGCCTCTGTTCCACTCCTATACGCTGCTCCAAAGCGGCTTTCAGTGTGTGCGTTGCTCTTTTGACACACAAAGCTTGATTTTTTTTGCTAGTGGAGAATAACTGTGAAAAATAAATAAATGCATATGTAATTATTTATACAGAGAGAGACGCTATAAGGGGAGAAGACACTACAGATGATGGCAAAGTTTTGCCTGCATTTGTATAGAACACAATGGGAAACTACATTGAACACAATGGGAAACATAAACACACACACACACACACACACACACACACACACACACACACACACACACACACACACACGTTTGTTTTTGTGAAATGTGAGGACATTCCATAGGCGTAATGGTTTTTATACCGTACAAACCAAATTTTCTATCCCCTTACACTGCCCCTGCCCCTAAACCTACCCATCACAGGAGACTGTGCAGTTCACTTTCTGTGAAAAAAAACTTGTTCTGTATGATTTATAAGCATTTTGAAAAGTGATGACATGGGTAACGTCCTCATATTTCACCCTCTTTTTGTAATACCTATGTCATACCCATGTCATTATACACATTTGTGTCCTGATATTTCACAAAAACATGCCCACACACACACACACACACACACACACACACACACACAGAGAGAGAGAGAGGGCTTATGTTTGTATTAAAATCAGCTGGGGAACTTTTTTTGCTAAGGTGTCCCTGCCTCATCTGTAGTCATTCCATAATATATCAGCCACAATATAGGCCTACATTACGTTAGCAGAGCAGAACGTCTAATAGCCTACATGCAGTGACTCTGGTCCAGCTAGTGGAGCTGAGCATCTCCAGCTGCTTTCCCATTCCCAGTGCTGAGCCACGAGACAGTGATACTGGAACTACTGCGCCACCCTCATGAACGCCAAGGGACTGCAAGCACTCGGCGCATTTAAAAACCCCTGCAAAGCACTGAGGGAGTTACAGTGCGAATTGGACTCTGATTGAGTAAAAGTTCGCCCGGGATTTTCTTGTGGACAGTAGGACAGATATACGAAAACATGGCAAACAAAGGACAGCAACCTCCCTACCTTCACTTGGCAGAGCTGACCGCATCCCAGTTCCTGGATATCTGGAAACATTTTGATGCAGACGGTGAGTCCAGATGCGCTGTTTATTCCACGGATTCTGATTCTGAAAAAGAATGTCTCAAGTGAAATGTTCTCATTAAAAAGGCAGAAAAAAAGTTTGACGCTAACAATAAACACTTGTAGGGTTCAATATATCAAAGTGTAAGTGTGAAAACTAAAGAATTTGGCTGTTTTTACGTGCGAAACTTAATAAACAACATGTGTGACCTAATGTCATTCTAATCCGTGGGCTAATGTATACATTAAATTGTAGACAATGGCTTGAAACTAATTTAGGAAATTAAAAAAAATGCCTGAAAATGTAATTTCTGAAAAAAAGTATATAGAAACACGTCCTATTTATAGATTGTATCCATGTTCGTCATTTTTTTGGTGTTGCTTGATAATTATTCAGCATTTTTAGTGCACTGCCTCTTCTTGGCACAAATCGGGAGTAGCTTGCCTACTACTGTTATGATCTAATAATAAGCCATGGACAAAGTCAATGAAAACCTATAGGCTACGACTTGGTTTGATTAATACATTTATTAGTGAGTAAGCCTATCGCGTTTCCAGCTACTCCAGAAGGGGCTCCATATATAGCCTATAGTGTGTAGTGTCCCATTAGTGACATTCATTTTTACGCCAAATGTTTCACCGATTGGGGCTGTATTTCAAAATAGTGACCTGGCCATCATCGTTTTTGTGTATCATGCGCGCGCTGGTTTGAGAAAGCCCAAGTTCACTTTCTCCAACACGGTTTTCCCAAGTTTTTGCTTTGGGTTTTTTTACGCATCCTGGGCATCTGTCAGTGCGCATTGTTGGGATGATGGGTGTGTGTTCAAGGTCCTCATCACCCAGGACATCTTGTGAAGATCACTTACAGGAAGCTCATCGGATGTTAGCAGCTTTCGTACATCCTGCAATATCTAAAGCTGAAAATATCATTGACAAATTATTTATGTATTAGGAACACAATCGTGTCCGTGGGGCAGATGTTGTCTTTGTTGGCAACTTGTTTCGGGTTTCTTTCCTGTTCGTTTCCCGCCTAATTTGTATAGCCTAAATGAAATACCGAAAATTTGATAGGCTAAATAACCTACTATTATGTGAAGATCGTAGTTTGTTAATCTTGAATATCTAACCATTAATATGTCTACCTCTTATAGGAAACAGGAAAAAATGAAAGGTCCCTCGTTGAAAGTCAAAACAACGTTTTCATAAAACCTGTTTAAAGTATTTAAGTGCTTCAAGGTACACGATCTGTCAAGTTCCTGAGGGACGTATTGTGATATGTTAAGTTAAAATGTAACCAATTACAAATGTAACTGCCTCAAAATTGTTTTAAGAGAGAAATTGATCTGATTTTTTTAAATGAAGATTCTCAGTCATCCACATTATCATAGAATCTCTTCTAGAAGATACTGAGAAGCATCTGGAATTATTTTCCATTAAAGATGCTTTACTACTCATTCAATTGTCTTGATGGGAATTCCTTCCATTTTACTATCAGTAAAGTTCATAGCTACTGCAATACAATTGAATTTAAGCTTCAGCAAGTAACACATTTTGTCGTCATAGTCCAAAATGGCTACTCCAAAACATCAGTTCTATATCCAAGATGGCTGGCCATGCCGGAAAAATTATGATAATAGCATACCAGGGCTATCAGGTATAGAATTATAATTTGGTAGAAAAAATGAATGGCCAATGTGTAATTAATGCTTGGGCCATATATTGCATATATAAGCATGTTTGAATCAACAATCTGTACACATTGACATTTTCAAAGACCACGAGTTCAACGCGTAAACAAAAATTGAATTAATTGTAAAGAAAATGAATGGTTATATTGTCTCGCAAAATGTCAGAGCAATCATATCGACACCAGATGGCAACATTGCAGTCAATTCCAGCATACTCAGAAGGATTAATGCATGTATAAACGATTAATTATGTATTGCACCCAACATTTTAGTAGATTCATTATTCTGTATAGATCTTTGGCTACAATCAATGCAGTGTTCAGTGGTCATTCTCTCAACACAATAGTTGGATCAATTGCTGACACACCAGTAAGACTGCCTGTCTTTTACAAACAGCTCATATAGTATTTTCTTAGCCATGCAGTGATGGTTCTTCACATTTATTATAAATAACAGAAAGAGATATTTCCCCTGAGTCATGTGTCCAGCTGTCTAGAAATGCCACTATAATCCACAGGCAAATTAATCAAAATAGAAGTTCAGACTAAGATGTGATAATAAGACAATACTTACGAACCCACTGTAGTTCTCAATTCACATAAATTACAATCACTTTGGTGATGTATTGGGCCATACACACAAAATCCCATTTCAAACGCGTACACATACGCATATTTCCTTTGCATAAGGGCCAATTTCCTGGCATGGGAAATTACCCAGATGGTAGGCCTAATATTGCATTTATTTGTAATATTCTCTGAAGCATCAAGAAGAATCTCCTTTTCGTCTTTTCAAATAAATGGCTTTAAAAGGCTCATACTGTAAGGCCCCCAATTAGAGGAAAAAATGGAAAAGAGAGAGCCTTCAAAGCTTTAACTGGGAGACTAGCCATCAAAAGTTTTTAATTAAGAACTGTGTTACTTGGATTGGGTGCCAGCCAACAAATCAATCTAGAGTTAACCAGCTTCAATGCAGCCATCTAGGCCATCTCACTACTTAGCATTTCCAATCAGAGACAGTAGTTATCTAGTCATATAAAACATCATTATGGATGAAGACATCTCAGTAAGTACTAAACCATACTTCCTTATATTGCAGGGAATGGCTACATTGAGGGTAAGGAGCTTGAAAACTTCTTTAGCCAGCTGGACACTGCACGGAGAGGGGCTGGCGTGGTGAGTATAAGGACAAGTTAATAAGCATTAACATCTCATTATAAAGCACTGGATCTCTCAAACTAAACTGTGTAATTCTCAGAGCAATGAGTAAACGTTGGAAAACCCAAACCAGCCCTGTTGTATTCATTGTGCTCAATTTGAAACCGCGAGATAGATTCACGTCATCAACTTAAAAAAAGTTAATATTCTGTCATCATTTACTCACTCACCCTCGTTTCATTGACAAATGTATTTATTCAGTGGAACATAAAGTTCCTCTCAGAGTGTTTGGCATGGTAATGGCTATGACAATGTTGATATGTTTGGTCTTGGCAGAATATGCTACGCTGCTGCTGTTGTTGGTTATTGCTGCTGCTGCAGAGCAAGTACGGGACTTGCTACTGCCAATACATACACAGTACAATTTAGCATACATGAATTACCCATAGCAGATCTATACAGGTGGAGCTGGGGAAGGTGTAGGGTTTCTAAAAGCGTGCTGCAACTGCTAAAGCAAATGCTGACCAAGTATTTGAAGGTTGAGCAGAGAGTTAATTGGCTGCTAATACAGCAGGAATCAGTTGCGCCCTATCGAGAAAGATTGAGTCAAGGACTATCAGCCTGCACCATCTTGAGTTTCATGACAGAACTTTTTATATATTTCTGAAAAATGTCTCCATGTTTTGTTTTGTTTTTTGTCCATACAATTAAAGTTAATGGGATCCGATGTTGTTTTGGACCTCATTGACTTTCATTGTATGGACAAAAACAGTTGACAGTTGATTCATTTCTTTAAAATGAATAAATAATTACAGATTTCTCATTCAACCAATGGCAAGATTAGGGGGCGGGGCTACCTATTTGAAAGAATGGGCAGGTTTGAAACTTATAGAAGATAATGGAAATGTTCTTTTTTTTTGCAATTCTATCTCTTTAGATCGAATTCGTTTTTTTACCAAAAAAAACAACAAAAAAACATTTTCTATTCAGACCTTTTCCGTTTACTTAACAGACATTTCCTTTTACCCGAAAACACAATGCAAGGCGTAAATATGAGTAACGCACAATGTAAAATATGGGGAAAACCCACTATATTTAATACTATCAATACAGAAAATTCATATTATGAATATGAAGTACTTACAGTACATTGGGCCCTATTTTTACAGACTTTTCTTAGAGTGAACCACGTGCAAATCAAAAATCCAGTATAAAGACCCCAGATGACTAGGCAGATGGCTTTCAGAAAAGAGAGGACAGGAGATTTTATCTTTATCCATGTATGTTCAACAATAAAACGACGGGAGCCTCATAAAGTTAGCAATTCTATTATCTGCCTAATGAATATGGCAGCGGACAAAACGCCACTTATAAAGTGCAAGCTTTTTCCTAACCTAAGAAGCGCAAAATGAATAAAGCTTTTCCAATAAGCATCGAATGAGAAGAAGATTCATCTTGTTGCCTTCTTCATACAGGACCCCTCAAATGCAGCCTTTAAAGACAAGATGACAGAGTTCATGCAGAAATTCGACCAGAACAAAGACGGGAGAATTGAGATGTCAGAGGTAGAGGAACACATCACTTACATCACTGTGACTCTGTTGACAAGCTTGTAAATATACTGTATACCCTAAGAGACTGCAATTATCCCATCATCCTTTCTGAGAAGAGGAAACTAATGCCTCACATCACTTTAATCATACCTGTAGCTTATGAATAGAGCTGTCCAAAAAGAGCCGGTCTCAAATAGGAAAAATGGAGGTTTTCAATTATTTGCACTCCCTTGTTGTATGGGTGTCTAATCCAATCATCTATACTTTCCATCAGCTGGCTCAGATCTTGCCCACAGAAGAGAACTTCCTTCTCTGCTTTAGACAGTTTGTGGGATCCAGCACTGAATTCATGGCAGTAAGTGATGATGCTACTTTTTCATTTCATAGATCAATGGTCAATGGTGTGTGTGTATATACAGCACACATTTCCTCTTGGGAACCATACAAATATTTCCCTTCACCCATTCATTACAATGCATAGCCAAATACTACTGAGCGGTTTGATCATCAGAAAGTGACTGCCTCAATGATGTATTATGTCAAGTTGAAGAGAGAATGGAACTAAGGAGAAAGGGAAGCTTTTTAATCATCCAGTGTGGTAGGCAAGCCTTTTAAAGGGATAGAATGAGTAAGTACAAACTTCTATTTTCAGACGCATGTATTATAGATGTGCTGCTGTAATTCTCCGTAGACCTGTAGAGGGAGGCATCTATCTTTGATAAGACCCTGTGATGGAAACAAGGCCAGCTGCTAGATTAAAACATTCATTAAATGGCATTTCGTGCTCCTTGTTCTCACAATGCATAGCTGCTTCGAACTGAAAATAAGGAGGGTACGCAGATAAAGACGTTTTAATAAATGTACTGTAACAATTATTTGCCAATTATTTCTCCACTTCGGCATTTACGTGCACCCCTATTCCTCTGATTTGTCAAACCTAATATAATTATAAGCTGTACTGATGGCACAGTATCTTTGTATGTTTGTCTGTATCTGTAGGCCTGGCGGAAATATGACACAGACCGCAGCGGTTTCATTGAGGCTAATGAACTTAAGGTACGATTTCTATTACTTTTCCTGCTGTGGCCTTCACAACAATCCTGAAAAGAGTTTCCAAAGCCACTAATGTGATGAGGCAGATGGAAACTATGCAAATCGCCCTGGATTTGGTGGCTGGCACCCGAAGAGAGTATACAAATCACTACATTTGTAAATGAAGCAAATGAAGCAATGATCACTGAGGAGACAATGACCTCAAAAAAAAAAGTGTAGCAGATGTCAGGCTTAAGGGCTTTCGCAAAACAGGAGAGGTTTTGTAAGATAATACACTCTAAGAAGAAAAGTTTCTATATAGAACCTTTATAGAATATAAAGGTATACAGTATATATATATATAATATAGAAGGGATCTGCCATGTGTTTCTTATATAGAACCTTTTAGGGGTTATCATATCATGGATTGGCAACACTTTACAATAAGGTTCATTAGTTAACTACATTAGTAAACATGAACTAATAAGGATATGCACTTATAAGGCATTTATTTATCTTTGTTAATGTTAATTTCAACATTTACAAATACTTTATTAAAATCTTGTTAACATTAGTTAATGCACCGTGAACTAACATGAACAAACCATGAACAACTGAATTTGTAACAAATTATATCATTGTATTGCTCTTGGTTAGTTCATATTAGTTAATACATTAACTAATGTTAACGAATGAAACCTTATTGTAAAGTGTTACCCATGGATTTAGTT
Source organism: Gobio gobio (assembly GCF_949357685.1). NCBI lineage: Eukaryota > Metazoa > Chordata > Actinopteri > Cypriniformes > Gobionidae > Gobio > Gobio gobio. Next base: position 44,765,530 of record NC_137115.1, on the reverse strand, counting down.
TTAATTAATTCATTTTCTTTTAGTTCACTAATTAATTTTATGCTCGCAAACAGATTATTAGTACCTGTTAAACATTAAATTATAGAACATTTTTAGCATAAATTGAGTCAAGGTTTCTATATTGAACTTCATTGAACCGTTTTGTAGTAAATGGGATAATTTGACACCCTGGCATAAGAAGCTACATTTCCTTTTAACAAGTTTTTAAACTCTAAATCAACTATTTGAATGTATATAAAATCATCAGAATCCTTTTTTCAACAGGGCTTCCTCTCTGACCTGCTTAAAAAGGCAAACAGACACTACGACGACCAGAAATTGCAGGAATACACACAAACAACAGTGAGTAGTTGTCTTTGTGGTGGCATTAGTCAATATCTTATAGACTACCTCCTAGAGCCACATTTACTAAACAGGGCAAATTAGCGCGAGAGTGCAATCTCAAAAAAACGCAGATGGGAGTGGAAAGTTCTGCGCAGGATCTACTTATGACGCGCAAATTAAAGAACACAGACGCAGCTGGATCATTTAAATTTACATTTATGCATTTGGAAGACGCTTTTATTCAAAGCGACTCACATTGCATTCAAGGTACACATTTTAAATTTTTGTCAGTTCTTGCGTTCCCTGTGAATCGAACCCATGACCTTGGCGTTGCTAGCGCCATGCTCTACTGTTTGAGCTTCAGGAAAGTGATCATTTGCATAATGACCAACGCAATGTACCAAGAGCAGCGCAAGCATCTGGTTTAAGACTTTCCTTTTTTGGGTGGTAAATAATGACGCAAATACTAGCAAATTGACGAGTGCAAACCTTAGTAAATGACCTTGCGTGATTCATTTAAACACTCTCCTCCCATAAATTTTGCATCTAAACGGGAAACTCCTACAAATGCATAGGCAATAAGGTCAGCCGCAAAAATAACCCTGTCTACGCCTTTTCAGCGCTAATCTTTCACTGTGCCTTTAGTAATTCCTGACAGTAGTATTTTAAGAGGGTTTGCACTGGCGCAAGCTGTTAGTAAATCTGGCCCCTAATGTCCTATCTTTAATGACATTTACTTTTTAATGACAACAAGCTTTTACCCCATAACAATCATTTAACATCGAACACAAATATAAAACTTTAAAGTGTTATTTTACCTTAAAATCCTGGAGCCGTTTGCCACCATGCTTGAGTGACTTGTACATGCACCGACCCCACGGGTTGTGTCTGCACTCCAGCTGTGCTAACATATGTCCATTTCTTAAGGCCAGAGACACAAACTTATATTTTTCCAAGGCAAGCCAGCTGGATAATTGAGAGCCTTAGTTGTCCTCTACCCACTGTGAAAAACAAAATAAGTTAAGAAATGTTGTGCAGCCATATGAAGTGTTGATTTAATAAAGACATTTGAAGCAAGTTCAGAGGCCAGTTGCATAAACTTAGTCATTATGTTAAGACTGTGTCTTATGAACTAGTACCAACAACTAGCAATTAGACCAATCTGCGTTTTTATGTGACTGAAAAAACACTTATGAACAGAACAGACTTAAAGAAAGTCTTAGCAGTTTATGCATTATGCATGATTTCCTTACCGTGTAAACATTTAAACGGTGTCATTTTCTCCTTTTTAGCTCAAGATGTTTGATCTAAATGGCGATGGGAAACTGGGTCTGTCTGAAATGGCGAGGTGAGAAATAAAAATAAAAAATTCACATGCACATTGTAAGACACATCAACCTAATAATAATTTTTCTGTTCATGTCAAGACTTCTGCCGGTTCAGGAGAATTTCTTGTTGAAGTTTCAGGTGAGAGCACATTCATACATGAAGTTTTTATCTTTCCTAAGATCTAATATTTTGAGTTACTAATCATTGTTTTTATTGCCGATCAGGGTGTCAAGCTGACTGCTGAGCAGTTCAACGCCATCTTTACATACTATGATAAGGTGAGGTATAATCCAGCAAAACAGCTGAATGTCTTTTGCAGGGCTTTATGATGTTGTGTAGGTTTGTATGCACTGGAAATCTGATCCTACCCTCCTTCGTGAATGCAAAACAGTGTCCCCATTCACCTGTGCAGGAAAATGAGCAGAAGCACCTGCACCTGTTTTTTTCTGCCCACATCTTTCAGCTTGGTGGTAACATTATTTGTAAAGTGATTTAAAATGCTAAATCAAAAGCACATTTACAACAGTTTAAGTGCTAACCACAAGTAATTACAGAAATCCCAGTGAAAATTGCTGCAAGATGAAAATTGCTATTTAATGCTGTACTACTACAAGTTCATCATTAGGAAGGCAAGATGATGTCAACCTTGTTCTGTGTAATCTGTGAGCAAATAGAGAGCATTAGACAACAGCACCATACTATGAATATTATACATGAAATGTAATCCACATGAACACAATGGGCGCAATCGTACACCTGGCGCAAAGTGGTTTTTGCTAGTTTTAGCCTGACGCAGTTATCATTTTCACATCCAGCTCCCCATTGTTTAAATAGCAAATGCACTCGTGCCCATCTGTTCGCCCATGGGCGTGCTTGTTTGAAAACTAGGTGTGTCCATTGTTGACCCCATTGACCAGCAAAAACCTGGTCTAAAGTCAATAGCGCAGTATTTTTTGTGCTATTTAAAGGGCGCGTTAGTAATATGCGCCTATAGGCAGGTGCACAACGCACATACACTCTGCTTATTACACACACACACACACACACAGGGATGTGCAGCAGCACACAAACATTTTTAAATATTAAAAATAAAAGGATTCCACTCTAGAGAAGCGTCCAGTCTTTCCACTCGCAAATTTCGCCATGTAAATAGCAATCTGCCATGGTGCAAGTGCAACTGGCTTTTAAAGGGAATGGGAGTTGAGACTCTGATTGGTTTATTGCACGTTAAGCCCAAAACACATCCATGACTCAAAGTCTACTCAAAGTCAAAGTGTACCTAAGAGACTAGGTGCAACCCTTTTGGACCATGCGCCAGACTGTTTTTAGCAAAAGTGGATTCAGACACGTCCTAAGTGCACCTGCGCCATGCCCTTCAGACCATGCGCTTAGATCATTAAAATAGGGCCCAATGTGTATCAAATGTTAGCATGTAAGTGCAGAATTAATGTCGAATTTGTCTCTCTCAGTCTCCACCCAGCAGTTAAAATGTCTTTCTATTATGAAAAATATTGAGAGCGATGCACATGCCAGGCCATCTAAGCACTATTATAGTTTACAGTCATAAAATAAGAATTGAAACAAACCCTGTTAGAAATGCTATTTCTTCCAAACGCCTGTCTAAGTCAAGCAAAAGCCAGTAAACATTTTACAAATGAATATGGTTCTGTTCATACACCACATATGAACCGACTCTAATAGGATAATTCACCAAAAAGTAAAAAGATCTGTCATCATTTACTTACCCTTGTATGACTTCCTTGTATTGGACACCAAAGCTGACATTTTACTGGTCACTCTTTTCCATGCTAAAAAATGCATGGGGACTGAAGCTTTTTACCATCAAAAAGGCACTTTAAGACCTGGTTTCACAGACAGGGCTTAGATTAAGCCAGGATTAGGCCTTAGTTTAATAGGACATTTAAGTAGCTTTTATAAACATGCCTTAAAAACAATACCGATGTGCATCTTGAGACAAAACACTCATGCAAGTTGCTTTTTAGTTAAAACAGCTCAAACATGTTAAATTTCAATGTGTTACGCACACAAAGCTATTTTATGTCTCCTGGAATTTTAAAATCTAGGAAAGAAGAATCAATACAGTTTTGTAAATTGTGAATTTCATGGGTGTTGTTTTCTGCTTTCAAGGATGGAAACGGCTACATTGACGAGCAGGAGCTGGATGCTCTCCTGAAGGACCTCTATGAGAAGAACAATAAGGTGAGATGAGAAGGCTCAGAATTAATATAGCATTTCACAGTGACAAACAACAAAAGCAATCTTACTGTACTGTACTGTGCTTGTGTTTAACCTCAGGATGTGGACACCAAGAGCCTGACTGGTTATAAGCAAAGCATCATGGCACTGTCAGACGGGGGAAAACTGTACCGCACAGAGCTGGAGATTGTCCTTTGCCGGGAGCCCATGGTGTGAATCGAGGCTTCCTGACCTCCATCTCAGCTCTGTTCCAGCTGCCTGAATACTGTAACCGTGTGCATGTGCCGGGCACCCCCGTCCCCCTCCAAGCCCCCCTCTTTAAATGAGTTCTGAATGAGTGTGCACAGAAAAGCACAAAATCTGTCCTCTCCCCTTCTTTCCTTTCCCTTCCCACAACCCGATCGCCACTGCTTTCCTTTGCCTACAAACTGCAGCTACTATGATGCCCTCTGCTCAATTTTTAAACTACATATTTAAATAAGAATCTTTCTGAAAGAGTAGCAGACTAATGGTATAAAATGATTAGATATGTGACATTTATTTGGAGTGCTTGGCTTTAAATTCTTCTTCTTGTTTCCTCTTCAGTTTGTTTTTGTCCTCATTTCATCTTATTCCTGCCCAATTATGTTTGGGTTTGTGGTGTGTTTTTTTTGGCTGATACTGTTTAAGGATGTAAATGAGAGCATTAATAAAAGTTATGTGATATAAATTGTACGTTTTATGTTTTGTTTTTGCTCATCCAGATGCTTGAGAGTTGCAGGGATATTCCTTTTACAAAACAGAACACACTTCACTTTTTTTTGCCCTTTGTCACACGTAACATCTCATCCATTCCGTCAGTTCCTCTTTGACATGCTGGATGGAGACATCACATTTCTAGTAAAAAATATATTTCCTAATTGTGTCCAGATGCATTTAAACCACATTCAATTATTTATCGGCTAGACTTTCCTCTTACATAGCAGAGTTTGTAGAAATTCCTATCAATTAATCATCAGAACATGAATAATACATTCAAATGCAGTTTTGGATTTATAAATGGGGATTCTCTACACTGCTTGCATTGACTGATAACATTGCCCCAATGTACGCTGATGAACATTTATTTAACTAAATCTAATCTGACAAATCCAACCTATATTTTATTTAACATTCTATATATTATTTTAGCCCTATCAATTTAGCAAAAGGCACATTTCTTTAGCTGAAGACGACTGTTTAAAATAAAAACAAATAGGCTACTGATAATTAATTGGATTTGTTAATTATTTTTCTTAAACATTTCTGGAGACATTTGGATTTTTTTTTTTTAATTCTTAGCATGTGCTAAAAGGGTTAGTTCACCCAGAAAATGAAAATAATGTAATTTATTACTCACCCTCACGCTCCATTCATCTTCGGAACACAAATTAAGATATTTATGTATGTTGCAATCTGAAGGCTCATTGAGGCCTCCATAGGGAGCAAAGCAATTTACACTCTTAAGATCCATTAATGTACTAAAAACATTTAAATCGGTCCATGTGAGTACAGTGGTTCAATATTAATATTATAAAGCGACGAGAATATTTTGGGTGCGCCCAAAAAAAAAACTAAATAACGAATTCTAATTAAAACACTGCTTCATGAAGCTTCAGAGTGTATCGAATCATGATTCGGATCGCGTGTCAAACCGCCAAACTGTTGAAATCACGTGACTTTGGCGCTCCGAACCACTGAATCGACTCACTGATTCGATACGCTCCGAAGCTTCATTCAGCAGTGTTTTGAAATCGGTTATCACTATATAAGATGTTATTTCGGTTTTCTTGGCGCACCAAAAATATTATCGTCGCTTTATAATATTAATATTGAACCACTGTACTCACAAGGACCGATTTAAATATGTTTTTAGTACATTAATGGATCTTGAGAGTGTAAATGGCTTTGCTCCCTATGGAAGCCTCACTGAGCCTTCAGATTTCAAGAAAAATATCTTAATTTGTGTTCCGAAGATGAACGGATGTGTTCCGAAGATGAATTTTTGGGTGAACTAACCCTTTAAGTGATACCGGTGAGAATCTTGGTCAAAACAAATGAACTGTAAAAGGAAAATAATATGCTGGGACAGTTACTCAGCTCCAAAAAAAATTGCTTTTAAAAGCTTTGCCTTCCCCTCTTTACCTATTGTATACAATAACAATAACACATTCATAGTCTGGTATAATGTCTATATTATAATTGCTAGACTAATAGATTAATAAATGCAGATAATCCTGTTCTTTTATTGATGCTGTTTAAATATATCTACTGTGAGTTTAAAGAGGAATTGAGAGTGGATGGCTAAATTCACCTCTTCTCTATAGCCTTTCTACAATGCAAAATGTTCTTCAAAAAGAAGATAAGAAGGTAATCGAAAATAATTTGGAGGCCTTCGATGCCTTTTAATTACTTTAGGCATCTAAAAAGACTTAAGAAGCTTATCTAGGTATAAAACATCTAATGGTGTCCATCAACAATTCAAAACAGTATTGGATTACATTAAAATTTGCCATAGTTCATAAAATTCTGGATACTGGATACTATAATTTCTCTGTTAAATCAACAGATTTCATTCTTTTGATTTTTATGTATTTAGCAGATGCTTTTCCTACCGATGTTATTTTCATTAAAGTGAACAAATCACATTAACAGCAGTAACCAAGACAAGCATCAGAGAATACACCGTACACAGGATTGGAATTCACTTTCTAAGCTATGCCTCAAACATGAATTGCTCACAGCAACTAAAACACACTAAACTTCTAACAGCCTTAGCTTATCTTCCCTGGATCTCCTGCAAGGCAAGGATGTTACCACTGAAGCACCAATGCTCTCTGCCACTCAGCGTATGCTAATATAATTATAAAGGCCTTTAATGTCCTTCAGGCTCATTGCGAGCCTCATAAGTCTCATAGCAAAATTAAAAGCATAAAAGGGAAAGGGGGGATGGTAGCTAAGATCAAGAAAGGACCAGCTAAAATGTGCTTAAATGGATGTTGAATGGTCATGATGCTAGGATCGGGGCTCATGGATTCACTCTTTACTTACTGCACAACATACTGAAAATATGGCAAGCATGTCTGGCAGTCATTGTAAAGTTAATTTGTCAGTATACACAGCATATGAAATGAAACTGCAGGATGCAACGTATGTAGGCGGATGATGTGCTATATCAGATCTGCAGTATAGAGACATCAGCCTTTATATCCTCTAAATAGCCTATAGAGAGAGAGAGAGGTGAGCCTTACACTGGTATTAGCACTTCTTGAAATAGTGAGGGTGAGGTTTAAATGTTCTGCAATGTGTGGAGCAACAATGACTCCAAGTGGCCACTTATTATTATTGCACTAGTATGTCTATATGCATATTACTTCACACTAATATAAGTGCTGGACATCTCAAATCACTTGTAATTTGTCTGGAAAATTGAGAACAACAGATCTTATGAAGGTTTGGACATATATGACCACGGAAATGTCTATATATATCCTCCTGGGACCCAGGAATAGACTTTTGTATATTGACATTATATTTTTGTGAATTTCTCTGACATCATACATGTCACAGTCTGGATGTCCTGTAAAGAGCACATTCGGGGCTTTGCAGAGATACCAAATGTTTTAGAGGTTTCACCAGGACAACAACTTCTTGGTCTTTAAAAACGGCTGACATTATGTTTTAGCACTCTTATGGAAATATGATCATATTTTTATATTATAATTTAAATTGGTTTAATTTTTAAATTGTTTGTTATAAATCAACATCTCAGGGAAATGTTATGGGGTTTCTAATCAAAATATGACTTTCTGTTACAAAACATTGATTTCATACATGTTCACTGTAGTGGACACCAGGACTTAAATCATGTTTATCAGGCATTTTGGAGACATAAGTGAATAGGGAAAGAAATTACATATCAATATTCCTATGAAATATTAGATATTATAATGAAAATGTTGTCAATTATTACACTTCTTTTTTTCATTACATGTTGCACCAAGAACGCATTAATATGCAAATTAGATGCAGTGTATAGATACATTACATTGAATGGGAAAATCCAAGTATGGCCATTTTACCCACATATTGCATAAAGTCAAATGGTATATCAATGCATTTCATTATATTTGTCAAAACATAGATCAGAATCATCTTTAAACAAAGTTAGTTTTAAAAAAAATCCTGAAACCTAAAAATTGATTGGTGAATTAAAAATAAATCCCATTGATTTTGCCTATTCGTGCAATTTCATGTCATTTTATTTTTTAAACAAGTCCTGGTGTCAACTACAGAGGACATATCATAACATATGATTAAAATATCCTTTTTCAAAAAAAAATTTTTTTTTCCATTTGTTTCATGCTCTAAACAATGTTATGACATGAAAATTAAAAAAACTTTTTTTTTCTGGGTCCCAGGAGGAATACATTATATATATATATATATACACACTCACCAAAAGGATTATTAGGAACACCATACTAATACTGTGTTTGACCCCCTTTCGCCTTCAGAACTGCCTTAATTCTACGTGGCATTGATTCAACAAGGTGCTGAAAGCATTCTTTAGAAATGTTGGCCCATATTGATAGGATAGCATCTTGCAGTTGATGGAGATTTGTGGGATGCACATCCAGGGCACGAAGCTCCCGTTCATCCACATCCCAAAGATGCTCTATTGGGTTGAGATCTGGTGACTGTGGGGGCCATTTCAGTACAGTGAACTCATTGTCATGTTCAAAAAAACAATTTGAAATGATTTGAGCTTTGTGACATGGTGCATTATCCTGCTGGAAGTAGTCATCAGAGGATGGGTACATGGTGGTCATAAAGGGATGGACATGGTCAGAAGCAATGCTCAGGTAGGCCGTGGCATTTAAACGATGCCCAATTGGCACTAAGGGGCCTAAAGTGTGCCAAGAAAACATCCCCCACACCATTACACCACCACCACCAGCCTGCACAGTGGTAACAAGGCATGATGGATCCATGTTCTCATTCTGTTTACGCCAAATTCTGACTCTACCATCTGAATGTCTCAACAGAAATCGAGACTCATCAGACCAGGCAACATTTTTCCAGTCTTCAACTGTCCAATTTTGGTGAGCTTGTGCAAATTGTAGCCTCTTTTTCCTATTTGTAGTGGAGATGAGTGGTACCCGGTGGGGTCTTCTGCTGTTGTAGCCCATCCGCCTCAAGGTTGTGCATGTTGTGGCTTCACAAATGCTTTGCTGCATTCCTCGGTTGTAACGAGTGGTTATTTCAGTCAAAATTGGTCTTCTATCAGCTTGAATCAGTCGGCCCATTCTCCTCTGACCTCTAGCATCAACAAGGCATTTTCGCCCACAGGACTGCCGCATACTGGAAGTTTTTTCCCTTTTCACACCATTCTTTGTAAACCCTAGAAATGGTTGTGCGTGAAAATCCCAGTAACTGAGCAGATTGTGAAATACTCAGACCGGCTCGTCTGGCACCAACAACCATGCCATGCTCAAAATTGTTTAAATCACCTTTCTTTCCCATTCTGACATTCAGTTTGGAGTTCAGGAGATTGTCTTGACCAGGACCACACCCCTAAATGCATTGAAGCAACTGCCATGTGATTGGTTGATTAGATAATTGCATTAATGAGAAATTTAACAGGTGTTCCTAATAATCCTTTAGGTGAGTGTGTGTATATATATATATATATATATATATATATATAAATACAATTATTATTATTATTTTTTTTTATTTTTTTTGGAGAGTAAAGTGTTATGTTACTTTTGCGTTGGTCACCTGGGCTGGACTTGGTTGTTTATTTTTTAACATATTTATTAACTTGAAAACAAAAGTTCTATTTTTGGCAAATGTAAATACCCTTTCACACCAAAAGTGAAATGACTCAGGAGTTCAACATTCTTACTTTAGCAAAAAAAAAATATATATATATATAAATAATTAAATAATAATAATAATATTAAAATAATAAAATGTGATGTTTAACAAAAGTAATTTTTGCTTGTTAATATGGTTGAATTGGATCATCGAAGGTCAACAGCAAAGACATTGATTAATAAAGTGACATAAAAAGTTTGCGTTTTACTATTTAAATTAATTTTGAGGAATAAAATAGCTGCACTAGCCCTGCCTGGCTTCACGTGCTATCGGAATTATCGTAAATTGTGACGAACGCCCTCTCAAGTAAATATTTTAATGCGATGAGCTCGTAATAACGACTTCCGAAGTGGGAAGTGGGAAATTTCCGATAGCACATGTAGGCATTACTACCAATTTCTCTCAACATGGGGACAGGAGAGGTGTCAGTGACATTGGAAAACAAAGTTTGCATAATTTGAAAAAAGTAACTTGGATATTTTGGTGTAAATTTAAAAGTAGCGTGTTACTTTATTCTGTTTTATTTTTGAAAAAAGTAGTGTGATTAACTTGCGTTACTTGTAATGCCTTATCCCCAAAACTGATACACTCTAAAAAAAAAAAAAGGTTCTATATGGCACCAAAAATGGTTCTTGGCTCGTAATCATAGGGGAACCTTTTTAGTGCTTCAATTTTGGTGCTTCAGTGGTTCTTCAGCGGTTCTTCACCGGTTCTTTGACTAAGGTGCTATATAGCAAAAAAAAAAAAAAAAAAGAAGAATTCTAATTAGCTACATAAATTCAAATGTTTAGAAGAAAATAACAATCAGTTCAATCTAGTAGGCCTACGAACCTCATCAGACCAGTTACTAGTAGTTGGCTATTCTTCAAGTCTGCGTCAGCCCTATACTGTACTACCTCTTGTCTCCAGCAGCTATGCAATGCAATGTCCTTGGAGGCGCTATAATCAACACATGCAGAACAGACAAGTTCAAGTACCCAGCCAGTGTGCGTTTGTCTTCCACCAAGTCATCTGTGCTTCCAACAATGGCCCTGCTTAAATCCAGCAAGATTTTGACTAGTGTCGGGGCTCAGGCCCCTGTTTTAGCAGTCTTACAGCTCCGTGCAAGGTAATTTGAGGCTTTATTTTTCTTCTGCAAACACTCTGTTGACAAGTTAGCTTGTGCTAGCGAGTTAGCGGACTGAACACTTGAACAGCACCACTGAAAGTTACACTATGACACTCTACTGTAACACATGAGACATTAACCTTGTGCTTATAATACAACATCGTTATTAATGCTTTTGATGTTAAACGAGTGGGATTTTTTAATCTCTCAACATGTCATTTTAATAGCATATATGTTGACTGCTGTCAATGTCAGAAGTTATTGAGAATGAGGAGATGTCGTCACGACACAGCGCCCCGCCCCCCTTCCGCCATTTTGGGGGTCTGTCTGTCAGGTAATGGATTCGGACAGAGACTGGAGAAGAGATGTTCTGATGATTACTATGTACATAGTTTTCCAAACTCAACTGAACATGAAGTTTTAATCCACCCAAGCCGATCTGAGAATGCAGCGGCTGGTAAACGTACGCCATTATTTCACCACAGGGTGTCAGTCATGGTCTAAACTAATGATCGCGATGCTGAAGTGTGAGACACTTGATCAATACAAACCTTTATTTATTTGTATTAAACATGTTGATCACTATTCTGTCATTTTTCATTGTCAGTCATTTTACTCACTGTATGTTATAAACATGTTTATGCCCAAAACGCTTAATTAATATTCAAGGTAGGCCTAGTTGACTGTCATTTTCCTCTACTATGTGCATCACTGTTTAAGATTAATTCTATATTTAACATTGTTAACGTTACATCCATTTAAGGCACGTACCGAGCATTCATTCTACTTAAGAAGGCTGGAATAAAAGCACCAGCGCACACAAACGATCATTTAAATTTTTAGTCAAATTAATTTAAAAATGTAAACTCAACAGGTATAAAATATGATCAGTAAGAGAAAAACACTGCTAATGAGGACGAGCACTGGACTGCTGCAGGATAGTGGGGAGATTTATTTATTTATTATTCAGAATGCACAGGAAATATATTTATAGAAACATTTCAGTGCAAGGTGGTAAAGAGTTCGGAGTTCTGCCGTGGCAGCTCGTATGGGTCAACGTTTTTGATATCAGCTTCTCTAAATACCTCAGCTTGGCGCTGGTAGTAAGTTTCTCCCTGTAAGAGACCTCTTCTTCTCCATTTCTTCTAAGTTTTCTCGTAATTTCTCCGCTTAAACGCCGCGATGATAATTCCTCGAGCCGTCTTTCCTGCTCTGATCTCTGTATCGCTCTTACAATGTTACCCCTGGCAACCGATAGCGTAGGATCCCAGAATGGTGTAGGGCTCAGACTCCGCCCACGACCATGACGTATCTCCTCATTCTCAATAGCATTAATAGGGCTTTGATAAGCGATCAGATTTAATGAGATCAGCACAGGCGAGATTTTTTCATGTTAAGTGTTCATAATGACATTAGTGATATATCAGGTTCAACCAAGCCTAGCTTGCTAATGTCTGATGTGTCTGATCCAAGGTTGTGCATATAATTTTCTGTCTGTTTGATGGCATTATAGTATTAAGTTACATAGCTGTAACTGTAGGTTGCCAGGCACCTAGAAGGAAACTTAAAGGAGGGCACTTGATATTTTTAAGAACATAATTAATAAATTCATTTATTTGCTTTAATTTTTTTATCTGCTTTATTTTATATACGCTTATTTTTATTTACTTGTTTATTTTGCTTTCTAACTTTTTTTTATTTGTCTTTCAGCTTTGGGTTACTTAATTATATGCAATATAAATGATCTGTGACTTGAGTAGGGACATAAAATGGTTGAAATGGGCAGTATGTGAGTTTGACACATGATTGGTTCTGATGCAGAGGGTGGGGTTTTGTACACATCTTTTCATTGGATTACTGCATTTTATGTGGGTGAGTTTTAGATTAGAATTATGCTCCCATTTAACACCAGTAATAATTGCAGAGATGACCTACTGTTTGCCTTTGCAAGCTAACAGATTCTTTATTTAGAATGACATGACATGCCATTGCCATTCTGAAACTGTCTGCCAAGCATCCATCACAACAAACTTGAAGTTTAAAAATTCCTCTACTGTTAATGTTCAGACATGAAGTCTAATTAGCAGTGTAGTTCAAGCTGTTAATGACTTCCTTCCAGTTTAGCAAAAACAAAAGCGCTGTAATGATAATCACCTTATGATAAACTTATCCATCTTGGAGTATTTTTAATGAGACATCAAAAGAATGGGTTGTTTTTTCTCTCCCCCTAATGTATACGCAAAGTAGTTTTAGGGCCAGTGGAAAGAGAAGGTGGTCTGTGTATTTAATCGGGATGTTTGAATTTCAGTCTTCGGCTCTGCTCTAAATTCTTTGGGGATCACAGCTATAAAAGTGTTTGGCCTCAGTTACTTCCAAAAGCTTGTGCAAGAGAGAAACTAAAACATTTAAAAGGCACAATATGTAAGATTTTTGGATTAAAATATCCCAAAACCACTTGACTTGTGTACTTGCATTATACCAAATGTTTCCAAGAATGTTTAAATCCAGAGAAATAAGCCATTTTAAAGGAACACGCCGACTTTTTGGGACTTTAGCTTATTCACCGTGTCCCCCAGAGTTAGTTAAGTCCATACATACCATTCTCTTCTACGTGCGTACCATAACTCTGTCTGACGCACCCACCGCTAGCCTAGCTTAGCACAAAGACTGGAGGTAAACAGCTCCATCTAGCCTACTGCTCAATAAGTGACAAAATAACACCAACATTTTCCTATTTACATGTGTACTAAGACTGACGGAAAATGAAAAGTTGCAATTTTCTAGACGATATGGTTAGGAACTATACTCTTATTCCTGCGTAATGATCAAGGAACTTTGCTGCCATACTATGGGTGCAGTGTTGATATAATGATATATCACAGCGCCTGAAAATAGGCTAACTTCCATCAACATAACCAATGTGACAACCTGCTTGCACAGGAGCGTGCTGGGGACTATTTTCAGGCACTGTGTAATATCATTGCGCCGCTGCACCCATGGTACGGCAGCAACGTTCCTTGATTATTACGCAGGAATGTAAATAGGAAAATGTTGGCGTTATTTTGTCACTTATTGAACAGTAGGCTAGATGGAGCCGTTTACCTCCAGTCTTTGTGCTTAGCTAGGCTAGTGGTGGGTGCGTCAGACAGAGTTATGGCACGCACGTAGAAGAGAATGTAACATAAAAATATTCTTTTTTCACAGCTCATGGTGGACTGAGGTACAGATGGGACCCCCTGATCCCATCCTGGGTGTGACTGAGGCGTTCAAGCGTGACACCAACCCCAAAAAGATGAACCTCGGAGTCGGAGCTTATAGAGACGATCAGGGCAAGCCATTTGTCCTCAGCTGTGTTCGAAAGGTGCCCCCTTCAGTATAACATAATTGGCATATGCTATGATCTTGTTAGATTTACCTGAAATCACCCTGGCTTACTTTATCTTCTAAAATACTTTTTGTTATATAGATGACCTACATTTAAAACAGCAATTGTCTATAATGCTATCCATTCCAAGTTTTAATATCCTAATCCCTGCACAAAACAAATGACAGATTTTGTTATTGTCAGGCTGAGGCCCAGATTGCCACTAAGAAGTTGGATAAAGAGTACCTTCCTATTGGAGGGTTGGCAGACTTTTCAAAGGCCTGCGCTCAGCTGGCTCTTGGACCTGATAATGAGGTCTTAAAGAGCGGAAGAGTAAGTACTTTAAAGCAACGCATTTTGAAAGGAAGTCTTTTGCTTGTTAAATTATTAGATGTGATTATTAATTCCCAGTTGTCTTTGCACGCAGAGCATTACTGTCCAGACTATCTCAGGAACTGGATCTCTGCGTATCGGTGCTAACTTTGTGGTATGTAGTTAAACATAGTTGTTTGTAAGGATTTCATAATATATTTGTTTTATATGTGGCTGTAATAGAGCGCAACAGAAGTGTTATGGAAGTAAACCATTGTATTTCTTCGTATGCATATAAACATTTAGAAGCCATTACGAAGTACAGTATGATTTAAAAGTAATATTTTATTTAATTGCCAAATTTGAAACTACCATTCGAAAGTCTGGGGTTTGTAAGATTTTTTCATGTCTCTTTTCAAGTATTTTCTGATCACCAAGGCTGTATTTATTTGATTAAAAAAATAATAATAATTTGTGAAATATTACAATTATAATAAAAAGTTTTCTATTCTATACATTTTAAAATGTAATTTATTCCTGTGATATTCAGCATCATTACTCCAGTCTTTAGTGTCACATGATCCTTCAGAAATCATTCTAGTATGATGATTTGGTGTTCAAGAAACATGTCTTATTATCAACTGTTGTGCTGCTTAATATTTTTGTGAAAACCGTGATGCATTTTGTTCAGGATTTTTTACAATAGAATTTACTGTTACCACATTTTGATCAATATACGATTTAAAAAAAAAATCTATAAAATAAATATTTACTAACCCCAAACTCTTGAACGGTGTAATGTGTATTTGTTTTTGATTTATTCATTTCATTTCCATGCTTCATGAGATGAGTGGTTCACCGCCTCAATGAATTTAAGTCTTGTAGCTGATAGTTTTTCATTCTTTCATACAATTTTTTGCTTTAAATGTGAGTTTGTAATGCAGTGTTAGGTCTGATTGTTTTGCTTTTTGAGCGAATGGGAATAATACTTCCAGAACTAAGGCTACTAAAAAAGTGGGCAGTCACTGTTGACAATTTTTATTTCTGATTATTGGTTGTAAAGGGAGTTCAAATAACACATCACTTCTTCTTGGCTAGGCACGATTCCATAACACGTCTCGGGACGTGTACCTGCCTAAACCCTCCTGGGGAAACCACACCCCTATCTTCAGAGATGCGGGCATGCAGCTAAAGGCTTACACCTACTATGACCCTAAAACCATTGGCTTTGACCTTAAAGGAGCCTTGGATGATATTTCAGTAAGAATTTTTTTATATATATATATATTGCACTTTATTGGGAATAAGCATTGTAAATTTGTTGCATTTTCTTCTGATCCCCTTTTCTCTGCAAGGTTGAGTATTAAGAGGGAATAATTTTATTTTGAAATACTGGAAAATATAATATGTGGAGAATTTGTATTCATGAAGTGTGGGGAGGGGGATGTTTTCCACACAAATAAAAAATCTGATTTATGTATTTATTTATTTCTCTTTCAGAAAATCCCTGAGAAGAGTGTGATTGTTCTGCATGCGTGCGCTCATAATCCCACAGGAGTGGACCCAAAGCCTGAGCAGTGGAAAGAGATGGCTGCTCTGATCAAGGTAACTGGTTTTGGCATTAAATTGAAGTCCAAAATCAAGCTGACCGCAGGTCTCAGAAAAGCTACTTATTGAATCTTGTCTGTGCCTTATCTTTGTGTTTGACCATTTGGTCCGATAAAAGAATGACTGTCCTCAGTCTCAATTGAATGACTTTTTCAGTGATAATAAGGTTCTTCACTCTCATTTCAACAGAAAAGAAATCTCCTGGTGTTCTTTGACATGGCTTACCAGGGATTTGCCAGTGGCGACATCGATCGTGACGCTTGGGCTGTGCGTTATTTCATTGAGCAGGGGCACAACATTCTTCTGTCCCAGTCTTTTGCAAAGAACATGGGCCTGTATGGTGAGCATCAAATATATGGCTAAAAACAAATCCTTGCTAATTACTTATATCACACTTATATAAAAGTTATTAATTCCCTAATTCAAAAGTCTATTCTGCTCACCAAGGCTGCATTTATTTGATCAAAAATACTATAAAAACAGTAATAATGTACAGTAGTATCACAATTTAAAATAACTGTTTTGTGTTTTATAATGTTTTAAATGTAATTTATTACATCCTTGCTCAATAAAACTATTAAAGGGATAGTTCACCCAAAAATTTTAATTGTAATTTAATTACTCACCCTCATGTCGTGCCAAACCTGTAAGACTTTCGTTCATCTTCAGAACACAAATGAAGATATTTTTAGGATGAAATCTGAGAGATTTCTGACCCCTCCATTGACAGCTACCACTTTGACACAAAAAGTCAAAGAAAAAAAAGTTCAGAAAGGGATCATAAAACTAATCGATATGAATTGGGCGGTTTAGTCAATTTTCTGAAGAGACTGTTGCTTTTTTATGATGAACAGATTGAATTTAGGGTTTTATTCACAATTAAACATTGATCAGCGATTGTGGAACATTGTGGAAACTCAAACGTGCTGCGTAACACTAGAATGAACCTCATTGGTTCTTGAGAAAGCTCAAACGTGCCGCGTAACATGAGAATGAACCTCATTTATTCTTGCTGAAGCTCAAACGTGCTGCATAACACGCGAGAATGAACCTCATTGGTTCTTGCGGAAGCTCAAACGTGCTGCGTAACGAGAACTGAGCTCATTGGTTCATTAAAAAAAATCTTCATTTGTGCTCTGAAGATGAATGAAAGTCTATGGGTTTGGAACGGCATGAGTGTGAGTAATTAATGACAGAATTTTCATTTTTGGACTATCCCTTTAATTTCTTAAAAATGTGCTGTCCCCAAACTTTTGAATGGTAGTGTACTGTAAGTGTAATCTAGTCACTTTTTGACTTGTTTATCCTTGAACAAGTGTCAGACAAATACACCATACAGATATATTCTAGAGTAAATGTATCATGTTTCAAGGATGTGTGATATATTTTAACTGGAAAATTAGACAAATTACTAGATATTAAAGTCAATGCTCTGTACCTTTGCGTCTTCAGGTGAGCGTGTAGGGGGCTTCACGGTGGTGTGTAAGGATGCTGAAGAGGCGAAGCGTGTGGAATCCCAGCTGAAAATTCTCATACGGCCCATCTACTCCAACCCACCCATGAATGGAGCTCGCATCGCCTCCACCATTCTCAACACACCCGAACTCTACAAAGAATGGTGAGTGCGGAGATGAATCCCCGTCATGAACACAGCCATTGAGAATTGAGCTCTACAGACTGTGACTGTTTTCTTGTAGGCTCGAGGAGGTGAAAGACATGGCCACCCGTATCATTAGGATGAGGGAGATGCTTGTTTCAAACCTTAAGAAGGAGGGCTCCACTCAGAACTGGCAGCACGTCACTGACCAGATCGGAATGTTCTGCTTTACGGGACTCAAACCGGAGCAGGCAAGTCAAGTGAAAGTGCATTCTGGGTATCTCTAATAAGGCCTCAGCCTTTTCTCATTGGCTTTTCTTTGCTTGTCTTCTTTGTGGCTCTTTGTTAGGTGGAGCGTCTGATTAAAGAATTCTCTATATACATGACAAAAGATGGCCGGATCTCTGTGGCTGGTGTGACGTCTGCAAACGTGGGTTATCTAGCACACGCCATCCACGCTGTCACCAAGTGAAGCTGGCAGCAGAGAGCAAGCAAAAAGTCATTTAGATGAGATGGTTCTTCTAGAACCAGACATGACATAGAACTAATGTAGACTTCTAGTTCACTTGATTTAATGGAATTATAAATGTTAAAGGGTTAGTTCACCCCAAAAATGAACATTCATAGGGTAAGTAATTGATGACAATTTTCATTTTTTGGGTGAACTATCCCTATAAATCATGACTATGAATGTGAGCCCCTCATTAAATTAAGGCAGAATGATTAAACAAAAAGCTTTAAAGGATATTGTGTCAGTTCTGACACAGGAAATAATGATAAATGTTTGTATGGTCCAAAATATGCTGATATATCAAATAACAACATGTTTAAAGTTAGATAAATCATGACTCTAACATGAATTGCAAAAACGTTTAAAGGACTGTAACTGTTTATTGTGGTAATTGCACGGCATCAAAAGTCTTCTTGAGCAGTAACATGTTCTTTTATGACGATAAAGCACTTATTCTATACAGAGTTATTGTAATCTGCAATGCCAGCGCTCTACTAGTGAAGAAAGATTGCCCATAGTGTGTGCATTACATGTGTTCTTGCGTCATTTATTATAAATTTGTCTTGCTTTATTCTGTGTGGTTGTCACAGATGTCACACATAAATCATATCATAAATCATTAGGCATTCACACTAATGTGTTTTGTCCTAACTGATGTTTCAAAGGTTTGAAAAATTGTCTCTGCATCTGTGGGCAAATTTGAATTAATCGATCCATTTTATAATAAAGAACAACTTGAACACTGTAACTGATATTTCAGTGGTTAATCAATGCTTTAAGAAAAGCTTTGCGTATTTAATCCTGTGGGTGTTGTTGATTATGTGAACATGCCATTTGTAAGGTTAATTCTGTTTGAAAAAAAATATATATAGGCTATATACATTGGTATAACTGATTGAGTTGCTAATGTAAATTAGCGATTTGTGAACCGTCCAACGTTTTCCAGAATAGACATCGAAAATGAAATGTCACGACTGATACTGTATGAACAATAACAAATGAATAAAGGTGAGCTTTAGTGATGCTTGTGTTCAAGACATTTTGTGGGTCATGTGGTCGTGTTTTATAATAAAGCTACTTTAAATAAGTCAATATGGTGAAGCGGAGATACGGGAACCGTGTGGTGACGCGTGGAGACAGGTGATTCCCGGACCACGTGACTATAGGCGATTCTGTCATCATCAAGCTGTGCTTGTGCGGGACAGAAAAGTAATTTCGTGTTCTCGAATAAAGTGACAATATGAGTCATGCATTTAAAAACTGTTCAAACGTAATGGTCACCGGGGCCAGTCGAGGCCTTGGGCTGCAGATAGTTGAGAGTCTATTAACGGGAGGCTTCTCTCCCGGGAAGATTATCGCTACTGCTCGGAATCCAGATGGAGCCAAGGTAATGTCGTGAGCAGACAGTGTAATATTTGCATTAGGCCTACCATACAAACATTATAAACCAGCCCAAGATAATTCACAGTCATCGTATTAGCTGTATGGGAATGCACACATGCGCAGTTGACAAGTACGATCAACATGCATTTATTTCAACATTAATATTTTCATATGAATGTGTAAGGAACATTTATATTTATATTATACTATTATAGTTCACATTTTTTTAAAATTCCTATTTCCTTTATAGGAATTGCAAAGGTTGGCAGAAGAGCACCAAAACATACACATTATTAAATTGGGTAAGTGCATCAGTGTCTAGACTAGAACAGTGGTTCTCAGTTGGGTTTGCTTCATGACCCAGATTTTATCTTGAACATTAGGTGGCGACCTAACACAACAAAACTTTTTTTTTATTTTCATAGGATGAATGTATTGATATTACCATTAACTACAATGAAATTGTCCGTTTAATAAATGCTTAAACAACCGTGGAAGTGTTTGCATTGAGCTATTTAATGTAGTTGGGGTAGGGTTAGATTTTCTTCCATCTTCCATTATTTTCTTAATGGTTTGATGGATGTGGGGCATTTTCATTATTTACATTTTGCATATTTTTTCTCTCTGCTGTGGAGGAAAAACTACCAAATAGAACTTGCAACCCATTTTTGGGTGTGGACACCAGTAATGAACCACTGATCTAGAAAAAGCTGTATTTAAAAAATTGAGTTTGTTTTCCTGACTCTTTAGTGTTAATCGTGGACGTCTCTGTTACTAGATGTCATCAGTCAAGAGAGTATAGAAAGAGCTGCATCTGAGGTGGAACAGCTGGTTCAAGAGGAGGGTCTCAACTGTCTCATCAACAATGCTGGAATTAATGTTGTTGCAAACCTAGAGACAGTCACTGCTGAGAAGATGTTGGAAAACTTCCATACCAACTCTGTTGCACCGTTGATGATCACCAAGGTTTCATTTCTCAGTATAAATCTAGACCCAATATATCTACTCTCATCACATATCTAACCTACTGATCGCACTTGTCATGCAGGCCATGCTCCCACTGCTGAAGCGAGCAGCTGCAAAGGGATCAGGGATGGGCATCCACAGAGCAGCAGTCATCAATATGACATCACTGCTGGGTTCAGTTGAGCTCTACTGGGGTGATCGTGCCAACAGTTTCAAATGGTACCCCTACAGAACATCAAAGGTTTGTGATATTGTGTTGGCATGAAATGAAAGCTGCAATAGTCTTTACTTCCCTGTATTGTGCCCATAGTACAACAAACCATGCCCCTACTACAAGTTACGCCCCCTATAATGAAACGGCCAATCCACCCTTCGCCGGGAGTTTGATTGACAGGTGATTTGACCAATCATAACACAGAATCCGCCATTTTGTCTGACAAAACAGTCAGGAGACTTTGTAGATTAATGTTGGTGGACTTGAAAAAGGGTGTGTACGGACATCTTTCCTCGGTTGAATTACTTCTGATGTTTTTTCGTGTTTATTTGGTGCTATAAATTAACTTGTAGGAAGAGATTATCAGTTCACAAGCCGCTTGAACTGAGGCGATACAGCGATCTGTCACCACACAAAGAGTCACAAAATGGTATTTGTTTGAATTTCTTTAAAGGGGTCATGAATTGAGAAATCAACTTTCCCTTGAGCCTTTGATATATAAAAGGTCATGGTAATATAAGAATATCCTGTAAGTTTCAGAGCTGAAAACATCCTTGTTAGTCAAAGAAAAGCTTTTATTGACATCAGGCCCAGCAAACGATCGATTTCAGAATGTGCCTGGCTATGACGTGAGAGTGTAATGAACCACTGCCTCAAGAGAAGAACAACGCCTGATTCTGTAGCCACACCCACCGACTCGTGCCACTAACATGACAGCTAAGAGCAGCATAGAGCTAAACAGCATCAAATTTCCAAGCCAGGGGTCTCCAAACTCAGTCCTGGAGGGCCACTGTCCTGCAGAGTTTAGCTCCAACCGCAATTAAATCACACCCGAACCAGCTAGTTAGTGCCTAACTAGGGCCTTGTAAGCACAGATTTACATAATAAAGGCTAGATGTCTCGTCCACGCGTCTGGCCAATGGAGGTCGACATCCGCACCTGGCGGCCATCTTGTCACAGTCTGCTCGCTCACTCGTAACATTGTGTTTTAATGGTTTATGTACTTTTTAAATAACCATAACTTGCTAAATTTTCTACCGATTTTCAAACTCTTTGTTATAAACGTTAGAGATGTAGTTATGACACTGCATACTTATGAATAATTATTCATAATTTGTTCAAGCATCTAGAATTATCGCCACATTAATAACGTTTGTAAGAAATCAAACCATTTGTAAATCCGTCAAGATTTCAGCGAGATAAGAGTATTTGTGTTCTCAAATAATCTCATAATGTAAGTCAGTAGTGTGTATGGCACCCCACTCACGATTTGTGTCACGACCTGAAATTCTAAAGTAAATTTGTATTTTATTGTATGGGTAGGGTTAGGGTGGCGGATAGGTTTTTAGCTGTAATTACCATTGGTTTGTATTTGATTGTAGAATTTCTTTTACGTTTTACTTATAGCTGTTATTTCATAAGATTCAAAGCAATGCAAGTTTGCCGTACAAATATTTCATACATAAAACAAAATAAATTTACTTGAAAAGATTGTTTCAGTCAATGACATCATCCACACTTGTTTCTTTGCGGGAGGTGTAACTTGTAGTAGTAGGCGTAACTTGTAGGGGTGTGGTTTGTAGTACTGCGGGATGCAGACAGACCCTTCTCAAATGTGGGGCAAGACTTTTTTTCCATCGGGAATTGATTGGATTGCTGACAGGTTGCCCTGCCCTCGCGTCAGTAAAATAAGTCATTGCAAGAGGGAGGGGGAAGTTATTTTGATTAAAGATTATGAGGGCACATGAATTTAGAAAAAATAATGATAAAAGTGCATGGATAAATCATTTATAATAAATATGGCATTTTTAAAAAACAAGAATTTTCAATTGATTTAAAGGGGTGGTAAACCACGATTTCACTATTCTAACTTTAGCTAGCGTGTAATGTTGCTGCTTGAGCATAAACAACATCTGCAAAGTTACAACGTTCAAAGTTTAAAGCAAGGGGAGATTTTTGCTTTTAAAGAAATCAGTTTCTAAGAACTACAGCAAACGGCCAGCAGGCGACTACACACATTCCTCCAGGGTTGGTGACATCAACAGGCTCAATATTTACATAAACCCCTCCTCCGAGAATATTAAATAAGGGGGGGTGAGGCCATTTTGTATCGCGGCGCTGTTGTGGTATAGTAGGCTGGAGTGTTGTTGCCGCGATGCCGAGGAAACGCTGTTATTTTCATCCGGATTGCAGGTCTGGGGTACTTGCTCTGTTCAGCCTTCCTTGGGACGGGGGTGCGTTGCAGAGCGTTTAACATACAGCATGTTATATGCACGTGTGTTTGAGTCAGCGGGGAATCAGGCGCGCGCAGGGCTCCCTGCAGAGGAGATCTAACATCTAAGCACATCTAACAGAGGAAAACATCCACCGTCTTCGCGATTTCAATGCCAGATTTGCACAACGTCAGCTGCGTGAAAAAAACACTGCCGGTGCGTGGATGCACGACGCGCGCGCTGCACATTTCACGGAGGACAACACAAACTTCCACAAACTTCGCGAGTTCAATACAGGATATGCACAACGGCTTGTCCTGAAAGCTGGATTTACAAACAGAAGCTGTTTATGGGCCACAACCTGTAAGTCTGATTTATTTTTCATCGATGTGTTTTCCTGTAATAGGTTGTAGCAAGGAAGTAAACAGATGACAACGCTGTTCTGCAAACCAGTCTGTTAAATGCTCATTCATACTTAACGTTATCCGACGAACACCTAACGTTACAAACACTAACGTTAAAATCTCAACAGCGAACCTTGCATTAGTGTAAATGATTCTTTGATTAGAGCTTTTATGTATTGTTTATCTACAGGCTTGCTAAACATGGTTCTGTGTGTGATTTGGCTAACTTACTAGTTAAAGCCAGTGCTTAGTGTTCGTTTTGGGTTAGTTCTTGCGACAGATATTTGGCTATAATCGTTCTAAAAATACAAAAGTAACAGTGCCATTCAGTAGCGATCACTATAGATCCGCAGTCTTTACTCTTGAGGACTGAACAGGTTCTGCTCGATCATCTTCACTCAAATGTTCTGGGTCTGATTCGGGCTCAGATGGTTTTATTGACGCCGTTGTTTCTATGACCAAAGCACAGCCTCCGGTAAGGGGCGTGACGTTTCCGACAAACGTACACTAGGCGGTTAGCGAATCACAACACACTGGGCCAGCTAACCAATCAGAGCCCACTGCGTATTTTTGAGGGACTGGCTTCATACAACCCGGAAAGCATCAGACCGTTTTACAAGGAGGGACAGAGCAGTGTTGAATAAAGGTCAAATATATGACAAATAAGGCAATTTTTTTTAAAACGAAGCATGAACACATGTTACAGTGCACCCCACAAACACAATCAAGCCTTCAAAATAATGTGTTTTACCACCCCTTTAATTTGCAGGGAATGTCTATTATTTTTTTGGATAAAAATGTCTTCCAAATGCTTGAACATTTGATTCCTTTGTTGAAGCACAGTTTTACATATTCAAGGATAAAGATAATATGTCCGTGAACATATCGGCTGAGATACTGAGTTGCATTTGCCTTGTATCAGAGTGCACTGAACATGGTCACCAGATGCTTGGCAGTGGACCTAGAGGCTGATGGGATCCTGTGTATGGCTCTGCATCCAGGCTGGGTACGCACTGATATGGGTGGACCTGAAGTGAGTCTCTATCTGCTTTTCATCACTGCTATCTGTTAACCAAAACTTAAAACGAGTGATACACTCTTGTGGTTTGTTGATTGTTTTCTATACAGGCACCATTGAGCCCTGAAGAAAGCATTTCCTCAGTATTGTCTGTGATTGGTGGTTTGGCCGAAAAGGATCATGGGTCATTTCTTCACTATACTGGTGA
Organism: Gobio gobio; assembly: GCF_949357685.1. Classification (NCBI taxonomy): domain Eukaryota; kingdom Metazoa; phylum Chordata; class Actinopteri; order Cypriniformes; family Gobionidae; genus Gobio; species Gobio gobio. The sequence continues at coordinate 44,740,853 of NC_137115.1, read as the reverse complement.
ACAACTTCCCTGGTGATTCTGCAGATGTTTTTTTTTTTAGATGAGAGCAATACAGGCTTTGTTTTTGTTTTGCTGCATATATGTATATTTACATATTTAATAATCTATATTCTTGTTCAGGGTTATTTTTGTCTTGTGTGGATGTGACAGCGAATGGAGTGGATCATGATTAAATACACTGCTTAAAAAAATTAAGGGAACACTTAAAAACACACATTGGATCTCAATTAATAAAATGTAAAATTTGAAAATCTATAAATTTTCTAAATTATTCATCAATTATGTGACAACAGTCAATGGAAACCAATATCAACAAACTGAGGGCTGGATTCAAAATCATACCAAAAATCACGTTACAGGTTTATCCAACTTGAATGAAGTTCACAGCAACTCATAATGTAAGTCAGAAGTGTGTATGGCCGCCACTTACGACAACATCTAGTTATGCTCCTGATGATGGTGGATGGTGTCCTGGGGGATCTCCTCCCAGACCTAGATCAGGTCATCAGTGATCTCCTGGACAGTCTGCGTTGCTACTTGGCGGTTTCGGATGCTCGCATAATGTCCCAGAAATTCTCAATTGGATTTAAATCTGGAGAACGTCAGGGCCAGTCAATGGAATCAATGCCTTCGTAAACTAAAAACTGCCTACACACTCTAGCCACATGAGGCCAGGAATTATCATGCACCAGGAGGAACCCAGGGCCCACTGCACCAGCATAAGGTCTGACAGTGACTCTGAGAATTTCATCCCGGTACCTAACAGCAGTAAAGGAACCATTGGCAAGCACGTGAAGGTCTGTGCGACCCTCCAAGGATATTCCTCCTCAGACCATTCCTGACCCACCGCCAAACCGGTCATGCTGGTTGATGTGACATGCAGCATAACGTTCCCCACGACATCTCCAGACTCTTTCACATCTGTCATGTGCTCAGTGTGAACCTGCTCTCATCTGTGAAGCGAATGGGGTCCCAATGGCAGACTTGCCAATTCTGCTGTGAGCACAGGTCCCACTAGAGGACGTTGGACCCTCATGCCACCTTCATGAAGTCCGTTTCTGACAGTTTGGTCAGAAACATGCACACCAGTAGCCTGCTGGAGGTCATTTTGTAGGGCTCTAGCAGTGCTTCTCACACGCTGGGTTATTGCCCTTCTACGTCCCTATCCAGCTCTCCAGTATCTCCTTCATGCTCTTGAAAGAGTGCTGGGAGACACACCAAACCTCCTTGGGACGGCATAGATGGATGTGCCATCCTGGAGGAGCAGGACTGCCTGTGCAACCTGATTGTGTTGTAGGTACTGCCTCATGCTATAGACAGTGACAAGGACCCTAACAAAACACAAAACTTAAGACAAATCAGTCAGGAAGAATAAGAAGAGAACAATCATCTATGGCCACCACCTGCAAAATCATTCCCTTTTTGGGGGTTGTCTTCTCCTGTGCACCTGTTGTCACTTTCATTTGCACCAAAGCAGGAGAAACTGATTCACAATCATTTATTCTTCCTAACTGGACAGAGAGCGACAGGTGTCATAATCTGAAGACCACGCCCACCGGGGGGGAAAACAATCCAACGCTCTCCATTGACTTTGCATTGCGTGAGGCTGTCTCCCAGACGTTTTTATAAGCTGTTGACCCAAAAAACGAGCTTATAAGGACACAAAAGTGGATACAGGCCATTGAGACGGAGCGTGACACGTTATATTACACTGAGAACTACACCCACTGGAGGGGAACAAAATCAGAGACAGGAAATATAATATATAAAACTGACATTTGGATATTTGAATTAACAGTGACAAAATGTTTACTGCACACATAGGCATACTGAGTGTCAGGATCCCAAAATGTATCCATTCTTCCTGCTGAAGATTCACGTTTTATTGCCTTTATCCACTTTTGTCTCCTTAAATGCTCGTTTTTTTGGGTCGCAACTTATTTCTGGGTTGTTTAGCTTGTTTGCTGTACACTTTGTCACATTGCAGCTTTTAGACATTGTTCTGTTTTTTGTTATAAGTCCGAAATGACAAGGAGGCAGCCTCACGCAATGCAAAGTCAATGGAGAGCGTTGGATCGCCGTTGTGGGCGTGGCCTAAATACGCTCTGTCTCTATATCACTGTTTAATTGACTTGGTCTTATACTGTGATGATTAAGTGTTCCCTTAATTTTTTGAGCAGTGTAATTGTCAACTTGGCATTAAAGGCACTGAAATGATGATGACATCCTGCCTGGTAAATTATGAACAAACTTTGACACTTATCCTTGTGTACCTACAACATGCAGACACAATTCTGAATGTTACTCACAATTTAAATCTCATTTGTGTTCATTCCTCGGAAAAGGACAAAAAGCAACCTCTCTCCCTATTTAATATTTATTTTTTCATTGTTTTGTAGCATAAAATGTGTTGTAGAATGGTTTTCATATTAAAGATTGTTTTGACATTTAATAAGTATTTTTGTTAACATTTTATAAAACTGCATAATGTATGAATAAAGTTGCATTCAGAAACATATTTTGAATATTCTGATTTACTTTTTCGTAACTGAGGTAACTGTTTTCTTATGAACATGTAGCCTTTCGAGTAAGTAAACAGCTCAGTGCTGATCTTTAGGTTTAGCTATATTTCATTACATAGTGCATGATTTACTTTAGTAATCATCTAGATTTTTTCAAGTAGATTATGACATTTCTATGCATATTATTTTTACTAAAAGGTAAATGGAGGTTCTCCCATCAACAACACTGACACTCCTTTTCATGGGCAATTATCTCATCTCACAAGCCTTTGCTATTTGGATATAAGGCAGTGATAAACTGGCCATTGAATTTGCGTAGTGGAGTAGTAAAGAAATAAGAGCACTTCTACATTTGCCAATGAAACACACGGTATCCATCTTATATGTCAGATATAGATTCGCGAATGGAGTGCAAGTGACGCTTGTTTAATAAGAACTGAATGAACAAGTGATCAAACAGGTTTGCTCTTGTGTTTGCGGATCACCTGTCAGGTGATCACTGTCAGCTGCGTAAGAATATGGATCCACTCCGGCAGAAGTTTATTCGTAAAATGGAACAAATGGAGGAAAATTAAAGCTTGAAAAGGTAGGCTTTGGTTCTTTATTAGCGCTTAACTTTTTAAAATGTAATACACTGAAACCTTCAATGATCCACCTCTGTCCTTCCCTAGAGAGCATCTCGAAATAGGCATTTCTAAATACTTTATGTAGTATATACTTTATAGTATATAAAATACTGTGTGAAGAGTTTACGTTATAGAATATAAATCTGATTCTTGAATACTATAATTGAATGCATAGCAACTGATATCTATAAACTCATCATTAGTAACTTCTTGTCCTTCATTTCCAGAGCTGTACATGGCAGAAAGACATGATTTTCTTTACCATTTTGAGTCAGTCCTTTGGAGAAATTTGTCTGCTATTCTCAGATGAAGTGGAGTTTAGTATTTTGGGCATTTCTGCGGTCCTTTTCCTTATAGCCCTCTGTCTTTTGATATGGCAGATTTACCACTACTGTACGCAGTTTCCTGTTTCACAAAGAGCTGGTAAGTTTTCATGCTAATGTTGACATTTATATTTGACCTAATATTGCACAAGATTAGTAGTTTATTACCATTAACATTTGTAGTTTTAGATAAGCATTCAACATACTATGTAGCACAGTATTGTTTAAGATGTATATGATTCATTAGATCTACACTACAGCACAACATTTTGGGGTCAGCCGGATTTCTTTTTTTTTTGTTTCTGAAATAATTATTATGGTTATGCAGAATAGGTAGGGTGGCCAAACGTCCTGTTTTCCCAGGACATGTCCTGGCCCTAACATAACAATTTTCTATCCATACAGAGGGGGCATACTTTAAATGTATTGAAATTAATAAGGAATCTTTGAGTAAACTTCGAGTATCATTTGAGGGTCTCATTGCCGAGCTGAGTGTCCTGGTTTTCGGTAATCAAAATATGGTCACCCTAGTATAGGTGCATTAAAGGAACACTCCAATTTTTTTGAAAATTGATTCATTTTCCAACTCCCCTAGAGCTAAACAGTTGAGTTTTACCGTTTTTTGGAATCACTTCAACCGATCTCTGGGTCTGGCTGTAGCACTTTTAGCATAGCTTAGCATAGATCACTGAATCTGATTAGACCGTTAGTTCCTTGATTGTTACGCAGGAATGAGAATATAGTTCCTAGCCATATTGGCCTAGAAAATTGCAGCTTTTAATTTTCCGTCTGTCTTAGTACACGATGTAACTACAGAAGAGTCAAGGTTTAAATAGGAAAAATATCGAAACTCTTTGGTCATTTTTTTGAGCGAGATGCTAACGGTCTAATCAGATTCAATGATCTATGCTAAGCTATGCTAAAAGTGCTACCGCCAGACCCGGAGATCGGCTGAATGGATTCGAAAACGGTAAAACTCAACTGTTTACCTCTAGGGGAGTTGGAAAATGAGCATATTTTCAAAAATAGTGGAGAGTTCCTTTAAATTGATAAAAGTGACAATGTTACAAAATATTTTCATTTCAAATGAATGATGTTCTTTTGAACTTTTATTTCAAAGAATCATGAAAAAAGTGATCACGGTTTTCACAAAAATAGTTGTATTAAGAAATGTTTCCTGAGCACCAAATCAGCCTATTAGAATGATTTCTGAAATCATGTGATCATGTGACACTGAAGAGTAATTTTACTGTATTTGTGATCAAATAAATGAATGCATGCTGCATCTGCATGGTTTATGCAAAATATCTATCAACTTCTATATGATTCCTGTGAAAATTTTGTTAGCAGATGGCCAGTCGGCTAAAAGTGGAGGTTTTCAGTATGCTACACAAACACGCGGTTCTAAGGTAATATTAATTTACATAAACCATAATTATCTTCATACCCTGGAATGGAACCACTTTGTACTGTGTTTGCTTCCATAGTTTCTGCTTGCTCTGACAAACACGTTTTGCATATGGTTTGCTTTGGTTGCCAAACAGTATGTCTATTTCTAAACATCCAATAAGAGACTATGCTAGAAAATGAGACCAGATACACACTCTGTCCATCAGATGGAGGTTCAGTATAAGGATCTGAGCCACCGACTGTCCCCTGGCCCCTCTTGCACCAACCTGGGCAGTAGTTTAGACCTGGATGACATGGCTGATCTTAAAGAGGAGCACATCCAGGGATCTCTGCGCTTTTCACTGTTCTATGATCAGCTGCAGTCCAGACTGGTGGTGACGGTACTGGATGCCCAGGATCTGGCCGTGCGAGACTTCAGTCACAGTGTGGACCCTTTTGTTTGGGTGCGGGTGCTGTGGGCAGAGAGAGAAGATGAGGAGAAGAGTTCCCTGCACAGTGTGCTGCACGAGTGGCAGACACGTCTAGTGAAGAAGAGCTGCAGTCCTGTGTTTGGAGATCAGTTCTCTTGTGCTCTGGCTGAGGAGGAAGTATCAAGAGTCACAGTTAGATTTGAGGTATGTTAACAGGCCTGGCCTGTCACAATAACAAATTTTGCTGGACGATAAATTGGCCAAGAAATTATTGCGACAAACGATAATATTATCGTTCTGAGACCATTTTCATCTAAAATAATGATAATGGCATAATAATGCAGGTACACCTTTTCAAAGATCAATAAACTTTTATTTCTAAAGACTATTTAACACTGAAAACGGAAAGCACTTTAAATATCCATAATAAATTAACAAAACAACCAAAACAAAAAAAGCAATGGACTCTCAGTCTGTTAACAAAAAAATGCACTTGAATAAACAGCTGGAAAACTGCAACGGATGTTTGTGTTTTAGGTAGTGCTGGGAATCGATTAAAAAAAATTTACTAATTAAAATCGCATTTTTTTCTGTAATTAATCACGATTAATAGGTTTTTAATGTTTTTATATAGTAATAATTTCAGTTACTCTCCAAATTACAGCATTTTTAAATATGTGTTGTATTGTCATGTTTTTATGAATGAAGGCCAGTATCACTGATGTCTCTATGAAACATTAATGACGTTACATTACAGTATAACTGAAAGCTACCAAGTTCAACATTTATTAGGCTTTAAAAAAAACAACTTTTAATTTAAGGGAACTTAAAACAATCTTTACATAACCCCATTATAATAAATGTTATTTTTACCTGTGCCTTCCCTGTTAGACATATATAGAAATGTGATAGTTATCAAACACCTTTCTAAACTGCATAAATAATAAACGAAATAAAGATTAATCATCATTAAAGTACCAATTTTCTCTGTTCCCTTTGTTCTTTGATAAACATTAATGACAGGCATCATCAGTGCTCCTGTTGCTTTAAGAACAGCTGCTGCCGAACATGGCGCGGATCTCACATCTTATTTCCTCACAACTCTTTAAATTCATTTAAGACGTTATTTAACTAATTTAAGACTCAAAATTCTCTGTGTTGTTATTGTTTGTTAATGAGCAAAGATTTATTGACTATCGCGACAGGCCTACGGACGTTCCCATGACGCAATAATTCATTTTTAGATAATTTCTTTTAGGTTAGGGACTTTGATAAATACTCAAGACATGGAATTCTGGGAGAGACTCGTGTTCCCCTGAACAGGCTGAAGATATCATATCCCCTGGAGTTAAGACAGGATCTGAAAGTATCCAAGAAAGTAAGTGCAATCCCAGCACAACACATTCGGATTTATGAGATGAGGAACAACCGGTACATTTTCTGTGTAGGACATGGTTGGTGAGGCACTGCTTTCTCTGAAATACTTGCCTACATCTCAGAGGCTGGAGGTGGGAGTGTTGAAGATCCGCACAGTCTGTCATCCCAATAAAACTGAGAGAGGTGAGGATGGAATAATCCACTAACAACAAACAAAAGTATATTTACAATTGAACATAGTCATGCTTAATAAATGCTGTAAAGTGACTTTAAATTATTGTACGGTGTTTGTTCACTGTTCTCACAGCTCTCTATGCCAGAATTAGCGTCAACTGCAACCAGTGCAAACTTCGACATCAGAGGACAACGCAGAAGCAGCGCTGTGAGGTGACTGTGTTTAATGAGGTCCTGACCTTTAAGTTATCAGATCATCATCAGATAAGAGAGGGCTCCATTATAGTGTCGGTTTTCGAGCTTCAGCCTTCAGAGAAGTCCTCCAAGCGCTTGATTGGAACCATTCACCTCATAAAGGGAAATACCTCAGAGAATGAGCACTGGAAGCTGATGATGCAATCACTACGACAGCCAATCGCTATGTGGCATTTCATCTTCATCTGAATATTGACGCACACACACGCTCACATTTCCCAAGGGGGGAGGTCGTACTTCCGACCGTTGTGTGTGTTTTCCATAGTGTTTTCAGGTTGGAATGAGGAAACAACATGGACACTGTCAGGAACAAAAAAAAACGCCGAAGGTTTCTTCATCTATGGATACTCTTGGCACCTTGGATTTGAAACTCTTTCATACTATATGACTGAGTTGTGTTAAGTATTGTTCTAATCTAGATGAAATTAGATTTTAAACATTTTTGGAATACAAGGACAGACATCATTGTCTTGCCAAGGCTAATTTCATAGCTGTCATTTAATTTCAGCTATATATTTTCACACTTTAATGTAATTCGTTAGCATTCATTTTTTTTTTTTAAAACAAAACAAACAAAAAAACAGCTTGTTTGGAAATGATGCACAATAAAATGAGTTCAAAAGTGATATTTACATTTTTTCACACACCTTATTTCATCAGTCAAATGTGAAGAATGTTTTTTTAAGTAGCCTAATTAAGAAAAATAACGTGTTTGTGTGTGTGTGTGTGTGTGTGTGTGTGTGTGTGTGTGTGTGTGTGTGTGTGTGTGTGTGTGTGTGTGTGTGTGTGTGTGTGTGTGTGTGTGTGTGTGTGTGTGTGTGTGTGTGTGTGTGTAGGCCTATATAAACAGTACACAACAACCCCACTGAAACAATTACTCTTTATGCAAAAGACATATTAGGGTTCCTTGGAAATACAATGTTCCAACAGGTCTGCTTGATCAATTACCAAAGAAGCATGTCAATATTAATAAGGATTTTCTTATCAAAATGATAAAATGCTGTGTTGCAAAAATGAAAAAATTAGTACAACCTCCTGAAATGTACAAATAAAACAAAATCTGTGCAAGTTAAAGGCAAGTTTGATTAACAGGTGAGAATGTTGAACCAAAATATTTCTTAACCATTAAACATGTTATAGGCTATAACCCAATAAATCCATCTCATATTTAATGCTGACAACAATGGAACCACTAGGGATAGAATTCTTTGCACAAAAGAGGACACTGGTACAAGAGGATTGCCGAATCAAAGTTTTAAGTGTGACAATATAGCAAAATTAACTGAAAAACTTGTTTCAAAATCCTCAAAAATCCAGTCCGTGTTTTACCAAGCTAATTTAAATCAGATGTAGGCTATTATTGTTTGTTTTCGAAGGACAAGTTACCAACTGTATCCACAAGATGGCTCTCTAACACCGTCCGACTAATGAAGCTTATCTGTTGTTTTGACAGACAGGTCAGTCCTCTGAATAAAGCATTTGAAATAGCTGCACTATATTGATATATCTTCATACTAATGCCCCACCCACAATCATTTCAGAAGGATTATTGTTATTTGACCAATTTATAATATAGACAAATTATAGCACAGGATAAATGTGATTCATCAAGCCTGCAATGCATATTTAAATGACCGTAAACTCTCACCATTTTGAATTGAACTGAACAAGCATTGGTTAACATTTATTTCCCCCTCATCTATCTTCACACTGAATGTGTCTGTAATGAAAGACTTCTCACAGATGGATTTCTGCTGCAAAAGTTGCACACGTCACCCATCATTTCCAGCCCACTGACTGAAGCACTGGCTCGCTGCTAAAACTTGCAAAGCCAGACTCAGCTTGAGGAGGCTGCATCATTAGTGTGATGCTAGGATAACAACGTTTGGAAGGAGAACAGACCCTCAGTACCGTTTAAACAGATGAGCATCTCAATGGTACTTTATTTGGTTTTGGCCTGCATCCAGTTTGTTTGTTTGAAGTCAGTGCGGAGCCACTGGACAAGTCCTGAGTCCCAAGACTGTAGATCGTGAATTAAGGCAAATATCACGGCTTTTGTCTCATAATGAGCGGTGCTGAACAGATGTTATGGCACCTCCACTGCTCAAGGCCATTCTCAGGCATCACATCTCTCTCCTCAAGACTGTTTGCTAAACTATTCCTCCCACAGTCTGTTAATGAAAGTCACAATGGGATTTGGGGGAAAAGAGTGAGCATGAGAAATCTGGGGCCTTGGAAGGGAGGAATGCATTCATCCTTTCTCGTTTTTATGTAAAACCACAATATTACTTTTACAGTCCACCAAGCAGGGCTAAGAAATACCTATTGGACGTTTCACCTTACCTACATTTTTAAGTTACTGGAGTATGGCTTCTTAAAATGCAGCGTTGCCATCACAGGAATAAAATACAATTTTAAAATATATCACAATAGAAAACAGAAAAATCTTCAATATTAATAGTATTTCAAAATGTTACAATTGAATTTTAATTGTATGCTTGATCAGTAGAAGTCATAAGAGACTTCCATAAAAAAACATAGAAACAAAGACCCCAAACTGCTGAATGGTGCTGTAATTTTTATTTTATTTTTGTCACTTTAAAGACTTAAGAAAACCACCACAAACCTGTTCTACCACCCTAAATGGGGTAACAGTGTTGGGTAAAGTTACCTTTACAAGTATACAAGTAGCCTAATGCTAATATGTGTTAGCCTACTCCTTAAAAAAGCAACTAATTGCGGAAAGTAATGGATTACGTTACTTTTGCGTTACTTTTTCTCACCTGGGCTTGCTCATTTGTTTGTTTTTAATAACAAATGTTGGCGGGGGTTGGGGCTTGGGGCACTTTTTACACAGGCCAGATTTACTAACAGCCTGCTAATGTCAGGATTTACTGAAGACACTCAGTGAAAAATAAGCACTGAAAAGGGTGGGCATTGGACAAGGTTATTTTTGCGCCTGACCTTTTTGCCTGAGCAAAATTTATAGGAGGAGAGTATTTAAATTAATCATGCAATGTGATTTACTTAGGTAAATTTACTGTTACTTGCGTGTAACATGTCTTAAACCAGACGCTAATTTTTGGGGAATTGCTCGCACGCTAATTTGCTCCGTTAAAGGTGCAGTGTCAGTGTGTAGCAAGGCCGTAACCATGTCTTGAACATTGGAGTTATTTTTATAAAGCTTAAAGGTCCCATGGCATGGCATTTTTCTATTATTTTATAGTGTTTCCTGAGGTGTACTTATATTATTAGTATGATTTTTACATCATAAAATGTCATAATTTAGAAATAAAAGGCATTTTTTCTATACTGCTGTTTGCCCTGTGGCTGAATGCCCTGCTTCAAGAGGCGTGTCTGCTGTGAGACTTCAGTAAAAACGCCCACTGTTGTGATTGGCTGACATCTTTGCATTTTAAATGAGCGGAGGGGGCGTGGTTTAACGAGGCACGAGCAGGCACGAGTCTGCCAGAGAGACGGATGGACCTGTGTTCACTTCTCATCAGTTCTCTCAGCATGTCTCAGTTCAGGGTGAACTGTTGTAGTTACTAGCATATACTTCAGGTTATTAGTTTATTTCTAGTCGGAGGGACTGTCACTCATGTCAGAAAGTTAGTAACTTTAGTAAATTATGGATCAGCGCTGACTCGAGACGCGAACCGTTCAGAACGATTCAGTCCGATTTGGTGAACTGGTTCGGTTCACTAAAAAGAACCGATTCAAAAGAATGATTCGTTCGCGAACCGGACATCACGGAGACGAAGCGATTGCTAACAAAGTTATTTATAGTAACTACTGAGTTATGAGAGCGCTGTCAGTCAGCGCGAGTTTATTGTGTTTGTATCTGAGAGTTCTGAATAAACACGAGTCCCAGTCACACCGAGTCCTCTTCATCATTATTCTACCAACTTTGTAACACATGCAATGTATCATTACAGCGAGATGAACGAGTTAGTAAGTGTTGAATATAGCATTATTTCTAGATATGTTCCAATCATATGAATAGCGTCATTGACGCGCATTGAGTAACTTACACAGCGCAAACAAAGACACAACAGCTGTAATCGAATGTAATCCAGTTTATTGTGGGGAAAGCTGGCTAGCCTAGCCCAGATACCCTCACGCTTACCCTCCTTCTGCTTAATCTCACGCCGCGTTTGGTGCCTCCGCTGTGGGCCAGATGCAGTACTGGGGGTCGGGGATGTTGGAGGCCGAGCTTCGGCGTGTGTGAAGTTTATCTCTAAAGATGTGACTGCTGATGTTAAACAGAAAAGACTGTATGCACATTTAAGAACAGATAGACGCGACGAGGACGTACAAAAACACTGACTCTCAAGATAGAAAACACCGTTCTGTCGGGAGAGAGAGAAGCCGCTGCGTGTCCACAAATAATAAATAATTAGCTACACATCAGAAATCACTGATCACAGATCAGAAGGAACTGAAGAAAGACTTCTGTTTTCATTTGTACATCCAAACACTGAGAAACTGCCAGCGTTCACTCGTTCACAAGTAACGTTAATGATCTCTCGAGCGTTTGCATGGGCGTGCCAGATTCTCTGGGCGGGGGAAAGGGAGGAAACCGTGCCTGCTTGGACGTCAAACCAGGAGCCTTCAGGATTGGCTAGTCGGGCCTGTCATTTTCTCAAAGGCAGAGAGAGACAGCCAGAACTCGGTTTTACCCCGATCAACATTTCTATCCACTTGGGGACAATATTCAGGCTAGGGGAACTCATATTAATGTTGAAATACCTCATAAAATGAAAATTTCATGCCATGGGACCTTTAAAGAAACAGAACAGTGAACGAAATTCAAGGTCTAATTCTAGTTGGGAAATAATCCTTTTGGGACTATTTGCAAACAATATTTGCATTAATTTGCATCAAATATATTATTAGTCCCCAGATCCTTCGCATTAGTGAATAAATACGTAGATCTGCCACTAACATCCGAATTCCCTAGTTGTCCGGTGGTAGCTTTTTTGTAAACCGTTTCAAAGGTTTAGGTTTGTCAAAGTAGCCTACTTTGATTTGATTGGCCATCTCAATCATTTTGACATTGATGAGCGCTGTTAGACGACCTGAGGCAGACCAGATCAAAATGTAACTTTTAAACCTTTTTGTCATCCTAACAACAACATACAGACATACAACATAATGAAGTGCAGCAGAGCAGTGCAGGAATTTCAAATATTGGGGGGGACTTGTCTATGCTGGTTATGGCCCTGGTGTGTAGTATTTATGAGGATCTATTGACAGAAATGCAATATAATATACACAACTATGTTTTCAGTGGTGTATAAAGACCTTACATAATGAACCGTTGTTTTTATTTCCTTAAAGGTCCCGTTTTTCATTTTTTTTTAAGCTTTGATTGTGTTTACAGTGTGCAATATAACATGTGTTCATGTTTCGCGTGTAAAAAAACACAGTATTTTTCACACAATTTACTTATCTGTATACCGCTGTTTTCACTGTCCTCAAAACGGCTTGAAAGATTTCCCTGTTCTATGAAGTCCCTCCTTCAGAAACACGTAACGAGTTCTGATTGTGCCAGCGGTTTCCCGTGTTGTGATTCGACAGCAGCTTAGCGCACGCAGAGCGCACGTTACCGGAAAGGTCACGCCTCTCACCATAACGGGGATGCATGCGCTCAATGATCTCTAAGTACAGCGTCCCTGGGAAAGCCAAACAAAGGTGACTTGACTCCGGGATGAAAATAACAGCGTCTCGACGACATGGCAACAAACAAACTATACGAACGCAACCGAACGCAACACTTCCTCTTCTCCACGCGGGAGCAACAAGACCACGCCCCCTTTTTCGCGTGTTCTTGTGGGCGGAGGTTAGTCGACAAACTGCTCTACTGACGTAATTAAAGCAGGAAATACCAGGATGTAGTCCTAACCAGCCGTTCGCTGTAGGCTTTGAAGGGGAACTTCTGTTAAATAAAATATCTCGCTTGGCATTGAACTTTGAGCTTTATAATTTTACAGGTATAAATGCTCTAACAGCAACATTACACACTAACTAAAGTTTGAAAAATGGGATCACGAAGAACAGGACCTTTAAAATGAGCTATTTCAATCTTCATACACCGCGGGTCCCCTTACAGTGAAATCGCCATTTTGCAGAGCCATGTTTCTACAGTAACGTTAGCCCTAAACGGACACTCTCTGCTCTCTCCGACGACAACATTGCTGTGTCGGCCACCGTAGCTTCTCTATGTGCTTCGAAAGGGAGGGGTGAGTGGTGGGCGATTGCAATTCACAACCTCACCACTAGATGCCGCTAAAATTCACACAGTGCACCTTTAAGTAAATGTGGCCCCAAAAGTGAAACGAATAAGCCTCAGTCTGAAAGAAATGCAAATTCACGCCTGTACAGTAGAGGCCGCAGCTCAAAGAAAGCCATTCTTGATCGCAGAAGAATGGGACGCAGGAGAACAAAATGTAACGCTCTTACTCCAGCAATAAAAAAACTGAAACACAAATGTGATGTTAATCTAGTCATTTTTCCATGTTAGTAAGGTTGAATTGAATCATCGAAGATCAGCAGCAAAGACATCGGTAGATAAAGTGAGAATATAGGCCTACACAAAGCAAACTTCTGTTATTTAACATTTAATTATTGCATATTGATCTCAACATGGGGACAGGAAAGGTGTCAGTCAATAAATGGGAAAACAAACAAACAACTTGCGTTACTGAAAAAGGATCTCAGATATTTTGTTGTAAATTTAAAAGTAGCCTAATGCGTTACTTTTCTCATTACTTGAAAACAGTTATCTGATTATGTAACTCGCGTTACTTTTTTCTAAGACACATTATAAAAGCTACTTAAATAAATATCATAATTGAACTAAGGCCTAATCCTGGCTTAATCTAAGCCCCGTCTGTGAAACCAGGCCTATAAGGAGTAATAAAAAGTAGTAGCACTGTGAGATCATTTACTCATGCTCTTGTCATTCCAAATCTGTAAGCATTTTTTTCTTCTGTGTAACACACCAAAAAGTTATTTGGGAAGAATGTTGATAACCAAAATGTTTCGGTTTCTATTGACTTTTGTTGACATTTTTGCCCAAAGTCAATGGGAACCAAAACTGATTACCAGCATTCGTCAAAATATATATATTTTTTATGTTACACAGAAGAAAGAAATGCATACAGATTTGGCACGACATGGGGGTGAGTATGTTTTATACATCTTAGGAGTTGTTATGCAGACTGGTGGGCTTTTAATGGGGGTTGAAAGACTTATTCTTTTGACATAATATGACTGAACCTGAAAAAAACTGAAAAAAAAGTTTCAGAGGATACAGAAACAGTCTATGAAAAACAATTCACGCTCATTTTTAGGACACAGGGAATTTAATTAAACCCAAGATATACTGAGGTTGAACTTGAAAAATGTTTCTGTGATAGTTGAATGTAATAATTGATTAATTATTTATTGATTATATTTATGGATCCTTGTGTGCTCAGAGGGGCGTGCCCAGATATGTATTTGTGTCAATGATATTTTGAGGCTGTGCATATATGAGGGTCTCATGGCATGAGCGATGGTCCCACATGATCTGTAGAGATGGCTCAAACAGTTACAAATCATTAATGAATCAGACCAGGGCATAATGGAGACCGCTGCACTATTGAAAAGATAATTACTGTTATTGTTGTTGCAACACTTTTTGTTGAGGTGTTTCTATGGGTTGTGTTCTGGGTGTGTCTTTTATTCTGTAACTCTATTTGTACATTTAAAACATTGACATCAATTTGTTTTGTTTTGGGTGGTGTACTGTTCATTCTTGAATTATATTTGTTCATTACATGATGTCTACAAATACACTGAATATTGAAAACTGAGTCAATTAATTTGACATAAAAGTCTTTTTTTTAATTTTGTGTTTTATTTTTTAAACTGTCTTTAATATCACAATGTTCCAAGCCAAATTGAAATAGACCTATGCCAGGAAAAGTAAAGTTTGAAGTGGACTATAATTTGTCTATATTCAAAGAGTACTCTCTGAGTTGTTAAAATAAGACAAGGTCTTTCCAGCATGCATTCCAAAATCTATTTTGTTCACAGATACAAATACACCTTTGGACAGCAACTGAATCAGGATGTCATGACCAACAACTGGAAAAGTGAGCCAAAGTTAATTAACCCAAAAATGGAAATTCTGTCATCATTTACTCACCCTCAAGTTGTTCCAAACCTGAATGAATGTCTTTCTTCTGCAGAACACAAAAGAAGATATTTTGAAGAATGTTGCTAACCAGGGCCCCATTATAGTAGTTTTTTCCCATACTATGGAAGTTAATGGGGCCCGTCAACTGTTTGGCTACCCTTATTCTTCTAAATATATTCCTATTCAATATCTCTTTTGTGTTCAGCAGAAGAAAGAAATTCAATTCATATGTTCAGACTGCAGGCAAATCTGCTAGCAAACCCCTCCGTCACACAGGAAAAAGCCGAAATCTGTACCATTTGAACACTGTATGAATCCTTGCAGCATTTCTGTATCCGGTTCTGACATTATCGCTATGTGTCGCGTTAAAGGGTTAGTTCACCCAAAAATGAACAAAACAAATTCTGTCATTAATTACTTACCCTCATGTCGTTCGACACCCGTAAGACCTCCGTTCATCTTCGGAACACAAATGACGATATTTTAGTTAAATCCGATGGCTCAGAAAGGCCTCCATTGGCACAATGCACTTTACACTCTCAAGACCCTTAAAAGGTACTAAAGACGTCGTTACAAAGTCCATCTCACTACAGTGGTTCTACAATAACTTTATAAAACGACGAGAATAGTTTTTGTGCGCAAAAAATCCTAAATAACGACTTATATAGTAATGACCGATTTCAAAACAATGCATCATGAAGCTTCGAATCGTTAAGAATCAGTGAGTCGATTCAGCGGTTTTGATCGCCAAAGTAATGTGATTTCAGCAGTTTGGCGGTTGCGATCCGAATCATGATTCGACTCACTGATTCATAACGTTTCGAAGCTTCATGATGCATTGTTTTTAAATCGGTCATAAGTCATTATTTAGTTTTTTTGTTGCGCACAAAAACTATTCTCGTTGCTTTATAAAGTTATTGCAGAACCACTGTAGTGAGATGGACTTTGTAACAACGTCTTTATACCTTTTATGGGTCTTGAGAGTGTACAGTGCATTGTCCCAATGGAGGCCTATCTGAGCCATCGGAGGTCTTACTGGTGTCGAACGACATGAGGGTACGTACTTAATGACAGAATTTTCATTTTTGGGTGAACTAACCCTTTAAGAATGATGCAAAAGACAGTTTGAAATCAGATTTGAGCAGCCAGACCCAGAGGCATCTGTAAAAATACAATTGGAATCGCATTTCAACCTCCATATGTGGTTTGAATCAGATTTTTTGTGTGTGTGTGTGTATGTGTGTGTGTGTGTGTGTTGTTTTTTTTGGTGTCCAGACTTTCAAAAACCCATCTGGATAAAATCTGGAAATGCAAAAAATCTGATTTTTGCTGACAGTCTGAACAAGGCCTTAGAGAAAATGGAACAGAGAAAAATTAAGCATTTATTTGTATTTATTCTCAAAGATTTCCCTCTTTAGTGCTTACCTAAGAGTGTAAAGAACCATAAACAAACTAGTGGCTGAATTTTACTGGGCAGATTAAAGAGATCTCAGTTGATCTGAGGCATGCAGACACCAAGAAACATTCTTTAAAGACCAACAGGCTCCTCACGGCAGGGAATCCAAACAAAGCATGAACAGGAATTTTGCTTTTCAGCCTGTCAGATTCCATTCACTGTCCCACAACTTTACACAATCTCAAAACCTGTGAAATGGAAACGTCATTTTATAAACCCAATATAATTAGATGTGAAACAAACTCAACTGAATATCTTGCAGTGAACTACTAGCTATTCTTGGTCCTCAGATAACACATACACCGACCACCCACAATCAGTTCACTGACACTGATGTATTGAACACAGACAGGAAAGTAGGCTACTTTCTCGATCTGGCAAGCTCTAATCCGATTGGCCGACTTTTAGTAACGTCAGGAAAAAATATAGTTTTTTTTATCAGGCCACCTAGAAATTAAGAGTACAATAGGCCAAATGAGTTTATGATATTTAACGTGCTTTTAAAGAAATATTTTTTACATGCAACATAAAATAAACAACTGTAAAGGAAGCACAATAAAGCACGTTTGCCCATCATCAACCCAAGTTCCATTCTTCACTAACGAAATACAAAACATAACTCCACTCTCTTTTAAATGTCAAAAAGCTGAATTTCTTTTTTTTTCATGCATCTGTCAATTTTGAGATTTTTGTCTTTTAGGAGTTTTTCAGACTAGTGGGAAGAAAACATCCAAAATACACTTTTAAGTGTATCTTTTATAGCACTTTATCTATTTGCATCTTGAATTATTTCTTTTTTTTTTACATTTTATTTAGAAATCTCCACTTCTGCCGCATTTGCATACAAAAAAACTTTACAGTTTTATTCTTACACTGTAAAAAAAATTCCAGTCTCCAATTGAACATTTTCTAGTGACTGATCACATCTAAATTTTTCAGTTGGCCAAATTGAATTTCTGGGAATTGATGCAATTTAATTCACAGAAATTCAATTTGGCCAACTAAAAAATGTAGATGTGATCGGTCACTAAAATTTTAAATTGGAGACCTGATTTTTATTTACAGTGTATCTGTATTCTGAAAGTTTTTACAGAGGGGTTCGTTCATAAATAATTTTCTTGATTTTATAAAAAAAAAAAAAAAATGTTTGGCTGTTGATATTTTCTGATTTATGGAGTGATCAATAGAGATATCCAAAATCCCCTCCGTAAAAACCTTTGACTGTATATATTTTAAAAAATGTTTAGAATTTTGTTCTAGAATGCAAATGAGTGCATATTTAATTAGCCAACACCTCATTTGCATATTTAAACATAACTTTTCAGAAAACTTGTAATAAAAAAAGTTTGCAATTATTAATGTAATCAATCAACTGGGGAGGTAATATATTTTTTGTCTATTCAGGGGTGTCTTGCCTTAACTTGACACGCAATCTTATTTAACACACAGCAATTATTCGCCAGATGGTGAAAACATAGAGAGACGCAGCGCAAAAAGTTGAATTTTTATCGTCTTTTCAGCTCTAAAAACAGAAAATACCATCTGTAATTGTAACTCTAAGGCAAGATTAAAACTGGAAACCATGTTGTTCCAATGCAAATGAAATGAGTTGTATCAAACATTGCTGGATTAACTCATGTTAACTAAGTAAATGTGCAGTGTTTGCCCATCTATCCTGAGTTCTCCTTTATCTTTACCCTGCTGAATTGCAGCCAGATCTTTCACTTTGGAATCTGTTAGAGAGGCACAGATAAGGGCCAAAAAACTCCCCCTTCCCACACATCAAATTAGAAAAAAATCTATGCAGCCCAAGGACACCTCACTGGCACGACTCAAACGATTCCACTCTCATTCATTTATAACTGCAGCCACAGCTTCTGGTCACGACAAAGATTATGTACTGACTGTTGTTTGTTCTTATTCACATTTGCACACATCATATATCCAATATATCCACATAATTAATCTCTAAAACACAATTTTGTATTACTAAAAATAGTAAGCAGATATGGTTCATATTTGTATTCTATATAATAGATGTGCAAAAACACCCTTGTAAAAGATAAGTACACTTTAGCATACCTTTAAAACGAGTACTTAAGGAAATAATATACTTGAAAAGAATATAAATTTGAAATTAAATGTTTTAGTTTTAAATGTATATATCTATTAGGCTAAGTGCAATTAGCTGAACTTTAGAGTGTTTTTTTAGAAACCACTTAAATGGATTAAAGTACATTGTTATATATTATGTATTTTTATAATTACTTCTATTGTCTTGAAATATGGTTGAAGTGCTAAATACTGACAAGAGTTTATGGTATGTCATGGATTTAAATGTATTTGTAATTACACATTTTTATAATGCAATGTTACACGTCGCAGTAGATTTGGCAGTGCAGTAGTACTGTAAAAACCTACAATAAATAGCCTACCACATTTCTACATTACAGTAAAATCCCATTTAAAATGTATTAAATATATCGAATAAGAATACAGTTTAAATTATAATCAAGTACTTGTGCTCTAATATGTTAGTCACTGCATCAAAATAAGTGCACTCATTAAAGCACGGCAAAAGATTCATAAAACAAAATTATTTTACTTTAAAGTACAACTTTTAATTTGACATTAATTTGACAAGTGTGTTAACAAACATAAAAAGTTGACTATATAAAAGTTTACATAATATATATATATATATTCTTATTATATATATATATATATATATATATATATATATATATATATATATATATATATATATATATATATATATATATATATATATATATATATATATATATATATATATATATTAATTAAGATTTAAAGATGCACTATACGTGCATTCAATACAATTAAGCGCACTTCCTTTTTTCACAAGGGTAGCACTGTTTTGGAAACAAGACATTTCCGACCCTTCACACAGTGCCCGTTCTATTATTGTCTACCAGTTCTTTGGTGTGTCAACATTGGCATGTGCTGTACACCAGTCAAACGGGTTAAAAGTCATGCCTTAAATTCCATTCTTTCTATTCATTCAGAACTTTAATCAAACAATGAACTTTGATGCTTGAAAGAGTTGTCATTACATGGGGCAATACATGTACTGCATTACTCATTATTAAATTATTTACGAGTTTGGGTGTCTACAGGCACTCCTATAACATTTAATTGAATTCTGTTCCTTTGGTTTCATCTTTTGTGTTTTACAGAGTAATAGATATTCACCACTATCAAAGGACTGGCAATCTGAAACTCTGCAGAGATTCATCTAGAAAAACGTTGCCATTATTTGAGTTCTGTTACAGTAACTTTTAATACATTCCCTTTAGAAAACCTCTGAAAACATGTTTTCTGATCAAAAACTGAGATGCCTACCAGTGTATAAATGTATGTAGGAAGCAATGTTTGGCTTTTCATATTTTTGTCATGCATTATTAAAGACCCCCTGTGGTAAAAATCAAGTTTTTAATGTTATGTGTAGTTTTTAATATGCTTTAACCTCATGGGGTGCCACTGTCCACGTATGAGGACATTATATTTTAGTGAATTTGTCTGACAACTTACATGTCACAATTTTAGGTCTGGATGTCCTGTACAGAGCACATTCAGGGCTTTTCAGAGATGCCATTTGTTTTGAGGTTTCACCAGGACAACAACTTCTTGGTCTTTAAAAATGACCGAATGATCAAATTGTTTTGTCATAAATCAACATCTCAGGAAAATGTTATGGGGTTTCTAATCAAAATATGACTTTCTGTTACAAAACAAAGCATTGATTTCATACATGTCCTCAATAGAGGGCACCGGGACTTAAAGCATGTTTATCAGGCATGTTTGAAGACACAACAAGTGAATAGGGAAAGAAATGACATATCAATGTTCCTATACAATATTAGGCTAGATATTATTATGGAAATGTTGCTAGCCAATTATTACTCCCATTATTAAATTTCTTTTTTCATTACACGTTGCTCCGAGAACACACTAAAATGCAACTTACAGTGCATTGGCCCATGTATGGTCATTTTACCTGCATAAAGTAAAATGGTATATCACTTTATTCCATTATATCTTTCATAACATAGTTGAGAATCATCGTTAAACCAAGATAGTTTTTTTTTTAAAAGTCCTGAAACCTGAAAATTGATTGATGAATTTTTGATTTCATGACATTTTATTTTTTAAACAACTTAGTCCTAGTCCTAGTGTCATTGGGCTGACTCCCTGATCAGTGCCCTGACTACTGAACTAGGGAGCTGCTTGAGACGCACCCTGACTCTTGTTTCTTACCGTCACAAACATGTCCCGTCAACTTGTGGGGCGTGGATTTTCTCCAAAGCGTTTCGATCCTAGACTGTAGGTTTCTATGCTGATTTTTAGAAGGCAGCTGTGCGACTCGGCGAATAGCGACTGGCTGTGTCCGAAATTATCCCATATATCCTTAAATAGGGCATCTGAGGGGCCAGCCATGTCCGAAACCATAGTGAACGTTATCGAGTGAACTCATTCGATCCCACAATGAACCGCAATATAACAGCCCATTCACGATAACTATAACGATATCATTCTGTTTATTCTAATCGCGTGCTTGTTTGCCACTTTAAATGCTCAAGCTCGTTACAGCAGGATGGATTCTGATTGGCTTTCAATGTTTTTCTAGTTCATCAACTGGATAAAATCGTTCTGAAAGAAAATGATTCCAACGATGTCGTTTCTCTGTTCTGTTATCTCTTATAGATGTGGTAAGAACTCTGCTATTCTTCAATTATGAGAACGATTTTTAGAACTAGGCTATCTTTATTGTTATCTTTAAAGTTAACATCCTTGGTGTGAAGGGCCCTTTGACCGTACACTCCATAGATATCCATAATAAAGGCTATGTCTTATTACGGCGGAGTCTCTAACGTCATCACCGGCGGCCATCTTGTCACAGACAGGGCTCTGTGGTAGCTGAGGTAAGGCGAGTGATCTGCATGAACACAAATACTCTTATCTCACTGAAATCTTGACGGATTTACTAATGGTTTGGTTTCTTACAAACGTTATTAACGTGGCTATAATTATGGATGCTTGAACAAATTATGAATAATTTTTCATAAGTATGCAGTGTCATAACTACATCTCTGACGTTTATAACAAACCAAACAGTTTGAAAATCTGTAGAAAATTTAGCAAGTTATGGTTATTTAAAAAGTGCAAGCACCCATGAAAACAATGTTGAGCGAGCAGACTGTGACAAGATGGCCGCCAGGTCAGGACGTCGACCTCCATTGGCCAGAAGCGCGCACGAGACATCTAGCCTTTATTATGGATATCTATGGTACACTCAACAGAGAATCCGAAGAATACCCATAATGCACTGTGAGGGTCGCGCCGACTGAATTCCCACTTTTCGCCACAAGATGGCGCCCGAAGAAGAATCATCCATCCATTTTCCGCTGGTCCAATGTGGGTACAGCATAATGTCATACAGGTATGAATTCCTTTTTAATTGAATTCTAAATTGTTTAAGGTGTATGCTTGCTAGTTTTCATAGAGTTCGAGATTAAATGTTTTCATTTCTACACGAGCTGCCCGTTTGCTAAATTTCAATCTTGTTAAACTTCAAGCACAGACTGTGCAAAAACGGCAGGACATCCGGTGTTGTGCCGAATTCCGACTGCTGCCCGATTATACCCCCTTTAGGTTTAGGTGTGGGGGTGTTGTTAGGATTAGGGGTGGGGTTAGATTTAGGCAATTGGTACTAACTTCGATCATAATTTGGCAGGGAGTCGAAATTCGGCACAAGCACAACACTAAGTGTCAGAATTCACGTTTACATTCACTCCTTCAAGTGGACTAGGCCTATAGTGGACTGATGTAGGGAATAATGAATGAGTGGTATAGGGTCAATTTTGAACATAGCTAAACTTTATTAGCTATTTGATAACACCAAGCCAAATGTTAATCATATCAATTACCGTTGTGTGCGGCATTAGAGAGCGATAGGCCTACATAAAACGCATTACCATTCTGATACATTGTTTAGATAAAGACCAATTAACTCCTATATTTCCACTTGGCATTGTGTAACCAACATTTATTACAGTTTGACAGTGGATCAGGCAGTCCAAGATGGTGTGATTGAGTGGAGGCGGAGACCAATTTGCATATTCATGATGGATCCAGAGCCAGAGCTGGAGAGCATAGGTGTAGTAGAGTTACATTTAAGCTATTTTAGAGCATAAGGGAATTATTTTCACAGGAAAAACATTTAAATATGTCATTTTGATGATCAAATATGAGTTTTATGGGATAAAATTATTTGAAGGCAGAGGGACTAATCTTTACACGTTTAGAACATGACCAAAACTGGCATCACATGATTTCATTCCAGTTTAATTAATCTTTTGTGACATTAGGGGCAGGAATGAGGAAAGAAAAGAACATAAGACAATAAAATACATTTTCAACTCTTTATTCACAGTAATATGCAAAGCACGGATTAGTACATTACATTCTGTTGAAGGGTTTCACATCTTACCTCTTTTGTAAGCAGAAGTGTAAATACTTTTTCTTTTTCTATTCCTCATTTTTAATTTAGAGAGAACAAGCATCAGTCTTGATATTGATGTTAACAGATGGATAAGTTAGTAAAGCAGGTTTAAAATACAAAGGAATCATATTTCATTATTATTTTTACATTCAACACTATACTTCCACTTTATGGTTACTGATGTACTGATGTTCCAAAAATCTGTATAGATTTGTAGAGACCAGTTATATTGGAACATGTAAATAAATATTAACATTTTTTATTTTATTTCTGAAACCTATAGTTTTAAGATGTGGAAACAAATCAACTGATCACCAGTATAGTACAGTAAAAAAAAATGGTCAAGAGGTCCATTGACATAATTTCAGTAAGGACAGAGAACACTTTCTTATTAAGAAAAATACATCTTTCATTGCAGAAAAATAATAGATTTTACATTCGCAAGTGCTAAAACTTTTTCACAAAACTGCTTCTGAAAGTGCCCATTATAAAGCCAGACTGCCTTAATAATACTGTATTACTATAACTACACATAAAAAAAACACAAATTTAGGGTTATACATTACAGAGTAAAATGCAAAACATTAAATGCATTAAGTAAATATTTAGTTGCAAAACTATTTCATAGCATAAAATAATTTTACAAGAATAAACTTTCACTTCTGTATTAATGCAAAACTATAACTGAACCAACTGTTATAAAAACGTTTTTTCTTTCTTCTATGAATAGATTGGATAGATGTTACGTTTTATATTCATATCTAAGTTGTCAATTATATATCAAATCGGGTACAAGCGGGAGCATTCTCATATTGGACACTTTTGCTTATAAAATACACAAGCACCTCTAATAGGAGGTGAATGAGATCACTATGATCAAAACCATTAAGAGTTTTCCACCATTAAGACACATTTATACAATCTCCTCCTAAGGAGTACACAGATGGTACAGTCCCACAGGTATTTCACTTCACATCATGCGGATCTACTAGAAATAGAAATGAAATAAAACATGATCTACTAGAAGTTCAAGTAGAAAAGAGGTAAATCATCCAGTAAAAAGGACATAAAAATGGTCACATAAAATGGAACCCGACTCAATACTGAATCATCAGAACAACAGTGTCAACATAGTTAGGTCTGTTGTACCATTTAACAGGTCCAGTTTGTGAACCTTACTCTTTCACAGCACATATTCTACCACCGGTTGTATAGATAACATTACAGCAAATGACTAGGTGATAAGAAATACCGCAAGGTTTAAGTTAGTATGAGGAACTTTCCACCCCACCATTCTTTGTTTTGTGAATGAAATTGCAGCTGCATTAAATATTTTCCACTCTGACCTACAGTCTTTTTTTTTTTTTCAGCGCGTGACCTTGTTGTTGTCTTCTATTTTTCTCTCCAACTGTCTAGAAGCTCAATCTGGTGTGTTAAATGTGTGAAGCTTAACCTTGTAAACACTGAGAAGCAGCATATGGAATACTCAATGCACAGAGCCTTTTCTTCTTTTAAATATATATGTTGCATTGATTTTGGTCTATGCAGCACGGCTGAATCAGAGCATCCTCTTTCCAACACATTCGAAATGTGCTCCGCTCTTTTCCTGACACCATATGAGCGGTTGTTCCCTCTTCCTTCGGTCCGTTGGGCATTTATGCATTTTTCCTTTAAACCCTGAGCTTCCTTTTCAGCTCAAAGTACGCATCAAACCTGGCCATGGCGTATTCCTGTATTAGAAAATAAGGAAAAATGTTTAGTCTGGATCAACAAAGCAAACTATCGTAATAACAGATGCAGTGCATTATTATCTTGGACCTTAGTGTCCTTTTGTTTTATGAAAAGTATCTTGGACTTGATCCCATTTTTTATAATTGTATTAGTTGTATAGGATTGTTATTTAAGACTGTCATTGTAAATCATTCATTTCTTTAAAGGAACACTCCACTTTTTTTGAAAATAGGCTCATTTTACAAGTCCCCTAGAGTTAAATAGTTGAGTTTTACCGTTTTTGAATCCATTCAGCCGATCTTTGTATCTGGCGGTAGCACTTTTAGCATAGCTTAGCATACATCATTGATTCTGGTCAGTCCATTAGCATCTCATTCAAAAAATGACCAAAGACACTTTCAATATTTTTCCTATTTAAAACTTGTAACTTGAAAGTGTCTTTGGTCATTTTTTGAATGAGATGCTAATGGACTGATCAGAATCAATGATGTATGCTAAGCTATGCTAAAAGTGCTACCGCCAGATACAAAGATCGGCTGAATGGATTCAAAAACAGTAAAACTCAACTTTTTAACTCAAGGGGACTTGTAAAATGAGCCTATTTTCAAAAAAAGTGGAGTGTTCCTTTAAATTTGTTCTTGAAAATATTTTTTTTTGATAAAAATTACACAAATTATACAACATTGCATATGAAAAAAACATTACTGTGACACACACCCAATAGTTTACAGTCATGTTACCCTGACCTCACAAGTATTTGTGTACTGTTCTAAGGTTGTCAGGCAGCTCAAATATTGGAATGACCTTTTCGTATCTGATCTCCAGTGATAAAACCTTACCTAAGAGCTGCGACATGTATAACGGAATATACTTTCTGGTTCATGATAAGCAAAATCACAGCACATGCACACTTGACACCTTTACTACAATAACTCACCATGTATCCAAACTCAATGGTTGATATTTTGGCTTGGATCATGGACCACAATCCCCAGAAGAAGTGGGAGGCCAGAGCAAACCTAAATGAGAGAGCATTGAGTTCAGAGTACAGATGGGAAGAACGTTTGGTGAATCACTGCTGGACTCGGTCCAAACCACTTTTTACAATATCCATAGTAGTATAGTAAGAAGCCTCTGAGGGATAGGCTCATTACTTTTTTTCTTTTGATTATATGGGCCTCTTTTCAAAATCAACAAGCTCAAGAATGTTGTATGGCTAAATATGTGTAAAACTGACTAAGACATATCTGTGGTAGGTACATTACCTGTTAACCTCCACTAGCATATCTTCTATGAGTTTCTGCTGGTCCTCCTCGCTCAAGTTTTCAAAACCAGCATTCGATTCTGACAGATAACTCCGAAAGAAATGCATCTGAGAAAAACGAAATTAAATGTAAAGTAATTTCCATGGTTCATAGATTTAATGGAAGAGAGAGAGAGAGAGAAAAAAACTACCTAAGAGAATAATTTTACAAACCTGCTGTGCTTTGGTGGGGTAATTTTTGGTGTTGGCTGTGAAAAATGGAAACTTGTCATAGGTGTAGTCATAAGTCCACTCGCAGAAGAAATTTCCAATGTCAAATCCTCTGTGGAAGAAAGAGAGGAGATCATTACCCCATCAACAACATTTGTTACTGTTATAATAATGCAAGTCTTGATCATTCAGAATTCATTGGTAACTGTGGAGAAGGTTTGGTTTGGTAGTTTCTCACATTCATGAGAATATCATGGTATCTGGAAACTGTTCTGATCTGCTTCAATGAATAATGAAGGGCATCAAGCAAGGTCTATGGCTGATCCCACTACATTTATTACTGACTACAAATGGCAAACACTGCCATGCTGATTAAACAACTTCCTTAGAAATAGTGTTATATTTATTTGATAAGTGAGCACTTTAAATCTGACAGCCCTAGAAACGCAATATGTAAAATCTTCTCTCCAATTTTCCACAAACCCCTTAGCACATCCTTGTGGCCCCCTGAAGGTTCCCAGACCTTAGTTTTAAAACTCCTGGTATAAAATATTGTGCAACAGAAGAGCAATGCTAACTGGTGTAACATGAATATTTTCCTATTGCCCTTTGGCAAGATTATAATAAATATCTCAATTGGTCATGAAAGATAGGTCCTTCACATGCAATCTTTCAGTCACGTGCTACATGGCACAAGCTGATTGGCCTCTTCTGATTCTGCAGCCAGTGAGATTGCTTGCTGAAAATTTAAATAGTCTGGATCAGTGTTCACTGTAAGCTGGACTTGCAGCGCGTAATCAGAGTTCCCCTAAATCCCTCCACCTCCCCAGCTCCACCTGCCTAGATTTGCTAATCTATATATTTTTATATATTTATCTATTTATGCAGCAACAGCAGCATATCTTACATGCTCACAGCAGTGTGTCTGTGTATCTAGCAAGCCCATACTTGCTCTGCAGCATGTGTAGCAGATCTAGTTGCAAATACATGCATCTCCTACACCCTGAAGTCATTTTTAATGATTTCATGTCAGAAGTGTCATATTTAAAAGTAATGGCTTCTAACTCTTCAAGAAAACAAGATATAAACACGTCCATGTCTCATTTGATAGAAAACTTTGGTAACATAAACATTGATCATGTTTGGAGGTTATTATGTTACATCACTGCTGAGGGGGGGAAAAAAACGGAAAAAGTGATGCATTTTATTGCTTTATTTTCTTATTATTGATTATTGACATGATGACTATTAGAAGTATATATGGAAGCTCGTAATATCAAGTTTTGACTATTTAGTCAACTGCATCTCAGGCAAATTTTGTGTTGATATCTCAAAGCAATCAAAAGTTATGGCATTTGGAACCATGATCGCGAAAAACGTTTTACTATGGTTTACTGATGTTTCGCAAAGTTATATAGCTAAACGTAATGCAAAAGCCTAATCTGTGTACTGTTATGTGCATAGGCAGCGATTTTTCATACAAATACCTGGTATAGTTTGTTATATTCTGCTAGTTGAGACTTTTCAATGATATATACAACAAAATACTATTAGTTATTTATGCTTTTACAGGACACATTTCAAGTAAAGCAGTCATATTTCACTCTCTAAAAATGATACTACTCTAATATTATAGCAAATTTAAAAGCACATGTTAAGAATTGGTTATATTTCCTGTAAAGCCAAGCTTCTAAGCTTTAAAATGACACCAATTCTTCATTGATCAAGTGGTTATGACGTTACAGAACAACAACGTTTTTTGTACCCGGCTGCTCCGAGTTTAACAGTTTAACATTGTCAAATTCATTTTTCATCTTGCGAGTTATCGTGATCGAAATCATATTCTAATCCAGGTAACTAGGATTCTACCAGATTTGAGTAAAGCCGCAAAAAAAAAAAGAAGAGAGAAAACATGACTCTTAATGTGACATTACACAAACTGAAGGAGATTAATTTGTAAGAAAGACTGTGTAGCTCTTTGTGAAGAGGCTCACAGCTGCCGTGGAAAGCAAACAAAGCACACATTTCTGTGGCTGTGAAGCCAGGCTTAATTTCCTACTGCTTTGCTGGACAAACACTGTCAATGGACCTGAGTCACTTACGCTGTAGGGGACCACATTGGATGGCAGGATTGGAAAACAAACAAAAAAAAACGCTTGACCGATGCCATCCACCACTGGAACGGTGATTTTGCCAATACAGGACCCTTTTCGAATAAAACTAGGCTCCTAAAAGAACGTGTTACAGTTTAGAGCTCACTTGCCAGAGGATCAGAGTATTGCCTCATCGAGGCCCGTGTTTGAGCACGTGCAAGAATGCAAGTACCCTAGCAACTGTGTTTTGCCAGAGCCCTCAACGTC
This sequence comes from Gobio gobio, assembly GCF_949357685.1. NCBI lineage: Eukaryota > Metazoa > Chordata > Actinopteri > Cypriniformes > Gobionidae > Gobio > Gobio gobio. The sequence continues at coordinate 44,712,003 of NC_137115.1, read as the reverse complement.
TGGAGGTCCTTTCTCAGAAATGGGGCACCCCAAGCATTCCAAGATTATCAGAAACAACTGAGTAGTCTTGAATAACAAAGAAAAACAGCCAGTACTTTAAATCAAGTCCAAAGATGTGGGAGGTCAGTAAAAAGATCAAAACTTAATTCCCATCAAACATCTGGTTGTTACAAAAACACAGTTTTTTGGGGGAATTTAGCTGCATTTGCTACTTCTGATGAAGCATGTGTGGAATGATTGCAACAATGAACATTACAGACCTGTAGTTGTAGCTGCTGTACTCAAAGTCGATCAGCATAAGCCTCTTCCTGTCTGTGTTCTCACGGCCACTTAGGAGCAAGATGTTTCCTGTTTAAAACACGCCAGTACTCTTAAAAACTATTTTATAAAACATTGAGTGGACCATTTGTAGAAAGAATAACGCAATAATCGAAGTAAACCTGTCTAACCTTCTTGCAAATCGTTGTGGCAGAAAACAACAGGAGAGGGAGTAGATTCTAGTAGACACCTGTGTACACAAACACGTCAATAATGAGCAGCCAATACATTATCTTGCTATCAGTCACTCTCAAATCTCTTAAAGTGTGAACAGCTTCCAGGGTCAAAGCAGGTCAATTCAACCATGCTAAAAATGTATGACGAGAAGATAATTCTCCTCAAACAAAAGCTTTACTGAATTATCTAGATAATAAAGATCTTACTTGAGACTGTCCATCTCTTGAGGCAAGTTGAAGCTCATAAGGCGGGAGAAATTACGCAGATGGTGTTCCCTGGTGAAGGTGAGCTGGAGCACTTGATCCATGTACCTGTGCAGATAATGCAAATACAATAAGATTGCAGTGGTGACCATCAACAAAAATCCTCAATATATTTGCAGGCAAAAAAATTATATATATATATATATATATATATATATATATATATATATATATATATATATATATATATATATATATATATATATATATATATATATATATATATATATATATATATATATATATATATATATATATATATATATATATATATATATATAGTAATATGAGATGATTGTGTTTTAAAAGTTCATATTCAGTAATATTATCGATTTAAAGGATTAGTTCACTTCAAAATGAAAATTTCATGATATTTTACTCACCCCCATCTCATCCAAGATGTTCATGTCTTCCTTTCTTCAGTCGAAAAGAAATTAAGTTTTTTGACGAAAACATTCCAGGATTTTTCTCCACACCATTGCCTTCCTTGGCAACCAAAATGTTGAAGGTCCAAATCAATAGTTTCAAAGGGCTTTGAAGGGCTTCAGAACCCATGAATATACTTTTTAACCTCTAGCAAAAAAAAAAGGTAAAACAACGATGTCGATGATTTTGAAGTTGAAAATGGAGTGTTTTTTGGTAATGGGCGTTTGTATTAGTCCTCGCACGTTTGCTTGGGGCGGTACGTCCGCCTACATCTAGTGTGACGTTTTGACACGATTACGTAATCACTGGTGCACTGCAGAGCAGCGTAAGATGAGCAATTTAGGTAAAAAAGTATATTAATTTTTTTATAATGACCGGTTTCGCTAGATAAGACCCTATTCCTCATCTGGGATCGTGCAGAGCCTCTGAAGCCCTTCCTTTGAAACTGCATTGATTTTCAACATTTTGGTTGTCATGGAGTGAAGTTTTAGTAACTAATTTCGGGAGGAGCACGTCCAGATAATTAAACCTATCTAAACAATGGAGCATGCCAGATAATGTAACCTAATCAAACCCAAGTGGAGCACCCTCAGATAATTAAACCTAATTAAACACAGGTGGAGCACATCAAGCCAATCGATTTAATCAACGATAAGAGGTGTGTGTATATATACAGCATATTCACCTTCTTTCGTTGACCGTTTTTATTTTTAGCATCCCTCCACCACCCCATCTCCTCACTTTGATTTATTAAACTCATTAGACGTCAACACAATCCATAATAAAATACAGTCTAGTTCTAGACTATCTTCATCATGGGGGGGATACTCTGGGTTCGGGCCAAAATTCAGAGCCCGGAGCCCTCCCCCGGACAGCACGCCAAATACGCATAATCTTTTACTCCATTTAATTTGATGTAAGTGTGAACTCGTGAAAGTCAATGGTGTGGAGAAAAATCCTGGAATGTTTTCCTCAAAAAACTTAATTTCTTATCAACTGAAGAAAGAAAGACATGAACATCTTGGATAGGATGGGGGTGAGTTAAATATCAGGATATTTTCCTTTTGAAGTGAACTAATCCTTTAACTGCACTGACACTATTGGATGAGAAATTTGTTTTAACTGAATTGCTGCTGTGCTAATATCCGAATTGAACTCATAATTATGAACTTTGCCACTTAGACAGTTATTGAACTGAATTGAAACAACTAAATTGAGCTGAATAATGATGTTATCTTCTGTAGAGCTGCTTTAATTAATACATTTTACAACATTAACACTGTTATTTTCCTGTTTATTAATTAGAAGCTGTTTTGAAATAATCTGTATTGTAACTGTATATGACTTGACTAGATGATAAATGCTGTTTCGATCCCAGTCGAGATACTAAAGAGGATGGGGTTTTCCAGAGATCATGAAATGGAAAGCAATTTGTTATGATTTACTTCCAGGGAACTTGGTTAACAAAAATCATATTTTCTATTTTTATATTTTATGAATAATTTTGCCTGTTGAGATTTAGACTGAATTTCACTAGAATAAAGCTCAATGCGGTCAACGGATGCAGTTCCCCACCCCCCATGAACATTTGTAAGAATTTGAAACAAACTGGCACAATTCACATACTTTTCCATTGTGCCATACAGCCACTTTGGCTCCTTGTTGAAGGGCATTCTCATTCCATGAAACCTGGCGATCTTTTCAGCAATCTCAGCACATATACCAGGGACACTCAGCTCCTCCGTGGACAGTTTCCGACTCTGCAGACAAACATATTGCGCTGTCAGTTTGCGTTTTGCTGACTGAAACAGAAATAAATACATAGCTAAAAAGGTAAAACGCAAGAAGTCTCCCACACGTTTCTGTGCATTTAAAAGCCTGGAACATCTTTCAGAGCGATGGAAAATGTGACAAAGGGAGACACATTTGTCTTACAATGCAATTTGCAAGAAAGGGATTCATAACCATTAGTGTCAAAACACTGTATTTCACATCCAGATTGCCTGCTCTCTTATCATAAGAGCAAACTTTAAGACTCACCGGGACAAACTGTTCCAGTCTTCCCTGTGGAAAGATGCCATAGAGCTTGGGCCCAAGCTCCCTCTCGGCCAGGATAGCAAACATCACACTCTCCAGTACCATGGCATCAGCTCCCTGCAAACACAAAAACATACGGATACAGTTTGGACACTAGTTGAATCAACCTCCAAGACGTCAAAAAAAAAAAAAAATTAAGACAGCATTAAAAACTGGATTAGTTAAGTTTGAGTGGATCTTCAATCCCTGAAAGAGGAATTCAGCTTAAGTTAAAGAACCTAATTCAAAACTGGGATGCTATAAAGGACAAGGAATTCGGCACTGAAAACAATTCTGTCTACAAGCCAGTCATTTTGTAACGCCGGCGATTGTCAGAAGCAAATTCAATAGCAGTGCTGGAGCAAAGTGAGTTATATGAGAAAAACAAGAGAGGCAATTGTGCTGAGCGGGGCAGAACTTGCCAAACATCCCAGTCATTAATTGTGGCTGCTTAACTAGCAATGACATTAAGCCTGTTTTTTTGGACAAGGCTGTGCCAAGTGTTAATACACAGAACCGAAAGAGCTGCCTTCCTATGTGGGGAAAGTACTTGCGTAAGGGATTTCGATTTTTAAACGTTCTATACTTCTGCTTTTATTCTTTCCTTCCTATTAAATATCACCCAAAAATAGGTTGTGAAGAGATTATATATTTTCTAGTTATCAGTCATTGAGTGCTGTACTTTGAACTAATTGGTAAGGAAGTTACCTAAACATCTGGTGGGGCAAACATTTGAAATTGCAAACACGAATGACTCAAATGTATGAGAATTCCTTGAGTATTTACTGTACCACAGATGTATATGTCGCATGACAATGTAATGCAAAAGTTTTTACCTCAGAAAGGCACAACAATATGATAACGGTAAAGGCTAATATTCCAAACCAAACTCTTGGGAATAAGAACTGGGCTGTCAATCTCCAAAATGAATAAAAAGCCACACAATAATTATGTGAGGAACATACCAAAAATTTAAGTGAAAGTCTTTCCAGTCTTTCCAATTACATATCCAATTTGTATCTTTTTGTTCCCTGTAAGAAAGGAAGTAAAGTTTGGAGCAACACAAGGGTAAACTGATGATTTTTAATTAGCATTTTTTGTCAACTACTTTAAGATCACAGTCCTGCTCTATCAACACTGTGGCAAACTATTGTAAATATCATAATTACGATATGTCTATGTCGTTTTTACAAGTGGGAAACTCGGAATTCTAGATGATGCATGAGTTGTGAAGTTGGAAGGGCCATGTCGATTTGAAAAATTATGTATAATATAGACATATAATATATGTATGTTAATATAGAGTGGAAAGCAAGTCTGTAATTTTACGGTTTGTGTAAAATTGTGTGATACCATGAATAAATAAGTGGTAGACATTAATTTGTCATTAATTAGTCATTTGGGTTTACTGTTTACAGTATACTTCCATGTTATGTTTTCAACTTGAATGTGTGGTGTTACAACAAATGCCTGACTTGGAAAAAACGAGTTTTACAGATGGCAATGGTGTTCCTGTATTTAGTGTCCTATAAAACTCTTCTGCCAAGTATAATCAAAACAACCAAACATTTCAATGTTTGCTTAGAAAATACCCCAGACTAAAATCTCTTCGAATGCTAAACTCAATTAAGATAATCATCATGCCATAGTTTCTATACCGCGTGCAGGGACAGCACACATGGAAACTCAGTTTAAAACTATCTAAGTCAAATAATGCATTAGTCTTGAATCTTTTATCTCAAAAGCACAATTTAATGAGGTCAGGTTAAAGCACTGCACTCGTATCATCTCCGTGTTTGACATTACATAAGAATGGCACACACTTGCGCAACAAACCTGCTGAGGGAATATCAACTGCTCTGCGGTTTTAAAAAAAACAACCATCCGGTTCACTCAGAAATTCAACAGGATACTATGGCCTTCCCATTGGAGGAAGGAAACCAGGAAGGAAACTAAACTTCCTCAGGAAGGAAACTAAACTTCCTCAAAGGATACTTTGCAAAACACCATCTCTGGCTTGGCTTGGAAGCAGGAATGGAAGAATTGGGAGAAATTTCTAATTATATTTCACATACTATGCAACAATGACTTATGCTCTACGTCCAAACTTGTTCTAGTTTTGGTCTTCTGCCAAGTCAGTCAAAGTCAACAGACCGCGCACTTGCTCACCTACAGGAACAGGTTTTGCACAGGTTTCCTAGAAACTAAGGAACTGTGATTCATGGCTCTTCGAATTTGGCCCTGAAGGGCCAATGTTTCGCAGAATATATCCAACCTTAATCAAAAACACCTGATCAAGCTAATGAAGGGCTGTTTCTGAAATACTATTTTCAGAAACAGGGTACTATTTGAGGGCACAGCTATTGTAGTGGTGTCCAAAACCATGGTGGACGTAATCGAGTGCACTCATTCAATCCCATAATGCACCGCAATAACAAGTGTACACCTTATACACACTGAACGGTTAGAGAATATCCATAATGCACTGTGAGGGTGGTGCCGAATTAATTCCCACGTCGAATGAATTCCAGAAGATGACGCCCGCAGCTGAATCATCCATCCATTGTCCAAAGTGCTGGTCCAATATGGGTACAGCGTAACACAGGTATAAATTCATTTTTAATTCATTATTAAATAGTTTATACATGCTAGTTGCCATTACAGAGTTCAAGATACATCTTTTCTTTACTACTGAAGCTGCCAGTTTGCTAAGTTTCAAATGATTATTAACCCTTCCGGTCATTCCTTCAAGTGGATTCAGATGTTTGTAAAAAACGCTTGAAAATGCTAGTGTGGATGGAGAGCGTTTTGAACACATTTTGTTTTTTTTTAATATATCCTGGTTAATGCAGACACAGCAAAAATGGGGTACATCTATGCTGCTGCCTTCAAAAATAGAGTAGGTTACTTTAGATTCACGCATTGCTTTCCTACCTTCATACTGAAAAGCTGGCATTTTTCAGGTTTCGAACATAGTCTCTCTCTCCCTCCCTACCCTGTTATCTGACTAAGCAATGGCCATGTGACTGCTGAGTAGCAGCTGCTTGGGTTTTTCCAGTGCCTGTTAATACACAAGGCATAATCACTGGATTACTGAAGCAGATCAGTTCACAGCGGCACAAGGACAGTATCTACATGCAGGTGTTAAGAATGTCCAGTTAGGGGAAGTCCATCTCAACACTAATAATCCTGGCGGCCCCCTGTGTTAGTCTGTGGATGCACCAAGAGAAATGCACACAAAACTACACTTGATTGAAGATTGAAGCAGAGGCCATACAGGACAGCCAGCTGATGCTGAAGTGCGACAGTGAGGTTAATTCTGGGATAAGCTTCTAATAGGATCCATTGCTATGTGACTCTCAGGCAAATAATGAGAGTCAATATAACTTTAAATTGTGTCAGAGGAGGTGTTTCAACCTTTCTAGTTTACCAGGGGCACGTTCAAGCTCAAACTGGGGTTTCTGGGTTGAACGTCATGTTTCCTGGAAACGGTGTGCAACGGGATTTGAAATATGTTTTCTCTTGTTTGGTGGGTGTGTCAAAAAAGTCAGGTGTTAAAGAGACAGCTCGCACAATGGGTCCAAGTAAAGTCGTTTACAAATGTGTCCGCTGCAGCTCGGTATACGCAACAATTAAAGATATTAGAAGACGTTTGTCTTTTCATCCTGAAATGCGAGGCAAATGTTGGATCACAATAATAAGGAACCACAGTTTCCACAAGTCCCTTCACTCTTTTATTCTGGACGGCAAGGGCATTGACTGTAACATAGAGCGTGTTTTGCAGTATTAAACATGTTTTTATACCAATTTCATCAGACTCTGAAAATTATGGTAAACCACGATTTCACTATTCTAACTTTAGCTAGCGTGTAATGTTGCTGCTTGAGCATAAACAACATCTGCAAAGTTACAACGTTCAAAGTTTAAAGCAAAGGGAGATATTTGCTTTTAAAGAAATCAGTTTCTAAGGACTACAACAAATGGCCAGCAGGCGACTACACACATTCCTCCAGGGTTGGTGACATCAACAGGCTCAATATTTACATAAACCCCTCCTCCGAGAATATTAAATAAGGGGGGGTGAGGCCATTTTGTATCGCGGCGCTGTTGTGGTATAGTTAGGCTGGAGTGGTGTTGCCGCGATGCCAAGGAAACGCTTTTATTTTCATCCGGATTGCAGGTCTGGGGTACTTGCTTTGTTCAGCCTTTCTTGTGGGACGGGGGTGCGTTGCAGAGCGTTTAACATACAACATGTTATATGCACATATGTGTTTGAGACGGAGGGAAACAGGCGCGCGCGGGGCTCCCGCAGCACATCTCACGGAGGAAAATTTCCACCATCTTCGCGAGTTCAATGCCGGATTTGAACAACGTACACAAAGAATGGCCTTCTCAGCTGCCATAGTTGCAACTCCTGAGTCATCAGAACAGGGTGTTCAACGCACCAACGCTTCAGTTTAAAGAACTTTTTGCAACATTTTGTCGGGGGTGAAAAAACCTATTACGCATTGCGTAAAAATAATTTTCTCACATCATATTTATACGAATATTCCAATATTCTTAAACAAGATATTAATTGAGATGCAAAATTGTAGCCTGACGTCGTCATACTCAATTCTAGTCAGAATATGAGTCTGAGACCGCTCCGTTGGGCTGTGATTATGGGGCGTGTTTCAACCGAACCAGGAAAGATCTCAATTGGATAGACCTACAACCAATCAGAGCAACGGAGCGACGCATAACGTTAGTTGTCAAATGTCAACAGAACTCAACTGCACTGTGTTGCCATGTCCGCGGGTTGAAGCGATCCCAATTATGTGATATACAGACCCAGGAATGCGATTTTTAGCTGCCAGCCCTGCCAAAATAACACATATTTTACCCCCCAAATGCTTTTTTTTCCCCGGAGAACCCCCCCTGGAAAGCTATTGGGCTTGTTTTTGGCTAGTTTTGAGGAACGTTAGCAATTGGGCGGGTTTTGTTGTAAAAACTTGGCAACCCTGTCTGCACGCACGCTGGAATAAGTAGCCTAACGTTAGAAGAACAAGATTAGTGTATGATCATTGCCGGTGTTGTAAAAAAAATAATTTAAGGATACACAGAGTACTTACCAACACGATCATCATTTCTGAGAGAAATAGTAAAGGTGAATGCATATACGAACAAGTTCTCCGTTTAAAAATCATACATCTAAAAAAAATTTATAAAGTGTAAAATTGAAGATGTATTCACTGAAACTGAGTCCTAATATCATCTCAAATAAATTTAAGGATTTTAAAAATATTTTTACTGGAAAACAAAGCAAAAAAAAACTGATTAATAAAATTATCTTTGTGATGCATTATAATAGAATATGGGTAACCAAACAGTAGATGGGCGCCACTGACTTCCATAGTATGAGAAAAAAAATTATACTATGGGGCCCATCAACTGTTTGGTCAACCATATTCTTCAAAATATCTTCTTTTTTGTTCAGCAAAAGAAAGAAATTCATAAAGGCTTGGAACAAGGGTGAGGGTGAGTCAATGATGACAGAATGGCAGAATGTATGAACTATCCCTTTAAGAGGGGTCCCAAGTGACCAATGTTTCCCTGAAGACAATCCACTAAAATACGAGAATGCAATTATAATAAGCTCTGGAACAATTTGACCTAAAAGTCTGAAATCACAAGAGACGGGTCCAAACAAAACATATCTCATGACCCAAATAAATAGCTGGGCCCCTGGCCTATGAAGATGAAGGGATGGGAGGTAAACATAACAGCAGTTTAATTTAGGCTCTTATTGGTCATATTATCTCCATATAAACATGTCAGATGAGGTGTAATAAAGACAATGTGTGTCATTAAAAGACACCTTTTATAGACACCCAAGTCTATAAAATCTCATTCAGCTCACATAAAAACAATAGAAAAAACCTTTACTAATGTTACTTACTTGAAAGTGATTTCCTGTGTTTGATTGTCTGCAATCCCCTTTATTACAGGACATCTAGCAATAAGAGAAAAAGCAAAAGACTATCCATAAGCACAAAGTGTTTTGTGTGACAGATCAATTTGAACATTTCCATAGAGTAGTAACATTAAATGACAGAGCTATTATCCTTAACAGCAACAGTCACCCACTATAAACGATTAAATCCGTGTCTTTGGCAGCACAGTAAGAAAGTGCATTAAACAAATGCATTAACTTGTGATAAAAAAGTATCGAGTGTTAGAAAGGGTTGATAGCTAGAAATGTATGGCCTGTTGAACAAAAGGCTTGACTCTAGTAAATTCTCTAGACACAATTCTTTTTATGACCACAGGTGGGAAAAAATCAAACTCTGTTATAACTGCAAGGATCAAAACCATGTTCCATTGAGACCAAGCACAAATATTTAGTACACAACGCTATTTTCCATTAGAATAAAAAAAGTCTCAATCTGGAGGGCTTGGTGTCCATAGTAATGAACACTAGGTAAATCTCTCAAGAGCAACATGAATGCTAGTGACAGCAATAAAGTGCGTCTAGTTAAATAAAGATCAACACTGATAATAACCAGTGTGCAGTTTGAAAATTAACTCATATAAAATGCCTTAATGAACTGAACCAATGACAAATGAGAGATTTATTTATGAATCACTATGTAGCAAAGTCCACACAGCCTGGAATTTGTAATGCTTTCGTCAAAAGTTTCCATTTTTAAACACCTGACTTCAAAAGATTGGACTGTGGACCTACGGACACCTCATCAGGTATGCCATCATTAGCCTCGTGATTGCTGTTTCTCTAAATAATTTACTGAAAAACATCCAGAGATTAAAAGCCAAAGCCAAAAGGAAACATTCACTTCACTTCTTTAAAACAAGTCTATTCAAGTGCATTCATATCATTTATATTTAGAAATATATTGTTCTATCGGTCATATAAGATTAAATAAATATTAAAATAATGATGTATTATATATTAAATATCACTTTGAATACACAACTATTTCTAAAGATTAAAAAATATAAATATATATATATAAAAAACTTTTGTTATATATTAAATATTACTTTGAATACACAACTATTTCTAAAGATTAAAAAATATATATATAAAAATAAATGTTATTATATATTAAATATTACTTTGAATACACAACTGTTTCTAAAGTTAAAAAATTGAATTAAAATAAATATACTATTTCTTAATATGAAACTTAAACATAAAACGCACCCTTTACAAGTAATGCTGCTATTATTATAAATGACATGAACAATTAAAAACTTGAAATGCCACTGTAATCCCTTGTAATACACTACTGCAACTCCTTTGCTAATGTAACCAGCACCTATATATTTACTCAAAGGAGTAATAAAGCATTGAAAATAAGCAGATAGAGGCAGAAAATTGTACTTAAGACAGAGCAATGCACGCCGTGTGCGTAGTTCTCAAAGATTTTAAAGATTGAGATGCGCATACACTTGAAGACAATGCTGTGGCTTCAGGGATCGCATACTGTACCGTGTTTGGTATGTTGGGATCACCTGGAAACAAGAGTGCTCAAGGCACGCTCCTTTGGCAAGCCTACGGCAAAGAAGACACGCAAGTACAGCCATGGAGGTACATCACCCAATAAAAACTGCCTCTTTAAATTTAGAGGGTACACACACAAATACAAAATATTTGGGGGAGGGGGAGGGGTTTTGGAGGGTGGGGGGCGATTTTTAATTGCGATTTCTGATCCAGGGGGGTTGCCATTTGCCTAATGAATATTAGGTATATATACAGGTATAAATCTCACAACAATCACTACTTCTATAAAATAACAAGCACAATTTTTTTTGGTTCATTTTAACACACAAATCAATAAACTGCTTTAAAGCCACAATATGTATACAAAACAAAGGCGTAGCTTGATGACGATAGATTTTTTTATTATGCCGCTTCCACTTTTTCCGGTCATGCGTACGCAGCGCTGTTTTATATTAGATACATAATTTGGGTGTGTTGAAAGTTATGCTATAATGCTACTCTGTGCGTTCGCTTGGCGCCTACTATGAGACACTTGTTGCACACTTCAGTAAACTAGATTAATATTAGGCATGGTATTGGCAGTAAATCAAGGAAACAATATTTAAACGATAAGACTAACTGTGTTGAGCTGTATAACAATTATTCGTTTTCTGTAGATGAATGTATCCAAACAATGGCTCACCTCTTTAATAAAACATAATATATTAAAGTGTCTTTGGCGTTTGGTTTCTACAAAATAAAAACGGAAATCGAGGGTAACACAGGTATGATGTCATGGATAGGCGACGCACGGACACGGTCCTTGTCCTGTTTAAAATCGCTTATTTCTCTGAATTTAAACATTCTTGGAAACATTTGGGATAATATAAGTACACAAGTCAACAAAATATATAACATTGATCTAATGGTTTTTGGATATTTTACTCCTAAAATCTTACATATTGTGCCTTTAATTGTTTAAATTGAAATTCCTGCCATCCAAGCTATCCCAGATACACAATACTTAGTTTCAGACTAAACAGCAAAGTTCAACATTTGGCAAACATGTAAGCATGTATGTATCCTTCCCACCTTATACTTCAGTAAAACAACACAAAAACTTGACCTATACATTCATAGAAGATTTAACAGTGAACATATATTGTGTAAAATGTGGGTTTGAAATATTTAAAGCACAAGTATGGCTTTTTCTAAGCACTCAAGTGGATTATATATATATATATATATATATATATATATATATATATATATATATATATATATATATATATATATATATATATATATATATATATATATATATATATATATATATATATATATTCTACTACATACAACTTGGCATTTTATTAGATGATTATACAATATGGTACTTAATTTAGACTTTAACATTTCACCAAGTAAAAAACTAGTAAAACACCTGCAGAATTTGTCCATATAGGCGAAGGAGCACGTTTCGTGGTTCATCTCCCAGGCTTGGTTGATTCTCTGGCAAAGCGCAGAGGAACAGTTTGTTGCTGAGTCCTCCCCTAGAAGCAAAATATACATGTTAGAAGAGAAAACAGCTGCATTCTCACAATCAATCAGGATAAAGGTATTTACAACTAGATAATACCACAAAGTGTAATGCTGCCAACCTTTTGAGACTCAGTCTCTGTACAGTAGTTTCATTTGCACTCTATATAGATTACTTGTGTAATGCTTGAAAATGCATTCTGTGTACATAGGCAGCTCACTCGGTTTTGAGTCACGGCCATGGTCATGGAAACTGAGACATATTACTGTACTATTGAGCAATCATTTATTATCTCATGACCAAAAACAGCAAAACTTACTTTACAAAATCATCTTAATGGATGAAACGTCATTATCACGCATTTGGTGCTCTTCAGTTATTTTTGACTGAACATTTTTATGTTTATGTTTTTTATTTTTTTTACTTCATCGGAACGGTATGAAACTTGGTAAAGGTTTTGGCACTTGCTATGTGAACACTATGAAAGCTTGTTTCCAACCCAGAATAAAAAATGTTAAAAAGTAATTGTGACCTTTTTTTCTTGCAATTGAGAATTGTGTGATATAAACTTGTACTTGCGAGTTATAAAGTCAGAATTGCAAGAAATAAACTCGCAATTGCAAGAAAAACCTTTCCACAGAACAAATTTTTTTTAAAGATAATTGCGATTTTTTTCTTCCGAATTGCGATTCTGACTTTTTTTTTCACAATTGTGACCTTATATCTTGCAATTCTGACTTTTTTCTTGCAATTGCAAGTTATAAAGTCCATTTCTGAGAAAAAGAAAAAATTCTCAGAATTGTGAAAAAAAAAATATTCTGTGGTCGGAAAACAAACAAATTTAATCTAGAATTTAATATTTTCACCTTTGGTACTGCACTCAAACAAATCTTACTGAAAGCTCATTTTTTTAGATATCAAGCTCAAATTTGGATTAAATTTATTTAGATGTATGGTTTTAGAGTAAAATGTGTTTTGGAAAATATAGGCTATATTTCATATAAAAATTGAAAATAGTATTTTTGTGCATTTTCATAACAATAAACGTTAAAAATTAATTCACTTTAGCCCTAATCTGCCAAATGTCGTATTTAAAAAGACACCAAACTTAAGTATGTGCTCCAAAACATTGAAGATGTATAACAGGTCTGTGCTCAGAAAGTGAATAACTAGGTATACTGCAAAAATATAATTTAGTAACATAAAATCCCCTACAAAAAATACAAAATAAAAAACATTATAGAATAGAACTAAAACATAGTACATCCGTTTCATTTGGGGGGAAATCGGTCATTTTGATCTGTTTCACTAGTCACACAAAGCAGAATACCTGATGATAGAGATTTGGAAAGCATCCTCCTCTATGGATTTCCAGGCTCCGTGAAGGAATTCTTTACACCACAGAAACGCCTTGAGCTTCGTCTGGTGGTCGGGCTCATCCAGTCGAATAATGTCTTTACAGGCGTTCCCACTCTCTGGCTGGACTTCGAGGACATTCTCATTTACTAATAAAACCAGAGACATAGAAGGCGAAGAAGACACGCCATTGATGAATTTCGTCTTCATCTTTGATGTTGGCTACTGGAATAAACGTGAATAATCAAAACCGGCAGGCAATAAATTTAGTCGCTGACTGTATATGCAGTATTATAACTGTCAGATGTTTGAAACGCAGATTTGATGGGAGCAACTGACACCGTATAACTGTACACAAGATGATGAAGAACACACTGCGTCAGACGCGTTCATTCGTGCGCAGTATGTTGAAGTCGAGAGGGGTTGACCTCACGTCACCCGGCCACACCCATTCTGTTCTCTGATTGGACGACATAGTCACGTCCCCCTTCATTCCAAGCTCGAGCTACAACAATGGTAAACAATGCCTGAGAAACGCGGACGACTATCACAGCTTGCATGTGTTGTATGCGTTAAAACTGTAAAACATAAGCATTTCCGTTTTGATAGTGGGATATTTGGAACATTTTATCTGAAAAATATAGGCCTAGTTTCATTGTACCGGAATTACATTTAGCCATATCAAGCTAAATGTATACATTTAAAATGGGGGATGGGGAATGTAATTATGAATATAATTATATTATATAATTATAATATAAAACGTTAACAAGGTTTTTAATTTCACAGATTGTTTTCACGTTACAGGCTTCTTAAAAAATAAATGTAGCTAATGCTGATAAACGTAATATTAAGTGATTTTCTTGTTTAAGTTAAAGATGAGATACCGTATTAACTTTTACTTCTTGAAATTTTGTCATTAAGACAAAGGGCTTTTGTTTTTTGTTATAACAGAATAACAGAACCAAGTCACAACTTCAAGACCTTTAAATAATAGGCCTACTTTCTGCCAGATAAAAAAACAACAACCATATGCTAGTCTATACAAATATACTTTTTATTTCCATGTATTAAAAAAGGTAGTTTTTTTTTTTTTTTTTTGCATCAGCTCATTATTCCTCAAATTAAAAAGTCATTACATGAGGGACACACATTGTTCCTGTTTTGTTGGATAATTCACATAGGCTATATCATATAATCTATTTTAAAAAGGTCTACTCATATTACTATTTCATGTCATTCTTTTTTTACTACATAAACTTATTACAACTATTTATAAAAACGAATCCTTTTTCATTTTTTATTATTTGGTTTAATCAAACCGTTTCATTTACCCAGAGTGGTAATGTCTAGTTTGTTGCTGTTTTATTAGTGGAGCAGATTATGAAGCCTATTATTACTTTCTTCTTTTCTAAGGTTTAGGACCAAAAAAGGGGTTGTACTACTAGGGTCCAGACGTGTCTTCCCGCACGTCTCGTGTTCAGCTCATGTCTTGTAAATCATGTACGATCAGTGGTCCTCTGTTGTCACATGACCTTGACGGGAACGTATGAAACATAAACACACACAGCCATGTGTGGACAAAACTGTCCCTCCGCCATATAATTTGGAAATTAAACGGCAGCTTAAACGGTGACTGATCAATCGAATTTAACTAAATGTTCCAAAAACTCGTGTAGAGCAAACTCCAGAATTAACGCACATCAATAATCAGAAATAACTAAGAAACTAGTGGGAAACTGTCTTGCACATATGTTGGTAGTTTGTGCTGGACACAAGCAAAGAGGTGTTAGTTGTGCGTTATTATTATCATGCAAGAACCTAAAACCTGGGGCCATAAACATAGCCAAGACCGTGTCTTAAAGGGCTAGTTCACACAAAAAGGAAAATTCTGTCATCACTCAACCTCATGTTGTTCCAAACCTTTAAGATTTTCGTTCATCTTCGGAACACAAATTAAAAGATATTTTTAATGAAATCTGAGAGATTTTTGTGTTTCTCCATTGACAGCTATGCAACTACCAAATTGACGCTTCAAAAAGTTCATAAAAAAATTGTAAAACGAATCCATATGAATCAAGTGGTTTAGTTAAAATTTTCTGAAGAGCACAATCACTTTATATGATGCACAGATTGAATTTAGGCTTTCAAATTCATATATAAACATTGATCAGCGAACATAAACACAAAAGCTCAACCGAACCTGAACCTGATGTTTGAGCTTCCAGAAGAACCAATGAGGTTCATTCCAATGTGTTACGCATCACATTTGACCTTCCGCAAGAACCAATGAGGTTCATTCTCGCGTGTTACGCAGCACGTTTGAGCTTCCGCAAGAACCAATGAGGTTCATTCTCGCGTGTTACGCATCACGTTTGAGCTTCCGCAAGAACCAATGAGGTTCATTCTCGCGTGTTACGCAGCACGTTTCAGCTTCCGCAAGAACCAATGAGGTTCATTCTCGCGTGTTACGCAGCACGTTTGAGCTTCCGCAAGAACCAATGAGGTTCATTCTCGCGTGTTACACAGCACGTTTGAGCTTCCGCAAGAACCAATGAGGTTCATTCTCGCGTGTTACGCATCACGTTTGAGCTTCCGCAAGAACCAATGAGGTTCATTCTCGCGTGTTACGCAGCACGTTTCAGCTTCCGCAAGAACCAATGAGGTTCATTCTCGCGTGTTACGCAGCACGTTTGAGCTTCCGCAAGAACCAATGAGGTTCATTCTCGCGTGTTACGCATCACGTTTGAGCTTCCGCAAGAACCAATGAGGTTCATTCTCGCGTGTTATGCAGCACGTTTGAGCTTCTGCAAGAACCAATGAGGTTCATTCTCGTGTGTTACGCATCACGTTTGAGCTTCCGCAAGAACCAATGAGGTTCATTCTCGCGTGTTACGCAGCACGTTTCAGCTTCCGCAAGAACCAATGAGGTTCATTCTCGCGTGTTACGCACCACGTTTGAGCTTCCGCAAGAACCAATGAGGTTCATTCTCGTGTGTTACGCATCACGTTTGAGCTTCCGCAAGAACCAATGAGGTTCATTCTCGCGTGTTACGCAGCATGTTTGAGCTTCCGCAAGAACCAATGAGGTTCATTCTCATGTGTTACGCAGCACATTTGAGGTTCTGCAAGAGGTTTGTTCTCGCGCATAGAATAACACACGAGAATGAACCTCATTGGTTCTTGTGGAAGCTCAAACGTGCTGCGTAACATGAGAACGAACCTCATTGGTTCTTGCTGAAGCTCAAACGTGCTGCGTAACACATGAGAATGAACCTCATTGGTTCTCGAACATCAAGTGAACATGCTTGAGCTTCTGTTTACCATAACTGATGTGTGATTTGATGAATATTTATGTGAATAAAAGCCTAAATTCAATCTTTTCACCATATAAACCGATCGTGTCTCTTCAGAAAATTTGGACTAAATCACTTAATTCATACAAATTAGTTTTACGATCTCTTTATGATCTTTTTGAAGTGTCAAAGTGGTAGTTGCACAGCTGTCAATGGAGGGACAGAAAGCTTCATCAAAGAGATCTTCACTTGTATTCCAAAGATGAACAAAAGTCTTACAAGTTCGGAACAGATTATGACACAATTTACATTTTAGGGAAAAAAAATGGATGACAAACTTTAAAGGAAATAAAAATAAAAGATGCTCAAATAATTTGAGATCTGCAAGAGAAAAAAAAATCTGATCTTATAAATCTAATAATGACATAAGACCAGAAAATATCTTGAAAATGAGTTTTATAGTTTTCAAGTACTTAAAACAGTTAAATAAAAACAAGTTCCAGAATATACAGAGTGAACAGTATGCCCCCAGATTATGTATACATCCTACATTGTTACTGTCATGATGCTTTTAAGAGTCAGTTTGTAAGCTTGAGACCATAGGAGTTTTGTGATCATTAGGATAAGAAGCTCCTTTGAGCCCAAAGATGGCAGACTTTTGACACTACAGAATGTAAAGTATATAATGAAAGAAAAGATAGAAAGAAAAAGAAGGTAAAAATAAAAATAGCCTAATATGGCAGCTGCCTACTTAGGGTCAACAATGGAAACACAAACAACAGCGTTGGATACCGTAGCATTTTTTTTGTCCATTTTTATCATTTTTCGGCAGAGCACAAAATGCACACGAAGCCACAAAGTCAATTAGATGTACTGAATACCACAATGAGCATGACTCAGGAAAACAGATTCTTGATTAATGACGTTTCAGTACAACTCATCTCTTGCAGACTTTAATCCGTAGGCACACTTCTCTATGGACTTCCAAGGTCACACTAAAAGGGTCTGACGTTCACAGAATAATTATTCAATAGTCCAATATCTTAATGGACCAGCACCAGGCCACCACAATGAGCACCACGGCCTTCCATGGCCAAAAAATCTGACACATGATAAAAAGGATTTTGATACAAAAAAAGCGGAGAGATCTGTATAAATTTGAGCTCCTCTGCACATTGTTTGCTCAACGATTCCCTTTAGCCAGATCAAGCTGAGGAGAGGGAGAGAGAGACACGCGATTCTTGTGCATGGGAACACTACTGTTGAAACATCGAGTGTCAACCTTTTGAGGTGAAACCATGCATGCGTTTCCCAAGTGGATTAACGTCTTGCAAACAAAGCCGAGAGGTTTATGGAATAAAACAGTTAAGCTGGACAGAATGCTAACAAACATCTGCACGTTATCAGACTTGGATAGAATTCATACATAACCTGTACACTTTCTACAATATTTATAATCATTGTGAGGAAACAATAAAGAAGTGCCATCACTAAAATGTAAAGAAAGATATTTTGCCATGATTTAATTGTACATTTGCATTTTCTATTTAAATTACATATGTTCAAAATGAACATGATTGAGACAATGGATATTTACACAGCTTATGCATTGAGTCTGAGGGACTGATCTTCTCGTCGTCTGGAGGAAATGTCAATGTCTATGGAATCTTTGCCCACGATGAGACGCAGGCGTTTTGCTGGTGGGAGCGGGATGAAATCATCCTCGTTATCAAAGTAGTCCTCTTCCTCGTCCTCGGAGGACAGCGATTCCACTTCCATGTCCTGACCTACCTGAGTGTCCGCATTGTGATCCAAAACATCCCCCCCTTCTCGCTTCACGATGCCCAGGGTGACGTCCTCCGGGTAAGCGCGATGCAAGCCGGTGCCGTCTTCCTCCCGCTTCAGCTGGATCTTGAGCTTGGTGGAGCTGCTGTGGGAGCCGTGGCTGAAGCCGTTGTTCAGTTTGGCCACGTACGAGCTGCTCCGGTCCTTCTCGTGCTCTTTGCTGAACTTGATGCTGATTTTGGAGGAGCTCGAAGAGTTGGTCTCTCTGGGCTCTTTCTTACTGCTGCTGCTGTCTCGACGCCGGCGTAGTGTTATCTTGGGGATGCCTGAGTTGTTCTGCAGAATCAGCTGAGCGTCGTAGCGCGTGATCTGCCGCTTCTTCTTGCCCTTGCCTCGGCGGAGAGACTTGCTGCTTTTAGACGAGCCGTTGTAGTGCTGGTGGCGGTCTGGCAGGCCGAGCACTACCTTCCCGCAGTCTGCTACATCTGCGGCCCGAACCGCGTGCCGCAGGTCGGGCACGCCCTCCTGGAGGAAGGACTCACCGTAAGAGCCGGTGTCTTCCTGTTTTATCGTCCTCCTGCGTCTAGGACACGTCCCTTTCTTAGGACAGCTGGTCTCCAAACTAGGGGTGTTCATCTGGTGCCCGGGTGTCACAGGGATGAGCTCTCCAGGCTCCGACTTGAAGACCACACCCGGGCTAGACGGCCGACTTGGTGCCTGCGTGCCGTCAGACCCCTGAGCACCGAGAGAGGTCCTCGTGGACCTACGAGTTCTGTAAGGGCAAAGTGTGCTGTCCTTGCACAGGGAAGCACCCTTCGAAGAGCTCTGATTGTTTTCTGATGGGCGCGCTACACCGCCTTTGCCTCCAGAGCTGCGTCTGTCCGCGTCTCGCCTGGAGGGCTCCTTGAGATTCCCGCTAGCGTTCACTCGACTAGAGGCTTTTGACCATACGCCTCGACACCGTCGTCTTCCTTTAGGCAAAGGCTGTGTGGGCTTTGACTTAAGTCTCTTTGGTAAACTCGAAATATTCGTTTGACTTCGTTTAGAGGATGAGGTAGAAGAAGGAGTGCTTGACAGAGTTTGCCTTGTTACAGCCTTTGCTTCTCCGTGCTTTTTGACACAGGACTGCGAAGTCCTCTTACGTAATGCTGGAGAGACATGAAAGGAAGAGAAGAGAACTGATGAGCATGAGCTGTAACAGCATTATTAGTATCAAACATCTAGTATTACAGGTCTCTCACATGTTTGTACAGTGGTTGGTTCCTGAGAGTCTGCCTCTGCGTTGGAGCTGACAGACTGGCTGTCAGAGTTCCTGCAACTTTCCCCCAGTTTCTTTAGTCTGTTCAGACGCTTGTCTGTCTCTCTGAGGCCGTATTTACTATTGATCACCGGAGTCTCCACAGGCAACCCTGCTTTCGACTTAAAAGCTCCAGTGCCACGTCTGAAAGAAAAATCTTATTGTTAAAGCGGCACTGCAGCGCTGGGAAGATGAATGTGTATTTAAACTGGGTCATTTATGTAGTAGAAATGTGAAATTATTTTTGAATTTGGTGCCTTCTAGACCAAGAAAAGACTCATGTGGATGAAAGACAATAACTCCCAGAATGTACTAGCGATGCAATGCCCTACAAGGCCACTCACAAAGCCATGGCTACTGGTTACATCTCTTGCCCACCACAACACCGCCCCCACTGTCGTTTTGAAATTCATAGTAATAAAATAATTTCGTTCAGTTAGAGAACAGACACTACAATTAAAAACTGAACGTGTCTTTTCAATAAAGTGTGAGTGAGCCGTACGAAAGTCACGGCACAAACGCAGCAGGAGTCAGATTGCATTCATCACGAGAGCTGAGGTAAGCGCGGCAGTCATTCACGACGCGTGTTCAGTCTGCCGCGTTATCGCATATGGAAGCTTAAGTTTCATAGGAATTAATTGAAAAGTTGAAACACTCATTTTGCTCCGTACCGCTCCGTTATTAATGCCCGAGCCAAGTGGCAGCGGCCATGCGCATTTACATTATACGAGTGAGATCCCACCCCTATGGGCGGGTTGAAAACATGCGGAACAGCTCCTTCTACTGGCTCTAGTTTTCAGCCTCTGGCCAAAAAATCCTCCAATGACGATATTTGCGTCATCGGAGGATTTTTCCAGAAATAAAAATGCATAAATCTCTCGTCTCAGGGGGACATGAGGGGGGAAAGTACGATAATTCGAATATACTACCAGGTGTCTACTGATATAAAGCCTAATGCTAAAATCGCTGAAGTAACCCTAACCCTTACATTAGAAGTAAACAATACATTTAAATATACATAAGCAAATAGTAAAATTTCAAATATAAATTTTACAGCTAAACTACTTTAATATTATTATTTTAATATTAAATATTGCATTTAATATTAATATTTGAAACAAATAAATATAGAAGTACACACTACATGTTTAATGTTTAAGTAACCCATTTAATATTTGTATGTATACATTTAAATTAGGGGTGTAACGGTTCCTGTATTCGTACCGAACGGTTCACGGGGTGAGTTCCTAATGGAATCAGTATTCCCTATTTGATCATCCCTATGTGAGCAGGACACACGTGTACCGTATGTAGCAGTTTGGAATGCATTTGGCAAAGGGAGCGGCATAAATTCCTCATTATCTTCAGCTGGGATGTTCCCGTGACAACGCAGCACAGTGTCCGTCAGCAGATCAGGGTTGCCAGATATTCACAACAAAACCCGCCCAATCGCTACTCAAAACTAGCCCAAAACAAGCCCAGTCTCATTTCAGTGGGGTTTTTTTGGTAAAAATCTCTTATGGGGGGTAAAATATGTCTTTTTGGCAGTGTTTCCTGCTGAAATACGCATTCCCGGTGCTAAATATCACACAATTGGGGTTGCTTCAACCTGCGGACATGTATGAACTTGGCAACACTGCAGCAGATGTCGCAGTTTTATCTGCATCATTTTCTTTTTTTTAGCCTAACTGTTGCAAATAAAAATAAACATTTTTTATTTTAAAATGTTTATAAAAATATGCTTTGTAATACTGTATATAAAAAGTAATATAACTCTTAAAAATATGAATTGTATATTTATTTATGCCGGCGCTGCGTTGTCACGGGAACATCCCAGCTGAAGATAATGAGGAAATTACACCGCTCCCTTTGCCAAGTGCATACCAAACTGCTACATACGGCACACGCGTGTCCTGCTCACATAGGGATGATCAAATAGGGAATACTGATTCCCGTGTCCTGCTCACATAGGGATGATCAAATAGGGAATACTGATTCCATTTGGAACTCACCCCGTGAACCGTTCGGTACGAATACGCGAACCGTTACACCCCTAATTTAAATTGATATACATTTTTAATTCCAGTAAATAAATGTTGATAAACCAAAGTCCAATGCAATCCAAAAATATTTTAATTGATTTTAATTTTAATTTAAATGATTTTTATTTGATGTAGTAAATATTTAAACGTTAATATTTCAATATTTGGAGATGGTATAATGTTTTAACTTCTGAACTTAGCATCTTTTCAACAGAATTCTAATAGTTTATAAAATTATTCAAAATACAAACATAAAATGCTGTTATAGTCATCCATTCCTAACTACTGCACTGAAAGAAACATTAGAAACTAGAGGAATGCAGCACATGATACCTTTCACAAGTATAGCATTCACAGAATTCATTGTTTTCTCCAAAGAACCCATCTCCATAGTAACAGGAGATCTCTTCCCCAGGTTCAATGTCCCGCAGAACCTTTACACAGGCGGTATCTCGGCCTGTTGACACAAACTGCAAAAAATACAGTACATCAGCAAAAATGTCATTTTCTAGTTTATCGTTAAACTTCAAGTTAGTCTTCCTTTTTGCATCCAGAGAAACTGCGACAAACACCGCACATAAGCAAAATGTAATTTCCCGATTATCGTTTATCTTCAAGTTAATCTTCATTTTGGAGTCCACCCTCATATGTACTTACCTTGCAGTTTGGCCGGCAATCTGTAAAAACAATTAAAAAAAACACCTTCAATTTTTAAAGTCACCTTAGGATAATTGTTTCATTTATCGATCATGGGTGACTGTTCAAAATCTAGAAGAGAAATACCGTGGTTAATAAAAGCCGCAGGTCCCAGCCAGAGTTGCGCGCAGTTTTTGCGTGTAGAGTACATGACACTGAAATCATTTTCTCCGTGTCGAAGCAACATCCTCTCTTCACTGGGAGACAACTCAGCAATGCAGCCCACAAGATGTTCGATTTTATCATTCCTTTTCCTGCAATGTGCACAGTACGAATAGAAGATGAAAACTAGCAGCAAATTAAGTTGATGATCTGATTATATAATAACGTTAACACACCAATCTTTTGTTGCTACAATTTTGGCTCCGTTTTGCTCAGAGGAGTAGCGATTGCAAGGAAGGATTTCAAAGCCACTGTCTGAAGCAAACATGCGCAGGTAAACAAACACCTGGTGGGATACCACAGAAAAAAAAAATATATGTAAACATTTCATAAATATTTGGAGCAAATATGTATAAGCAAAGACTAATTTGAATTATTAGGTTATATATATTATATATATATATATATATATATATATATATATATATATATATATATATATATATATATATATATATATATATATATATATATATATATACACACATACATACATATACAAATTTATATATATATTTATTTAATCAATATATTAATACTAATATTTGCAAGAAATAAATATTTTTAAATGTTAATATTAAATAAACAGGCTATAAATGTTCAATATTACATTTAATATTAAAATTTATTTTTAAAAAAAATGTAAAAGGTATAGATTTTTATCCCATTAAATAAACATTTCAAATGTAATGAGGTATTTATAGCAATATGTACTCACAAATAGTAAAATATTTAATATTAATGTCATCATTAAATATTAAATAAACTATATTAATATTTAAATATTACTTTTAAAATGTTTGAAGCAAATAATCAAATACTAAATATTCATTCTACAATCACATATTAAAGGGATAGTTCACCCAAAAATGGGTGAATGGGTGAAAAAATGGTTTACTCACCCTCAAGTCATCCTAGGTGTTTATGACATTCTTCTTTCAGACAAATACAATCGGAGTTATATTAAAAAAATGTCCTGGCTCTTCCAAGCTTTATAATGGCAGTCCAAAATTTGAAGACGAAAAAAGTGCATCCATATATTATACAAGTACTCCACACGCCTTCCGTATTCAACTTATGAAGAAAGTGTAACACCTTTTGCAGTTCAAAATGCTATATCCAAAGCCATTGTCACGCCAGATGCGCTCTTTTCGTAAGTTGAATACAGAAGGCTAGATATTTTACTTTTTAATGTGTTATAGATATTTTTCTTACAAAAACCCATCGATTCTCTTCAGAAGGCCTTTATTAACCCCCTGGAGCCGTGTGGAGTACTTTTATAATGGATGGATGCACTTTTTTGGTTTTCAAATTTTGGACTGCCATTATAAAGCTTGGAACACCCAGGACATTTTTTTTCTGATTGTATTTGTCAGAAAGAAGTATGTCATAAACGCCCAGGATGACTTGAGGGCGAATAAACCATGGGATATTTTTTCATTTTTTGGTGAACTACCCCTTTAAGTAAACAAGCTTTTAATATTGCATTTAATAATAACACGTACAAATAATTACAATTGTCTATACATATTTATATCATAAACCTGCCGGGACGTGGGTAAATGATCATCAACATGTAGTATAAATCATAAACTGAGATCTTTCCAAATGTATGAATTACATGTGCTTTGAAAAGCTTCTCTTGGGACTTGGTCTTGTTGAGGAAGTGATGTCTCGTCCAGTCGCCAGAGGTCAGAGCCAGAAAAGCTTTCTCCAGGTTGTCATGCTTCTTAAAAAGCTCAATGATGTCCCTCAGCTCCCCTTGCCGACCTTTGATTGGTCGAAACCTAAAACGGAGCATCATATCAACATGAAAGACAAGCTTCATGACAGCAATTTGAATTAACCAAGTTAAAAACACAAACCTGGTGTTCATCTTGTGGGTCTGGAAGCCAAGGTAAGGATCCAGGATCAAACTAGTGCTCAGATCATCATATTCGCACAGCTCCTTGGCAGTCATTCCCGATGAGGGGACATGACGCCTTTCTGCCTCCGGGGGCGCCCCACCACAACCTGTTTGAAGATTTAACATTAATAACCACTAAGGACAGGACTAAGATGATGCACTATCAGTTAAACGAGTTGGGGGGGGGGGGGGAAATCAAGTAATCTGTGTGATGGCTTGCCAAGGAACTTACGTCGACTGCATCGTCTGCCACTCGGGGAGCCCTTGCTTTGACGAAGATGGGCTCTCTGTGTGTTCTGCAGCCTGGACTTGCTTACGGGCTGATTACTGGAGAACTTGCTGCCATGTCTCCTGCCATTCAGCACCATGTTCTTGGATTCTCCCATCTACTTCATACCAGCTGGCGTTCTGGAGAAGGCGCATTGAGCTTCTGTGTGCTTGTGAGAAACCATTCAACAAGGAGACTGCAGAAAGAACTGGGCTGAAGCCTGATCTGTCGTCTTATCTGCCAGGATACTCCAAATCAAACTGTTTCTTCAAGTGTTAATTCACCTAGATAAAATAACATTGTTCATTTGATTTGCTTATATTCATTTATTTAAAATTATATACATTTTATAATGCCAATATTTGTCATTCAAACAATTACAACACAAATAGAAGTAGTTGATTTCATGATCAGCATGCAGGTAATTTAAAAAGTCTCAAGTGTTGTGTGATATGATTACTTTTCAAATATTCTTGAGTATAGAGCGCCACCCCCTGGCTGCAGATGGAAATAACAAAAGCTGCCTTCAATTAAACTACAAATCTAGAATTCACAATTGCGAATGTCTTGGAAATAATGTCACATCGACCAACAGTTCATAGAATTAATTGTTTGCATATAATTTGGTTGATAATTTACATCAGTATACTTCTCTACCGTGGCTAAAACACTCCCATGTAAGCGTCGGTGTATTTAAATACCAACACAAACCACATTGACACGCCGATTGAAGTTTAAGCCCCAAAATACTTGTATACTGAACCGAAACGAAAGGTTTGGGTCGATATAATGACTTTAAAGTGTTAATTCGCTTTTTGTGCCGCTTAACCCCCTACAACGGCGATGAACGTAAACATTCGATGAATGCTAACTAGCTTAGCATCGAGCTAACTAAACAATGAGACTTGCCAAACCGGCAGAGCAAACATATCGAAAACAGAGTTCCTGGTGGATATTCCGATACTGTAATAATCAAAATAAGAACATGATTGCGCCCCGTAAATTTTATTTCTATGAATATTTTTTTTTAAGATATTGACATGAACAGATAATAATAGGAGTATCACACTGGGCCTAATGTGCAGCTAACTGAGAGATTGCTAGGCGACACCCGGAAAAGCCCTGAGCAGGAGTGATCGCGGTCACCATATTCACGCAGTACTTTAAATACTCACTTTTTTCCCTTCTGCGTCAAAGCGTGTCCATCACTAAAGTCCAATGCAGTCCAAAAATGACATATTGCCGAAAGATTGTCCGAATTTTTTGCATTAAAATTCAAGATGGCGGCCGTTTCCAGATCAACAGAGACGACAGGACAACCGAGCCGCCTCAGAAAGAAATAGACCCAAAATGTTTGAATTATCGGCCCTAATTTGACGCTCACTGCTTCTTTCTACCTCCCAAACTGTCCGTATAATACTGTCGCACAAAGAAAATTTGGCTAGATGTTGATCAAGAGCTATAAACGCCTCGACAAACTCTGATGTATACAAAGACAGCGTTGTTGTTGTACCCCTTTAAATGTGCACTTGCGGCTCGATCAGTGCGCTTGTGTTTCCGTAGAGCAGCAACAGCATCCCATCGCACCATAGCCTCTCACGAATTCACACTTTTCTGCTCTAACTTTTCTTCTAGCAACCCCTAGAAATCATACTTTATGCAGTTATATGGAATAGTGAAAAACAAATATTCTTGTGCACAAAATAAATGTTAAACAAGTTATAATTGCATAATAATTTAGACGTCTCTCATCATTATGTGTTTTGTATTGTAAACATATTTTCTAGGCCTAGTTCACTTCAATTATTTTTGTTTCACGCAGATACACTACTTTTTAGCAGCCTAATGAAAATATAGCCTAGGCAATATTGTGGTAAAAGTATTTGTTGCCGTTTTGATGAATTGGACAACTTATTTATATAAATATGAACACTAAAGAACAATAAAGAAAACCAAAATAAAATAAAAAATGCACATTAAAAGAAACAAACGAACAATTAAAAACACAATTGCACATAGGCCTATGAACATTAATATCATAAAAGAGTGTTCAGCCAGGTTAAAACAAACTGTTTTGATCAGATTCCTTCAAACATCCTAAAGTTGTTCTGGTATTCTACACATATTCTATACACATATAGACTATGTGAATTTTCCAGAGCTAAACAATAAGACATAAAAAAACTCATAAGCGTTGAAGAGGATCTTTTAATAACACAAATTTCAGCCACTGTCGTGTTTGTAGCCTATGGTGGATGTATTTAAAAAAAAATAGCCTACTTAAGATGTCAGCAATGTTTAATTCGTAAACAAAACACTGTTAATAAACATGATCCGTTTAATCAAATTGAAAAGTAAGTAGAAATGTCAACAAATAAAACGTTAATTCGGGATAATTGGGACATTTTTTAAAGTGATCTCAATGTCAAAATGTGTCCCAATTTACCTGAATTCAACGCTATAGGGCTACTTGTGGCTTTTTTATTATTTAACTTCAAAAAACAATCAACAGTCTAGGCTACAAGAAAAACATATAGCCAATGTGTAGGCTAATCATTATATAGCCTTTTAATAAATATATTAAAGGACTCACATATAGACACAGTTATAATTGCTTATAATGTGAAAGAAAAAAAAAGTCTTGATATATATTTGAATATTTAATAATATTTCTTTATTAGAATGACTTATGCACGTATAGACAACGGAATGACGTAAAAGAACAGCTGAAATGGCTTTTTAAAACAGTTCTCTGAATCGGTTCGAAAGAACCGATTCGCCGAAATGACTCGGACGTTCTATGATATATCATTACGTTGCCAGGTCCACGCTGTAAAATATGCTTCTGATATGATTCTTTTATTAATAATATCGATCAGCGTGAGTTATAAAAAAAAAAAAAAAAAAAGGTAGAGATAGAGAAATATGTGACAAAGCGATACCGCTGTCGCTTTATGCGGAAATCATGACAGCAGAAGTCGAAAAGCATGTTGAGCCTGTCCTTAAATCAGTTCTTTCAATCTTAATCCTGTTTTAACTATATTAGAGAACATGTACAGAGCTGTTCCCGGATCAGCCATAAACACCCAGCTATAGCACGCACATTGATGATGTCACGAGCCGAGAACAACAACAGCCCCTCAAAGGGATTCTCAGCACAGCTTAGCTTCTTAGTTTGCTCTAAAGTGCTGACTAATTCTCACCAATTAAAGCGTTCTTTGTGAACTAAGAGCTCAGTCAGACTGTCACGATAGTTTGAGTTTAATTATTCTATTGAGCGAACGTACAGAAGATATTTTACAGCTATCGCTAAAATATGTCAGGCCGCAGTGACGGGCTAACAACGCGCTACTAGCGGTCTATAAAACTATTTTGTATAGTTTGGTAAAAAAATAAAAAACAATCACGTCGTATTTCTTCTAACACCTTACCAAAAATAGCAATGAGCTGAGTTGTCTTTGCGATTAATATTAACTTTACATCTAAGGAAACTGCTAGTTTGTCAAAGGTAAGTTATCATTAGCAAGTGCATTATGTATTGTGTACTAATTTAATTCAAAATATATAAATCGTAAAACTTTCAGACGTTAAATTGTTTTAATATTAAATATGTTTTATGAATTACTGTTGAGATGTTCTGTTTTGATTCGTGAACAAAACCTTTTAATAAATAGCTTGATCCGGTTGACAAAACCGATGTGAACGATTTCTTCCACTTCTTCAATCTAATTGAAACCATTACAGCGGTGCTAGAGTTAAGTGAGTCAGTCAGAATGGATATAAAGTGCAGACAACGTTTCATGCATTTGAGATGCACATTGTAAATGACATTTTGTTTTCTGTAAGGTGCAGTCAAACGTCTCTCAGTGAGAGAGCAAGACTAAAGGATGATCTTGAAGATTTAACCAAGCACTGACAAACATGCCTCAACGAAAGAGAGCGCTTGTTCCCATTAATACAAGGAGAAGGGTTAAAGGAGATGAAGATTACTTTCCTTTCAACTCCCTACCGGTGGAATGTCAGCTCCATGTGCTCTCGTTCCTCAGTGAGGTGGACAAATGCAACTCTGCCCTTGTGTGTGCAAGCTGGAGTTGCTTAGTGCGCTCCGGGAAGCTCTGGAGAGTTGCAGACTATTCTCGCCGTGGGGTGTTTCACCTGGGCCAGGAGGGTCTGCTCGTTTCCAACAGAGAGTTTGAGCGCTGGAAAGCTTGGGTTCACCATTACACCCATCATCTTATATCCCGAGGGGCTAGTTTGCTCACTCTGAAGGCCAGTTTTGATCTAGGGGACCTGTGCAATAAATGGGGAGAGCTCCTGTCACACCTTCTAGAGAACGTGCATTGCCGGGACCTCAGTCATTTAGATTTGAACTGGACATTTACGCTGCTGGAGCCTCTCGACCTTCGCGTTCACACCAGCTCTAGCTCTCATCAAGACAATATTACCAAGATGGACCAGGTTAACAACTTCCAGGTTCTCCTGACCAGACTCGTCCGCAGCTGTCCCAGAATAACCAAAATGCGGCTGCACTTCGACTGGTCCGAAACGTCAGTTACGCTGATCACTCAGTTTCAACAACTTCGCATCTTAGAACTGAAGTACTTTTGGGTGTTCAAAGGGGTCAGCCCGAACACTTTACAGACACTGACGAAATCGCTTCCTAATCTAAAGTCCCTTACGCTCCATGTTCTCGTACCTCTGCGCAATTTAGGCATCTCGTACACCCTTGAATCCCTTTCGCTCGAGTTCCTGGATGTGTCGCCCAGTCGCGGTCTGGTCTTCTCCTGCCTCAACCTTCCAGCGCTGCGAGAGCTGCGAGCGAAAAAGATCGTCCGGGGCATTACTCTGGACCGCCGGACTCGACTACGGATACAGAGCCGATGGCCCTGCTTGTATCAGGTCTTGCGGGAAGGGACGCCCAAGCTTCAGGCCCTTAACAATGAAAGACTCCTTCCCAACTGGAAAGAGCAAAGTTACAGAGAGCTGACGTCAATCCTCCAGCAGTCTTGCTATTGCCTTCAGCATTTAGACAGTTGGCTCTGGTGAAGTCAAAACTTTAACAATCAATAGCCTGAAGGGACCACGGCCGCATCCCGAAGGAAAACATTAGAAGGACCAAAAATGTAATCAGATAACACAATTCCGATCCTCTCGAATGAAAATGATTAAATTATGCATAAGCCACGCCTTGCTAGCAAATTAAACTTCAATATATGTCCACTTTATTAACCTTACAATTATGCCTAAAAAGAGTTTTGACTTGTGCTATGAAGGTTTATGATCCAGGCTGAAGTGTGTGCATTTTTTAAGAGCTTAGGTGAATTCAGGAAAATTGTTCTATTGTGCAAAAAGGAGGATAAAGGGGATTGCAGCAATGGAGTGTGGATCACTTTGACAAGAACTCTTAATTCCTTAACATTTCACTCCTTGTGTGTTTCAGGACGAATCACCAAAAATAGAGGGTTTTTATTTTTTATTTTATTTGTGTGAATCTATGTCTAGATTTTACTGCAGTGTCCTGTGAGCAAAAGTTAGACATTCCTGATAATCTATATTTCAGACTTTTTCCTCTTCTGACAATTTAATTTTAATCTCACTTACACAAACTGGAATTTTTAAAAAGATTTCATTTTTGTTCGAGCCTGTGATTGAGTGTTTTAAGGATTTTCACATGAGTGAAAATATTTTGTTGCATCCTCAAGTTTATCCATATTTGGGGCAAATGTCTTGCATAATACAATGTAAAGCCCAGGCTTGAGTGTAGGGCTTTCTTAAGAAGTGATGCGAATAAAACTTGAACTGCTTAGACATTCTTTACATGATGAGGTATTAGCTGACCAATGAATAGGCATTAACATAATGTGCCTTTAATTAAGTTTTTCTTCCATTGAGTTTTTCTTTTCTTTTATGTTATGAAAATATTGCCTTTAAAATATTGCCGAAAAAAATAATAGACAAGTCATATAATATATGTTGTGCATAGACAAATTCTGTCCATTCCCCCTTGTAACCAACCAGTGGATGAAATGTGATTTGTGTGCTGCACTTTCTGCTCATCCACAGGATGGCACCATTCCCTTTTCTTTTCGGTGCAGTGATACAATAGTTCTGTGTATTGGCTGGAACTCAAACTGCTACAATAAATTGATATGATTTTATGAAATAACATTTGTGCTGCTTTTTTTTTTTAATGCACTTAAAGACTATGTGCTACATAAGTGGACAAATGGTTCACTGTAGCTTTCAATTAGCGTACTTCCTGGTCATTTTTAGGATCATTTTAAATAATTATTTAGTTATACATCAAGTCCATTTTAATGTTAAAAAGGGCCAGATATCAACCAAAAATATTTGACATTTTAAAAGACAAAAGACTCTATAATTTGAATTTAAGATGAATATAAATAGATATTCAAAGTACTTTTTAGAGAGTAACAGTTCTATCTATCTCTATCTATCTATCTATCTATCTATCTATCTATCTATCTATCTATCTATCTATCTATCTATCTATCTATCTATCTATCTATCTATCTATCTATCTATCTACCCTAAATGGTTCTAAACAATAGCAAATAGGGTTCTTTGGCTTGTAACAATAGCAGAGCCCTTTTTGGTGCTAAATAACCCTTTTTATAAGGTTCCATAAAGGACCATGATTTGAAAGTGTTACATAGGACCTTTATCATGTTATAAATAACCTTTTAAATAATAGTTTATTTTCATTAATATTGCTATGTACAGTTGTGGTCAGAATTATTGGCACCCCTGGTAAATATGAACAAAGATGGCTGTAAAAATAAATCTGCAATGTTTATCCTTTTGATCTTTTATTTAAAAATGCGCAAAAATCTAACCTTTCATTGAAGTAAAAGGATTGAAAGTAGGGGGTAAATCACATAATGAAATAATTGCTTTTCTCCAAAACACGTTGACCATAATTATTGGCACCCTTTTATTAAATACATTATATATTTTTGCAACCTCCTTTTGCCAAGATAACAGCTCTGAGTCTTCAATGCCTGATGAGTTTGGAGAATACCTGAGATCAGAGACCATTCCTTTTTACAGAATCTCTCCAGATCCTTCAGATTCCCAGATCCATGTTGGTGCTTCTCCTCTTCAGTTCACCCACTCATTTTCTATTTAGGGTTCAGATCAGGGGACCTGGATTATTTTTATACATTATATATTAATATTGTTTTTTAGTCCTCTATCTGCCTGGTCTTATAAAAAATGACATTGAACATGATGTAATGAAGATCAAGTTCCAGTGAAATATCTTCACAATCCTCTATGATGTCTTTATTTGTTTATTCTGAATGGCAGTTTCTCTCTGCAGATGATGAGGTCTGAAATACACAATTGATTTTGGAGTTACAGTTTAGTTTGTACATTTGATTATGTAAAATGTTTATGAAGGCCAAAATTAGCAAACATGAACAGTATGTGAGCCCTTTGTTAAAAGGAAAAAGTGACAAAATCATGGGGTAGCTTTAATGTTTTTTGTGACTGGGTATGTTTAGGCAGAAAGTGTTAATTCAAAAAAGATATCACAATATGGATCATAAATTCAATACCTCTGTTTGTTGAGAAGAGAAGATGAGTAGGCCTATTAACTGAACTGAACACTTACATGCTCTGTTAAAGAGAAAAAACAGTTACAATAATTATTAATAGTTAAAATGTATAGACATTTTAAGAAATAAATCCTTTACCTGTTGAGTGTGTGTTGACAGTCTGTGTAGTTGTATAGCTGAGCTCCAGAAAATCAGTAATGAGAATTAAAAAGATAGATTTTTCCCGTATTCTTTTAAAGACGTTTAGATTAAAACTCAAAGGAGGGGAAGGTTGGGATAAGTAAAAAAATTTAATAAAAAAAAGGGCACCAGAGACCCATCCACTAACTCTTATGAAAACACACACTCCAAATTTCACTCAAAGACATGATTTAGTAATAAAAGGCTCAGAAATCCATCAAGTTTTGTGTGTGTGTGTGTGTTCAATGAGTCATCAGAGAACTTTGGAAAAGTTTCCGGGCAGCACAACGCTGTCACCTCTGCCAAGGTCCCAAAAAGCTTGATGTCTTATCACTGAGGTCTGAAGGTCTCTGGCAACACAAGATGATCGCCATGGGATTCCTCCAATCGGTTCCAGTGATTAAGCAAAATTTCTTTCAAAATGCACATCTCTTTTCTCAGCAACAAAATAACGTGTTTTTTGCTGACCTTGGACTGCACAACAGCTATTATAACTGATTCCAGATGTGGGGCAAAGAGCGACGGATGGGACGCATTACATGTGAAACACAGACATGTTTGTTTTTTTCTGGCTCATCCATAGTTAATGTGTAATCCTGAGAGGCGTGGTAGTGGTGCTTGACACCTTTAACAATACATATATTATCAAGATCTTCGAGAGGGTACAGAGTCTAAAAACCTTCCGTTCTCTTAGCTCACTTCATTCTTGGAGGTTTCTCAGAAGGATCAGAAATGGCCAAAGGAACTTGCATATCCAAGGCCGTGGCTGTCGGCATTGGGGTCATGACAGTTTCTTCTGTTTGTGGTTTAGTGTTGATGACTGTGATGTTCCAACTTCAAATAGAGGAGAACACTCCACTGGTTCCACCTCGTCCAACCAAACCTCCGGTTATTCCAACAGATCTTCCACCGAATCTCAGACTTCCTGACAATTTGATCCCTGAGAGCTACAAAGTCGTCCTCCAACCGTACCTTTACTCGGCGATAACTAACAACTACACAAACCAATCCTTCGTTTTCACGGGGAACTCAACTGTAAAGTTAAGGTGTATGAAAGACTCCAAAGCCATCTTTCTTCATGTTCACAACCTAAATGTGACAAATGTGGAAGTGAGAGAATCTATTTCAAATAAGAAATTATTAGTGAAGAGATATACAACTCATTACAATGAAAGTAATTTTCTCGAGATCCAACTCGAGAAAGACGTGTTTTCTGAAAATGGGACCTATGATCTTTTGACCAACTTTGAAGGGGAACTTTCTGAAGACTTGGCTGGGTTGTACGTGAGCCGGTACACAGAGAAGAGTGAATACGAGGACGAGGAGGATAATGAAAGGTAAAGGTTCAGAATATATATATATATATATATAGTCTTGATAAGTTTCTTTTCATTTTGGTAAATAAAATAAAAACATAAGAACTTTCATAGTCATTGAAAAAATGTGAATGTGTACTTATAGATGTACAATAATTGCATTTATGTGGTCACTCAAATAGTTTGAAAAATTAATTTTCTAAACTTTCTCCTCATAATAATCACCACGGGCTATCTCTTGTCCAGTACATTTTTTACTTTAAGAAGCCTGTATAGACATTCACATGCAGAAATCATGCCGTTTTAATGACAAATAAGTGAAGCATCAACCCTGAACATTTGAATTCAGTTACTGATGGTCATTGTTATTTCTTGTTTTGCATAAATACATCTCCACAAGCAGATTCCTCGCCACCAGCCTGTTGCAACCCACAAACGCGAGGAAAGTATTTCCGTGCTTTGATGAACCGGCTCTGAAGGCTGTGTTTGATATTACTATTATCCACAGACCTGGACTTAAAGCCCTTTCCAATGGAATAGAAGGTTAGGATCCTTATTGTTAGGCTTGACAATTCAAAATTTCACGGACCATAATGATAAAACATATTTAATATATACATACACTTAAAAATAAAGGTTTCAAAAGAGTGGGTTTCACAGCAGTGCCACAGAAGAACAATTTTTGGGTTCCCCAAAGTTTCAAGAACATTTAAAAAATCTAAAATAAAAAAGAACATTTTCTTTTCACTCTACATTTTTTATGGAACCATAGATGTAATTAAGATACTTTATTTTTAAGAGTGTAGATATTTTGTCCTCATGTCTCTAATATAATAAATGTCAAAACAGCAAACTTACTTTTTTAAAAGTAGGTTACCTGGTTGCCTTAAAATTTTGAGTTCATTGAAATTAAAAATTTGAGACATTTTTGAGAATCGACATCACCCTTTATTCAAATATTATTAAAAGATTTTGTAAGCATATTGGTAATTGTGTTTTATAATAATGCAGTGAAACATGCCAAATTGTGCTATTTTCATGATTTATCACATCATGTTTTATTTATTCTATGTGGTTCAGATACAATAATATTTAGATTTTCTATTTATTAAACCAATTTCCTTCATTGTATTAACTCAAATGTTTAATTTCAATGAACTCAAAATTAAGGCAACCAGGTTACTTACTTTTTTTTAAGTTAAACCAAAGACTTGATTATTTGCAAAGGATTTAAACAATGTAAACAAACCAAAAAAATCAAGGTATTTATTTATGTTCAGTGTATAATTTGTTTTTCAGACTCAGACTCGATAGAAATAGATGGAGAAGAATGGATTGTGACTACATTTAGTCAGACACGCATCATGTCAACGTATCAATTGGCTTTTAGTCTATCTGATTTTAAGTATAAAACAGCATCTTCTGGGATAAACATGCATGTATGTAGCTTTCATTTTTATTTAAGATACTTGAGTGCTGGCTTATTTAAAAAAAAATTTTTTTAACCATTTCACAAATTATTATCATTTGTTTCCAAGATATATGCTCGTAATGAGGCTATTGATGCTGACCATGCGGACTATGCAGCTGAAATAACATGGAAGATTCTGGATCGCTATCAGACTGTATTTGGATTGAGATACCCACTGCAAAAACTAGGTGGGTCAAGGCGAAAAAAACCATGAGAAGGTGTCAATGGCTCTATTGAAATAGGGGTATATTATTTTAATTGCTTGCATCAATACATGTGGATGAAGTTCACCACTTATTAAAAGGCTAGTGCAGCCAAAAATAAAAATCATTTGCTCATCCTCTGATGTGTTTTTTGTGACCATACAACAAAAAGTTGGACCCCATTGACTTTCATTGTATGGACAAAAGACCTTTTAAATAACACAATAAGGTTTCATGTGTTAACATTACTTTACTAGTTAACATTAACTAACAGTGAACAATACTTATAAAGCATTTATTAATCTTGGTAATTCAACCTTTATTAATTCATAATTAAATTCTGTAATAATATATTGTTCATTGTTAGTTCATATTAGTTATTGCATTAATTAATGTTAACAAATGAGACCTTTATATATATATATATATATATATATAATAAGGTATATAATAACATAAATTACACAATGTTCATTTTTGGGTGAACTATCCCAAACAGAACACAATGAACAAGCGGAAATGAGTATGTGTGCCATATAAAAGATATGGAGGATCACAAGCAAAATTTGTTTTATTACAGATCACATTGCCCTGCCAGATTTCAGTGTCGGAGCAATGGAAAGCTGGGGTTTAATTTCATATCAGGAGTCAGGTTTGCTGTATGATGCAAAAACGGGATCAACCTTTGATAAAGAACGAGTGGCCACTACGATCGCTCATGCGTTGGCACATCAGGTAAACATATTCATAACCTTTATATCCTATAATTCATCACTGACTAAAGTTGACATTGGGCTAGATATTTCAGTAAATGGCATTGTTAAGCCCAATTTACTTCCGCGTCGAGTGCGCCGTACACTCTAAAAAAAGGTTCTATATGGCACCAAAAATGGTTCTTGGCTCGTAAGGGGAACCTTTTTAGTGCTATATAGCACCAATTTTGGTGCTTCAGTGGTTCTTCAGCGGTTCTTCAGAGGTTCTTTGACTAAGGTGCTATATAGCACCGCTAACTATGGTGTTATATAGCACCGCTACCATATACAGAACATGTTAAGATATGGTGCTATATAGCACCAAAAGTGGTTCCTCTATGATTACGACGAAGAACCATTTTTGGTGCCATATAGAACCTTTTTTTTTAGAGTGTAACTATGTCGTAGGCTGTGTTGCACGCCTAGCCTACGACGTACCCTGACGTGCACCTCTCCAAAATTGTAACAACGAGTCAATTCTACGAGGACCGCAAGCGCTGTGATTGGTCTACCAGAACCCGTTCCTCAGTGGTACACATGCTCCCTCTGTATATTTTTCAGCAGGGCCGTGCACAGACCTTTTGAGGGGCATGTGCTGAAACTGAAAAAGGGCACCCCCTCTGTTCACCCGCCCCTCAAGGCCTTTGCACACTGAGTCCGAAATTTTCGCATGCGAATTTCGTATTCAGTGTGCAAAGGCCTTAACACTTTATTATCAAACACACATGACATGCTTTATTTACATTTTTTGAAGATTTTCACTATTTTTATTGGGGGGGAAAATGCCTTTTTGAATTTCTGTGTGATGGGAAAATGAAGTAGAGCAAGTTCGGCAAAACGCGGATTCGAACCGTGATCAATTTGCGTCAAAACTTCAAGCAATGCGCTTTACCCCTGCACTATCACGGATATCATTTATATGGTGTCTTCTGCAATTCTGACTGACCCAACCAGACCTTCTGTGAAAAAGACGGCCTATTTGCACTTAATGTAACGACAACATTACTGTAACCATCTTTTACTACACATGTGAAAACGAGAGAGTATAGAGATTCAAAAATTAGAGAATATGTGCATATATCAACAACGTAAATGAATTAAACATGTGACCATGATATTATTACATGTTAACAAATTAATTGTATTAGCAATCATAAATCCAAGAACAAATTTCTACGAAATATATTTGACCTAGATGACGAGGATCACTCAGTCACTTTGTGTAAGTTCCAGTAGGAAACAGCGCGGGCGCTCTTGGCGGTCTATGGGCGCACCTTTGCTTATTTATGATTTTTCGGTGGCAAAAACAAATTAAATGTGGTTGTATTACTTATCTATTATTAACATTTTACAAAAGCCAAACTCAAATGCACTTACCAAAACTATTGATTTATTGAAGCAGGAACAAAAAACACTACCACCAAAAAAAGGGCACTTCGGAGTGTAAGGGCAAAAAGGGCATGTGCTCTGCACAGGTTGAGCCCTACCTGTGCACGTGCCTGTTTTTCAGTATAAATGAAAATCGACGCGTAGCCCATGGCGTAGACTAGAGGCTATGGCGCAGGTCCGACGAAGAAGTAGTATAAATTACCAGGACATTGATCAAGTGGTGAACGTCGTGAACGTTCGTGAACGTCGTGAACGATCAAGTGGTGAACGTCAGGGTACGTCGTAGCATCCTCAAGGACTCCTCTCACCCAGCCCACAGACTGTTTTCTCTCCTGCCCTCCGGCAGGCGTTTCAGGATCCACCGGACCAGGACCAGCAGACTAAATAACAGTTTTTTCCCCAGAGCTGTCTCCTTACTGAACTCAAACCCCCGTTGATCCACTTCCCTCATATACTGATAACTCTCCTAACTCACATCCGCCTTCACTTTGTTATTTGCACTACCGACTGTTTATTAGAGTCACAACTGTTTACTTATGCATCTTGCTCTACCATACCATAACTGGATTATGCTCATTTGCACTGCCGACTGTTATTTACAGTACCAACTGTTTACATTGGTATTTTGCACCGTACTTCTAACTGTAATATGCAATCACTTCCACTGCACTTTTACACTTTTTTCGGATAGCTTCTGTCCATAATTTATTGCACTACCTTAATCCACTGCCATATTCCTCATTTTAGCCTAACATATCATTGTATACCTCTATCTGTAAAATTCTGTTTATAGTAATAGCCATCTGTATATTATATTATATTCATAGTACATATCCACCTGTAAATTCTGTTTATAGTATTAACCATCTGTATATTATTCACTGTACATATTCACCGGTAAATTCTGTTTATAGTAATAACCATCTCTCTATTTATAGATATATTTATATATATTCAGTACATATCCATGTCCTGCACTTATGCAAACGTTGTATATCCTGCACTTGCTGCTATTGCACTTCTGGTTAGACCTAAACTGCATTTCGTTGCCTTGTACTTGTACTTGTACTTGTGTAATGACAATAAAGTTGAATCTAATCTAATCTAATCTAATTAAAACAGTATCAAAATTATACATACAGAACTAAACAAAACATAATATTACCATAAACCCAAAAATGCCAAATAAATGACATGACTTTACTGCAAACCCGAATAAGTTATCAAGTTAAGAAATTCAAAGTTTAAGTAAGCATTTAACTTAAAATGGTCATGTTATCTCAACTTAAATATAGTTGAAAATAGTGGAAATTAGCTAGCTATAACTAGCAAATTCAGCAAATGCTTAACACAGTTCTTTGATAACATTAGCATAGCAATTGCTGAAAGAGAACGACATTAAATATCATTTAACTTCTACCTGTTCACAAACCAAGCTCATGCTTCACTTATCACATGATGGTAACCCCCGCGATGGTAACAGAAACTCTTGTAAATCACTAATAAATCTCCCACTTAACATTAATCGTGCACACAAAACATATTGTGTATAATATAATAAAATATATAACACTTAATTTAAGCATTTACTCACCCTTTTAAATGTCGTGGCAAAGCATGCTGGGAAATAGCCCTAAGGTCATAGAACTCAAAACAATGAAACAATTCAGATTACTTAAAATGTGTCAGTTCCGTGAACTGAAAAAGAGTTCTAAACACTCGTAGAAGTTCATTTGATTTAACTAGTTTGTTTAATTTGAGTTTGCCCTACTTAAACCAATTAATTCATTTGAGTGTTAGGGTATACAGAGTTAAATGTTAAGTCAAATTAAAAAAAACATAACATTTTTATTAGTCATGAAAATAAATAAACACAATCAAACTCAAAATCAGTTTCTTTTGCTGTCCTATGATTAAATTGTTAACTGCATTTTACAATTGCATTCTGCAGTGTATTTTCTCTGATGTAGGTCTTTAGAACGTAACATATTTACATCATCCACTATAACTAGGGGTTGAGAACGCCTAAATAAATGTTTCCGTTTCATACCTGTGTTTAATTTCAGTGGTTCGGAAACCTTGTCACCATGCGCTGGTGGAATGACCTGTGGCTGAATGAAGCATTTGCGACATATATGTCATACACTGGGGTGGAAGCTGCTGACTGGGACTTGGTACGTAGTTTTTTGCTTATTTTATCATTAGTCGACAACTATAATGGGAATAACTTAAGTACATTAAAACTCTGCTTCCTCCTCTGATGATATTGTACATTTGTGTTTTCAGAGTGATCTAATTGTTCTCAGAGAAATCCAGTCCGCCTTTCAAGTGGATTCCCTGAACTCTTCTCATCCTCTCAGCTTGCATGACAATGATGTTCAAACTTCCTCTGAGATCATAGACCTTTTTGATGACATCACATTCAGCAAGGTTGGCATGACAT
This sequence comes from Gobio gobio, assembly GCF_949357685.1. Classification (NCBI taxonomy): domain Eukaryota; kingdom Metazoa; phylum Chordata; class Actinopteri; order Cypriniformes; family Gobionidae; genus Gobio; species Gobio gobio. The sequence continues at coordinate 44,671,581 of NC_137115.1, read as the reverse complement.
CTCTATACGGTTATAGTGTTAGTACCTTAATGTTCAAAATTTAAACAAAAAAGAAAACGTAATGTTCTGTGCATCCTCTAGGGTGCTGCTGTGTTAAGAATGCTGTCTGCATACATGACTAAGGAGGCATTTAATAAAGGACTCAAGGTAAGCCAAAGTTGGCAAAAAATTATACACACAATTATTCAAGTGTTTGGAATCTTAGGAGGATTTTTCATGTTTTGAAGATGAAAGGTCTCTAAGGGCCAAGGCTGCATTGATTTGATCAATAATGCAGTACTATTGTGAAATATTATTACAATTGAAATAACTTTTTTCCAATTTAATATATTATAAAATTTAATTTATTCCAGTGATGGCAAAGCTGAATTTTCAGCATCATTAATCTTCAGTGTCACATGATCCTTCTTAAATCATTCAAATATGCTGATTTGGTGCTCAAGAAACATTTCTTATTGTTATCAATGTTGAAAACAGCTTAGCCATCACAGGAATAAATCAACTTGTATTAAATATTGTAATATTATTTGTGTTTTTATAACTTAGGACTTTTTATGGGATAATATGAATTCCTAAAAACATAGAATTTATGCTTTTGTGCATTATGTATTGTTTATGTGTTATTTATGTGTTGAAGTATTGTCAGGACTGATTGTCTACTTGCAAATATTTTAGACGTATCTCGCCAAGTTCCAGTACAATAACACTGTGTACGAAGATCTTTTGGAATGCTTACAAATGGTAAATTGAGGACCTATTTTATTATTCAAGTTGGAATAATATGAGAGGATAATGACACATATTTCCCACAATGAACAGGAGACAAATCTAGATTTGGAAGGCTTCATGAGCACATGGATTGAGCAAGTGGGGTACCCAGTGATCACCATTATTACCCAGACGGGGGAGATTTCTCAAGAACATTTTTTACTAAAGCAAGGCGAGGGCCATAAGTAAGTTGGCTCTGTTTATAAAAGTATACAGTATTACCATATTTACGGAATCATTTGTGCACCATGGTAGGCCATTTATAGCATTGGATTTAAACTAAACAAATAAAAAGACCCATATTATTGTACCACTATATGCAATATAGTCTTTATTGTTTAGCCAAATTCAAATATTGTTTATTTTCTTCCTAACAGTATTCCATGGCAGGTTCAAGTCACATACCTTAGGTCTGATGATTTGGATGAGGTGAAAAGGGATTTATTGAAAGTTAAAGGGCCAGGTAAGGAACGAATTAAACTATATCGCTTCATTTTAAAATGTAAAAATGAAACCTGCCATAACAACAGGCCTAAATGCAGTAGCTGTTTGTAGTGATTAACTATTCCTGCATCCTTCTTTATAGTTCGAAGGCCACATTTTCAACTTAAGGATGACCAGTGGCTTCTCGCCAACATCGACTGCACTGGCTTTTACCGTGTGAACTACGATGAAGGAAACTGGAATGGACTTCTATGGCAGCTTGAAGATAACTATGAAGTAAGCATCTTTTAAGACATATATGTTATTAGCATCCTTTTTAAATCACTTAACAATTAAGGGCAGCAACTTAACTTTGTGCAAGTACACAAACCCTTGGCCAACAATGGATCCTGTTTAACATACTTGACGTGCGCTGTTCCATTGGTCTATCAAACTTTATAGGCTACTCAAGGGGGTGGTAGTGTTACATTTAAATAGGCTACCTCTCACATTAAACCGTATGTTATAAATTGCAATAAACCAAAGTCCCTTTAAGACAAGTCATTTCTCTCGGCGGCCATCTTTGAAACGCCTCTTGAGCATGCAAGTGCTGCTTCTATCTCTCTGAATGGGGGAAACATCAAATTCTCCAAAACTGTTTGCCAAGCTTAAGATTAAATTTCATATTTGAAATCACCAATGAACTCTGACAACAACTGTCTCATAAATGTTTTTGATAAACACTCGAATCATGACCAAAAAAAACAGCATTTTTAGCCTGGACTAAGCTAATGCGCATGCGCAATCCTAAACGCGCGTCTCAGAACACTGCCTGTTTCTATAGCAACCGGAGCTTCTAATGTCAGCTGCAGTGACGCATGACTTTACTAATCAACGATTGGCTCTTTCATTTAGAAGGCGGGGCTTGTTCGCCATATTGGGGCGTTGCACTTTCTCCCATTCATAAGCAAAGGGAGTGCACCGTCTTCCTGTATAAAAAGTCTTTGTAAAAACATACTTTCTCAGCATCAAATGGTCTTTTCTTCCCTATTGTGACGTATATCTGAGTGCAACGGCTTCTCGAACAAGAAAAAATGTAGGACGAGACTTGATTTTGTCCATCGGGAATTAGTTGGTTTGTTGTGGTTTGCTATATATCCATGTGTTCACACCATGTCGAGAGATTGTAATTACAGTTTGTTAACTGGGAATTTTCTGATGGCTCCCATTTGTACCAAGTGACTGCTGTACCACCTGATCACTGCAGAATCATATTGCCGTTGATACCCAGCAAACATTTGGACATTTAATGACCATTGAAAAGACGTCCCTCCGACACGTCCCGTCACGGCTGAAAAATTGTTCCAAAATTAAGGTTGAATGGACGAATCTGAATGCAAATGACTTGTTTTCACGCTATCTATCACCTCTTGTGGCAGCTCTGAGAATGCAATCTGACATTTCAATAGCCAGCAACTTGCCAAATCGAGCTTGCGTAGCATGAAGCGTCTGCGTTCACGTAGGCTACTTGCGTGAAGTATGTTTTGTCATTTACAGAAAATATTCAAAATCCTAACCTCAATACTGATGAGATCAAAAATGCCTTACAACACCTTTAGGTCATTCCAGTCATCAACCGAGCGCAACTCATTGATGACGCTTTTAATCTTGCAAGGTACATTTTTAAATAAAATTTGGTAAATAATTATATTGTTCACTGGGATTTGTTGCTGTATATTAACTTCTAATATTTCTGTAAAGGGCTCATCGTCTCAACGTCAGTATTGCACTAAGTCTAACTAAGTTCCTGGTGAATGATACCGAGTATATCCCATGGGAGTCAGCACTGAAAAACCTGGACCATTTTGTCCTCATGTTTGATCGCTCTGAGGTCTATGGTTCGATAACGGTGAGCACAAGGAAATTGAACACATACAAAACAGGGAAAAATGTGATAACTTATAATGAACTTACATTTTTTATTTCTAGAAATACCTACGCAAGCAAGGCAAAGGACTATATGAGTACTTTCAAGAGTACACAGATAATGGAACCATTCCTGAGGAACACACTGACCAGTAAGCATTATTTTTGTCCTTCTTTAAATATATTTTGTTGGAACATAGCAATCATTCTTTGATTTTTTTTCTTAGGTATAACCAGGTAAATGCTATTTCAGTGGCCTGCACCAATGGCCTTCCTGAGTGCATAGAAATGGCAACAAGTCTTTTCACGGACTATAAAAATGGCACAAATCGGTGAGTTGTGTCTTTAAGACTAAATTAAATTATTGCAAATTCCAGTTCTGCAAGATATCTATGCATAAGATATAGTGACTTGAGAGAGGATGTCTTTTAACATTTAGGATTCTTCCGAATTTGAGGAGAGTAATCCTTTGCAGTGCAATAGCTGCCGGTGATGAGGATGATTGGGAATTTCTTTGGGAAGAATATCAAAGGACTACGATCGTTGCCGAGAAAGACAAATTAAGATATGCCCTATCGTGTACCAAAGAAATCTGGCTGCTAAACAGGTTAGGGCAGCGATTTGAGCTCTATACCATCTCAACGGCCACTTGGTTTCCATCATACTCACTATTGACGTTTAATCCAACAGATACCTTGAGTACACTCTTGACCCTTCAAAGATAAGAAAGATGGATATAGTCTCTACCATAAACTACATTGCCAGAAATGTCGCCGGCCAGCCTCTCGCATGGGATTTTGTTCGTGGCAAGTGGTCCTATATCACCCAAGAGTAAGTTACGTTTCAAATGAATTTGGTGCAGTAACAACTGTTCAGTTGGTGTCTTTGGCTTGAAATAAATGATGAATTATGAAATATGAATCGGGAATTGCCAAAGCAATCAGGAAGTTATAACACCCAAGTTACATAAAAGTATCAAAGCTCAACAGCAATCCAGGCTCCAAAGTCTTCCTTCAGCTATAAATGAATGATAGTCTTAATTGTCTTAAAGCTTTTATCTCTGGATATGTGACTAACTATCTCTTTTTGGAAGGTATGGAGCGGGAATCATATCCTTAGGCAGTCTACTAGATGGTGTGACAAAGAGATTCTCCAGGGACGTTGAACTTGAAGAGGTGCTGTCGTTTGCCATTTTTGGTTACGCTCTTACTCCTTCAGTTATTGTAAAAGGATGATAAAGTGTAGTAGTTGATTATGTCGAAATCTATAACAGTGTTTCCACCATTGATCTTACACAAACATTTCTTCACACAGCTGAAGCAGTTTCAGAGGGAGCAGGATAAGAACAATCAGGGGCTCGCTGCTCGAGCTTTGGAGCAGGTCATTGAAAGGACAGAGGCCAATATTAAGTGGGTGAATGAAAACAAGCAGAATGTTAAGGAATGGTTTGATGGAGAGCTGTAGGATTCCACAATGAAAGTAACACCCTCCTGGGGTTCGGAGATGGTTTTCACTGGAGTATCATTCAAGCTTTAGAAGAGAAGAACAACGAATGTGCCATTTAAAATGGCTACATAACACATTCACTATGCTGTGTTGGGTAGTTAATGCCAGACCTATTGTGTATATTAGAGAAAAGGCCAAACATGAATGTTTAGGACAGCTTAATTTATTGCCTTTAATATAATTTAGTTGATATTACAGAGTATTGTTTACAGTGATGAAATCACATCTAAGCACATAAACCAAAAACATAAGCACAAAGGACCATATGTTATTCTTTGTATTTGTATTGTTTATTTTAATTAAAATGCATATTGTGAAAGCTAGTATTTTGAAATATTACCTTTTTATAAAACCACAAACTTTAATTTTGTTGATAATTGTGATTATTGATATTAAAAAAAAGAATGACAAAGGTTGTGATTCATATTTTGAAACATGTAAAAGTCAAAAGTACATCTTTACATAAAGTGCCTTTTTTACAGCTGTTTCTTTTGATGCACTGATACTGTAATATATCTATAATATTATGGTTGAAGATGCACATATATATATATATATATATATATATATATATATATATATATATATATATATATATATATATATATATATATATATATATATATATACATATATATATATATATATATATATATATATACATATATATATATATACATATATATATACATATATATATATATACATATATATATACACATATATATATATATACATATATATATACATATATATATATATATATACATATATATACATACCGGTTTTCGGTTCTGTACGGTTCTTGTTGTTGTTGTTTTTTAATCGTTAACACTCCAGAAATTTACTTCAGCATATGGTATATATGGCTTAATCATCCACAATTTAGGATACAGTTTTAAAAATTGTTATATCAAGTTGTTTCCTAACTGGCTGTCTACCTAGTCTGACACATTGGCGTAACATTTTTCATGTTAATCATTTCAATTTTGATCAGAACCATACACTGTGGCTTTAATTCAGCTGACCTGATGAACACATTTCACCATGAAGTGTCCCATGTGTTTCACAATCACCATATGACATCCAGCGCTGTGAAAAAATAACATAAAATACACGAAAACACAACACTGCCAGAAGTTTCTGCCCAAACTTAAAAGTCATGTTTAAATTATTAGAACTAGAAGCATATCTTAAATGTTACATTTATCATGTGAACTTATATACAACATATGCATGTGTGTATGAGACATCAAAGCACGAGACAGACAGGGGTCGGAGGAGAACACCGGAAAATGTGACAGAATGGACTATATTTGCCTGTATTTGCAATCCACGAGCCGAGGTTCAGCTGCGCGACTCGCGAGAGTGTGTGTATGCGCAACGGGCACGCGCGGCGCGGCTCCCTCTCTCCTCCTGCACTGCTAGTGCATCCTCCAACTCCGGCAGCCTTCCTTATCTCTCCCACTTTCATTTCTACATGTGACGTGACCTGCAGCACTCCACTTTTACTTTACTGTATGTCCACACACACCTCTTATTTCGCGCGAAAAGCACACCCACTGTCTGAGGTAACATAGGGGCACGAGGATACATTGCGCATGCGCGAACCGTGAGACGCACACACTCCGAACCGAGACAAGCGAACCGAACGGTTCGGTTTTTTTCCATGTACCGTGCCACCCCTAATACATACACACATACACACACACACACACACACACACACACACACACACACACACACACACACACACTACCGGTCAAAAGTTTGAGAACGGTAAGATTTAAAAATGTTTTTAAGGAAGTCTCTCTCTTAAGGCTGCATTATAAAATAAAAAAAAGCAGTAATATTGTGAAATATTATTAAAATGTAAAATAACTGTTTTCTATTTGAATATATTTTAAAATGTAATTTATTCCTGTGACGGCAAAGCTGAATTTTGAGCATCAGTACTCCAGTCTTCAGTGTCACATGATCCTTCAGAAATCCTTCTAATATAATGATTTGCTGCTCAATGAACTTTTATGATTATTATCAATGTTGAAAGCAGTTGTGTGCAACATTTTTTTGGATTGTTTAATTAATAGGAAGTTCAAAAGAACAGTATTTATCTGAAATAGAAAGCTTTTGTAACATTGTACTACCATTCAAAAGTTTTGGGTCGGTAAGGTTGTTTTTTTTTGGGGGGGGAATATTCAGCAAGAATGTATTAAATTGATAAAGTGATAGTATAGACATTTGTAATGTTGCAAAAGCTTTATATTTCAGATAAATGCTGTTCTTTTGAACTTTCTATTCATTAAATAATCCTGAATTTTTTTTACACAACTGCTTTCAACATTGATAATAATAATAAATATTTCTTGAGCAGCAAATCGGCATATTAGAATGATTTATGAAGGATCATGTGACTCTAAAGACTGCAGTAATGATGCTGAAAATTCAGCTTTGAATAACAGAAATAAATTGCATTTTAAAATATATTCAAATAGAAAAAAGCTATTTTAAATTGTAAAAATATTTCACGATCTTACTGTTCTTAATATATATTGCTGTTGATCGATCACAAATCACAAGTTTTGATACTTTTTAAACATATTTTATAAAGTAATCATTTCATGGTTAATCTCCAAATAAATGTAGAAACAATAAAAAGATGTTATATTTTAAATACTTTTTATTGGCATCTTTTTATGAATTAAGGCCAGTATCACTGATACTAATATTAACTATAGCCATGCAATTTTACCATTTATTAGACTCCAATCAATACAAAAACTTTTATAAACAATATATAAAATATTTTGTTGATATTAGACATTTAATCGTGCAATCAGATTTTTCATTAAAATGACTTTTGCCGCTATTTAACACTCACTTAAAAACACAAATAACTGAAATGTAAACTTTAGCAAATCTAAAAACAATAAAATCTTAAGTATAAAAAAGTGTATTGTTTATTCATACTGTACATTATAATGCTGTAATGCCTAAATGCAATTGTAACAATTAAAACAACTGATTTTAGTTTTAGTTTTTTAAAATAGTGTAGAATTTTTAAATGAGCCATTAATCTGTATAATTATGATTATGAAATATTATAAAACCGTTTTCAATAATGGTGCTTAATGATTTGAAGGACATGCCTTCGATACACATAAAATACATAAAGGTCTTTATTTTAAAATGGCACTTTTGCTGTTTATTTATCATATTTGTATGTGATAACATATGAATACTGACTGCGAGGTCTTGTTTTGTGGTGTAAATATATATTTTGGAAGACAGATAAGGCACTGTGATCCCATCCTGGACGCTCAAGGATGTCATTCAGTCATCCTGAAAGCAAAATCCCAAACAAGATGTTACAGGTTTGCACAAAAAAACTCCAACAAATCCTTCACTGGATCATTGCATTAGTTTGACTTCATCTTAAACCTCTTGATGATAGAATAACAGGAAATGTTCAAAAGATTACACATCTGCTCATCATAAACCCGTTTCCTAAACAAATCCTTCATGCAGTCAGAGCAAAACACAAAACATTTTCAATTGAGCAGAGAATCTTACCCATTCTTCATCGTCTGCTCCCTCACCCTGACCGGCACTCTTCCCTGTCTTTTCCTGATCCGTTTTGTTAGCCATTATTTTCTCTGTCCACGATGCTCCAGCGTTCTCATCTCCTGCAAAGTTGCACTTTGTCACAGTACCACCGTCCAGTTTGGCGAAGGAAACTAGACAGACAAAAACAGACAGAACAGCACATGTAGCCATCTTGACTTACATCGAAGTACATACTATTTTCAGTCATTGCACTCACAAATAAAGGGCCCGTCTCCTTTTGTTTTAAGACGGATTTCTTGGCCTGCCTCAAGCTCTGTTTTGATCATCTCCGCCTCTGAGATCCAGAATGCAAAGGCCTGACCAGGACAATGTTTTGCAGTGATTTTAACCAGCTGGTGCTTATTCACAATATCACTCAGTTGACGCTCATCTAGACAATCTGTTTCACCCTTGGCCTCCACTTCTGCGGACACACAAACAGACACCTTTTGCTCACAACATACACGTAATAGATATTTTTTGTAAAATCGGCATATTATATTTACTTCTAAGAGTTTATTCCAGCCTTTATTATTTAAAGTGCCCCTATTATGCTATTTTAAAGTTTCCTAATTTAGTTTTGGAGGTCTCCAACAACAGGTTTACATGCATCAAAGGTCAAAAAACATTTGTTCAATGTTCAATGATTCTCAAACGACTCGATGGATGAATCAGTATCTCTAAATCTCTCCTTTCCCCGAGCCTACTCTGCTCTGATTGGTCAGATGGCCCAGTCTGTTGTGATTGGTCTACCGCGTACAGCGTATTTCGGAAAAATCGCCCATTACCATAACTGAACTCCAGCTCCCTCCGGAGGCTTCCTAAAGCTCAGCGATTGTACACACTGTAAAGACAGTAATGATGATGTCGATTTTACACCAATCCCAGCGCGAGTCGGAATCGATGAAACATTGGAAGAACTAGTTATTGAACCCGAACCTGGAGCAAGACGTTTCTCAGTGATGCTACTCAGTTTGAGGTACATGATGAGATGTTTCAACTGTAACTCCTCACCATCAGCTTTAAAGGGTTAGGTCACCCAAAAATGAAAATCCTGTCATTAATTATTAACCCTCATGTCGTTCGACACCCGTAAGACGTTCATCTTCGGAACACAAATGAAGATATTTTAGTTAAATCCGATGGCTCAGAAAGGCCTCCATTGGCACAATGCACGGTTCACTCTCAAGACCCTTAAAAGGTACTAAAGACGTCGTTACAAAGTCCATCTCACTACAGTGGTTCTACAATAACTTTATGAATCGTCGAGAATAGTTTTTGTGCGCAAAAAAACCCTAAATAACGACTTATATAGTGATGACGATTTCAAAACACGGCCTCATGAAGTTTCGAAGCGTTATGAATCAGTGAGTCGAATCATGATTCGGATCGCGTGTCAAACCACTAAACTGCTGATTCGACTCAATGATTCATAACGCTTCGAAGCTTCATGAGGCCGTGTTTTGAAATCGTCATCACTATATAAGTCGTTATTTAGGGTTTTTTTGCGCACAAAACTATTCTCGCCGATTCATAAAGTTATTTTAGAACCACTGTAGTGAGATGGACTTTGTAACGACGTCTTTAGTACCTTTTAAGGGTCTTGAGAGTGAACCGTGCATTGTGCCAATGGAGGCCTTTCAGAGCCATCAGATTTCAACTCAAATATCTTCATTTGTGTTCCGAAGATGAACGGAGGTCTTACCGGTGTCGAACGACATGAGGGTAAGTAATTAATGACAGAATTTTCATTTTTTGGTGAACTAAACCTTTAACAAGTGTGTGTCCATCAACAAACCTGTGTGTGTGTGTGTGTGTGTGTGTGTGTGTGTGTGTGTGTGTGTGTGTGTGTGTGTGTGTGTGTGTGTGTGTGTGTGTGTGTGTGTGTGTGTGTGTGTGTGTGTGTGTGTGTGTGTGTGTGTGTGTGTGTGTGTGTGTGTGTCTGATTTATTACAGTGCACATGCGGGAACTGTATCAATAAGAGCACATACATTAGCCGAGCACTAACGTGAATGACTGATGTAAGTTAACATTAAAGTTTGCAAAACAAATCTTGCTCCATTCTTTTATCTTTATTCAAAGTAGTAAGAATTACAGACAATCTACATTAATAGAGACAGTTTTAGGTAATACTGCAGCCCACAGCTGATTTACAGTAGTATTTCATTAAGACAGTAATAACATGAGTTAGCCAGATACCTACACAATATGAACCACGATAAACACATTGTAGAGGACAGCGTCTTCTCGACATGATGCTGTCCAGCAGTGTTTGAGGTGGTTCAAGTTTTCCCTGGTGTCGCGCAATAAGTGGATGGGTAATGTTTTGTCTTGAATTCGACTCTTACTTTTGAGAGACAATAACTTTATATACGGTGCACTTTCAGATTTATAAATTTGAAGGATGTTTTCATTCACTTTGAAGTAGAGCTATGTTACGCACTACATGAAAGGTAATTTTCAAAAATCCATAATAGGGACACTTTAATGGTACAACTGCAAGTTGTTAGAACAGGCTGCCATTAAAAAGCACAATAAAACATTCTATATTAAAACCACATGTTTCTGAATAAATCCACATTAGTGTTACTCACTGAAAGATGACATCAGATAACCTGTGTTGACCTTCCTGGTATCGCTGAAGTTAGGCTCAAGCTCATTTCCTTTTGAATCATATTTTCTGCGATGGATTCGGCTTGGTTTGATGTACAAAACATTGTAGCGCTCCTGAAATAAACACAATTAAGATTTTAATAAAAAGGATATCACAAACTTGCAAGACAAGCAACAATAAAACAATTGCTGAATCACTAAGAGTCATGGAAAAAATATTACCATTTAATGACAAATAACATAATATAACCAACTGTTAATATGTTTGGGGTCAATCCTAATTTGTTTTGTTTTTGAACAGTCTCTTATGCTCACCACAGCTGCATTTATTTGATAAAAATACAGTCAAACAATAATATCGTTAAATGTTGGCTTGATCTACCATCTTCTGAGCCAAATTTTAGACTGTATCTCCTCCTAGAGCTTTAAAGCTACAGCCACCAAACTCAGGTCAGACCTTTAGACTGTTCTGACTAGCAACATGCCAACAGCATGCAAATTCATGTTAAAACATGCTAGCAACATTAAATCATGTTAAGACATGCTTGCAAAATGCTAAACTATGTTAACAAAATTCTAAATCATGTTAACAACATGCTAATTCATGTCAAACCAGGCTAATTAATGCTAACATGTAAAGAATGCTAGCAACATGATACACAATGTTAGCAAACATGTTAATTCATGACAAACCATGTTAGCAACATGCTAATTTACGGTAGTAACATTTAAAAAAATAAATATTATAACAATGCTAGCAATGTTAAAAAATGCTAGCAACATGTTAAATCATATTAATATACACAATTGTGCTAACAAAATGCTAAAAAAAAATGCAAGCCATTCTAAATCATGCTAACAACATGCTAATTCATGTTAACATGTTAATTCATAAAAATTCATAAAACATGTTAATGCTTACAACATGTTAAAAATGCTAGCAACATGACAAATAATGCTAGCAACATATTAAATCATGCTAGCAAAATGCTAAATCATGTTAACATGCTAATGCACGCTAAAACATGTGAACAAACATGTTAAAACATATTACATGATAAAACATGCTAGCAATATACTAAATCATGCTAGCAGCATGCTCGAATTAATGATAAACATGCAAATGCTAACGAAATGCTAGCAAAACATAAATCATGCTAGGAACAGCCAATTCATGCTGACAATATATTAAAACATGTTAAATCATCTATCTGATAGACTTTATTCCCTACAGCATTTAAACTTTAAACTACTTCAAACGTAAAACCTTCAAATTGCTAGCTTTTAAAGCTTTGTCATCAAACTTTACTCATCTAGTTACAATTAAAAAACGCTGTTTTCTATTGTAATTTTATAAATGTACCTGTGATGCAAAGATTAATTTTCAGCATTATTACTCCATCTGTCACATGATCCTTCAGAAATAATTATATTCTATTATGCTGATGTGATGCTCAAAAAACAATTCTTATTAACAATTCAGGTTAAATTGTGGACACCATACTTTTTTCAGGATTCTCTGATGAACAGAGCTTTCTAAAGAACAGCATTTATTGGATTTTTTTTTTGTAACAGTGCATTGACCCCAGACTTTTGAACAGTTACTTTTAAAGTAGTGAATGATCATGATTGCAGTGTAGCTACAACTTGAGTTTCTGAGATGAGGAACAGTCTGGATGAGGAACAAGTTCTCTAATAAACAAACACTTCACCTTTCTGTTGTTCACATCTGTTATGACATGGCGTGACATATCCAGGACCGCCCCCTCTAAAATGACACCATGACCACTGGAAAGCGAAAATGACACATAAAACAGAATGCGAGAGCCAAAGAAAAAAGTTTAGTTACAAAATACTATGGTAACGATATTTTCCACCCGAATGCACAGTTGCAGTGTTGCTATAACACCATAACTTGCTGTTATAAAATTGACTAAATATTCTATATTGACACATATTAATTTGGAGACGTTATCCATATTTGTAAGGGAGACGAGGAGAAGCAAACCAGGCTGTGCATTCGATGTCGACAACTGCAAAAAATCAGACTTTAAAGTTTTACCTCTGAGGAACTATTTGATCCCATGTGGAGGATAGTTTCTCATTATGCACAGGTTTGTTTAATAACGCAGTGTTGTCATAAATGCGACTCATCTTCCTCCGATGATTTTGATTTCGTCGAAAGCTCAGCCACTTCCTGGTTACGTCATCATGAAATCTTTATCCATTCGAAACGCAATTTAGAGATGCAGGGAAATGTTGTGTACTTGTAAAGTACATAGAAAATACGCGTTATGATTATCTTTCTTTCAGGCGTGCTTCTTCTTGTTTCAAGAACACTGGCCGTGATCTTTATTTGCGCAAATGAAGTTGACAAAACAGTCAACTACTAGACAGTAGTGAAAAGTCAAATAACCACATCACAGTTTTATGATAGTAGTGAGCATTTTCTGCTATTTGAAGTGCACCAAACATTTTTGTGTTTTATAGGGAGGTAAAGTATCAATTTACAATGTTTTCAACATATATTGTTTTTATTACATAGGCTACCATTCATATCATCAATAGTAGCCTATTTACTGAACTGAACATAGAGCACTTTGGGTAAGAGTCTGATCCATATCTATTTAAAAAACACCATATTAAGATTTTTTTTTATTTCATGGAAATATTATTTTTGCTTTGTGAAATGTAATACATTACACAATAACATTTACACAACTACACATTACATAAAAATGAATAAAATAAACCACTGACAATAAATCACTGGCAATTAAACACACACGCAATAAGAAACAGTCATACAACATAGCACTCTATGGTAATAAAGATAAATCCATAAAGCATATCATATAATTATTTAGATTTTAATTATCTGCCAACATCTACACACTTGAATATTTAGTCTCTCTGTTATGGCTTTGAAAAGACATTGCCTGTCTGAGATCTTTCTGGACACATGAGTGTTAAGCCCTGGCTTTTTTCATAAAGTAAGTCCCTGTGTTGGACTGATCTGCTGGTCGCTTCTTTTCCGAGCTTGATGTGTCTTTGAGACTGACTGATGATTGTCGCAGGATCCCCTGTAGAAATGAGTAAGAATATATGATTCATTTTATTATTATATGTTGTTAAATATTATAGTCTCCAAAGACAACGGAGAGCAACTTACGGTAACAGGCAGTAAACTGTCCCTAGATAAGCTTAAATAAACGCAAGATAGCGTCATACCTCATCTTCTAAATCAACTTCCCTTCTTTCGTGAGATGAGCTGTTTGGACTCTGCTCTGATTTTACACCTGTAAAAAGCACCACCTCTGAGATAAACTGTCCTGATCATTGCAATAACAGCCACAAAGTCTCTATAACACACAATAAAACACAAGTCCAGAAGGTATTTAGACTCAAAACCCTTTGCTCACTTGCTATGAGTCAAATTACTCGAGTCAAATTATTTTACAGCAACAAAGAGCCTTACAGTGTTTTGGGAGGTCCCGTAGCTGGATGTTTAACCACACATTGCGTCTCTGAGCCCACTCACCCGGGGCTTCCACCTCATAAAGACGGTCTCGTTCTTCTTTGTGGATACCGAGATACTTCTTGCAAACTGTAAACAATTACACAAGTTGTGTAAGCTTTGGGTGCCAGGCTTCCATTACATGGATAATAACAGATAAGAGTGGTTTTATTAACACCCAATGAAACCACTGTTATATCAGTTCAATATAAACTATTGATTCCGCACGCACATGGAATGATAATTTAAGAAATTTACTTACAGTTGTAATATATATATAATTTATCTTATATATAAATCTATATTTTTTATTAAAAAAAAAATATATATATATATATATATATAAAAATATATATATATATATTGGGTTTTTTTTATTAATGTTTTATTGTTATTATTTTATATATTTTATATATATTTTATTCAGAAAGAATGTATTACATTGATAAAAAGTTACAGTAAAAACATATATAATGATACAAAAGATTTATATTTCAAATAAATGCTATTGTTTAGAATGTATTCATATACATCAAATAATAAAAAAAATGTTTTTAACACTGATAATAAGAAGAAATGTTTTGAGCACCAAATCAGCATATTAGAAGGATTTCTGAAGGTGACACTAGACACTAGAGTAATGATGCTGAAAATTCAGCTTTGCCATCACAAGAATAAATAACATTTTAAAATATATTAAAATAGAAAACAGTTATATTTTAAATTTCAATATTTCACATTATGTCAGTTTTTTTTTAATCAAATAAATGCAGCCTTGGAGGCAGGTAAAAAAAAAAAAAAAAGCAGACCCCAAACTTTTGAACATTAGTGTATACATACCTCCATACATGCCAGGAGACATAGGAAAGCTAATTCCCAGAATGCCCTCTGAGGCTTGGGACAAACAGAAATCCTCCAGCATCTGTAAAGCAAGCCCGGTCCTTCTCCAATGAGAGCGAACAAACACAGTGTCCAGCACAGGGAGCTGATAACTCTGAACCGTGCAGCCGTCACACAGGCTGCCTATGAAAAAACAACACAAAAAATTGTGATCAAGCCATTTTTCCCCCCTAAATCTACGCCAAATTTCTACGCATGCTAGAAAAGAAAATTACCCCTTTTTTTGACGGTGTAAAACCCAACCGCTTCTCCGTTTTGCCAGAGAATTTTTCCATGTTCCCACAAGGAATAGGCAGAAAAATATAGGTCTTCTCCAAGAGGCCTTTCCAGAATTCCAAATATAACTTGACTGAGCAGGAATAGCACAACTCTCTCCATCACTGACTCCACCTGGGATGACAAGAACTGTCAAGAGCTCTCATGGAAATGGTAACAATGCTAACATCATGACATTTCTGCTCAAAACATTGCTAAATGAACAAAGTTTGCCAAACGAAGTGCTACTCACTAACACAAGTCCACATCTTGATTTGTTCGATGTCTTCAAAACATCACCAACAGGCCACCATTTGCCTTGCAAATACACAGCAACCACTAAACGAATAGGCTATATGTTATCCAATGAAGTAGAATGGCACAAAACAGGTATTAAAAGGGGGAATGCAGCATTTTCTGGACCTTGTGTTTCATCCTCTGGCATGTGGAGAGCAAGAATAAAATGTGATAAATCACCATCTCTCAGAAATGCAAGCCGACCAATGTTCTCACAGGTTACTTCCACCTTTTAACAAAAATATCACCCTTTTATGAGGAATTTAAATAATATCTGTCAAAAACTAATGAGCTGCCTACCAAGACAGTATTTTCTGGCTAGGCAACTCACAAAATGTTGACACTATAACTAAATTCTGTATTGTATACAAGTGTATTTGGTCTCACTTTCTCTCCACGAGGAAGGGTGAAAGGCATGGCACCATCTGACTGGACACTGGACAAGTATTCGTCATATCCTGTGCTCAGCTCGCCATAATGCTGCACAGGTAGATCCACAGGATAGGGTTTCACTGGAAAAACGACATTTGTTCTGTTTACACGGTCACTAACTATAGGTTTTAATTTCATTATGACATTATGGCACACTTTTCAACCATGTTGAACGACGTCACGTGAAATAAGTAGCACTTTATTGATTGTGACAGAACTGCGCTTATGTGACTGTTTATAGACTGTCAGAGAGGCGTGTATTGAAAAGTAACGCGAGAACATGTTTGCATGAAAAATAACCTTTTAAGGCCCGTTTTAACATAATGAAATTGTTAGGAATGCTCTTGGGAAGTCCTTACCTTTAAAAATACTCTCCAGTTTACAGTTGGATTCCATTTTGATAGTTGTTCGACCTTTGAATGTTTCTAAACAGAACAACGCCATCTAGTGACTATGAAGGGTGATGAAGAGAAATTCATTCAAGAATTTGAAGATTTCATGTCTTTGTGGCTACATCTGAGCTGAGACATCCTGTTACACACTGTGTACAATTGTGTTGCATTTAAGCCTGGCATTACATGCGTATAGTATCATATTAATGAATGTATCATCATCATCATCAGGATTTATTTCACAATTTCTTGAAAATAAATAAATAAAAACACATTTACTAAAAAGATGTATGCTGAATCCTTAGATTATTGTACCTACCCACCTACCCTTTTTCATTATAATTTCAAATAAGCGTCACTTTCACTACTTGTTTTAAGATACAAACAACAAACATCTCCCAAAACGAAACGTGTATTATGCATTAATACACTGTAAAAAATATTCACCACATTTTTAGTTCGAAATGACTTAAATATCCCTGTTGACTGTACTTAAACATTTAAGGCAGCAACTTTTTTTTACAGTGTACTATTGTATTAACATAATTATTCATTTGAGTTATATTGATCACTTTTATTTTTAAACTTATCCCCCAAATTGAACTAGCATACACATTCTTAATTCCTTGTCACCGTTTTCCACAATTTAACCCCTTTGACCAGTAGAGATCTATTTTTTGATTTGTCCTTGCACTTATGCTTATGTTGCACCCCCATTACAGTCAAAAACTGTCATGTTAGACAAACCTGTATTTACTGTATACTAATAAATGAAAATATTTTTAAAATTAATGTTCAAAGGTATACACTCCACAGCAAGGTTGTGTACTTTTTATAGTATTATCTCTCATTTAAGGTTAAAAAACAAACATGCCAACAAGACATGCCAATGCCAACATGCCATCAATTTCCAAAAAGTGACTATTCCCTGATTGAGAGGCAGTGTTGCTATGTCCAGTTTTTACTTTGTCCACAAGATGGCAACATCATCATACGAATGTGAGAGTGAAATGGAAAAATACATTGAATGTTTTTTTTTTTACAAACAGGTGAGCCACATGTTTTCATGTTTGTTTTAAAAAACATGTTATAACAACAAATAGGATAATAAGAACAAAATGTATAAAGGTATGATAACGTAAATAGCTACATTTTTATTTTTGTCATTTTCCTGTAGTTTTGTTAAATACATTATTTCAAATTGTACAAGAACTGTTAATATAAGGGTTAAAATCGTATACTATAACATTTGTTGTTCTAGAACAGCCTGAAATTTCAATAAAACGCCAGGCAAAACATGACCATATTATCAGCATATAAAATGTATTATATGTATTATTTTTTTTTACATTCTAGATTGCTTTGATGAGAGCCTTGATGTTACATTCAATACAAATGCACTATTCTTTGCAGTGAGCTACTTTTTGGCCTTGTTTTACTCTGCTCAAAACTGCAGTCATGATACTGTACACTCTCAATCGCTCCTGCTATGGAAAATGCATTCTGCGTCCGTTTTATTCCCATCTCCCTTCATCTCCATTACCCATAAACCACTGACTTCCCACTGAGAAATTGCAGACATTTCTGAAATTCCTTTCACTAGGAAAGGCTAGCTTGGATTGTTAAATATGCTTTTGTAAAGCTGAGAGTTTATCCTTTAAAAGGGATTGACTGTCACTCGGCTGTTTGGATATTTGGCATGAGAGTAAATACTGCAACAAAGTAAATTAGGCAAAAGACTTTAATACATGGTTTCTGTTTAAGATGTAAAACAGGATCTACATTCTGTAGGGACTTGTTTTCCTTCCTTGCTTTGTCGTCAGGCTGTTTTTGTAACCCATGCGGGATTCCTTGAGTGTCTTCAATCCGTGTCACATGATCAGACATTACAAGAGGATTATGACATTGGCCTTGGCTATACTGAACCATGGCCTACTTTGTAAAGATGACACTGACAAAAATAATGACATTCTCACTCGTCTAGACTAGATTATCATGCAATATAAACATAGGCCTATGGTCAACAACAAATATGAGCTGAACGGCCACTCAAGATGTCTTTCTTTTTTCAATTTTAAAAATACTGTTAAAATGGTTATAAATACGACAAATCTTATTGGTTTAGAGTTTCTTTTGTATTTTGAAGTTGTACATTTAAAGGCACATTATGTAAGTTTGGCCGCTAGAGGTCGCTTATTCAAAACAAAGGCGTAGCTTGATGACGCAGTGATTTCACAGAATCATGGCAGTTGTTATCTTTACCTTTATAAGCTGGTGGAAACAAATCCAATGTATTTCTCGGGCAGAAATCATATTCATGGTTGAGCTAATGTATTAAAGATTTATTAGCATTTCTGTAGTATGAAGCAGGTTGGGGCTGAAAGCCGTTGGAGCCGAACGAGGCGGCTGGAGTGATTGCTAATGAGAGACAAGCACGACACACGGCTCGAGAGCAGTGGAGCTTTTATTATGCCACAGGCGAATGCTTCCGCTTCTTCCGGTCATGTGTATGTGGGGTAACGCAGCGCTGTTTTATCATATTAGATACATTATTTGAGTGTGTTAAAAGTTATGTTATAATGTGTGTTAGTTCGGCGGCTACTATGAGACACTTGTTGCACACTGCAAGCTAGATCGATATTAGGCATGGTAAAACATGGTACTCGCGATAAATCAAGAAAACAATATTTAAACGATAAGACCATGGGCTTAGATTACGCGGGGGACGGGGGGGACATGTCCCCCGCACTTTTAATAAAACGTACATTCGTTCCCCGCACTTTTACCGGGCCGCACCGGTCCTAGTCGAGCCGCTCCGTGCGGGATTCGAACCGGCGTCTAGTCGCAACGCTCTTACTGGCCTACGTCTGTAAGCAAGTTCGTTTACGTAGAAGCCAACGTAAATAAATCTAGATTTAAATTCAAAGACACAAAATAATCTATATTCGAATCCAAAAATGAGGCGATCTGAACACTATGGACTGCCAACACTCTCGTGCAACACTCCAATTCATACTCGAAGCCATAGGGCGCGCTCTCAAAGAAAGAACAAAACTGATTAGTAGAAGTAAAACCCTGTCACGTCCCAAAGGCATTCAGCGCTGTAGCAGCAGCTGAATAAAAATAATCGCTATGACTGATGAAACGTGACAACAAACGCGATTGCGACAATATATGGTTTGTGTTTTTCCAGCCATCTCAAGGTATTTATTGACAATAAAGAATATGAATAATGCAGTGCTAACTGACAGCCTTTTTAATGTTTAGTATCTTCTGCTGGCCAAGGCTGCATTTATTTAATAAAAAATACAGTTAAACATTAATATTGCGAAATATATTCACATATATATTCACAGATGTTTTAATTTGTAATGATATAGTAAGGTGTAATTTATTCCTGTGATCAAAGTTGAATTTTCAGCATCATTACTCCAGTCTTCAGTATCACATGATCCTTCTGAAATCATTCTAATATGATCATTTGATGAAAATGAAACATTTATGATTATAATCATTGTTGAAAACAGCTGTGGAAACCATGATGCAGTTTATTTTTCAGGATTTTTTAATGAATAGAAAGTTAAATGAACAGCATTTATATGCATTGAATAAAGCATACATCTTTTGTTATATTATAAATGCCACTTGATCAATTTAATGCATGTTTGATGAATAAAAGTATTCATTTCTCTCTTTTTTTTTATCTTACCACCAAAAATTTTGAATAGTTTCATGACAACTGTTTTCAACATTGATAATAATCATAAATGTTTCTTGAGCATCAAATGAACATATTAGAATGATTTCTGAAAGATCATGTGACACTGAAGACTGGAGTAATATGATGATAAATTCAGCTTTGATCACAGGAATAAATTACAAAGATTTTTTTCTTTTTTTACTATATATTACATTGGGATAATATTTCACTGTATTACTTTTTTACTGCATTTTTTATTAAATAAATGCAGCCTTGGTGAGCTGAAGACTTCTTTCAAAAACATTTAACAATTGTAATGTTTCCAAACTTTTGGGTACTGTATATTTTCTGCCTTATTCAGTAATATTTTTTTTTTTTACAAAGCAAAAATCCATGGGGACTTAATGCACAAGTGTTTGTAGTACATAAACCAATCATAAAATTGGCATAACATATAGGGAAAACATTATAGATATTAGTGGTTATTGTTCAGCAGTGTATTTGATATCTTACTGAATTAAAAGCAAGAGATGAGATCAATTAAATCTGTCAATTAGACAAAGGTCAGAAAAAAACTGGTATTACACCTGACATTTCTGTCCCCCTCACTTCTAAAAAGATGGCTACGCCCCTGGATCTGTGTTGAGCTATATAACAATTATTCGTTTTATGTTGATGAATGTATCCAAACAGTTGCTCATCTCACAATTTTCATACCAGACCATTTACATGTTATTCAATTCAAATGAATGACAATTGTACAATTGAATTATGTAAATCTCAAAAACAGGCTGAAATATTTTTTGAGTGAGTTTAGACGTATGAATAAACATTTAATATTTTAAATGCATTCTATTAATCTAGGCTTAATAGCCTTGGGTCTCTTTAAATAAGAAAGTTACTTTCTCGGGACAAAAATACAGTATACAGGCCTAATGTTGAACAGAGATGACACGGCATCATCACGAACGGATAAATGGATTGTAATTGTAAATCCGTTCATTGGCAAAATACAGGTGCTGGTCATATAATTAGAATATCATTAAAAAAGTTGATTTATTTCACTAATTCCATTCAAAAAGTGAAACTTGTATATTATATTCATTCATTACACACAGACTGATATATTTCAAATGTTTATTTATTTTAATTTTGATGATTAAAACTGACAACTAAAGAAAATCCCAAATTCAGTATCTCAGAAAATTAGAATATTACTTAAGAGCAATACAAAGAAAGGATTTTTAGAAATCTTGGCCAACTAGTATGAACATGAAAAATATGAGCATGTACAGCACTCAATACTTAGTTGGGGCTCCTTTGCCTGAATTACTGCAGCAATGCGGCGTGGCATGGAGTCGATCAGTCTGTGGCACTGCTCAGGTGTTATGAGAGCCCAGGCTGCTCTGATAGTGGCCTTCAGCTCTTCTGCATTGTTGGGTCTGGTATATCACATCTTCCTCTTCACAATACCCCAGAGACTTTCTATGGGGTTAAGGTCAGGCGAGTTTGCTGGCCAATTAAGAACAGGGATACCATGGTCCTTAAACCAGGTACTGGTTGCTTTGGCACTGTGTGCTGGTGCCAAGTCCTGTTGGAAAATGAAATCTGCATCTCCATAAAGTTGGTCAGCAGCAGGAAGCATGAAGTGCTCTAAAACTTCCTAATATACAGCTGCGTTGACCTTGGACTTCAGAAAACAGTGTACCAAAACCAGCAGATGACTTGGCACCCCAAACCATCACTGACTATGGAAACTTTACACTGGACCTCCAGCAACGTGGATTGTGTACCTCTCCTCTCTTCCTCCAGTCTCTGTGACCCTGATTTCCAAAGGAAATGCAAAATTTACTTTCATCAGAGAACATACCTTTGGACCACTCAGCAGCAGTCCAGTCCTTTTTGTCTTTAGCCCATGCGAGACGCTTCTGACGCTGTCTGTTGTTCAAGAGTGGCTTGACACAAGGAATGCGACAGCTGAAACCCATGTCTTACATACGTCTGTGCGTAGTGGTTCTTGAAGCACTGACTCAAGCTGCAGTCCACTCTTTATGAATCTCCCCCACATTTTTGAATGGGTTTTGTGTCACAATCCTCTCCAGGGTGTGGTTATCCCTATTGCTTGTACACTTTTTTCTACCACATCTTTTCCTTCACTTCGCCTCTCAATTAATGTGCTTGGACACAGAGCTCTGTGAACAGCCAGCCTCTTTTGCAATGACCTTTTGTCTTGCCCTCCTTGTGCAAGGTGTCAATGGTCGTCTTTTGCACAACTGTCAAGTCAGCAGTCTTCCCCATGATTGTTCCCCATTTAAAGGCCTTTGCAGGTGTTTTGAGTTAATTACACTGTAAAAAAAAAAAATCAGGTCTCCAATTGAACATTTTCTAGTGACCGATCACATCTAAATTTTTTAGTTGGCCAAATTGAATTTCTTTGCATCAATTCACAGAAATTCAATATGGCCAACTGAAAAAAGCAGATGTGATCGGTCACTAGACAATATTCAATTGGAGACCTGATTTTTTTTACAGGGTAGCTGATTAGAGTGTGGCACCAGGTGCCTTCAATATTGAACCTTTTCACAATATTCTAATTTTCTGAGATACTGAATTTGGGATTTTCCTTAGTTGTCAGTTATAATCATCCAAATGAAAATAAATAAACATTTGAAATATATCAGTCTGTGTGTAATGAATGAATATAATATACAAGTTTCACTTTTTGAATAGAATTAGAGAAATAAATCAACTTTTGATGATATTCTAACTATATGACTAGCACCTGTATGTGCACTTCCAAAATGTGGAGCCTGGTAATAAATTTTTTTAATATAGCGAACTGATTTCAACTCGTAGCTCCTGTAAACTTGCAAATATGAAGATTAAAAAAAAGTTGCTCATCTGTCTAATAAGACACATAATATATTAAAGCGTCTTTGGTATTTCCATGGTTTCTGCAAAATAAAACTAAATCGAGGGTAATGCGGGGATGATGTCATTGATAGGTGACGCACGGACACGGTCCGTGCCCTGGTTAAAATTGCATATTTCTCGGGATTTGAACATTCTTGGAAGCATTTGGGATAATGTAAGTACACAAGTAAAAAAAAAATAATAAGAAAAAAAATATATATAATATATATAACATTTTTCTAATGGTTTTTGGATATTTGAATACAAAAATCTTACATATTGTGCCTTTAATCCAAGTGATTCAATTATGATGCAACAGAAAATTTTGCTGTTAAAGAAAACAAATTTGAATGTGAAGGTGGATATGTAGCCATAGTAAATTCATGGTTGATAATCTGAAGCTCAGGAGGAGCCGCTAATAGATAATTCCAGCTAAGCTTTTTAGTGGCAACACAACAATCCAATTGATGAATCAAGATTCATGCCATCCAAAAGAAGAGCTGAACTGCATGTTGCCTAGATTGCTGCACTTACAACGACTCAGTTCGATCTTTTTCTCCCAGAGATATACTGTTTAGTAAGGTCAAAATGATGGATCGTACAAAAAAAGAGATTTGTTTTCCATTTGCTGCAGCAAACACATTCTCAGGGAAGTTTCCCCTCTCAACATGTTTACTCAAACAGTCCAGACATAAGGAATGTCTCAGCTATTATTTACAAAAGAGGAGGAAGCGAATACTTGATGGTCAGTGCTCATCTGCAATAAAAATGTTTGGCTCCTGGTTTTGTGGGTGACAACAATAATAATTGTGATCAAGCCAAGCTGCTCTGCAGGAAAACAACTTGTTGCACCCCTCCTGCGGTATGCTATTTTCTCTCACATGCCTTGACGCTCCCTTCGTTTTCAGCTTTATGTTTTTCAGGAATCTATTTCTGTTCACCCGAACATAATTGTCACCCTCTCCTCTAAATTCCCTTTCCTGTCTGGCCTTAGACAAAATGAGAAACAAACAATGTCATCGCTATTGTCAGTGGATGAAATGAAACCAAAGGAAAGGTGGTTTGAGTGGAACGTGAAACTGCACTAGGACAAGTTCATATGTACAGAAATGAATATATCAAGGGAGTTTTGCTTTTGGTGACTGCTCTGCTCTGCTCGAGTGCTCGGCTACAGGGGCTTAACTTTGTTTTGCCAGGACAGAGGTAATCTGGGGCACTATCCTTGTGTTTAAGCTTTGTTGTGAGCAAAAATCCATTTTTGTTTTTGAAAAAGAAGATCTTTGAAAGGAATGTAGGCGAGTAGGTCTGCTTATTCTTCTCTGTACTTCCACAATACATGCTCAGTCTGGGATCTTTCAACAAAATCTAAATCAATTCAAAGGAAGTGTCAAATGTCTTAACATTCAATTCGCAGAAACAAAACCTTTTCTCTGTTGTGCTGAAGATCTGTTGTACAAATGATCTGGAATTGAAACCATCTGTGAACATGGACTGAGGATCGGTTCATTGCCCAATGAGACACGAGACATGACAAATGCTGCATTTTGACGTGTGGAGGCGCCAAACACAAAGTTGCACATTAAAAGACACAAGGTCAAGGCGATTTCCAAGGCTAGGAATAATTCAATTGCTTTTTTTGCTTTATGAATTTAGAAACCAACAGTTTGAAACCATAGAAAATAAATTTTTTGGGTCCATTTTATAGAAAACAAGATAAATTAAAATGCCATTTGAGGCAAACAATCAAACTAAATTAATAATTCATTTTAATTAAATACGCCACATTTTAAACTGAATTTACAATTGTCATACCAGACCGTTTACATTTTACTCAATTCAAATGAATGGAAATTGTACAATTTAATTATGTAAATCTTAAAAACATGCTGAAATATTTTTTTGAGTGAGTTTAGACGTATGAATGTATATTTAATAGCCTATTTTAAATGCATTCTATGAATCTAGAATCTCTTTAAATAAGAAAGTTACTATGTCTGGACAAGGCAGTATAGGTGAACAGAGATGACATGGCATCATCACGAACGGATGAATGGATTGTAATTGTAAATCCGTTCCGTCTCTATGAATGAAATTCTACATCGGATTTTACTTTTAGCTGACTAGACTATGTCATTGGCAAAATATGTGCACTTCTAAAATGTGGAGCCAGGTAATATATAGCTATATATATTAATATAGCGAACTGATTTCAAATCGTAGCTACTGCACCTGAAAATTGGGTAGTGTAAATATGAAGATGAAAAACAAAAAAACAAAACATGCATTCATTTAAAACTACATTAATTAATTGCCTTTAACAGCTCCAATCATGTAGCCTACCAGAGACGATACCTTCCAGCTTTCATAACTGAAATGAAATAGTACTGAAAATCGTCGCTATAATTAATACAATTAACTCGTTTAATCTAAAATCAGTAGACATATGATTCAGAATGTGTTCGGTTATTACTCACACTGTGTTTATGAAACTCGGAACGCAACTTAAAGGGCCAGTGCACAATTATTTAATATTTAAACAGTTTTCCAGGAAATAAACATGGTGTTGTTAATAACTCACGAATAACTAACACTTGAATATTATGTGCCGCTTTTGAAAAGTTTCTTGTGGTTATTCTTGTTGGGGTACTTTTATTTATCGACCTCTGATCTATTTATGCCTGCCTTAATTGTTTTGCCAACTAACTTAAAGGTTATACTTCCAGTAGGCTATACTAATATTTATATAGGCTACTTATAAGCATATACTTTTATGCTTACAATAGCCACATATTTTGCCACTCCAGTACTTAATGGAGAGAGCATAGAGAGTTGTATTAACACCAAAGAATATAAAGTCTTAAGTGCTTTATATGTAGGTTTACAATACAGATTGTTTCAAAGGTTCACAGTAAATAAAAAAATAACAGTTTTAACTATTAGAAAATTCATCAAATTTGAAACTCTACAGAAGACAGTGTCATTATTACAGTTAAACTGATAAAAGAACAAAATGCACAATGAAATGCACATAAAAAAGCCAGAGATGTACAGTGTTTATTGATACAATGCAGTGATAATGAACAGACTTATTATGATGAACTATCATAATAAGTCTATAGACTATCTATCTATCTATCTATCTATCTATCTATCTATCTATCTATCTATCTATCTATCTATCTATCTATCTATCTATCTATCTATCTATCTATCTATCTATCTATCTATCTATCTATCTATCTATAGGGTTGAATATAGATTAACAGTTTCATTGTATATTTAAACAAGAGAAACAAATTGTACACAGGCTAAATAACCAGTTTATGAAGTAAAAGTTAATGATTTCTATTTTTTGTAAAAGTACATGATTGGTCATTTGATGTTTTTTTTTAAAGTAGGGATGCACTAATACCAATACCAATAAGCTTTTAAATGGTTGATATTAATATTCTATTGTGTCTACTTAAAAATAAAGCACTGAAAACTAAAAATCTATAATTTTAAATGATACAGGTGAATCTATCTATCTATCTATCTATCTATCTATCTATCTATCTATCTATCTATCTATCTATCTATCTATCTATCTATCTATCTATCTATCTATCTATCTATCTATCTATCTATCTATCTATCTATCTATCTATCTATCTATCTATCTGTCTGTCTATCAGTTGTTGGATTTTGCAAGAAAGGAGAATTCAATTTCAAATGAGGGCGATTTCACTTGCCTAATTATTCTTCAAAAAATATCGACAGATCTGGTATTGGCATAGGCTATATTTAGCCTGTGTCTATGCCTATTTGTAAATAATGGTGAGTTGCAAAATCACTATTGTTATATAAAACATAAAAAAAAAACATTTTCATGTCACCTTGACATTTGAGATCAAGTGGTCTGCTCGCGCAGACATGGCTGGTTCAGGAGTCCGGTCCATGTTTTGTGATTCTCTCATGCTTGGCGTGTTTCTCTGTGAGAGAAGCCGAGTTTTGTTTACAGCGGTGATTCTACTGAGCGGAGACCGTCAGAAGAGTCGCGGAGGAGTCCGTGTAGACTTGAGAGTCAAACATTAGCCTCACGAGCTATTTATATCAAACAGTTCTTGTTTTTTACGTTGCGGAAAACCAAAACCTGCGTTTGGGAGCTGCTCCACTCTTGCACTTCGACAGAATGTTTTTTTTCCTACCGCAAAACAGACCGAGCATGAGAGCGCGTGAAGACGGTAGGGGAGGGTGAGCAGTTGGTGAAACCATTTTTGTCCTGGCGGATATTTTGGATCGAGCCCTGTCGGGAGGCTTTCATTCATACATAAATACGCTATCCGAGTTGTCAAGCTCTTTGAACGTGACCTCAAAATTCCTCCGTACATCAGTATAGCGTAATTCATCACACTGGCATAAGGTGTTTTTGTTGGGAGAGAAACCGCTCGTTTCGCTGGCTCTACTGCGCGCGTCCCTCTCGGGTTTTCAAGAAATGGAGGCTGAAGATGCAGATTATCGGTCGAGTGAAATTCGTGGCTCTGACACGATTGCATCATTGAATTGCTGGCAAGAATAACAGAATGTTTTAACTGATCTTAATGTTTCCATTAAAGGAAAATTCTATAATTATTACCAGATATCTTTTATCTACTCCCTCCTCGCCTCCCGTTATCTTTACGCGTAAAGGAACTAGCTGCTCATCCAAAGCGGATTCTTCTGGACTTTCTGCTTGCTTACAAGAAGAAGCGTCGCATTTTGCTGCGGTTTCACCTTTTTATTTTTTGGAAAACTGATAATTAGGAATGAGATCTGGAACAGCGAGGGATGTTTGGACCTTATTTTGGGGACCTGTGCTGTTTCTCTTCACCATCTGCCTCTGGTCTGCACATGGAGAAGGTAAAACTGTTTTTTTTAGTGTAATAAGAAAATGACTCCCTATATTATCATTGTCTTGTATTATCAAAACCTTGAATCCCAGTGGTTATGGACTCACGTTATGTCAAGCATGAGTTTTACTGCATGCGTTGCTTTGGATGTTCAGGTAACGTTAGATATCCAGAAGGGCCTAGTAACACGCGACCCAATTTATTATTGAATTATGACCTACTACTACAATTAAATATTAAAATGTTCCTCATACTAACGCCAAACTTTAGATTTTTTTCGTCTTGATGTCTCTGGGCCCATCAGTTAATTGTCGTGACATCGGATGTGTTGTGAGTCTAGTGTGCTTAATGAATTATTCATGAGCTGGGCTACGTTAGAGGCTACGTGAGAATTGGCTTATATAAAGCATTTGCCTATATAATATGTATATTTGACTTCGTATTTAGTCCACACAGGCAATAGGTTAAACGATACACGGTAATATAAAGATTGGCTGAATTCAGTCGAGCATCACGCAGTGAAGTAAGGTGACTGACCATGTGCTTGTTTTAAGTTTCTCAATGTCCTCAGGAGGGTCATATGGGGGAGTTTTGTAACACATTTCGTTTCATTGGCTGTAATTCTGTACTGCTGTCTCAAAGTTTGATATAATATTCACATATTTATGTGCTACAAATTGTGTTTAAATGAATATATAATTCCTGTTGATAGAAACCATGAACGTTTTACTTTTTCCTGTATAAATGTGTTATGTTAATACGAGATATTTGTACAAAATAATTATTATGCCATCCCTCGTTATTTTGTCAATCTTTAAAATGAAAATGGTAGACATATAGGAAACTTTTGAATTTAAAACAGACAGAAATTAAATTAAATGGGAAGATACACATAAAAAAAGGTAACAATTATAAAAACGTCTACTCACAATTGTGGCAAATAAAAGTTATATATTGTCTTATTTTGTGCAGCCTTTTTATGTCTAGTAGAACTACCACCCTGTCTGGACAGACTTTATTTTTTAAAACTTAAAAAAAAAAAAAACGTGAATATGTGTATAAAAAAAGCAGGAGAATCTACTGATTCAGATGATACCAGTTTTGTGTCCATTAACTTTATGCGCAAAAATCTTCCATATTCTTTAAAACAGCTTCAGGTCTTTTGTATACAGTATGTGCTTTGTTAATAGAGCTGTTTACTGATGATGCCTTCAAAGGAGCGAGCAAAGATGAGCGTAACCGCATATGCAGATTGATATCTTAAGGTTTTTTTTCTTCTTCTCACTGACATTTAGATATTTAAATCAAAATAAAACGGCAACAATAACCAAGAACTAGCTAGGTTAGCTGATTACATGAAAGTCCATTGATATTGCAGTCAGTTTGTACTTCCGTTAACACTTTCTGTTCGTTTCTGTTCGTAAACACTGTTTGTTCATGTGACGTTCAGCATAACGCCTAATTTAAAGCAACTTTCTACCTCAAAATAGAGGTATATTTTATTATTATAATAAAGAGATAACTAGGGACAGTTCACCTAAAAGTAATCATACTGTCATGTTCTCACCCTGCATGGCTTTCTGTCTTCTGTGGATAAAAAAAAATGGCAACGTGAAGCAGAATGTCGGCCGCCACTAACATCAACTTTTGTGTTCCACAGAATAGCAACACTTTAAGGGTTAGTTCACCCAAAAATGAAAATTAGCCCATGATTTCCTCACCCTCAAGCCATCCTAGGTTTATATGATAGTCTTCTTTCAGAGAAATAAAATCAGAGTTATATTAAAAATGTCCTGGCTCTTCCAAGCTTTATAATGGCAGTGAATGTTGCTCCGTTTTTGCTCCGAAGTCGTTTTTAAAAGTGCATCTATCCATCATATAACCGCTCCACACTGCTCCGGGGGTTAATAAAGGCCTTCTGAAGCGAAGCAATGTGTTTGTGTAAGAAATAGAAGAATAAACATATTTAAAACTTTAATAAGTAAAATATCTAGCTTCCGCCAGGTTGGAAAAAAATGTAACTGGTGTGCAATGTCGTCAGACGTAAGCACTACACTTTTTCCGTAAGTTGAATATGGAAGGGGATCTAGTGGAAGCTAGATCATTTACTTTATAAAGTTTTAAATATGGATATTTTTCTTAGACAAAAGCATAGCTTCGCTTCAGAAGGCCTTTATTATAAAGCTTCATTATAAAGCTTGGAAGAGCCAGGACATTTTTAATATAACTCTGATTTTATTGGTCTGAAAGAAGAATGTCATTTACACCTAGGATGACTTGAGGCTGAGTAAATCATGGGCTAATTTTCATTTTTGGGTGAACTAACCCTTTAAATGTTAAAAAACATCAGAGAATGGGATAAAAAGTAAGCAAATTTCTAACTTCACGGTCGAAATGAGTGAAAGTTTCGTTAGCTGAGAGATTGCAGTGTCAAAACTGAATTCAGTCTGTCACGGTTACGGCACACGATAAGAGATGATCCGATAGAAAAGCTTAGTCAAGACGGCAAACCTGAAAACGAAAGAAATCCCCGATGTCTGCCTTATCACCTACATTTTTGGACTAGAATAGTCAAACAGGGTTTGGTTAGGCAAGGTTGTTTAATTATATTGGTAAATTCTAATTGTTTGTAACCTGTGGATGTAACAAATAGTTATTGGATTACAATGGGATTTAGACTTGATTTGTTTTTTGGAATAAGCCCAAGGGAGACTACAAGATACATTTTGTGTTGCTTTTTCCCAAGCATATATTCATGTATGGTTTTGTGTATTTTTCTATATCTTTGTATCAGTGTCATTTCTTTGTTAGTGATATGATCAAGTGTTTCACAAGGAAGAAAGGAGAATGAGATGACTGCTGTTAATTTCTTTCCACAGTTTTTAAAGCATCTTGTGGTTGGTGGATGTAGTTGTAATGTTTTCGCAGCTTAAGCATCATCAAATGCCTAATTTGTGATTGTGTGGGGGGCTGCATTGTAGCATAATGAAGGTGGGTCATTCTTGGGTTTAAACTCACATTTACATTCAAAAGGAGTTAGGACGCAATTCAAGGCCATTGACCGGAGTGGCCAGTCCCACATCCAGGCCACTGTGAATGTCAGGGGGGTCTGTTTCTCAGCACCCTGCAGAGACCAGGACCACTGGCCCTATAGAGAGAGGCTTGTGTGGGGGGTAAGCGCTCACTCTTGGACTCCATCATTGCATTGTCCCGCGTGTTTCTTTCTCATGAAGTGCTGCAAAGACACTCCACTGACACACTGACTTTAATCAACGCAAAACTGGTTTCATACTTCTCCACTCCTGGTTTTGTGTCCATTTTGGTTTCTGTTTTCCTGCTTTTAAGGGTTGATTACAGATGAACATTTAGTGGGTATATTTTGATTAAACAAGAATAGAAACAAATTGTTGGACACCGGCTAAATAATCAGTTTGTGAAGTAAAAGTTTATGAAGATTTTTAGTTTTTTTGAACTACTACATGTTTGTTGATTTGATGTTTTCAGTAGGGATGCACTAAATTCTGGCCAATACCAATAAGCTGATAGTTTATATTATTTTTTATTATAAATGGCTGATAGTAACATTCTATTCTATTTTGTCCACTTAAAAATAAAGCACTAAAAACTAAAGTCAATCATTTTAAATGAAACAAGTGAATTTAGGCATCACATTGTTTATCTATCTATCATTCTATAATTTGTTCTATCTATCATTCTATTGTTGTTTGTTTGTTTGTTTGTTTGTTTGTTTGTTTGTTCTATCTATCATTTTTATAGTTGGATTTTTCTAGACAGGAGATTGACTGTTCAGATATCTATCGTTCTATCTATCGTTCTATTTATTGTTCTATCTATCTATCGTTCTATTTATTGTTTTATCGTTCTATATATTTTTCTATCTATCGTTCTGTCTATCTGTCGTTCTATCATTCGTTCTATCTATCATTTTATCGTTGTTCGCTTGTTTGTTTGTTTGTTTGTTTGTTTGTTCTATCTATCATTTTTACAGTCTGATTTTTCTAGACAGGAGATTGACTGTTCAGATATCTATCTATCTATCTATCTATCTATCTATCTATCTATCTATCTATCTATCTATCTATCTATCTATCTATCTATCTATCTATCTATCTATCTATCTATCTATCTATCTATCTATCTATCTATCTATCTATCTATCTATCTATCTATCTATCTATCTATCTATCTTTCTATCTTTCTATCGTTCTATCGATCTATCGTTCTATCTATCGTTTTTACAGTTGTCTAATTTTTCTAGACAGAATGTTGACTGTTCAGAAATATTTAAATTTCAATGATGACAGTTAGACTTAGATATTATCTTTCTGTTTTTTCTGTCAATTGTGAAGTAAAAGCAAAACACTGACTTGGGTAAAGTATTTATCTTACAAAATGAATACCAAACTATAAATATGTCTATCTGTCAGTCTGTCACTTTGCACACAATTAGTGCACACTTATTCCTATACTGTCTGAAAAGGTTGTAAAATATTCCGTTATAAACCACTAAATAAATGGCCATGCTCCAATGGGAAGTCCTCTTTGGTCTTTTTCATCCTGTTCAGTTTAAAAATCTGGTAAGGCTAATAAAATGTAATTTAGCCTCCTTTCAAGTTTCACCACAGTAAACTTTCCATGCCACTTCTTCCAAGTATATGGCAAACAAGCCTCCATGGTCCATTGAGAGAGAGAGGGTGAGTGAGAGGAGAAACATGAGGTTTGAAAATAGAACTTTTAAAAATACACGGCAAGGGAAACAGACTTGGTTTTGTTGATTGGAAGAGTAGTGAGTTTGTTTGTTTTATTGGGCTTTAGCCGTTCACACGGACGGCCTCCGGACAGCCTGGCGGCGGAGCGCGACTCTCGCTGTTTGCTGCTTTCAGATGCTGACACAAAAAAGTCCCAGCGAGGGCCAGCGTTAATCAAAACTGCACCTCGTAGTCCTGAGATGCGGCTAGAAATCGAGATTAAGAAATACATTATTCAGTAATACCCACTCCCACATTCAGTCCTGTATCTTCACAGGCCTCCGTTTGTTTTTAAATGGTCTACAGTCATGACTGTATTAAAATGGCTGTCACCGAAGTGAAACATTCTAGAAGGAGAGAATAGTGGGTGGACTTTAAGTCTTGCTCTGTTTATTTGATAGCCCACCTTTGCATTCTTCAGTCTGTGGTATTCAGTATTCTGGTGTTGCTCATTTGTTTGTGACTAAGGGCGCCTACGCTGTAGGTTTTCGCTGAGTCAGATATCACTCGGAATCCATTGAATTCAACGTGGATGATTTGTGTAAGTTTCAGGAATGAATTTCAAACTTCTCCGTCTCTTTCAACACCGCATCCTACTCATGTAACGCTTTCTCTAGTGTGTAAGCTCCCTCAAGCTGAGCGAGTCTCTTCCTATGACTCAGACGTGCGCCATAGTGACCAACGTTTCTCTTTCTCTCTTCATATTTCTTTATGTCTCCCCATCCCTTGTTTTGGCTCTGCTGAGTTGTGCTTCATCCTTCCTCAATGTGGGAGCGTTCATGCCTTTTCATCCGGTACACACAGCGCTCTGAGTCACTCCCGCTGCCCCTGAATCTGTGTCACTGTGCTAGTTCGTGCCTACATGTTCGCTGCTGGAGTCAAACGGTCTTGAGGCTTCAGTGAGCAGCCAGATGAGGTATTTGCTTAATTAAATGTTAATTTAAAATTGGTCTGCGTGCAGTGACCACCCGTAGATCATTGAACACAGCGAGTGCGGTTGTACTAGCGCTGACAGCTTCACCCTTGTGTGGCTTTTGTTATTTAAAAGGATAGTTCCCCTGAAAATAAAGATTGTTATCATTTACTCGCCCTCATGTTGTTCCAAACCTCTACGACTTTGTCTCTTGTGTATTTTTGTCCTTACAATGAAAGTCAATGTTGTTGTGGACCCCATTGACATTTGGGTTGTGATTCACAGATTCAAATTTCAACCAGAATATGAAATAAATCATAAATAATTTTTACTAAGCATGCACAATAGTTACCTTTCAAAAGTTAAGGGGTCGAGGCTGCGTTTATTTGATCAAAAATACAGTACAAACAGTAAGATTGTTATTGTTGAATAGGTATATTTTGATTTGTAATTTATTTCTGTGATGACAGCTGAATTTTCAGTATCATTACTCCAGTCTTCAGTGTCACATGATACTTCTGAAAGTATTCTAATTTGGTGCTCAAGAAACATTATTATTATAATATATATTCTTATTATGAATAAGAAACGTTTTATATAATATTATCAATGTTGAAAACAGTTTCAAAAGAACAGTATTTATTTCAAACTTTCCTTGCTGAATAAAAGTATTAATCTCTTTTAAAAAAATGTCTTTACCGACCCCACACTTTTGAAAAATTGTGTATTGGTATCATGCTGGTTATCAGCTGATATTAGAGATTTCCCCTATTTAAAATTTTACATTAATCTAAAACTTGCTTCAAGTTAATCTTTTAAACAAAATCACTTAATAACACTTTTAAATGTAATCATTAGCAAATCTTAATTTTCCATAATGCTGTGGTCCCTAAAATCACTTGTAGCATCTAAAACGATTTGCTTTAGTTTAGTTTAGTTATTTAAAATTTATTTAGGGCCCTTTCACACCTACCTTGTTTGGTCCGGATTTTCGGACTTTTCAGTTTGGTCCGAATCAAAATTACAGGTGAGACCACGGACCACGGTCCGAACCAAACAGACGAAATTCGGTCCGGCGAAAAGAGGTAGTCTCGGTCCGGATCAAACTGACAAAGGTTTGGTTCGTTTCTAGTCTGAAAGCATTTTCTGTATGGTTCGGACTTTCAGACCATTTACAGGAAGTTCCTGTTTATGTTTTAGTATTATAATGTTATTTTTTTATTTCATCTAGGCTATATTGATTATCAATGAAAAGATGCGCAATCTTTCAGAAGACACAAGGTCAGAAATTATTTTGTAGAAAGCATTTCTTTAAAGTGAATTTCGTTTTGTATAAATTGTATCTTAATTTTATATCAGATAATTGCCTGGATTTAATAAATAAGAAGCAAATAGTCCATAGCAGACAACAATCGTGACATAGAGAGCGATCACTGGAGCGCGTCTCGTAAATAAACCGAAACTCAGCAGGCTACTTGCCTCACAGACATGAGAAATATGTGTATAGAAAGCTTGAAATGTCCACTTTTAAACTAAACAATTCGAAACGAAAAGAAATAGTCAAGCAATGCGCACTGTTCACTAGTGGCAAAGATATGCATCTGTTCATTTGTTCTTGTCAAAGACGCTGACGTCAGACGCACGTCTGTTTACAAACCAATCAATGTCAAGATGCAGCCCACATAGATGATGACGAGAGGACGTATGTATGTCATGTAGAGTTCTTTAGTCCGCTCGCATAATTGCACTGTGAAACCAAACCAAAACTAACCAAATGTATCAAAACATGAACTTCGGTTCGGACATTGGTGCGGACTTTCAGGTGTGGAAACGCCTTTAGAAAATATAGTGTAGAATTAAGATTTTTGCTATTTATCGGTTACCAACCATAACAGTAAAATACTTATCGGTATAATACCGTTATCGGTATCATCCAGATTTGGTGTACTGTTGCATAATTTTCACTTTGTGGAATTAGAGGTCTTAAATTTTTAGGATTTTTGAAAGATACTAGCCACTCTGTGTGGGTGTATTTCTGCACTATTAGTTGACCCCTATGTTTCGTAAACCTCTGCCTCAGCAACATACCATGTTGTTCCATCTTTCAGGCAGAGTTTTGCTAGCTGAGCATGCGAGGGGGGGCAGAGGTGTTGCATTACTAGTTGGGCTCTGACATATGAGCCCGTGCTTTTGAAGTGAGGGCTATTGAAGGGAAGTGTAGCACCAGACCAGTGGTCAGATGACTTCCAGCATGTGGGGGATTAAACAGCAGTTGAGGTGGCAGGTGTGAGCGCTGCGGAGCACAAAACAGGAACTTTGTCATGCTCCCCTGTGCCCCCTTACTGCGGGGCTGACTCAATACCCCCATCGCAGAGGTCTAATGCAAAGCACTTTTTGAATTCGGGCCAAGATAGAGGAATTAACACTAAATGTCAGCGTTTTGTTGTTTTCCGCAGGAAGGTGCAGGAAATGCACAGCCTATAAGTGCATGTTGAAAGATGTCAGGCTGGTGGCGTTTAAACCTTGGACGAATTCCAAACGGCCTTTTTGCGCCCTTGAAGGGCACTGCGGGAAGGTGACGCTACTCGAAGAGTCTTCTAAACAAAAGTTTGTTAATGAATCCTTTCAATAAGGGCCTGTTAGCGAAGAGTACATGTTACGGTCACTTTCAAGAAGTCATTTTGTCTTAATGTTCAGAAGTGAGGGTTTTTTTTCTATCAAAGAAATGCTTTTATTCAAAAGCATCAAAAAGACTTTTATAATGATACAAATATTTCTATTTCAAATAAATACTTTTCCCTTGAAGATTCTATTCATCAAAGGATCCTGAAAAAAAGTGTCACAGTTCACACAAACATGAATAAGCACAACTGTTTTCAACGCTGATAATAGTGAGAAATGTTTCTTAAAGGTGCAGTGTGTAGTATATATGAGGATCTATTGACATAAATGCGATATAATATACATAACTATGTTTTCAGTGGAGTATAAAGAACTTGCATAATGAACTGTTATGTTTTTATTACCTTAAAATGAGCCATTTCAATCTTCATACACTGCGGGTCCCCTTACAGTGAAGTTGTGAAGTACAGTAGACCTAAATGGACACACTTCTCTACAGAGTGCTAGTCACTCTCTGCTCTCTACGACGACAACATTTTTGTCCTGTGTCGGCCACCGTAGCTTCTCTATGTCCTTTGAAAGGAAGGGGTGAGTGGTGGGCTGTTGCAATTCACAACCTCACCACTAGATGCCGCTAAAATTTACACACTGCACCTTTAAGCACCAAATCAGCATATTAGAATGATTTCTGAAGAATCATGTGAAATTTTTTTTGCTGAAATTTCAGCTTTGCCATCACAGAAATTAATTACATTTGAACACATTAAAATAGCAAACATGTATTTAAAATAGTAATAATATTACAATCTTATTGTATTTTTGATCATATAAATGCTGCCTTGGTGAGGATAAGAGACTTCTTTCAAAATCTTCCTGGCCCTGAACTATTTCTCACGAGCCCGTATGTGACTGGCGTGCACCCTTCTCACTTCAATTGCTCTGCGTAGTGATGCTCACTTTCAAGTGGAATTGGCTCCTTATCTTGTGAGTGGCCAAGCTTTAAAACCAGGAAGAGTTTTATGTCGCCCAGCAATGCTTCACCAGATAACAGTGCAAGTGCGGGAAAACTGCTAAAATAGTGTTGTTTTCCGAGAACGATTACTCAAAGTGGTTTCAGTAACCTTTGATAATCTCTTGAAGATATTAATCGGTCCCACAAGGGTCGTCATTTTCTTTAGGCCACTTTAACAGCTGCAATTAAGACATACTGTAGTGTGGGGCTTTTGGTTTCAAATAAATAGCTGTTTATTTTGTCATTTTGAAATACGATCTGATGGATGGACAAGTGATTGGTGAAGCCAGTAGGCTACAGTCTCAATCTCAAGAATGGCAAAAGATAAGTCTTGTTTTTCCCTCGTCTATCCAAGAGGTATAGGGATTCCTGTGGAAGGCCAGCAAAAGGTTATCAAATGTTAACAGCAACAGTTGGATTTCAGACCAGTCTGTTAGTAGCATGGTGTGAAAACTACAGTCAATGAATGACTCTCCTGGGTTACTGTTTGCTCGTGAAAGACGGGCTCTGTAGCCATTTTTGTTTAGCAGTTGAATAGTGGTCGATCAATATGTCACCAAAGCTGATATATCGGCCGATATTTGGCATTTTTACAAATTATCGCATCAGCTAATACGTTTTTCTGTTTGGTCGATGTGTTGTAAGTGGGACTTTTATTTTGACAGCATAGCAGACTTTTATTATAACAGCGTGGCAGACTTTTTATCGACTTTTTATGTGTGAATCGGATGCGGACCGGTGTTCAGCTGCCACTGGAGATGCATGAACCCTTGATTTCAAACTAAGCAGAACTTTATGCAATTGGCCACTATGTCATATCGATGTAATTTTAATTGTGTGATATGACCAAAATCTTATATCACGACAACGATATATATCACAGTATAGTTATTTTTTCTTTAAATAAGGTTTAAATTTTTTATGATATCAACATTTTTGATACTGCTGAAATGTCATAATTCTTATCACCACTTTCAATATCATTAAAAAAAATCAGGTAAAAAAACCTGAAGACAAATAAACCGTGATAAAGAAAGAGCAAAGAAAACAAACTACAATAGAACTAAGACATAAATGAAATGCATATGTCTTTACTGTGTAAATTAAATATACACTTATTCTTATTAAAGTTACAAAAGTGATTCAGTCAAGAGCAGTGAGAGATTTTATCTCTTTATTTAGTTGTTTAATTAGCATTAATAATGACAGCAGGTAAATTTGGATGCTGTCACTTTAAGACCGAATACGCGGATCCATTATACTCGTGCGTTGTTCCTTCTCAATTTCTCAGTTCTTTCTCAACTGTTTACATTCCCTTCTTAAGACATAAATGACTGTTTGCTTGCAAATACATGGTCACTTTGACACAAGTGTATTTAACCGTTCACGCCTAATTAGGGGGCAAAAAGCATTCAGTTCAGTTCTCATGCGCTCTATGAGCAGCGATTTATGTCGCGCAGCTCTCAGAGAGCGGCCACATATACTGAAATGAGTTGTCTTTTGCTGCTAATTGCGCTTCAATGGTTAAAAATCAACAGCTTTTAAACCGCAGTTCTTAACAATGCATGCAAACGATAAGCTTATCGCCCACCACTAATGTGCTGGATGTAAAATTTGGGTAACCTTGCCTTTATTTGAAAAAATATCAGCTTTATAGGGGCCATCCGCCACCTTGCTCTATAAGACATCGGCCATAAAAAAAAAAATCAATAACGGTGGACCACTACAGTTACATTTTGCATCTTGGTAAGACAATGAGTGCAGGTGACATGAATAAGAGCTGAGCCCATGACCTCTCAGGGAGGATTGGCCAGATAATATGGACTGATTCCTGATGATTATAGCTGAACGCAGAGCTGAACACAATCCTCTTAGGGAAAAATCTTTTGTGGACCTAAACACCGCTGCTCACTGCTGAGGTGGTGTGGGAAGGATGTGAAAGCTTTCCTTTTGTATTATGTTTCTTTCTCTTAAAAAAATGGAATAAGCTTTAGTGACCATTACAAACACACATTTACATAATTCCCAGAGTAGCGCTTTTGAAATTTCATTTCAGATGACTTGACAAAATATTAGTTTTGGCCAGAGTGTGATGCAAGTGGGTCATAATGACCGTAATTGTCATTTAATCTGGACCCCAGAGGTTATGATTTGAACGGAATAAGCCACATATGTGCTCACTCATATAACTTGCGGCCAATGAGTGGGTTTCAGTTGTGTTTTTCACTACACACATTCTCATCTCAATTTGTTATGGTTAGTTTGAATGGTAAGGAGCACTCTGCTATTTGGAGGTAGAGACTGACTGATATATATTTTTGTGTAAAAGTTATCGTTTAGCTTGTAATTGTAATTGTCAATAATAACTTGCAATTGTTTTATTTGTGCATATCTTTTTTAAAATATTGAACACATTAAATCATATTATTTGTAGCTAATAATCACCATCCTTTTTCCATGGCCATCAAAGCTGCATTTATTTGATAAAAAACGCAGTAAAAACAGTAATATTGTGAAATAGGATTAAAAAACTGTTTTCCATTTTAATTTGTTTTAAAAAGAAATGTAGTCCTTTGGTAAAGCTGAATTTTCAGAATCATTAATCTAGTCTTCAGTCACATGATCCTTTTAATATGCTGATTTGCTGCTCAAGAAACATTTTTATTATTATCATTGTGTATTATCACAGTCGTAATATTTTTGGGGAAACCATGATACATTTTTTAGAAAGGTCAAAAGAATAGCATTAGTTTGAGCTAGAAATCTTTTGTAACATTATATGATTGTTTTACTATCACTTTTGTAAAAAAAAAAAAAAAGGTTTCTTTTTTCTTTTTTTGATTAATCGCAATTAACCTGAAATTGTGCTTAAACTGAATTAATTCGCTTTTTGCGGTTATTTTTTATGCGCAGCTTGTCAGTGAATTACGTCTGTGATCAGTAGTAAAAGCTTCTCCATCTGAAAGCACTGCAAGTTTGAGTCGCTTGCATGTGAAAAAGCAACACACATCAAGCATCTTTCCAAACATGAGAAGCGTTTATGAACCTCTTGTCCAATAAAAGACAACATTTAATAACATGTTTTTACTCCAAACTCAATTCATAACGACTTCTTCAGAATAACGCACACAACATATTATTGCATAGTATTCTATACAGTGATAAAGGCTATGTCTAAGTTTAAATATACTTTATTATCATGAAAATACCCAAGAAGGCTTCAAGAACTCAGATAAACCATATATTGTCGTAGTCGTGTGTTTATTAGTCATGTAGCGCTGTTTATTCAGCTACAGCGATAGTATGATGCCCATAGGGATTTCCTGGAATGACGTGCGTTATCATACTTCAACGGGGCATATTTGTAGTTTCTGCACGAGAGCATTTACTACTGATCACAGAGCCTCGCTTCACTGACAAGCTGCTCATAAAAAAATTGCAGCCTTTGCCAAATCGCGTGCGGTTTAATTTCGATTAATCACGCAGCCCTACTTGGTTTCCATCTCTGCTGCATCACCTTGAGTATCGCAATTCCACTTCACATAACGGCATATTAAACAATAAAATGTTCTGATTGGCTGTGACTATGCTGCATCATGCTGCATTTTTACCTAACCCTAACTCATACTGCCTGCTGAAATGTATGGAGTATCTGGTATAATAACATTTAGCCTGAAGTAACATGGGTGCTTTATAGCCAAGCAGCAGTCATCTTCTACTGATTAATGAGTCAGGATAGATTTCCATTTACAGCGACCATATTATTAATCTTATTTACCATCTTCTCAAACTTTCAGTGTGGGTCTCAGTCTGTTTCAATCATTTGCTATAGTAAGCAGAAAATCAAACGTTATTGTTATTGTGTGTGACTAAAACTGTAAACTTCCCTACGAAGCATTTCAGAGTTTATGTAAGCTGAAATTTTTCAAAAGTTTGCAGAAATAATCTTGATGTTTCTATAGGATCATCTTTGAAAACGTGTAGTCCTGCTGCTTTTAGATGGAAACTATATTTCCGGTTGCACTGGATCCTTTAGCTGTAAAATCTGACCTGTTGAAAGCAACATCAACATGACATGGGTGGAGAAGTGCTCAGACGCTTCTCTGACGGGCAGTGTTTACGGAACAACCGGATCTTTGGAAAGTGAATAGGAACTGGGTGAGCTCTTTGGCCTCGGATCATCCTGGGCGATTCAATGTGGAGGTCAACTGGTGGGCATGTTTGTGTCAGTTGGCTTCACGCTTCTTGTGTGGCAGTTTTAGGAGACATGAGACATGATTTTCAGCACGTTGCACTTTAAAAAAAATCGGTTTCTGAGGCAAAAAATGTTTTTATGGTGTACGTGTTTTCCAATTCAAATAACCTTTTAGCCATTTTTACATGCTGTCAGGTGTTTTTTTTATACTGCAGTTTCATCTACTTTTGTGGAACTGACAGACACCATATCTCTCTGTCTCTTTCCTACTCTGTGTCTCCTTCTTTGTGTCTTTCCAGACTGCCTGAATTTATTAATGGGTCCAACCGGAACTGAGGACTAAAGTTTCTCTTTATCAACAAACAAATTAGTCTTTGTGTGTGAGTCACTCCGGCTCTCCTCCCTCTCCCGGGATTGTGAAGGAGAAAAAAAAATGCCGCAATGAAACAAAGGAGACATGCAGCTCCATGACTCCCAAGTGCAGCCCTGGGGCATTTGCGATGATACGGGAAAGCAAATGCTATTTTTTTTCATGGAGCAATCATTTCCGTTCTAAATTTGGATGAGCATAATACACTGTCAGGAGCAAATAAAGATCTTTTTTAAACAACACACTTGCTATTTTTGGCACACTGGTTATGGAGTAACCTCAAATGAGATTTAGATTCATGAAGCGTGTCATTTTCACAGGAAATTCGTGTCAGGAAAAGCGCTTTCCACTCCTGTCAGAATAATGCACAGTAGGCAATCTGAGATTGCTGAAATTTTGACCTTTCTGCATTACTCAAAAGTTCACCATCTTCTGCGCCTTGCAGTGGGCTATTTAGATCGTGGTTGTAGAGAGAAAGATTGATAAGGTTGTTTCTGTGTGGGACCATGTGTTCTGGCAGGGAGAAACATTTCCATTTGTCTCATAGAGGCCCTGTGATATTGTCTCTATCAGAGAAGGTGACCTAAGCCTCTGTAAGAACATAA
Source organism: Gobio gobio (assembly GCF_949357685.1). Classification (NCBI taxonomy): domain Eukaryota; kingdom Metazoa; phylum Chordata; class Actinopteri; order Cypriniformes; family Gobionidae; genus Gobio; species Gobio gobio. The sequence continues at coordinate 44,628,978 of NC_137115.1, read as the reverse complement.
AAGGTTTAGCCAAAGGAGCTCATATGTCAAGGCTATTCTTCTGCTGATCTTTTCCAACTTCTAGGACACCATACATTTGTTTTGTTATCATGGTGTGAATTACTCCTCTCACTGTAGATGGCCTGTAGTATGTAAATCTTTTTGACCTTTCATACTGTCCCTTTAGTTAGGGTCATGCTACTGTTTAACTGTGTTATCTTTGAAGGCTTTTGGCATTTGCTTAATAGTCTTTGGCTCTTCAAAGCATTACGCATGCAAATTATAATTTAGTCCTTTTAAACCCTGCCCCATCACAATCGATTGCAAGCTTGCATTCATTTTTTGAGTGCAACACCCACATTTCAAAATCCAATCAAGAACTGATTGGTATAACCAAGTTCCTGCCCAATGTCCTTTTCATTCAAATGTGTGTCATAATATTGTAAAAAACTAAGATCTGTCACTGCTTCCGTTTCACCAGTACTTTAAATCCAATATATCTGTGGTTTTTCCTTATTTTTCCCTGTAGTGTGTTCTTCTTAAACCAATGGGAAGGTAACACTTTAGAATAATGGTCATTCATTAGTTAACATTAGTTAATGTATTAACTAACACGAACTAACCATGAGCAGTACATTTGTTACTGTATTTGTTCATCTTTGTTAACGTTAGTTAATAAAAATCCAGCTGTTCATGTTTTTTTCCTGTTCGTTCACAGTGCATTAACTAATGTTAACAAGATTTTAATAATGTATTAGTAAATGTTGAAATTAACATTAACAAAGATAAATAAATGCTTTATAAGTGCAGTTCATTATTAGTTCATGTTAACTAATGTAGTTAACTAATGTTAACTAATGACCTTTATTGTAAAGTGTTACCAGTGGGAATTTATGTTTATACTATTGCTTCATTGATTTAGCTGTAAATGACAGATGAAACCAGAAAAGTATGGAGCAATCAATCATGGCCTGTGTGTATGAAAACAAAAGTCTGAAAGAAAGGAAATGCATGAGAATGATGGTACTTCATTAATATATGCTAACACTTTTGAGTGAAAATTAGTATTTATGAAGAACATTTTTGAACTTGAATAGACTGAACTGTGAAATATGGATGTTCCATAACAGAATGGAACCAGATCGAATGCTAGGATGCTAAACAATTGTATTTTAAATAGCTATATTGATATTGGTTGATGATATCCAATTGCCTGTGCGGCCTACAGACGTTTCGGCAATTTTCTGCCTTCACTGACTTTAAAGAGAGAAAAATAACCAGGAGCAGCATTGATATGAAGTGGCAACGCAGTCAATCCTAATTCTGGGAGTGCTACAGTGTCCGAGGGTTATATAGGATAACTTCTGTAAATATAGGATAAGCTCCTGTAAATTAAGAGCATGCTCTGAGATTATTTTTATTCTTCAATTCTGACTCAATTCAAGTCATGCTTTTGTAGATGTTTGACAACCAGAGGTGAGCTTTTGTTGAAAATTATATATCGTCTATTTATTTCATCACAATATCCTTGAATGAATATCCTCAATATTTATTTATTTATTTATATTTATGTATTAATTTCTATTAGGGCTGCACGATTTATCTCAATTAACCTGAAATTGCGCTGGAACTAATTTGGCTTATTGTGATTATGAAATCGCAAAGGTTGCGATTGTTATTTATTAATTTTTTATGCGCAGTTTGTCAGTGAAGCACGGCTCTGTGATCAGTAGTAAATGCTGCTCCATCTGAAAGCACTGCGAGTTTGAGTCGCTTATAATGTGCATTTGAAAAAGCAACACGCATCTTTCCAAACATGTGAAGACAACATTTAATGATGTTTTTATTAATAGTTGAGCATCCTTCTGAGATGTGGCTTCTTACACAGAATAAGGCACACAACATATTATTTCATAGTATTCTATACAGTGATAAAGGCTATGTTGCTTAGCAATGATACATTTATAAAAGTATAAATATACTTTATCATCATGAAAATGCCCAAGAAGGCTTGAAGAACTCTGATAAACCATATATTGTCGTATTAGTCATGTTAAAACGATCAAAGCATTTCAGTCTTCTGGTTATTCAGCTACAGCGATAGTATGATGCCCATAGGGATTTCATGGAATGATATGCGTTATCGTATTTTCCCGGGGCATATTTGGAGTTTCTAAGTAAGAGCGCCCTCTGGCTTTCAGATAGAGCAGCATTTACTAATGATCACAGAGCCGTGCTTCACTAACAAGTTGCGCATAAAAAAATGCAGCCCTAATTTATATTAATAAAGAAAAATGCATACATTAAAAATGTAGGCTAAAAAAATGTTAATAAAGAAGCCTTAAAACGTTCAGTTTTGGAAATATTTGTCTAACTGTACAAAATCTAACTTTTTTTTTTTTTTTTTCATTCCAGTCTGTGGTCCTCACATTGATATCCGCAATGACATCAGTGAGTTCAAGAAGCTGGAGAACTGCACGGTGGTGGAAGGTTACCTGCAGATCCTTCTCATTGGAGACAAGAATAACAATCTCAACCAGGAAAACTTTCGCTCCCTGTCCTTCCCCAAGCTGACCATGGTCACCGACTACCTTCTCCTATTCCGTGTCTCCGGCCTGGACAGCCTCAGCATGCTCTTCCCCAACCTCAACGTCATCCGAGGACGCAACCTGTTCTACAACTACGCCCTGGTCATCTTTGAAATGACCAGCCTGAAAGATATCGGCCTCTACAACCTGAGGAACATCACCAGAGGGGCCATCAGAATCGAAAAGAACCCGGAGCTGTGTTATCTGGACTCTGTGGACTGGTCGCTCATTATGGATGCAGAGTTTAACAACTACATCGCTGGGAACAAGCAGTCCAAAGAATGCGGTGATGTTTGTCCAGGTATCATGGAGGATAGACCGCTGTGCATTAGGACCAGCTTCAATGACAACTACAGCTACCGCTGCTGGACCTCCAACCACTGCCAGAAGGGTAAGAACTTGCCAACCAGTCCTGATCTTGCGAATGTTTGATTTATTTCAGGTTTTATTTCTGCTGCCATTTCACATATCTTTCCTTCACATGGGATTTGAATGAATAGTGAAATGAATTGTAAAACAATGAGGCTTGAATTGCATAAGATAAAGCTAAGTTTAGCAAAACCGATGGAAGGATACTGTTTGCTTTGCTTGGGAACTGGAGGGCTGTCTCTTTGGCATGGTCTTGTCAGGTAAATATTTGGTTAGTGTAATCTATGTTGTGTCGAGAGAGTTATGACTAGACTGTCTACCAATTAATCAAAGGCTTTGACAGTAGCTGAAGACAGAGCGTCCTGATAACAAAACAATGGTTTCTGTGACCTGAGGAGACGTACTATTACCTTTTACTCATAATTGTCCAGAAAAATTAGCTATTTCAACCCTAAGTTATATGTGACTGCACTTGAACCTCACCATTTTCTGTTCTTATTGTTGTCGAAGTTGGTTGAATTATGCAATTTTGTATTTCTTGATCGATTAATGTGATTATCCAATATTTGGCCATTATTGCAAGATTATTGCATTGTGCTTGTGCCTGAAAACAGTTTCCATTTGGCTGATTTTGATTTTGAACTGCATCAACTAAGAATTTATACACTTGTTTTTGAAATAGCAAGTGAAAATAATTTGAGAATCGCACATTCTTTCAGTTTATTTTAGATCTTCTATTGTGCGGTAGGTTTGAAGATGTTCTATGGCTTATTGTTCACTAGTGATAGACCGATATATCAGTCAGGGCAATTATTATGCTAATATTTGGCCATTGTTAAGATTTTTGAGATTTTGTCAGTAGATGTTAAACCATTTGGTGAATTTTGAGTGAATGTTTGGTAAAAATAAGTTTTTATTTCAGCAAGTTTGTTTTCGTTGATATACATCAGACAGCGACTATTGGAAAATCCATATTGGTCATCCACTAGGACCGATAACGTTTTTCCTACACACCTTGTTAATGAATAATGCACATTTTTTCAAATATTTTTGAGGAAAGTTTAAATCAAATTTGTGTATATATTATTTGCTATTGGCATCAACAACTATTGAGAAATTCACGTTGGTTGACCTAGGGCTGCTCGATTATGGAAAAAATCATAATCACGATTATTTTGGTCAATATTGAAATCACGATTATGTAACACGATTATTTCACATGACTTTGGGAATGTATTGTATTTATTAAAAATACACCTTTCAACAATTCAATTGAAATTGTAACATTTGTTGTACTTTTCGAATTATTAAAATAAATAATATAACATATTCAAATCAAAGTATAAAAGTATTCACGTAAAAATGATAATCACAAATAAATAAGATCAACAATATGGTTCGGCTAGATATGCTTTTCAGGTACGTCTAACATTAGTTTTCAGGTACAGAAATGTCTCAAATGTAAAATAACATTGCATATTTGAGTTTATAAATTAAAGATGAATCCTATTAAACTTATAAAAGCTATTCAATCCGGATCGGATATGCGTCGTCTTTCTCGACTGTATAAAGTTCACTTAAGGCATATACAGACTATGTCTGCTAGGATACTCATCAAGATGGACATGTTGACATACGTTTTGTGTGAGTTTGTCCGTTCAAGAGCAAGACTTGAAAGAGAACTCAATATTTGCGCGCTGAGAGACGTGTGCGCGCTCTCGGATGAGCGCACAGAGATACATTTTCTCACAGCGCGCGCGGCTTCTCATTCGCGTCTTCTGGCACTACACCCGGGTGATGACGGTGAAAACGACTGGTCATATTCGAAAATATGGCAGCACTCGCATGCATTGAACAAAGTTTACAAAGAGAGAATTATTTGAAAAATATGAGGGGAAAAAAGGATGTTTACACGGCACCCCTGCTCTCGTCAGTTTTTGTTTCTTTATTAGATTGTCATAGGTCACTGTTTAATTTTCAAGTGGTTAAACAAATTCGTGATGTTCCCTTGCGTTGCAGCCACTACAATGTAGCAAATCTTGCACGTAGCATGTTTCTGCTCGTCCTCTGATTCCTCGAAGCCAAACTGTTCCCAGACAACGGAGTTGGTTTTGCCTTTTTTGCTCACCAAACGCTGCTGTAACTGCCCTCCTTCTGCCATCTTTACTCGCGCCGAGTTTTTAAATTCCAGCAGATGATATGCACACGAGACTCACGACCTGAGAGAGTTTGTGGCTTCGGGAGGGGCGGATGTGAGTGTGCGGTTTCATTCAGAACGCAAGGCAAAATAATAGTTTTTTCTCGATTGTACTATTTTGGTGATCGTTGGGAGGCAAAATCGAAATCGAAATTCGATTAATTGCACAGCCCTAGGTTGACCTAATATCTACTTTTTTTTGTTTGTTTTTTATTCATCAAATGAACCTCCTTTGATTAATTTATGTTTATTGTAGATGAATTGTCTTGTGTGTAGATTCAAAACTGATCTATGGTTACTGCAAGGTATGAATGGGCTTGTTTTAGGATGATGAATTGGTTAGATACCTCAATAGTACTTTGACGCCCCAAATGCGGATTTTGTGTGTGTGTGGATAGGATCGATAGAACATGAGAAAATCACCTGGCTGGGGCCAAAATTATCTCTGTAGTCATGAGGTCAGTAGATATGAATGCCAGTGTGTCCCTTACATCTGACCGGGAATGCCTGGGAAAGTGAACTACCCCTTATGAATGTTTGCTCCCTCTTCCTCTCCCAAGCACACAAGAATGGTGGGAAAAGCATAATGGATGAGAACACTACAGCACCCTCCACCCCTGGCCTTGAAGAGACCTGCAGACCGTGCAAGTCCCAGGCTCGGAGAGGCTGTCGCAGAGCTGCCCTCCCTCCTCTTTCCCTCCGCCTGAAAACAAACAGAGGAAATAAACCCTCCTCAGAAACGCGCTCCGTTACAGCATGAATGTTTATTGTTGCTCTTGGGATTCTTTGAATCCGACAATCCTTAGGGGGAGACGTTTGATGAAGGTATGGAGGTGACGTGCTTCGACCCTACCAGGAGATTTGATCCACATCAGTGGGCGACTCTGTTCGCGAGTGTCCTTTTTCCAGCGACTCCCCTCTGCACTGCTGATACAGTCTCTTCCCGGCAGTCCCGCCCACATCGTGTCAGCACTTGCTCCCCTGCACACCTGTTCAGTATGGTAATCTTGTGTCTGAATGCCGTGTTTTTGCCTTTGCAGAGGTGGGGAGGTGTGAGTCACCTGTATCCAAGGCTCAAACAGTCAAACAAAGACGACGACTGGTAGTCACAGCAGATAGGACGTACTAATGGTCCGACTGATTGATCTGTGTTCTCCAAAGAACTTACTGGAACAAGCATTGGGCTGCCACCTGTCCGATTGTGTATGCTTCCCGTCAGTTTTTCCACATGGAGCTTCAAAGGAATCAACAATTTGTCTATGAAAATCACACCCCAGCATTTTCCTACGCTTCATGAGCTGTCGGCAGCTTGCTGTGTTCTTGAGGCACAATTGTTGGTGAGAATAATTAAACTTCAAGAGTCACGGCAAGGAAATACGGGGGAACTGAGGGGCGTCTAAACTATTGACACATTTCACGTTTCGATTTCAATTTCAATTACGACATGTATCCCCAGTTGGTACAATACTATAATATTAAAGGTTCAAATTAACAGATTTGCTACTCTCTTTTAAATTACACATAAGGAAATTATAGTTGTAGTAATAACTTTTTAACATAATTATGTTATTAAAAATGACAATTAAGTTTCAGCTCGTTTTTTTTCAGCTCGACATTTAAATGGTGTCATAAAAACATGATGGATTTATTTAAACATACATTAAATATTGAAGAACAGGTCAAATATACATGTGTTTAGCTAAATGGTCCTTTCTATAGTTCATACTTCTAGCTAACTATTGAGTTTATGGACATTGAATGGCTTTACTGAGGTAAATGTTACATTTTGTGACATATTGTTTAAATAGCTCTGTTTACAAAATAGTTTTTTTGACGTTTTTCCAGCAGTTGAAACACTAAGTGATTACATGAGACATGATACGGATTGTTGTACGATATCTTTTAACATACCTTCTGATTCCGATTCTTGTTTTTTCATAGTAAAATTGTCAGAATTTAAAAGCTGAGACTTTGTTTCATATCAAAAGTAACAATTAAAGCATAAGCTTAGTGTGATTTATTGGATGTAGGTGATTTAAGAATCGATCTCGTGTCATAAAAACGAGAATCCTTTTATAATGAGAAACTTATATTTTTAACCCACTTTCACGGATTTGTTTTCTCGTGATGATACAAAGCCGATACATAAACAAACAAAATCTTAATACTTGTTTTGGATTGTGTTGCAAACTATTTTTTTGAATAAGCTTAGTTTAAAAAAAAAAATCTAAATGTAATCACTTGATCACTTGACAACTTTTTGTGACTGATATCATATATTTATTTTTCATCCAACATTCATAAAGAAACAACTTTTCACAATCGAATCCCGATGTCAAGTACGAAAGCAAGTCCCTCTCTACAGTGTCTTTCTTTGCTTTCTAGCCATCCTCGTAGAAGTTCTGTGAGGGAGGAGAATAAGGAATTGTAGGAGATGAAGGCAAATGGTCACTTGTAAACGAATCCTTCTTTTGAACTAGCCATTTTTAATGATTCAGTCTAAAAGATTTGCTGATCTAAAATCACATGCTATGCTTAATTCGCACACTATCCATCCTTCCATCCTAAATAGTGTCTGAAATTAGAATTATTGCGCCCGTATTACGTTAATGTAAAGGGGTTCGTTGATATGGGAAGAAGGAGGTGGGAACCGGCGAACATTTACTAGACTTGAATTAAATAAATGAAAGTAAAAGTGGCAGCCTCTCACGGACGACTGCCGCGCGCACACATAATAAAGCGTAAAACAAAACACAACACAAATTCCTGGCCTGGTTCTCTCTCGTCCTTCACTGTCGTCGCTCCTCCTTTTATGCGTCCGAGCTCCTCCGCGCAGCTGGCGCTCATTATCGCTCACGACCGGCCTCGCCCCATTCTCACGGCCCTCGGCCTCGCTGATTGCTGGAAGCATGAGGAGACACAGAGACAAGAGAGGGGAGAGAGGAGAAAAATAAAATCTTGGTCCTGTTCCCAGACACACTGCCGCCCGGTCCTCAGCCAGCCGAGAGGCTCTTCCTCATGGTGCCATGCGATGGTACTGGACGCTTGGTGGACGGCTCTATCCTGCTCCACCCCCTGGTGGCCGGCGGTGGCTCCTCCGGTTGAGGGCAGCCGACAGCGCTCCCTGCTCCTCCCCATCATGGCGGACGGCAGCAGGCTCCGGCACACGGCAAACGCCGGCGACTCCTCCGCTCCCTCTCGGACGGCAGCCACCCCACCTCGACCCAGGGGCACGGCAGCGAGCTCTCCGTCCCACCGGGTCTTCCATCGCTCCAGCACAAACGACCTCCTCAGCACCACGATTCCCCCTCAGCAGCGAGGGCTCTCCGAAAGAATGTCCCTCCTCCCAGGTTTTTGGCACCAATGTAAAGGGATTCGTTTATATGGGAAGGAGGAGGCGGGAACCGGCGAACGTTTCCAAGACTTTAATCAAATAAATAAACAAAATGAAAGTAAAAGCGGCAGCCGCTCATGGTTGACTGCCATGCACACAGATAATAAAACGTCCAAGCTCCTCTGTGAGACACGAGGCCGGTGATCACTCGCGACCGGCCACGCCCCGTTCTCACGGTCCCTCGGACTCGCTGCTTGCCACAGTTAAAATGAGTATTCCAATGATACCTGGATGGTCTACTATTTCCAATTAGAATCCGAAGTGCAGATCCCAACACACTCTAATGACTAATATGGCCCACAACCCAGTCCGTGTTGGACTAGGATTCGATTAGGACTACAAACAAGAATAAAAGTGTTAAAGAACTACAAACATGGCAGATGTGCGAGACTGACAGCTAAGTAGAGAGACGTTTGATCTAACCTGACAAAAAAAGATATCTATTCAATGTTATCCACATTTATATTTCATCTGCAACAACATTGAGAACTCTTATAAAGATATGTTTGGTCATTCACTTTTAAATGCGTCATTATGCAAACACATGAGAAGGGTTCTCCGCATGAGAGACCCACGACTGGGAGATCAGCGTGCTACAACATTTCTCTCTGATACGGAGGGAAATTAAATTAAATTGAATGTGGAGGATTTTAACCGTGACAAGATGATTGACAGGACAGTTTAAACGGTGACAGGATGCATGTAACTAAGTGACAGAGCGGTTTCGTTAAAGAGGCATCTATGACAAAGTAGTGTGTCCCGAAGCTACACACTTAAAAGTATGTACTTTGACTTCACAAAAACAGTACATGACTTTTAGGGTATAGTAGGTGAACTGGGACGCAGCAACAGAGAACTTTTGATGAATCAGACTTCCGAACACTCAAAGTCTTTAGTATTGGCTTGATGGTGGCGCAGCCTCTCTGTGTCTCTCTGTGGAGCACCGTCTTCTCAACCCCTCGGCATAATTGCCTTGTTTTTCTTGTGCACAGATGTTTCTTCAAGGGCACACAGTGGTTTTGTAGTCAATTTGGATCAGTCCTCTCTCTCTAATTACTGCACCAAGAGTTGCTGTCAGCGACCAATCGTCGATCAGCTCCTGCGTATGTGCGCGAGACTCTGCCTGTTTGTTATGAGATGAGGGTGTCCACACAGCAGCACTATTGTTTACTTTTTTTCTGAAATGCAAGACCATTAAAGCATTCCTTGCCTGTTCTTGCATGCACTTGTTACCGTCACCTCTGTGTATGCATGCGTGTGTCTCTGGAGTTCATGGACTTTCCATGTGTAATGTATTTCCATTGTTTGTCTTCACGCTGCCTGGATATGTATGTTTGTTAACCTGCTTATGGCTCGAATGGCTCTGACTATAAAGAAATACATTTATTCAAAAGGGATGTGAAAGGCTTTATCTCTGATGACGTGGACGATTCAATCCGCCCCTTGAGTAACAGTACACAAAGTAATTCCATTGGCTGGAAGAATGTATGCAGTGTGTATTTGTTCACTACTCACTGCTGCTAATGCGTGTGCACTGACATGGCATAAAACCACCAATAAAAAAAAAAAAATCAATCTTCAACTGAGTATGACAGCTGAGAATGTTGTTGTAAAGTCTAAACGGAGCCCCTGGCGGTGACTGTAGGTATGATTAGTGTGTGTTTGTAATCTGTGTGTGTTTGAATGTGTCTCTGCTCTTTGTCTCCGGAGACATTTCGCAATGCCAGTTCGGTTGACGGTGGGAATAGGAAGGGCTCTGTAGGGAGGAGGCATGCAACGGACGTCCTCGGGTCTGTGAGAGGCGAAGGATTGAGGAGAAATGCCACAGAAATGTCAAGTTTACAAGCACAAAAACAAGACTCTTCAGCGAGGGGGAGTGAACCGTCAGCCCTCCTTAATCTCCTCCCTTCTGTCCGCCAACCTCTCCTCCCTTCCCACTTATTTTGTCTGTTGTTTTTTTTTCTTTACGGCCCCCTCTCTACAGTTTTACTGCCATTTCCTCCTCTCTCTCTTCCAGGGCTCTTATCGCGGGCTGTTAACAGCTCTAGCCGTTAGATAGCTCTTCTCACTGTTTACACTCCTGGCCCCACCACCCGTCTGCCTGTTACTCTAGTGACCCATCCAGTTGTTTGCTCACTTGTGGCCTCTCTGACATTGTGTGTTTGTACTCTCTGTGTGTGTGCGTGCGTGCAGGGTTTGTGACCTCACCTACTCTGTGGTTTGGTCTGAATGGGGCCCTCAGGTCACTCTGATCCAGGCAAGCACGTCTTCCCCCTGAAAAACACGCTCGCATACCCCAGACCAAAGAGGGGAGGGGGAAAGGATTGTTGGGTGACGGGGGTCGAAGCGTGGGGGCTAGCCCCCTGGGCTTCACGGGCTGCTAAACGACCCCAAACAACAATGCAAACTCTTGTTGTTGTCCTGAAGGCTAGCTGATTTGTCCGATCAATCCCTTTTGAATGCTCTATGGCTTGCATACCTGGGATTGTTGGCATTCCACAGCTGTGCCACATAACGCGCAGATTGCAGATTTCCTGTGTAAAGCACAGATCAGCTCAGATAGTGACGTGTAATGAAGGATAGACTTACCCTCTCTCACAGAACAGCGCTACTGGTTTGGTGTTTAGTCCAATCCAATCTCTATGTCTGTCTGTCTATTGGTCTGTTGATCTATATATCAGTCGCTCTATCTGTATTTCGGTCTAATGGGCTATATGTAGTCTATCTTTCTTTCAGTCTCACAGAATCTATCGATCATCCATCTGTCTTTCCGTTTTGTCTATTTGCGATCGATAGACATGTTTGTCTGTCTGTTTATCAATCTCTTGGTATCTGTCCGTCTGTCTTTGAATCTCTCTGTATCTGTCCGTCCGTCTGTCTTTGAATCTCTCAGTATCTGTATGTCCGTCTGTCTTTGAATCTCTCAGTATCTGTATGTCCGTCTGTCTTTGAATCTCTCTGTATCTGTCCGTCCGTCTGTCTTTGAATCTCTCAGTATCTGTCCGTCCGTCTGTCTTTGAATCTCTCAATATCTGTCCGTCCGTCTGTCTTTGAATCTCTCAGTATCTGTCTGTCCGTCTGTCTTTGAATCTCTCAATATCTGTCCGTCCGTCTGTCTTTCTCTCAGTATCTGTCTGTCTTTGAATCTCTCAGTATCTGTCTGTCCGTCTGTCTTTTGAATCTCTCAGTATCTGTCCGTCCGTCTGTCTTTGAATCTCTCAGTATCTGTCTGTCCGTCTGTCTTTTGAATCTCTCAGTATCTGTCCGTCCGTCTATCTTTTGAATCTCTCAGTATCTGTCTGTCCGTCTGTCTTTCTCCCAGTATCTGTCCATCAGTCTGTCTTTGAATCTCTCAGTATCTGTATGTCCGTCTGTCTTTGAAATCTCTCAGTATCTGTCTATCCATCTGTCTTTTGAATCTCTCAGTATCCGTCTGTCTGTCTTTTGAATCTCTCAGTATCTGTCCGTCTGTCTGTCTTTTGAATCTCTCAGTATCTCTCCGTCCGTCTGTCTTTGAATCTCTCAGTATCTGTCTGTCCGTCTGTCTTTTGAATCTCTCAGTATCTGTCCGTCCCTCTGTCTTTTGAATCTCTTAGTATCTGTCCGTCTGTCTGTCTTTTGAATCTCTCAGTATCTGTCTGTCCGTCTGTCTTTTAAATCTCTCAGTATCTGTCTGTCCGTCTTTTGAATTTCTCAGTAGCTGTCTGTCTATCTGTCTTTGAATCTCTCAGTGTCTGTCCGTCTGTCTGTCTGTCTTTGAATCTCTCAGTATATGTCCGTCTGTCTTTCAGTCTCTTAGTGTCTGTCTGACCTTCGCTAATGTGTTGTGACTGATTCAAATCAAAGATATACAAACCGTCTGCGTAAGAATATCAGTCACAACTTCACAACATTTACTTCAGTGGAAAATGTATAATCATAAGTTTATCTAGAATGTTTCTTTTTGTAATTCCTCCATTTGTAACTACATTAACATAATTTTGGACCCTGTGTCTGTCTATCTGTCTGTTGATATAGAAACTTTTAGTTTGAGGCTGATGCATCAAGCAGAGTAGTTTGGCTCTGAGATGAAGACTTTCATAGTTTTGCAGATGTCTCTGGATGTTTGGAAATTTTGAAATCTTCTTTAAAGGGTTTTCTGTGCTCTCTTGCCTGCTGTAATGATAAAAACAGATACATAATGCTTTGGGAAGACCAGAATGTGTTTGTTTTGTTTGAAAAGACTTAGAAGTCAGAGTCAATGCATTTCAAGATGATAAAGGAGACACAACCTGGGGGTATCAAGGGGGGGTCCGTTTTGTAAGGAGGATGTTGTGTCCTGTATCATATCCCTGTAGGTTGTGTGTAATCACTGGCCTTGCCCAGACATGTGTGGGAGGTTTTACATGTCTAATGTTTTTCTAAAGCTCTTTGTGAAGAAATCTACTAAATGTGTTTTCTTCCATTTCCATCTATGGAAAATGCAAACTTGCTTCTTAAATTGCCCCTATTATGCTATTTTAAAGTTTCCTAATTTAGTTTTGGAGTTTATGTTCAATGATTCTCAAACAACTCGATGGATGAATCAGTCTTTCTAAATCCCTCCTTTCCGTGAGCTACTCTGCTCTAATCGGTCAGATGGCCCAGTCTGTTGTGATTGGTCTACCGCATTGAGCGTGTATTTCGGAAACAAACGGCCAGTACCATAACTGAACTCCAGCTCCCTCCGGAGGCTTCCTAAAGCTCAGCGAACACACTGCAAAGACAGTAACGATGATGTCGATTTTACACCAATCCCAGCGCGAGTCGGAATCGATGAAACCTTGGAAGAACTAGTTATTCAACCCGAACCTGGAGCAGGACGTTTCTCAGTGATGCTACTCAGTTTGAGGTACATGATGAGATGTTTCAACTGTAATTCCTCACCATCAGCTTTAACAAATGTGCGTCCATCAACAAACCTGTGTGTGTGTGTGTTTCTAATTTATTACAGTGCACATGCGGGAACTGTATCGATAATAGCACATACGTTAGCTGAGCACTAACGTGAATGTTGTAAGAACAAATCTTGCTCCATTCTTTTATCTTTACTCAAAGCAGTTAGAATGACAGGAAATCTACATTAATAGACACAGTTTTAGGTAATACTGCAGCCCACAGCTGATTTACAGTAGTATTTCAGTAAGACAGTAATAACATGAGTTAGCCAGATAACAAAATCAACTTAGTCACTAGTGCTTCTCCTGCTCCGTTTTACTGGATTCTGCTGGACTTTTTAAACTGGCACAGTTGTGGCAACCCATAATTATAAATTATTTGGCTTGATATTGTGAGGTATAAAATGGCTCTTACTTTCGACAACTAGTGTTGACTCGTCCACACTGAAAATCGAGGTATGTTATGTAGTATATTCCAACCTTAAGACTATTTGTTGCTGATGAACTATTTTAAATGCTTCTGATCTGGTCTGTGATTGGTAATAAAAGCTCAACCGCTGAAACAACCCTCACATTGTAATAGAAAAATGTTCTAGATTGTTAGAAAGAATGTTCTAACATTCAAGATTCATTTGACCTGGAAATTGAACCAATGCTTTTGTTAACGGCATGCTCTATTAAGGTACATTAATGCAAAGTCTTTAATTAATTTGAGTGATTGTGCAGCTTAATAAAAAAAGATGTGTGAATGAACCGGGTAAGGCATTTCTTTCTATGGCAGCTGCCATGTGATCAAAGCAGCTGTGGCGTTGTAAAACCACCATCTATACATTCATGAGTTTCCACATATTTATTGGCTTATATACATAGTCGTGCTTCTGAATTTATAGACTGTTAAACGTGTAGCGAAAATGTTTGAATAGCTCCAGGGTTTGTGTTTTTTATACAGCACAGAGAAGAGAATCGTGGGATTTCTTTTTAGTAAGTTGCGGTCACGTTCAAAGACTCTTTTGTCGACTATAGAATCTACACAGACGCGCACCCACACACTTCATACAGCCGTATCTCCACCCTACGCACTTTCCTGTGTGTTTGTGTGTCTAGTCTGGTGGCTTTGTATGAGGCAGTGAATGTAGGCATACGTTCTGTGTGTTTGTGTGTGGATCTGGCTGTTGCCTCCTGGCTAGCGTCGAACAGAAGTCGTGATTCATCTGCCGCTCTCGACACTCATTCATAAAAATCAGCACGAATACTACGCGCTCCTTTTGGAGCGCTCAGGGGGCCTGGCATGTCCTCAACATGTCAGATTCTACTCAGTCCAGGTTACGTGGCAGGAATGACGAATGCTCTTGCTCCGCCACTGTGGGTGTCCTCACTGCTAGTTGGCAGAGCTGGCATAGTGTGGCACCATCGGTCTGACTACACACACTATTTTGTGGCAACTGAATAGAGATGTGGCTCATTAGTGTGGGTGTTTTTGAACTTTTTGATGCCAAGGTCTCCCAGATATGAAGACAACTATATATCTAATTTCTGCTGTTTGATAGAAATAGTTAAATATTATAAAATACATTTATTTATAAATGAATAAATAAATAAAATTGAAATATCTTTGTATAATATCTCATAATATATCTTCTGTAATAAATAATGAATAAATAAATAGAGGTGCACTGATACTAAATGTCTCCGCCGATAACGGTAGCTGATTATTCAGAATAATATCTGTCGATACCAATAGTTTGATTTTCTTAAGGAAAAAAAATCTCTCCCAACTAATGCTATAAACTATACAGGGAAATCTCTCATTTGGTACATTGCTATAATATTAGAGGTTAAAATCAACAACAGAGCCCAAACTATTATATTCAGCTGCTATGTATTTTCAGATATAAGAATTACACTCAAGTAAAAATTTTAAAGTTTGTATTGTAACTTGGTTGCACATAAACGCTTGTCTTCATGACATATTTATTCAAACAAGCATATATAACTAAGAGTAAATAAGCTCCTCTCTAGTGTTTTTTTTTATAGCTAATAAACTTTGAACATTCTATAACTTTCCAGAGGTAAATGCAATGTTAAAGGTGCACTATGTAACATTTTTGCAGTAAAACATCCAAAAACCACTAGGCCAGTGTTATATATTTTGTTCAGTTGAGTACTTACAATATCCCAAATATTGCCAACTATTTGTAAATCGTGAGAAATTGCAATTTTAACCAAGGAACCGGGACGGGTGAGGGTGTCGCCTGTCGATTGCGTCATATCTGCGTTTCCCTCGGTTTCCGCTTTACTCTTACTGCAGTGTGCAACAAGTGTCATAGCAGACGCCGAGCAAACATAGAGTAATGTAATAACATAATTTTCAACACACTCAGATGTATCTAATATGATAAACAGAGCTGCGTTACCTCATACTCATGACCGGAAAAGCGGAAGTGGCAGTGGCGACTGTCATAATAAAAGTCCCGCTGCTCGTGAGGCATGTGTTGCCTTCATCTTATTAACAATCGCTCCAGTGGCCTTGCTCAGCTCCCACAACACTCGGTCCTGCTCTGCTTCATACTACAGTAACGTTAATAATCGCATCCATGAACATGATTTCTGCTGGAGTCCTATCCTGATTCTTTTCTATCGGCTGTGAGGTAGGGCTGAAATGATTAGTCGACATTGTCGACAACGTCGACAGTAAAAAAATTGTCCACAAATATCTTTGTTGTTGAGTAGTCGTTTGATCTCATGTGACCTAATGTAAGGGCCTGCAATATCGCGATTTAACTGCTACGGCGCTGTAGTGCTAGAGTGTAATGCAGCCCTTACAAATGTTGCGGTAGAAGAAAACAGCGCAAATTACGAAGTGCAAACAAATGTGAACTAGCAAGATGTGGGAAAGTTTCACAAAACTTCAAACTAAGGCTGCGTCTCTATCAGCTCCCTAGTTCAGTAGTCAGGGCACTGATCAGGGAGTCAGCCCATTGACTCTTGTCCTGATCAGTGCCCTGACTACTGAACCAGGAGCTGATTGAGACGTGCAAGGCGAAACTTTTCACGGGAGCACAACGTGCATGTTGGAGCACTTAAAGAGGAAACAACTAACTAACTAACTAGCGGTAAATCTCTTTATTAGAGAATGCAATACTACTAATAATTGTAATAATATTAACAATAATAATATAATTACAGTAATGTGATGATTTATTTAGCATAGAATAAAGTTTGATTGAACTTGGAGTCAGGACTGTTTTTATTATTATAACACTATTAGGTATTATAGTCTCATCACTTGCCTGTATTTTGTTTCATATGCATGAAGACTTACAAAAGGCGATGTTAGGAAGAATATTATGTCGGTCACTTTTTCATATTGTTAATTAAAAGGTGAAGGAGAATCTGTCAGCTCAATTTTCACGTATGAGATTAATATTGTCATTTTGTCTGCGATGTCATTTGCAGATACATTTTTTACCATTCTTTGTGTCCTGAAGTAAATGTCCTCTTTTTCTGTTTCAGTTCTAAGAAAAGCAGTTGGCCTATTATTGTTTTACAAATTAAGCTCTTAATACTGCTGCCAAGAGATGTTTACATTTCAAACATCAATTTTTTATTATTATTTTTTGTCGGTAACGCAGCTAATTTTTGTTTATTATTATTTATTTTTTAAATTGAAAGAGAACAGAATATTTAAACAATGCTTAGAGAGCATTTGTTTGTGATTTGAGTTCTGAGAACTTGGCTCAAAGTTAATTAAAACAACCATTTCAAAAGCTGAAGTGACTTTCTTTTTTATATATTATAGTTAGAATATGTATAACTCAATGTTTTAACTAATTGAAAAAGCTGAATAATCTTTCAAAATTTACAGATTAGTTGTTGATGTCAAAGACAATAATCGATGATTAGTCGATTAATCGTTCAAAATAATTATTAAAATAATCGTTTGTTGTAGCCCTACTGTGAGGTGAAGACCACATGTCCCAGGATTCTGCGCTCAAACTTGGCGTCATCAAACTACACCTTTGTGACCTCTTGCGGACGAAAAAGTTACATAGTGCACCTTTAAGTGACATATTATTTTAAAACTGATTTATTGACGTCTTTCCAAGGTTGAAACACGGATTGAGCGATTACAGGACATGATGCATTTCGGTGAGTTGTACTGTATTTGTGTTTTTTAACTTGTATTAAAGTGGGAGAAAAGACTCGCACTGCTGTTCGAACTTAGGAGCTACAACGATCTGTCATGTCACATTTAAGAGCGTCAAAATGCCATTGTTTGAGTTTTGTGTTAAAATGGACAGATTTTGAAAGCTTAGACTCAGCTATCAGAAATAAAGCACAATGCTCTTTGTAATTATTAGGTGGGTGGGAGGCACACTACAAATAATGTTTGGTGTGGTGAAAACCACGGACATGGCAACCCTTGCTTGATCTACAGGTGATTCATAGGGTCAAATACAGCCCTGAATTCAACACAAGAGACACACAGTATGAGTTGCAGTTTGTCATGTTTTCCTCCCCCTTTTGATTGACAGGATATAATCGGCCCTGATCCTTGTCTATTTTTAAACAAATAATTGCTTTATTGGCCGATACAGTGCTGCATCCCTCAAATAAAATGTTTATTTTTCGAATTTTTTACACTAGTTGTCTTTAAACATTTTTTTTGATGATTAATCAGACCAGATTTGTCCGTTGTAAGCCATGACCACCCAAATGCACTCTTCTTGTGTGATGGCACCTGCTGTCTCTATACCGCAAGTGCCCTGTCAGTTACTTCAGTGATGGATTGCATCTTTAATGGATGTGGGGTGACCTTATGTTGTCAGAAAGAGGAGTTATAGAGATGTGATTCCTGATTTGAAGGACTTAGAGGTGGTTCTCGAGACTTGAGCAGATCGAGAGGGCAGAGCAGCTGACAGGAAGGAGTTCATGACCAGGGGTGAAGTTACTCACGTATCCTTTCTTAAGTTTGGTGCCACCTGTCTTTTGCATTAGTTCCAGTGTCCCTGACGGCCTCCAGCACAGCCACTGTTACGTTAGACCCTTTCACTTTTCACATGCCGAAGACTACCGCGAGAATCCTCTTGTTTTTCACTAGGTGTCTATTCATTTACTGACACTTCTGACAGAAATGTAAATAAAAAGTGTGGAATTGAGTGCTAAAATTCATAGTATTAGTATAAGCCGATTCATGATTTATTAGTGTACAGTCTAGTCAACAGATACTTGCATTCAAAAATGTGGGTTCATAATTTTTTTTAAAGAAATTAACTGTTATGCAAGGATGCATTCAATTTATCAAAACGTTTTTTCTATTTCAAATAATTTTTTTTCTTTTGAACTTTCTTTTCAAGATTCCTGAAAAAGAAAGTATGACTTTCCCGAAAATATTAATTATAAATGTTTCTTAAGCACCAAATCAGCATATTAGAATGATTTCTGAAGGATCATGTGACACTGAAGACTGCAGTATAAAATAGAAAAACATATTTTAAATTGAAATTATAGTCTACAATATTACTGTTTTTAATGTTTTTTTGATCACATGCAGCCTTGGTGAGACTTTTTTCAAAAGCATAAATGATTTACTTATATTTACATTAGGGTTGCACAATTAATCGAATTTCTAATTGTGATTACAATTATGGATGCCACAGTTACGTAATCGTTCAAAGGCACAATTACAAACAAAAATGCATGCTTAAGATGTTTTTTTTCTTTCTACATTGTTTTAATTTTAGTTTTAGTATAACATTATAATACCATGCTTATTTGTACTTTATTTAAAAATAGGGCTGTCAAAAGATTAATCGCGATTAATCGCATCCAAAATAAAAGTTTGTATTTACATAATATATGTGTGTGTACTCTGTTAATTATTATTTATATATAAATACACACACAAGCATGTATATATTTAAGGAAAAAATATCATTTTTATATATAAAACATTTATATTTATATATATTATAGATTATATGAATGTATATACAGTATATACATGCAAATATTTCTTAAATATATACATGAATGTGTGTGTATTTATATTTATACAGAGTACACACACATATATTATGTAAACACAAACTTTTATTTTCGATGCGATTAATCGCGATTAATCTTTTGACAGCCCTATTTAAAAAATAAATCAAACCAGTGTATAGTTGACATCTGAGGCTAAATGCTATAGAAAAGCAATAAAAATATAAAAATATAGCATGCCATGGCTTCAAACAATGGTATAAAGCTATTCAAAACATAATTCGATGAAAATTGTGATAATCATAATTAATAATCGCAATTACAATTTCGAGGGTATAATCGACAATTATGATTTTTGTCATAATCGTGCATACAATTTACATACACTGTTAATCTAATACACATTTAACATTTTCTGCTCTACTTAAAATCTGATGAACTTTCATGTAGCAATGTCTGATTTGTGAATCATTTAGTTGAATCTGATCTGTTCAGTGAATTGGATGATTCCGTTCAAAGCAAAATAATTAAAATAACTATTGTTATTATTATATTCAAGGCAGAGCTGTAAACTGACAGATTCTACACTCATATTTCATGTCTCTCAGTTAGTGGTATCCGCAAAAAGGATTCAGTTTTACAAGTCCCCATTCTTTCTTTCTGAATGAAGTGGGTAAGTGCTTCTTAAAAATATTTTTTTTATTGGTTGGAATAACTCAGTGGCACATCCTAAAATCTAAACATTCACATTTGAGTGTGTTTGTAGGAGTACCAGTGTATGTCCCCTCACCAATATATGGCTTTTTTTTTCTCCTTGAGAGAAGCCACATGGCTTGATTTATAATATGTGCGTGAACATAAATATACTTAAGCTCATTATTGTGTAAGAACGTGCTGGAAGTGTGAGGGAGTTCAGTGTCTCCGCAGGGATGAACATGCTGTGAAGATGAAAGGCAGCCGTAAAATTACAAAGGAAATCATATGGAGTTACTCAGCTCATTGAAATACCTCTGATAAGCTTAATCCTTCTTTAACCCTTTCCCGAGTCACTGATGATAATAGATATATTTTTTTATCAGGGCTGTCAATAGATTAATTTTCTGATTAATCGCACCCTTTTGCAATTTTGACTTGGCGTGAAACGTTTAACACATTCATTTTGTCATGATTTGCTATATCCAGAAAAGTAAACTATCAGACTAAAGGTTGATTCTCACAAAAACGGACACTTGGAGACTCCAAAAGTATAATTCCTACATTAGCTAGAATAGAAATAACTGGATTTTTACATTTG
The DNA here is from genome assembly GCF_949357685.1 of Gobio gobio. Lineage (NCBI taxonomy): Eukaryota > Metazoa > Chordata > Actinopteri > Cypriniformes > Gobionidae > Gobio > Gobio gobio. The sequence continues at coordinate 44,608,256 of NC_137115.1, read as the reverse complement.
CTTGCTAGTTGGTAGTGCATTTTTTCACTTGTTTTATTGTCCGTTAAGCCGGGTGCACACTGTGCGATTTAAGATTGTTTCTTGTCAGACTGTATGGACATGATCCCCACTTTAAGCCATGTCACACTGTAAGATCTATGTTGTCATGTTGTCAGACTGTACGATAGTCAAGGCGCGTTAAAAACGGACGCACAGAAGAAAGAAAACTCGTCCAGAGTTTTATATCACCAGTCAATGACACGTTCGGCGGCCGTAAGCTGCATTACACGTGGGACTGAAATGGTGGCTACAAAGAAATCTTTAGTGCTCATTATGGTCATGGTTTGTCTTGAAAAATGAAGACATTTTGAATCATCGTAGGATTAGTCACACTACAGGACTGTGTGCCAAACCTTCTGACTCAGTCAGAATTTCGTCTGAAGTCAAATTTGATTGCAAGATAGACTAAAGATCAAAGATCAGAGGACTCTTTTAGGATTTTCAAAATTTGTCTCAGACGGCCAAATCGTGGCCAAAATCGCACTGTGTGTACCCGGCTCTAGGCAAAAATGTGATTTAATTAGAAAATGAATAGCACTCAACATTACTCAACAAACTGCACAACTTGAGGTATCATTCAGGTCTGATGAGTTGTGCCCCTACACGACTTTTCAAAATTTTGAGGTTGGTCATTTTTCTTTTTTATATTAATACGTTTATTCTGAAAGGATGCATACAATGGATCAAGTCATTTATAATGTTACAAATAATATATCAGACAAATGCTGTTTTTCTATTCATCAATAAATGTTTTTGAGCACCAAATCAGCATATAAGAATGAGTTCTGAAGAATCATGTGACACTGAAGACTGGAGTAATGATGCTGAAAATTCAGCTTTGCCATCGCAGAAATTAACTACATTTTAAAATATATTATAACAGAAAACGGTTATTTGAAATTGTAATACTATTTGAGAAAATTCAGCTTTGCCATCACAGGAATAAATCTTTACAATAAATCTATTTAATCTAATTAAATCTATTAAAATAGAAAAAATAAAAATAATATAAATGGTTTTTAAATTGTTTCAATATTACTTTTTTTTACTGTATTTTTGTTTTACTGTCTTTTTTCACAAATGTTTTAGGGATTTGTTCACATTCTTAACCGTAAGAATGATCAATAGGTAGTAGTGAGGTTTGCTCCAGCAATAATTTTGTTGTTGTTGAAAAAATGACTCTTTGTAGCATTAACATCAGTATCAATACAATTGTGCTCTATCTATTTCTCTCTGTGTTTGATTCTCCCTCTTCCTTTCACTCTTATATCATCCTCAGCCTGTCTGTTGTTGTCAGTGTCCTGTTGAATGGGCACAGGTGGCAGTGGGTGTGTGGCACGGTTCCCTTCTGCCAGATGGGGACTTCCTTGGCCGGCCTTTGCTTCTCACAGGAATCACCAGTTGGCACGTGACGATAGTTTAGTTTGCCAAGGGTGAGCGGTGCGGTCCATCTTTGATCCGGTGGAAGTGGATTCACCTGCTTACTTCCATGTTTTGCACAATTTAGTATCAGTCTTTGATACATTTCTCTGATTGTTACCTTTAGAGTCATATCTTTTCAGAGAAGACATACTGAAGGCTGCCAGATGTTAGATGCTTCATTAGTGGGTGATAATCCATTCTCATGTGTCCTTAAATATCCTGAGCTTTGCTATGAAAGCTTGTCTTCGCATGTGGTGTTGATGGCCAGCCAGTGCTCTGTCGAGGCAAAGATGTCTGCGTTTCCCACGGGAGAGAGCGGCGAACGCGGGACAACCCCACCACGCGACATAAAGGTCAGGAGAATCACAGCTGTGTTCCTGTGTCAGCACACACACACACACACACACACACTCTCTGAGCCGTCTGCCCTGCCATTTAACGTGTCAGATAAATTTAGATGTTTCTCAAGTGCACAACAGCATCGCTATATCCACTGCTTGGTCAAGTGAAAGAAAGAGGGCTTTGTGGGAGATTTTCCCCCTAGTCTGCGGCCTTCGTGGTTTTCTTTTATTAATATGCTCATCTGTGAATTACGGAGTGATGAATGGTGAAGGGTTGGAAGGATTGATTGCGCAGGAATTAGCCACTTTTCACTCTGCAGTTGGCCGAGATTTGTTTAGTTTGAGATCTGATATGTGACACAAAGTATTTTATGTTCCTTAGAATGAAAGTATGTCATCCGCCTGCCAGTTTTGGGGAAAAATCAATCATGTTTAGATTAAATCAAGTTGACAAAAAACGTCAAAAACATAGTGTTAATATTACTCAGTCCATGGGATTTTTTTTTTTTTAATTCTATTTTATTTTTAGTTTGAGTGTTTTGTTTGTTTCTTTTCATTTTGTTTCTTTTTTTTATTTTCATGTTTAATGAAGGCGAGTTATAAAATGTAAAACATTAAGTACATCCATCCATCCATCCATCCCTCCCTCTCTCTCTCTCCATCCATATACATCCATCCATATATATCTATCTCTCTATCTATCTATCATCATCATCCATCTCTCCCTATCTCTCCATCAATCTCTCAACCCATCTCTATCGCTCTCCATCATCCATCCATCTCTATCTCTCTCCCATCCATCCATCCATCCATATACTGTATATCTCTATCTCTCTCCATCCCTCTATCTCTCTCCATCTCTCCATCCATCCATATCTCTATCTCTCTCCATTCCTCTATCTCTCTCTTTCTCTCCATCTATCTCTCTCTTCATCCCTCTGTCTCTCTGTCCATCCATCCATATACATATCTCTATCACTCTCTATCTATCCCACTATCTCCTCAGCCATCCATCCATATTTATATCTCTCTCACCCCTCTATCTCTCTATCTCTCCATCCATCCATCTGTCTATCTCTTATCCATCTCTCTCTCGCTCATCCCTCCATCTCTCTGTTTCTCCATCCATCCATCAATCCATCCATATATATCTATCTCTCTATCCATCTATCATCCATCCATCCATCCATCCATCCATCCATGCATCCATCCACATATATCTCTATCTCTCTCATCCCTCTATCTCTCTCCATCTCTCCATCCATCCATATCTCTCTCTCTCCATTCCTCTATCTCTCTCTTTCTCTCATCTGTCTCTCTCTCTCTCCGTCCCTCTATCTCTCTGCCCATCCATATATATATATATATATATATATATATGTATATATATCTCTATCACTCTCTATCTATCCCACTATTTCCTCAGCCATCCATCCCTATTTATATCTCTCACCTCTCCATCCATCCATCCATCCATCCATCCATCCATCCATCCATCCATCCATCCATCCATCCATCCATCCATCCATCCATCCATCCATCCATCCATCCATCCATCCATCCATCCATCCATCCATCCATCCATCCATCCATCCATCCATCCATCCATCCATCCATCCATCCATCCATCCATCCATCCATCCATCCATCCATCCATCCATCCATCTCTTATCTAACTCTCTCTCGCTCATCCCTCTATCTCTCTGTATCTCCATCCATCCATCCATCGCTACTAGACATTACTACTTTTTTTAAGGTGATGTCAAGTTAAAAACGTCAAAATTTGATTGACACCTGCATTTTGTTCCAATCCGCTGTGTTTCATCTAGCAGTTTTTGATTTGAATGCATGATGTCCCCTAAGAGCACTTTATCTAAATATCAGAAACTATCATAGCTAGCAAAGATGGAAAAAACAGCACCTGCGGTAACATAAACAGTTACAAAATACAGCAGCAGTTGCCTAAAAGCAAAAGAATCAGTCAAAAATACTTCAGTGCTGTTTCATTCCCAGTCTGAGATGGGTCTCTGATGTGGCCCTTCAGGAGCTCTACCGAGCCATTTACACATAAATCAGCTCCTGGAAAACAATGTTACTTCAGCTTTATGATGTCGTTCTGACATCAGTCCCACATCCATTTAGTAACACACAGGATTGCATCGATATGGGCTTCAGTAAATATTGATTAAGCCATCTCTAGCCCAATAAAGTTCATGAAGCAATCTCAAGAACCTTCTGACCAATCATATATGTTGGAGTGGCGCTGCATACAAGTTGGCAAGTCTATTTTGAAATCTCGCGAGATGAGCCCAGATAATACAGTTAAAGCATCCAATGTACAACTACACATCCAATCTATGTTTTCTGTCAACCATTAGCGGCTTGCGAGGGCCGGAGTTGCATTAGCCTACCTTTCATCTATGTTGGCACTTCAGTTTGAAAGTCGACTATGCAGGCAGATAAACACACTGCAGACCTTTGAAACCCCACGTTTGTCTATCATCAATTACTAAGATGTAGTTTGCTGTGTGTGTATATGTGTGTTGAATGAGTGTGTGTATGTGAGTGCTCGTGTCTCCTCTCAGATAATAACAAGAAACCAAAGCTCCTTCAAAGCTCACGATGGAGATCAGCTCACTTGTTCTTTCATATTTTACCTGATTACTTTTTAATGTTTCTTTTTTACTTCAAATTTTCAACATCAGAAATCTAAATCAACCCCAATTACTGCTTGTCTTATTGTAAATGATTTTTTTGTGTGCATTAGTCCAATGGAAAAAAAACCCTTTTCGGCTAATGTCACTAAGCCTTTATTTTTTTCAACCACATAGAGACCATAGTTTCAACTCTCAATCAATAAAACTCAGATGATAAATGATCCCATTTTACATTAATTTTGTTGTAATTTTAATATCCTGTTTAACTTGAAAATACTGTTCAAAAGTGCGGGGTTGGTACAATTTTTTATGTTTTTGAGAGGAATTTATTGTGCTCACCAAGGCTGCATTTATTTGATGCAGTAAAAATGGTAGTATTGTGAAATATTATTACCATTTAAAATAGCTGTTTTCTATTTTTAATATATTAATAAATGTAATTTATTCCTGTGATGCATTGCAGCCATTACTCCATTACTTCATTGACACATGACCCTCCTAATACGCTGATTTGCTGCTCAAGAAACATTTCTTATTATCATCAGTAATGCAAGACATTTTTTCAGGATGAATAGAAAGTAAAAACTGCGTTTATTTCAAATATAAATTCTGTAAAAGTCGCGAGTGTTTTTTTTTTTTATATTGACTTCAATTGGTTCGGGAATCTCTTACGTGCCGAAATTGTTTTTTAGGGAAATTGTGTTCCTACTGAATGTGTTTTTTCTCATGACATGATTTGCATGCAATGCAAGCCAAACATGTACATACTTGTAAACAAGCTTGATTGGACATTCCTTTCCCCTTCATTTGCTTGAGGTTTCACAGGCACCTTGTGATGGATTTGCTTTTTTGTTCCCATTTCTAATGTAAACACTCTGACACTGTTTGGAAATGGAACAAATCTTGCGCCGCTAATATAACTGACCAGGGATCCCTCCTCGCTTGCTGTCCGCCTGCTGCCAATAATGTCCCAGGTTGACGACATTTCTATTTTTATTTGTTTTGAAACCATAGAGAAAGGGCACCCTGCGTAACGCTCCCAGTTCAGCTCGCCGTTAGCGTTTCAGCGTGCCTTCTTCATGAGCTACAAGGATGCCAGAGTTCCTTAAAAAGCATGTGTGGTCTAGATGAATCAGTTTGTCTTTTTTTCCCCCCCTTTCTGAACTCTCACATAGAGCACTTTACCTTTTAGCAGATGCTTCCCCTAAATGTCAGAGCTGCAGAGTGGCAGCCATTACGGCTACATGCCGAATGGGAGTGTTTATACAAAAATTCCCGTAAAACGTAAAAAGCAATGCCCCAAATGTAGGACCCTGAGCTGTGACCGTGTGGACTGTGAGAGCTTGTGTAGGACACAGGCTCGGCTTTGTTTGAGAGGGCTGCTGCATTGTGTTTTTTTTGGGCTCTGTATATGCAAATCAGTCATATGTTTTCCTGTGGCACATATTTACCCTCCTTTCTCGCTTTTTTTTTTACATCACTAAGATTAGGAAAAGTTGATTGGCCATTTTGCGGCTCTGTAAACGGTCATGCTATGAATGGGAGATTTGTTGCGAGTTGATTATTAGATTAAGCCCCCTCGCTGACCTTTCGCCCTCCACCGTTTCCTCTGCTTGTTAACATTGGATATGCGACAGATCTCTAGACCTTTCGTTCGGCCCTCGGAAAGGAATCCTGTTTGTTGTTTCTCCCATATGGCCTGTTAGCTTCTCGGTACTGTGTGGCAGGAATCAGTTGTTGCCTGCAGGGGCCATATTAAATCAATCTGGCATTCACATAGACCGGTTTGCATACGGCTCCATCATAGTGCCATAATCCAGGTTATAATGGCCTCAAGCGGAGGAGAGGAGGAAAAAAATGGATAAAAAGATAGATGTGAGAGGAAATGACAAGACAATGAATCATAAAGCAGGTGTTAGACTTCAGAGGACGTGCATCAGGATTTCCACTGTGCAATTTGCAAAGCAGCCCAGTGTGACTCCAGGCCAAATGATTTATTTGTCTATGACTTTTAAAGGGGTAGTTCAACCAAAAATGTTCCTGTCATCATTCGCTCCCCCTCATGTCATTTCAAACCTGTGTGAATTTCTTTCTTCTGTAGAACACAACAGGGGGAAAAAAATCAAATCGATGACTGTTTTCTATGCAGTTGAATCTGCTGTGTCTTGGGACAGTGGAGAGAGTGAAAACATGTTTGAATGTTTTGCTCCTTGTGGAACAACAGAGCATGGTTTCCCAGTCAGAACATTTTGTTTCGCTCAGGCGTCCCCACCGGAGACGGGTTTACTGTAGCAGCGGGGCATGCGGTTGCTCGAGGATGCAACCGTTGGCCTGTGCCGATTGGGTTAGAGAAAAAAGTTGAGTGTTTTCTTCTGGTCGAGTAATCAGACATCACCAGGGGAGTCCTTGGTGTTCCTGTGGAGAATTCTTTGCAACCCCAAGATATGAGTTTTCACCGTTTTAATAGATTTAATATTGATGCTCTTTTTTCTCTTTTTGTTTAATTATATACTCTCCGTTCAAAACTTTTTTTTATGTTTTTAAAAGAAGTCTCTTATGCTCACCAAAACTGCATTTATTTGATAAAAAATACAGTAAAAAGGGTATAATATTTTGAAATATTATTATAATTTGAACATTTAGTTAATTTCTGCGATGTCAAAGCTTCATTTTCAGCATCATTACTCCAGTCTTCAGTGTCACATGATCCTTCAGAAATCATTCTAATATGCTGATTTGGTGCTCAGGAAACATTTCTTATTATTATCAGTGTTGAAAACCGTTGTGCTGCTTAATATTTTTGTGTAAATCTTGCCCCCCCCATAGAAATTTGCTGTAACAATGTAAAATTCATTACTTTTGATCAATTCAATGTGTCCTTGCATATAAAATGTACGTAAAATATATATATAAGAGAGTTATATTGGATATAATTTATATTTAGCTATAAATATTTCTACAGCAAGTTTCACCATGTCTTTTCAGAATTTATTTTGCTCAACTCTTTCCCCATTGATGGAAATGTCCGTCATTTATGAGACATGGCTGCCTAATGTTAATGTCGAACCAGGGTGAGGTATAGGACCGTGCAAGCTTTGGGGGTTTGATGGACTCAATCTACTCCATCTGGAACCCGATCTGGATGCGTTTTTCTCTGATTTTTGCTCAAAATGTTGCATTTTTGTGAAACTTACCCACATTCAAGTGTTGAAAAAGAATGCATTAAGCTAGAATAAAACCAATAGTTTTTTTAAAGCAGAAACTCAATTTGCTCTTGTTCAGATATTTATACAACAAAATATTCTGGAGGCCATGCAAATTATTTAAAAAAATGCTGGCGGTGGCTTGCAACTTTTTTTTTTACGCTGGAGGGGAAAGAGTTAATATACAGTTATGTGAAGCATGCAAACTAAGCAATAAATGTCCTGCCACTCATCGATTTTTGCAGTTGTGACTTTAAGACACAGTGAGTCAGATTTGTATGAGCTTTATTAACTCAGGTTTGGGCTTTATCAAAATTTGACTGAATTCTCGAGTCAACTCAGCAGCCTGGGAAATTGGTTAGAGGAATGTAAAGGAAAACGCTTCTCACTATGATCCCCTCTTGCTCTCTTTCTCGCTCTCTCTTTCTTCTTCATCTTTGATTCAGGTTAAAGTAAGCTTTGTGTTACGGTCGTTATGATCAGAACATTATTTTAGCCCTATGTTCCCTAGGTGGGCGTCTGTGCTTGAAAAGACGATGAAGCCTCTATGAGGGGTCTGGTAATGCACTGCTATGGAATGCTATTGAAGTGTTTTTTTCTTTGCCAACATGTGATACACTTCACAATCTTTTAATGAACTATAAAACTTTACCAGCTCTACCTGCTTATGCGCCTACTGGGATGATTTTGGCCTGTTCTCCACTTTAAATTCAGGATTAGAACATGCTCGGGAAAAACTTTGAGCATATTAAACTTCTAAGGAAGTCGTGCTGTTTTTGTGCTGAATATCTTCCAAATATCTTGCATATGGAAGGTGGTCGACCTCCAGTAAACCACAGGTTTTGTAAGAAATGAATCACTTGGCTTTAACCGTAGCAGAACAATCCCACGTAATTTTCTGGCTTAAGTTGCGTTCCTTCTTTTGCTTGGAAAGTGCTACAACACCAGCTTTGTCATTGTGCACTGGGTTGTATGGAAAATATCAGAGAGCGGGTCCACTCGCATGTATGTACGTGCTCCTGTGAACGTGCTCCCAGCCGCTGCCATGGAAACAGACACTTCGGCGCAGTGAACTTCTGATTTTTGTTTTTTGCCCGCGGGTGTCGGAAAGTGCCGCATGCTAGCGTGTTTTGGCTCCTCACGAGCCAATGCAGTGGGAGGAAACGGCCTCTCGGGGGAGGGAAGAAAAGTTAGACAGTGCCACAGCGTCTTTTTAAGTCCGCGCCTCCCCAAAAACACCACATGTGATTTATGGAGTGAGAGCGAACTAGGCGGGTCACGTCCTAGCGGAGAGGAGAGCTACTTGAGAGGTAGAGGAAGGAGGAGAGAAATGGTAAATGAGGAGGATTGGAGGCACCGAGTGGAAGGCAAAGTTCACATCCCTTCATATTTTAAAGGATTTTTTGATGTTAAATATGACTGATATGCTGTCCATTACCACAGAATGATGATTACTCTCATGTCATTCCACGCCTGTCTGTCTTGTGCCGAGTGCAAAAGATGATATCTTGAAAATGTAGCATGGTTTTTGTGTCCGTACATTGGATTTTAAAGGGGTTTTTTTGAGTTTAAAATGTTCGGTCGCTTACCACAGAATGGCGATTATCCTCATGTCATTCCAAACCTATATGTCTTTACTCTTTTTCTTCAGCTGAACACAAATGAAGATATTTTGAGAATGTCTCATGGTTTTTATGTCCACACAATAAGTCAACTGTCCATCTTTTTGTGCTTCACAGAATACAGGTTTTGGAATGACATGAGGGTGAGTAAACAATGACAGAATGTTCATTTAAGGGCGAGTTAGAAATCAGAAATCTGTGTTTCTGGCAATCCATGTCCATAATTGTAGCCCTGGTATTGTGCTGAGGAGAGCATGTATGTTTTCATCCTTTTCTCTCTCCTTCTCCTTTTTTTTTTCTTTTTCGTGTAGTGACACACCCGACAAAGGAATCTCGGATGGTTTTGACCAAATCTGGCTTCCCAGAGAAATTACACATTTGGCTTGAAGATGCAATGAAATGATTTTATTACTACAGTCAAAACACACAAGCATGGCATTCACCATGAAGGAACCAAGATGGGTGACCGCTATTTCGTCGCTCTGCTCCTCAGCTGCTTGGCGGCTGAGTTGATCAGTGAAGAAAACACTCTCTCTCTCTCTTTTACAATGCAGCCCTTTGTTTTTCTGTCAGCATCCGAACGTCAACCATTTTCTAAATAGCTTCCAGGTTATTAAAACGCTTCCAGACCGTGTCTGTTCAACGAGAGAGTTTTCGTTTAATTGCTTGGCATCCATCTCCCGGATGGGCTGCGGGCATCCTCGCAGGCCAGAGGCATTTCTCATCTGGGATCACATGGTCCAGAGAATGAATGCGAATGTTACCTTGTGCATCTACTACTGCGAGTGGGACCTCCCACAGCAATTGTCTCATAGAAATGAGGGGCGTATTTATTTGCAATCTCAGTCTAGTGCATCTAGTGTTTTCTGGTTCTTCTTTCCTGTCCTCACTGATTTGATGAACCACTCTTATGTCGCTGAAGATGGCTTTCATTGACTTTCTTTTACTTGACAGAATGGTCTGTGGGAGTCATGTATGGAATATCTAGTTTGTTCCTGTGATGCAAAGCTGGATTTTCAGCATCATTACTTCAGTCTTCAGCGTCACACGATCCTTCGGAAATCATTCTAATATGCTGATTTGATACTCAAGAAACATTTCTGATTATTATCACTGTTGAAAACATTTGTGCTGCTTATTTTTGTGGAAACAAAATGATACATTGTTCTGGGATTCTTCGATGAACAGAATTGATTTGAAATAGAAATCTAGTGTAACATTACAAATGTCTTTGGTGTCACTTTTGATCAGTTTAATGCATACTTGTTGAATAAAAGTGATCATTTCTTTAAAGGAACACTCCACTTTTTTTTTTTAAATAGGCTCATTTTACAAGTCCCCTAGAGTTAAATAGTTGAGTTTTACCGTTTTTGAATCCATTCAGTCGATCTTTGTATCTGGCGGTAGCACTTTTAGCATAGCCTAGCATACATCATGGATTCTAATCAGTCCATTAGCATCTCATTCAAAAAATGACCAAAGACACTTTCAATATTTTTCCTATATAAAACTTGACTCTTCTACAGTTAATTTGTGTGCTAATACCAACTGAAAATGAAAAGTTGCGATTTTCCACACCTATATGGCTAGGAACTACTTTCTCATTCATGCGTAATAGTCGCGGATCTTAGCGGCCGTACCATGGCTGCAGCGGCGCAATGATTTGTTGGTATTCTGTGAAACATGGTGGTAGTTTACACCTTCGACTTACTATCACAGCCCTTTACAACACACAGAACCATGGCTAATCACACAGGTAAATCCACAACACAATTTGCCGGCTGCAAGCCTGAAACTCTCTCTGCAACTACACGAACTTAGTGCGGTCACATTGAAAGTTACCTAGCTGGGGGCTACTTTCAGGCGCTGTGTTCCATCATTGCGCTGCTGCAGCCATGGTATTGCCGCGAAGATCCGCGACTATTACGCAGGAATGAGAAAGTAGTTCCCAGCCATAACAGGTGTAGAAAATCGCAACTTTTCATTTTCAGTTGGTCTTAGCACACGAATTAACTGTAGAAGAGTCAAGTTTTAAATAGGAAAAATATTGGACTGATTAGAATCAATGATGTATGCTAAGCTATGAGCAAAGATCGGCTGAATGGATTCAAAAACGGTAAAACTCAACTATTTAACTCTAGGGGACTTGTAAAATGAGCCTATTTTCAAAAAAAGTGGAGTGTTCCTTTTAAAGAAAAAAATCTTACTGACCAAACTTTTGGACAGAAATGTATGGAAGAGGAACAATGAGAGACAGTCATCATGAATTGCCATTTTCAACCCCTTTTTACTTCCATAACATTTCCCAGTGGATATTAGTAGCCTTAGTAAACTTGATTTTATGTTACGAGAATTGATTGAAGGGGGAACATTACATACCTGAATGCAGTCAGAATGAATGCATGAATTTGTAAAAATACTTTCTGAATATTCACTTGTGTGAATGCCATGCTTGTTGTGCGCCTCCTATGTCATTGTCTGCTATATTTGCTTATTATTTATTAAATCAAGGCAATTGGTTGATGAAACATTGATTAAAATTAAGATACAATTTATATAAAACGAACTTTCACTTTAAAGAAAGGCTTTCAACAAATGCAGTGGTCAAAATCATTTCTGACCCCCATGTATTCTGACATATTTTGCATCTTATGTGTCCTGTTCACTTTTCATAATCAACGTAAATTAAATTTAAAAATAGGCTAACATTATAATTTTTAAACATATAAAACTAAATGCGTGTTTTAATGGCTACAAGAAGTATAGTAGGCTAGCCTGGGAAAACCCAGACAACTTCCGGCAAATTTAGATTTGCTCTGCAAGTAGTCTGGCAAAGAGCCCATTCAAACCCATTTCTAAGCCCCAGAAATCGAGGCACCAATCAGAAACATTGAGGCGGGCTTTACACGATGACGACAGCGCAGCGACAGTGAAGCAGATTCTGTACACTGACTACAAAGATGGATGCAGCAGTGGAACATCACTATCAGCTATCGTGGCTGTTTTAAGCGATTTAAACTTTTCCATTCCGTTAAAACCAGAGCAAAGAACAACACAAGAAGCCTTCATATCTAAAAAAGATGTTATCGCTGTCTTACCGACTGGATTCGGCAAAAGTCTGATATACCAGCTTGCTTGTCTTAGCGAGAGCCCTCTGGTAATGTTAATGTTTCACAAAATATAGTTTTAAGTCCTTTTCAGGCGAGAATGTAGTTGTTTTTAAAGCCAAAATCTGTGGTTTATTTATAAAGAGAGCGCCTTTTTGAAAATTTGATCTGCCGTTTTTGGAGTTGTGAGCTCCAGTGGACCAGCGGCGCTCAATTGCTCAACCCCACCGAGAGGCGCCTTTCCTCGGCCAGTCCTTCTGCCGTCTGCCGCTGGTTCTGATGTGAAGATATGATTCGTCTTGTGTAGATCTAACGGCTGATCTTTGCTCTCATTAATCTATAATTTGTTCCCTGACAGATCGTTTTGTCTGAGGGCAAAGTGAAGTTTCATAACTTTATATTTGTAAGCTATTAAACTTTACCGTTGTAGTCTCCTAGCGCTGACTTTCTTTGACTGAATTGCTTTATGTATTGTATAGCTTCTTATACCTTTTACTTATACTTTTAAAATGGATATTGATCATGCATTAAACTAACATTTAACAAAAAGAGACTGGGTTTTGTTTTATGTCATATCTCATTGTATTACAGTGATAATCATAGGCTATATTATGCACACATGATATTACATGTTTTTATTTTTTAATGTAAACGAAAAGAGGTCGGGTTTTTTAAATATTTCGTTTTGTTATATACATGCATTGAAGATAATATGCATTGCCTTCACTACATTTGTGTGGCTATAATATGTTTAATATTAACTATTATCGTCATCGGGAGTTCATTCTCCGGAGTCAAACTTGGTAAGTCACGGACGCAAGTTAGAAGTTCGCGTACAAAATATGTCATAAAACACCACTGCCTCATTTCATAAACAAAACAAAAAAAACTTAAACATATTAGCCACACACATGTGGTTCAGGCAACGCGTAGTTAGGCCTACATTCATGATCTTATATATTTATAATAAAACGAAGTATAAAACACCCTGCCTCTTTTCGTTTACATTTTAAAAATAATTAAACATTAATATGTGGTTTAGGTAAGGTGACCAGATTTCTGAAATGGAAACCGGGGACATTTCCTATTTGAGAACACAAGTACGCATATTGAGAAACGGCCAGAGTCTCAGATGTTTCTCCGTCGCTCTGCATACGTCATCTCCCTCATCGCTTTGATTGGTTTTAGGTCTATCCAATTGCGCCGAGAGGCATTTGAGCGACGCCCGTTGGTGACGCCCCTTTGGAAATGATTTGTCTATGAAGCTTTGCCAGACCATAACTCAGTTACTACTGAGAATGGTCTGGTTTTAACCAGGCTAATAGTAGGCTACAGTACAGAGAAATTTGAGTGTCGTTTTACCGGTGAGCTGCAGTTTTTTTGCGTTAATTTTATTTCCTGTCGCTGTGCTCTTTTATTGTATTGGACCGTGAAAACAGCTCAATAACCCTTTAATTTAAAGGTCCCATGGCATGAAATTGTCATTTTTATGAGGTTTTTCAACATTAATATGAGTTCCCCTAGCCTGAATATTGTCCCCAAGTGGATAGTAATGTTGATCGGTGTAAACCCGAGTTCTGGGTGTCTTTCTCTGCCTTTGAGAAAATGACAGCCCAGATGAGCCAATCCTGAAGTCTCCTGGTTTGACGTCCAAGCAGGAGCGGTTACCTCCCTTTCCTCCGCCCAGAGAATCTGGCATGCCCATGCAAGCGCTCGAGAGATCATGGGTTGTGAACGAGTAAATGCTGGCAGTTTCTCAGTGTTTGGATGTACAAATGAAAACAGAAGTCTTTTTTCAGTTCCTTCTGATCTGTGATCAGTGATTTCTGATGTGTAGCTAATTATTTATTATTCGTGCACACAATGCGGCTTCTCTCTCTCCAGACAGAACGGTGTTTTCGTGTTTTCTATCTTGTGAGTCAGTGTTTTTGTACGTCCTCGTCGCGTCTATCGGTTCTAAAATGTGCATACAGTCATAAGTTTCTGCTCAACATCACATCTCTTTAGAGATAAACCTCACACACGCCGAAGCTCGGGCTGCACTGGCCGGTGGCCTTCAACATCCCCGACCCCCAGTACTGCATCTGGCCCACAGCGGAGGCACCAAACGCGGCGTGAGATTAAGCAGAAGGGGGGTAAGCGTGAGCATATCCGGCTAGGCAGCTATCCCCACAATAAACTGGATTACATTCGATTACTGCTGTTGTGTCTTTGTTTGCGCTGTGTACTCAACGCGCGTCACTGACGCTTTTATTTTATTTTAAAAATAATGCTATTATCAACACTTACTTTTAACTCGTTCATCTCGACAGCTGTAATGGTACATTGCATGTGTTACAAAGTTGGTAATAATGATGAAGACGGACTCGGCGTGACTGGGACTCGTGTTTATTCAGAACTCTCAGATACAAACACAATAAACTCGCGCTGACTGACAGCGCTCTCATAACTCAGTAGTTACTATAAATAAATTTGTTAGCAATCTTTGAGCTCAGTCTCTGGTACATTAGTGATGTCCGGTTCGCGAACGATCTTTCTTTTGAACCAGTTCTTTTTAGTGAACCGAATCAGTTCACCAAATCGGACTGAATCGTTCTAAACGGTTCGCGTCTCCAGTCAGCGCTGATCCATAATTTACTAAAGTTACTAACTTTCTGACATGAGTGACAGTCCCTCCGACTAGAAATAGACTAATAACCTGAAGTATATGCTGTAACTACAACAGTTCAGACATGCTGAGAACTGATGTGAAGTGAACTCAGGTCCATCCGTCTCTCTGGCAGCAGCTCGTGCCTCGTAGACCTCGTTAAACCACGCCCCCCCTCCGCTCATTTAAAATGCAAAGATGTCAGCCAATCACAACAGTGGGCGTTTTTACTGAAGTCTCACAGCAGACACGCCTCTTGAAGCAGGGCATTCAGCCACAGGGCAAACAGCAGTATAGAAAAAATGCCTTTTATTTCTTTTATTTTTATGATGTAAAAGTCATACTAACAATATAAGTACACCTCAGGAAACATTATAAAATAATAGAAAAATGCCTAGCCACGGGACCTTTAAAGGTTTAATGTAGGCCATAGTCCATTGCATTGTGATTGCAAGAATGATCAACAATGTCAAAATGTGATGTGCAGTCAAATGTCCCGGTGTGTATGCTGTTTAAACGAGTGTTCTCACGATATGCTTGTTGTGCCTAGTGTTTTATAGACTCAATATTGTTTCTTATTCAAATGTGGTGACCCACCCCACCCCCGCAGCAAAGAAAACCCCATAGCACCCCCAACCTAAAACATCTTCCCGCGCCCCTGGCTATGCCACTTCAATTTGCTGTCCATGTGAACGACCCTATAGAATCAATGAGGCTTTAAGTATTTCCTGAACTTCCAAAAGTAGTGAATAGATGATGTTATAAGTGGAAAGCTGTGCACATCTTCCCGCTGCTACTCAAACAGGCACGTCGAGGCCCTTCTCTATACTGTTTTAGCCGGGACATAAATCTTCTAATTGAGTTTACAGCACCCCATCCAGGAAAAAACAACACCATGCCAGTGTTATTCAGAGGAAATCCTCCTTCGCAATTTTTCCCTGGCATTTCCCCTTCCTGTTTTTGTTTCACACCACTCTCCTTGAAGTGCTCCGTAAATCAGTGTCACAGGATAACCGTTGAGTTGGATGCTTTCAGATCACAGGACATGTAGTTGCTGTGAATTCAGTGAGCATGCTTGATTATGACTTGGTGATTTTGGTGCGTTTGACTAGGTATTATGAATATCTTGGATTTGGGTTGAATGCCAGTAATTAATTAATTTGATTCCTCTTCAATCTCACTTTTTTTGTGAAACCGCTGTGGCACCAAAGGCCTCTGTTTCACCCAGTGGGCCTTTCTTTACTTAGGAAGGATACAAATCTGGACACAATTATATAAACATCACTGTCACTTTTTGGGCTACGTCACTATCTTTTTCCCAGTAGAAAAGAAGGTAGAGTAGTACACGCTTTATGTAAGTACAGCGGACACGGCCCATGTCCTGCCAGCATCCTATCCCTCTTCTCATCTTCCCTCACTCATCCCATTTTTTCCCTTCTCTTCACACGCTAATCTGTACTCTTATCCTCTTACCCTGTGCTCCTCTCTCCGGTAAGGCTGCGTTGTTGTCGACACTTTGTTCCCTTTCAATTGTTTTCACAGCTGAAGGGGGAAGTACAAAAGCATTTGTCAGTTTTAATGAACTATAAAGATGAATATTATGGGCGGGAGGACCAAACTGTACACTGCAAAACAGCTGAAGAGTAACATTGTGCCTCACCTCTATTACTTAAATCAGACAGCCAGATGCTCAATCGGTCCCCGCTGACTGCAGAGACTTTATGCATTATCTTGGACCCAGGGTCACTGCTTGACTCAGCAGATCCTAAGATGTCCAGCCACATCCCTTCTCTCCCGACCTGCATTAAGAGAATGATCATGAGAAATGCTGGATGAAATAAAAGTGGAATTCAATTAATCTTCGACCTCTTCGGGCTACTCTAGTGGGCAAGATTTACACCCTGGGCTTTACACAAATCTAGTTATTTCTGGCACATTCCTTCCATCTTATGCCTTTTTAAACCGTTAATAACAAGCAGAATGGCAGCTACGATTGCTGTTGTTGCCTCATTTGATGTGGAAGAGTCTTAGTTAGATGCTGACGTCATTTAAAAAAAATATATATCGATTTTTGGGGGATATTATTTAATTTTATTTACATTTTTTCTTTTATTCTGAATTCTTTTTTTCTTTTCTTTTCTTTTTTTGTGTTATAGTATTTTTATTGATTTATTTTTCGGGGCTTTTATTTTAATAGGATGGCCTATATAGGAGTAGCGGAACAATCATGTTATTTGCGCAGATAAATTGGAAACACTGATTTAACTGCTCCAATTTATTGCAACGTTTTGACCAACAGGTCTTCGTCAGGCACTTTTTTGCTTCAGTTTTTTCTTTTGTCCTGCACCTGAGCCCTGTTTGGGTTTGAGGATGTGCACATCTTCTTTGTATCTTTGTCAAAAAGTCAATTTGTCTCATGTTGTTGATGTCCAGTGCATTGCCAGAAATATAGTGCATTTCATTTAGATTCACAAGCTCTCAATTTAAATAATCATTCGATTCGATTTGATTTGATTCAAATGAATCTGCTAATGCTGTAAATTATACAGGGGCAGTGTTTCAGACTCATTCAAAAATTCAATTCTTCTTTTTTTAACTATTTATTAAATGAACCCATCTCACAAGAGTCATTTATGTCTGTTGTGCTTGAGTACTAAATGAACACATCCTTGTAATGAGTGCTTGCGTGAGTGTACGTAGTTTGAATTTCACTCTGTTTTCCGATCCTAGAATAGTGTAAGCGGAGATGCCCGCACACCCTCCAACTCTATTCTCTTGTTCTCATTGGGCCCATGCCCCTCCACCTATTCTTGTGTGGCCCATTCAGGAAATTGGGCTGTAAATAAAGAGAGACCTACATTTCTCCGCCTCTGAAATAGCTCCAGATAAAAGCTTCTGTATCATCTGGATGTCGGGGTAATAGTGCTGAACGTACTCATGGGACAGGCGCAATTAGCTGCATTACATTCCACAAATATTATACAAATGTTTAGACGGCGGAGCTCTTTGAAGTGAAGGGAGCTAAATTAAACAAAGGTATGAAACGGTGAAATAGGTTTGTTGAATGATTGGTGTTGCTGTTTATTTTAGAAGCGCCATATGTGCACAGACATGTATACATGTAAATATCAACTGAATGGAAAAGATGTAATAGTTTTCCATGGATTGTGCAAGTGACAAAGCAGAGATAAATCATAACACTCAATATGACGTCTGTAGAAACTGAAGTCCTGCCTTTCAGTTCAAAGATTCAGTTGTTTTTTTTAATCTAGATAGAACATGCAGTTTTTAGTATTGATTTGAGCTAAAGAAACACAATTTACATTTTATTGCTGATTTGAAATATGTTGCAATATGACAAACTGTTTTGGAGATTTCAGCCTTTCCTCTTTCAGGTAGTTTGGAAGGAACATGAGAGGAGTAGGGCAGCAGCCAGGCCATTCTCTCCCTAGAGCTGTGCTTCTGTGTTTAGGACTTGTCAGAGATTAACCCCATTTTGGACTTTCATTTTATGGATAAATCACAAACTGGCACCAGTACCTGTATAACCGGTATGTAACCGGACCAAATCAGAACGCAGATTTCGGTGCCTCATTTCGGTGCCACTTAAATTCAGACGTGCTTTCGCGCTTTGGCTGGCGCCAAGCCAGAGACAGACGCGCTCAGCGCTCGTCACACATCACAACTAGTTCAGTGTTTTCAACCACATAATGTTTATTTTAGGTTTCAGACATTTAAATGCACATTAGTAGGCTACTAGCAAAACACACACACTGATGTCTATGGAAGCGGCAATAACAATCCTTTCAGATAGTTATAATTTGACTGTGTTTTATATCAGATACACATTATATAGTTAACTATATAGTTTACTCTATTCCTCTCCCATTTCACCGGTCACTTACGTTCATGTACTTCGTGAGACGAGGATGAATTTACGTGATGTAAATCCGACAGATCCGATTTTCTGAAGCGCAAACTAACATGTCGGCGCCCATCGCGCATAATAGATCAACTAACATGGTCATTATAAAGGGTTTTAAATGACAAAACACATTCACTTACACATATTTGAAAATCAGAATATCAGATTGTTCATGACATAGTTAACAAGTTTGTGAATATTTTGAATAAAAAACGAAAAAACAAAATAAAACTGATACAGCTGAGCTGTCATACAGCACTATCGTGGCTGCTGTGTCACGTGAGAAGCATGACGTGTCGCCATGGAAACAATAAGGCGATGCTTTCTAAAATATTTAGCAAGAGAATATGATCATATTTCTGCAAAATAATGCTGAACCTTGAAGCTGGTTTGTAGCAGACCAAGAATACTGACTACTTTGCTGTTATTAGTACTGTAACTGTTTAGTGTTAGGCCTATTGTAGTTGGGTTCAGTGGCATGGGTTTTTCTGTGAATTTGTTAAGTAAATTGTGTTTTGTATCTACAAATTGTGTTAAGTATCGGTTTAGGCACGATATCGTTTTTAAAGTATCGCTTTGGCACTAGTATCGTAAAAAACCCAAACAATACCCAACCCTATAAATCAGTTAAAAATACTTCATCTGTAAACTTCAAAATATCTTCACAGAAGAAGAAAGTAAGTCATATTACATTAAGGTCAGTAACGGATGTTTTTGCAAAATTGTACCTTGAGGGGTACAACAGCTTTTCACTGGGGCAGTAGCCTCAAAGGGGCAACTTTTGACCTTGTTTACCCCTAAAAGGTGCATATTAGACCCTTTTCATTGGAAGTAAACTTCAAACGGCATTCAGCAATTTTAAGTGAGAGTCCAATCCGAAGGGATTGGGCACTGCAAAGTGCATAGGGAACAAGGGAACATCGATACATCACTTTACAGGAAGTGGAGAGGGACATTTATGTACCAGTCATTGCGCATCACTCCAGCACTTGAAGAAGCTTGGATAACATAAAGGCAGTGAAACAAAAGTTGAGGCTCCAGTGTTTTAACTGATTTAAATTGTCCTGGTTGCAGTTTGTACGTGGTTGTTCGCGGATGTAAAGTGCGCAAGCTGTGATGGTAACAGTTCAAATCTCACGATTACAGCTAAATAAGATTAAGTACACATCTAATATAACCATATTATGTTCATTTTCATATTAAACATTACAACAGACATTTATTAAAATAATAACTTTATATAAATGCACTTTGATGTACATGCGTGTATATCAGCTTGAACTGAGGCGCTACAGTGATCTGCTCATTAAAGAGCAATACAACTGTATTTATTGTTTGAATTCTTTAATAAAATGGATAGAATCTGAAATCTGAGACTGTTTTCATATAAAAATTTACAAAGCCTATTGCAATTTATTGGATGGGATGCGCTACAATGTTCTGTTCGTTCATTAACTGAAATCAGCACAGACTAAGAGATCGATTTTATGGGTTTTACGTTCATAAAAAGGAAAAATAATAATAATTACCCAGCCCAAATATATTTTAGGAGCTACTGCCCCAAGTGACAAGCTGTTGTAAACTCTTTAAGCTTCAATTTTTGCACATATTTATAAGAGTGCAGGGCACCCAGAAAACTGGGTGCATTACACCACTAATGAGGGCTGAGATGTTTTGCTCCCAAACAATCCTTGCTACCAAAACACACACCCCCATCCTAGGCTTTTGGTTGGTTGAGATCTCAAGTAGCTCTTAGACGACTCGACAGCTGGTCAAACAAGCTTAATAGAGCAGTAGCTAGTCTGGAGTAGACCCTAAGCCCATTAACTCTTCTCCAGGCCCTCTAGGCTGCTCATTGGTCAGTCAGGGATCAGTCTCCTTCTGTTTTGATGCTAACATGACCTAACGTTAAGGTTGAGTGCATGTGTGTTGGAAACAGGGAGAAGTACGTAGAAATGGTAACTACAGATTGACGCAATGCCACTGCTGAAAACCAACAGGGGGTGCTGCTCTGTTTTAACCCTCTTGCCAAGTGCTTGTGCGCTGAGTTTGTGTTTTCGATGTTGTATTTTGTGCCCTTGCAAGGTGGCCTGGTGGGAGTGGCATAGGGAGTTTGCATGAGTTCAATTTGTCACGTATGGGGCTTGGGAGGGAGGTCTTGGCTCGGAATCTACTGTAGCTCTTATTTTTTTAAATGTCTCACTGTTGACATCTCATTTCAAACTCTGTGCCCATACAAACCCCATACATGGACATTGCTGACATACAATGTGCCGTGTGTGACAGCCGTGGGTTGAGTGCCGTCTTCTTTTGGTCTTAGGGACCGAGGAGGAGACTCTTCTGTTTTCTCTCTCATACAGGCCACCTCAGAGTCAGTGGGATAGTGTGTCATCAGACCCTGCCAACAGATCAATAATGTCAGGGTCCATAGGATGGTCAGTGACAGGCTATTCATCAGCATATATAACCCTGCTCCAAAAACTCATTTTCATTCGGGTGTTTTGGTTATGTAGAGATTTGAACAGATGTGTTGTAGAAGCAGGGCATGTTGTTACATTATATATGGGATATATAAATTCCCATTATTCCCATTATTAACCCATATATATAATGTTATTACTGGGTAAACTGCCTTTAAATTGCCTATTGGATTTAAACTAAATGTAAATGTTTATAATATATCTTTAATTAATTAATTGTTTTAATATAAAAATGTGAGAAATGTCTGCATTCTAAAAAATTATTTATTAGTTACAAATAGGAGATAAAGATGTACAAAGGTTTAGGCTCTTTGCCTTTGTCAGTGTGCAGTTTTTATTTTTCAAATATAGCCACAATATATGAACCATTCTTACCTCAGGTGACCTTTGTAATTTTATATATTAATATATTTTTAGAGTATATGTATTATTTTTATATATATTTTTTAATAAAATTTCAATATATACATATATATATATATATATATTATTTTTAAAATGTTTAGTAAATTATGTATAATGTACTTTATTGAAAAGTTTGGTGTCTTCATGATTTGTAAATGTTTTTGAGTCATATTCACAAGGCTGCATTTATTTGTTCAGAAATACAATAAAAGCATTAATATTGTAAAATTGTATTACAATTTGAAATCACGGTTTTCTATGTTAATATATTAAAAAAGAAAAATGTATTCCTGTGATATCAAAGCTGAATTTTCATCATCATTACTAAATACAATATGCCGATATTTTTCAACTAATTTTGGCCGATACCGATATACGAGCAAAAAACTTTTTTTTTTCATTCTGGTTTCAGATTTCTGAGGTCTCCTTACTAAAAGGATACTTGTTAAATATAAATAAATGTTAATAAAGTTATTTTTCTAATGATGAGTATATTAAAAGATCTGAAAATAACAATAATAAAGTAATTTTTTACCCCAGACAGATGCAGTTTTAACTATTATATTTTATTTTGGGATAAAAAGTGGGGGTGGCATGACATCAGTTGATGCGGTCTTTAGCGCAAATACAAATTCTACAATTATTTTAGAGCTCCTTGGATTATTATTATTGTCATCCATTTCATAAAAGTTTATTACAGATTAATAAACTGTATATAAAAGTGTTTAATTTACAAGTGTCATGCTTGTGATTTATGACATCATTACTGCTTTATTTATTCAGAAAAAGAAGTAACTTCAAGTTATTTGTGTATTCTATTTTCATAGACTTGGTCGGCATTACTGGGAACGCCCACAAAAACGTAATATTCGGCATAGGCCGTGGGGGAAAACAAGCCATTAGAATGAATGCATGTAGACCTTGTTAGATGCTTTATCTTTACTCTTTGTAATGATTACGATTTATTTTTACCTGGTGCAGTCCCGAAAAGTTGCCATGTGGCGTTCTGCACCTCTAGTAAGTTATCTGAAGTTTTAGAGTAAAGATAAAGCGTCTAACAAGGTCTTCGCGCATTAATTTAAATGACTTGTTTTCCCCCACGGCATATGCAAATATGACGTTTTTTGTGTGAGTGTTCCCAGTAATGCCGACCAAGTCTATTTGATTACTATAACACCAGCGCCCCCAACTAATTATATAAAACATTCTACCGGGCGGGCACTAGGACCTGGAGGAGGCTTCTGCAGCTGGAGGCTGCTGCACGCACTAGACTAGAGATTGGGGAGTCACTGTTGACGGTCACATCCTTCTGTACGCACATTCACACATTCAAGGCAGCATTGAAAAACTGTTCACTTCAAGAATGACCACATTGCTGACATGATCTTCTCGCTATAGCACTCCTTGCACACGCGAGTTATTGCAGACGCATAGCAACACGTTATCATATCGGCAAGGCATATCGGCATAATTTTTTCTTATCGGCCAATGCCGATTTGTATATATTAAATAAGCGTATATCGGCCGATTCTGATGTTGTACCGATAATATTGTGCATCCATAATCATTACTCCAGTCTTTAGTGTCACATGATCCTTCAGAAATAATTCTGATATGCTGATTTGGTGTGCAAGAAACATTTCTCATTATCAGTGTTGAAAACAGTTGTTCTGTTTAATATATTAAGTCTTCACTGTCACTTTTGATCAATTTAATATATCCTTACTGAATCAAAGTATTCATTTCTTTTCAAAAGTTTGGGATGAGTAAGATTTTTGAACAGTAATTTTTTAAAAGAAAATAAGCTTGTTTACTTTTTCTTTTAATATCATACTTGCAGACGTATGATGTGTTTATACAGAGCAAACAGGGCAATACATCTGCCCTGTGTGAGTCTTTCCATGTGTGAAAGAGAACTAAAGAGCACGAGTCTGAAGGGCAACAGCAGCCCTCATTCTGTCGGCCCTCTCACATCTGGATTCAATAGATGCTGTTTGGACGTCCGAGGGAGGAGCAAGTATAAATAGAGCAACTGCCGTAACCAAACTAACCCTCTCGGCTCCTCCCTCACGCTGGGCCAGTGTTGCCCCTACACCACACTAATGTCCTCCCAGCATTCCTTCAGCGTCTCACAGCCAAACAGACAATTATGCTGCTGCTGCTGGCCACTTATAAACAGCGAGTGAAGCTTGTCTAGTTGAATGAATGGCTTGGATTAGGTGACAATGCTGATGGATGAGTATGAGAATTATATTCGGTCTTGTCAGTTGGGTTGGTTTGTCGATTATAGCACAAAACCATTTTGAAATCATAATTTTTCTGAATAAAAACAGATACAAGCAAACACTTTGCAGAGGGAAAAGCTAAAAAAGAGCCTCTCATTTGACTATAACAATGTTTATTTTCGCGAACCACATAAATGAAACAGAGCGATGTTTTTCAAGCACAGGGTGGTGCTACGCAGGGGGCAAGCGTAACTGTTCTTTTTTGTTGTGGCCATCTTAAGTGGAGCCCTGGCCCCAAACACATGCCCCCTTTGTGGGGCACACGTGCATATCCCTCTTTTTCGCCCCACCCTCCTCTCACTGTTGGATGAAGGCACAAATGCAGAAGAAGTGGGTGTGGTTTAAGGTGGGGGGGTCAGACTAGCCAAGCCAAGCCACGTCACATCAAGCCAAGCAGACCCCTCTTGCTTGAGCAAGTTTTAATTTGCGGAGACTCTGAGATGCTGCGGCGCTAGTGGACTCGTTCACCTCTCTCTCTCTCTCTCTCTCTCTCTCTCTCTCTCTCTCTCTCTCTCTCTCACACACTCACACACTCACACACTCACACACACTCACACACACACACACACACACACACACACACACACACACACACACAAACATGTGCTTGCAGATTTGTTTTGTCGCTGCGTCTGCGCTCACCTTTTTGATTGATCATTTCATGAGCCACTCAGCCAGCCTAGAATGAAGCTCCGTTGGGTTAGTTTTTATTGTATTCTCCGTGTGTATGCTTGCTTACTTTTGTCACAGTGGGCTGTTTTCCAAAGCGGCAAAGGAATTCTACAAAAATTTCGCCTTATGGAACTCATAAAGTATCAAACCAGCTTAGCATTCCAGGAGTCTTTAATACTGTAAAAGCACGCTGAGAGGGCGGGATAATGTCTTCACCACATAAAGTTTTCAGAATAGCTCATAGTAATGGGAGCGATCTGGTTTTGAGATTGCATGTTCAATTAACAGACATTTTGTTTTATCACTTTGCAAATCTGTGGTATATCTATTTCAAATAAATGCTCTTTCTATTCATCAAAGATGAATGTATTACAGTTTCCACAAAAATATTAAGCAGCACAACTGTTGATAATAATAAGAAATATTTTACGAACGCCGAATAATCATACAAGTATGATTTCTGAAGGGTCATGTGACACTGAAGTCTGGAGTAAGGATGCTGCAAATTCAGCTTTGTCATCTTGGGAACACATTTTTCGATCAAATAAATGCAGCTTTGGTTATCATAAGAGACTTCTTTCATAAACATTAACACTAATCTAAAAACATAACATTTTACCAATACTAACCTTTTGAACAGTTGCGTGTGTATATATAATTAATTAATTAATTGATTTTAGTTGTGTGTGGGTATATATATGACTTTTAAATGTAAAAATACATTTTCACACTAATTAAATCTCATAAACTATTAAACAAAATTCTACAATTCCATTTGTTCTTTTAATGCACAGAGATGTTCTCTTTGCTGTCCGTTAAGGAGTCATCCCCATCTCCCTCCCTCTCCAGCAGTGGCTAAATGTACGTCTCTCTCAGGCTTTGGAGATATCACATTATATTGAAGCACAGCGAGAGATAGAGGGAGGGAGGGAGAGACAGCAGAGGTTGTCAGTGATGAAAACAACTTGTCTGTTTATCAGAGCATGTGTGTAATTGCTCACAGAAAGAGACACTTTGAAAAGCCAGAGATGAAAAGGAAGGATAGAAAAATAGGAAAACAAAACCAGTCCCCCCTCTTCTCCCACTGGCTGTCAAACTTGGCTGTGGTCCTTGGTCTATAAATCCCAGTGCCAGCAGCTGGAGATGGAGTGAGAAACGGAGGGAACGAGAGTCTAAGAGAATGACATTAATTAATTAATAATATTTATATATATATATATATATAGTGTGTGGGCGAGTGTGTGAAAGTTATTGTAACTTAAGTACACTACTTGACAGTTTCATGCGCGTTTAGTATTTACTAGTGTTTGTTAGTTCCAAATGGTCCTGTCGTCTTCTGTGTTCAGACTTTTATAGTAAACAATAGGATTAAAAACAACAAATTTTTTCCATGTTTTTTTTGCCAAAATGTATTATTTTTTAAAAAGTTTTATTGTATATCATGTATATATTTGTTATGGAAAAGCACATACTCTCTTTCTCCCGCTCTCCCTCCCACTCAAACGCACACGCACACACACACACAAACAGTACGGACACACACTTGCACAGAAACATGTTGTCTGTGCTACTCTGACGATTTTATCCATAACAATTGGGCAACTTAAAAGCTACATGACACTTATCACTAGCAAGGCATAACAGCGCTGTTCTTGGAGCAGATAAACTTACAGTTTGCCAAACAGTGTTGAGAGACCGAATCAGGTAATTCAGACATGCTCTAATCTCTCTCTCTCTCTCTCTCTCTCTCTCTCTCTCTCTCTCTCTCTCTCTCTCTCTCTCTCTCTCTCTCTCTCTCTCTCTCTCTCTCTCTCTCTCTCTCTCTCTCTCATAACTGCATTACTTTGCTATCAGTGGCTCAAACCGCTGTTATTAGCTCTAAAATTACTTTTAAAATTAAAATTACTAAAGAAATTGGTCCTAGACACAAGAGCATTTTAAGGACAAAACCTGACAAACATCTTAAAAAACATTATCTGGATGTGGTAACCGTATTATGAGTTGAATAATTCACTCCAGGCTGTTGAAATATAAAAAAATAATGCCAATAATGCCACTGCCATCATGGCTGTTTAGATACAAGGTTTACCTGTACTTCCATCTGGCTTCATTCCCCACAGCTTGATTTCTTTCTGTTTCTGCTTTTTTTCTTTGCCTTTTCTCTGTATTCACGGGATGAATGATTGACATATATCATCATTTCTGGTAGAAAGTGTATTCTCGTATATTCATATTAGTTAGGCCTAGTTATTGCTTTTCACTTAGTTGTTTTTACAATTTTTCTTTTTCTTTTTCTTTATGTTCAGGAAAATGTGTATTTTTATTACCATTTTATTATTATTATTATTATTATTGATTATTTTTTATAACTTTTTTATTATATAATATGTGTATACTTTTTATTATTTACAATAATAACTCTATTGGCTGTTTAAAGCTCAGGGTTAGTAATGTTGTGCCCTTGAACAAGGCACTTGTTGTGTGCTGTGCCCTTGAACAAGGCACTTAGCTCTAGGATACACCAGGGGATTGCACTTGTAATAAGTTCATGGTTATGTTCTGTGGAAACGTTGCGTGAAGGTCACAGAAGCAAATTCCACCAATCCTAATCGTGTTGTTTTAGATAAAGAGTCATCATATTTGATCGCATTCATGATGGTCCCTACATATTATTCATATTATGAATTAAGAATTTTAAAACATTTTGTATAAATCTTACTAAATCCATTTAGTTTGTGATTAAAAAAAAAAGATTCAGATTTTTATACAAAATATTTTATTAAGCTCTAGTTTTTATTTACTCATTTCAAATTCTTAATATGAATAATATGTAAGGATTATTCAATTCAATTTGATGGAATTTTACTATTAATTGAAATGTGTAAATCTTGAAAAAAGGCTTAAAAGATTTTTTGAGTAAACTTAGGAAAAGGTCGGATTCGATAACGAAACAGACTTTGACATGAAGCAGATCCACAGTTGTTTGAGAGCTGAATCTGATATTGGTTTGTGGAGATGGCATGCAGAGATACTTAAACAGGACAAGGAGAAAATTATAGAGGAGAGCTGGCCTGAGCTCCTGGTTCATCATTAGCACCCCTCCGCTCTTCAGCAGACACGTGTCCTTTTGGAGTAAGCCGGACGATAAAGCACACAAGCTGCGGTTGTTTTGCCATGAATTTGTGGCCTTGGTCTAGTATGTTAAAATAAAGGCCACACAAGCTCAAAACAGAGTCATAATGTAATCAGGGCTCAGGGCAAACATAGCACAAAAGTGACAAATGCTGAATAATATCACCCCAAAAAGAAAATTCATGATGAAAATGCAAGATTTCCAGCAGCTTAAAATTGAGCCTGTTTCTCACATGAAGCTATCATATTCCATTGATGTTATCATACATCATACATTTACACTTGTGCATTCGGCAGACGCTTTTATCCAAAGTGACTTACATTGCATTCAGGGTGCACATTTTATCAGTTAATGCATTCCCTCCTGTGAATAAAACTCATGACCTTGCGTTGGAATATGGTGCAGGAGTCATGAGAACGTGTTTTGATACTTTAAGATTTTCATGTTGTTTTTTAAATCCTTTTTAGATGTTAACAGTAAGGCGATTTGATTTGATTGCGATTCACAAGCTTGTGATTAATTGGGGTATGTATCAGTTACAGTACTACAGTACAGGAAAAAATATCCAACTGTCAACGAGCTACAGGAAACGGTTGGTACATCACTATAATATTAAAGGTTAAAATGAACTGATTTGCATAGGCTACTTACATTTAAATAACACAAGGAAATGCTTATAATAAGAACATTGTAATAACTTTTTGATTACTAGTTTTTTTATATATAAACATTAAAATGGATTAACTAATTTATCCAAACATACATTAAATGGACCAGGTTGTCTATATAGTTCTTTTTTCTAGCTAACTAAAGAGTTCATGGACATTGAATGTCTTTCCTGAGGTAAATGTAACATTTACGTGACATTATTTTCATGTTTTATTGACGCCTTTCTGCAGTTGAAATGCTGATTGAGCGATTACAAAAGACACAATTGAGATTTTGTTAAGTTGTACCGTATCTTTCAACATACCTTCTTATGTTCATTCATGTTTATTTCTTGCTGTAGCTAGTAGGAAAGCAGAAATTGATTGGTTCAGTTGCGCTTCGCACTACCTCTTCGCTTGAACCGATCGCGCTACAGCGATCTGTCACGCCACATTAAAGAAACGGTATTTATTGTTTGAATTTTGTAATAAAATTGACAGAATTTGAGACTTTATATCAAATGAAAAGTAACAAAGTAAAACTAAAAAAATCAATTATTGGGATTTAAAGGTGTACTGTGTAAACTTTAGCGGCATCTAGTGGTGAGGTTGCTAATTGCTACAGCTCACCCCTCCCTTTCGCAGCACATAGAGTAGGGCTGTGCAATTAATCGAATTTCGATTTCGATTTTGCCTCCCAACGATCACCAAAATAGTACAATCGAGAAAAAACGATTATTTTGCCTTGCGTTCTGAATGAAACGCGCATGCGCTCATCCGCCCCTCCCGAAGCCACAAACTTTCTCAGATCGGGAGTCTCGTGTGCAGAATTTAAAAACTCGGCGCGAGTAAAGATGGCAGAAGGAGGGCAGTTACAGCAGCGTTTGGTGAGCAAAAAAGGCAAAACCAACTCCGTTGTCTGGGAACAGTTTGGCTTCGAGGAATCAGACGACGAGCAGAAACATGCTACGTGCAAGATTTGCTACATGGTAGTGGCTGCAACGCAAGGGAACATCACGAATTTGTTTTACCACTTGAAAATTAAACACAGAGTGACCTATGACAATCTAATAAAGAAACAAAAACTGACGAGAGCAGGGGTGCCGTGTAAACGTCCTTTTTTCCCCTCATATTTTTCAAATAATTCTCTCTTTGTAAACTTTGTTCAATGCATGCGAGTGCTGCCGTATGTTTGAATATGACCAGTCGTTTTCGCCGTCATCACCCGGGTTTAGTGCCAGAAGACGCGAATGAGAAGCCGCGCGCGCTGTGAGGAAATGTATGTCTGTGCGCTCATCCGAGAGCGCGCACACGTCTCTCAGCGCGCAAATATTGAGTTCTCTTTCAAGTCTTGCTCTTGAACGGACAAACTCACACAAAACGTATGTCAACATGTCCATCTTGATGAGTATCCTAGCAGACATAGTCTGTATATGCCTTAAGTGAACTTTATACAGTCGAGAAAGACGACGCATATCCGATCCGGATTGAATAGCTTTTGTAAGTTTAATAGGATTCATCTTTAATTTATGCACTCAAATATGCAATGCTACCTTACATTTGATACATTTCTGTACCTGAAAACTAATGTTAGACGTACCTGAAAAGCATATCTAGCCGAACCATATTGTTGATCTTATTTATTTGTGATTATCATTTTTACGTGAATACTTTTATACTTTGATTTGAATATATGTTATATTATTTATTTTAATAGTTCAAAAAGTACAACAAATGTTACAATTTCAATTGAATTGTTGAAAGGTGTATTTTTAATAAATACAACACATTCCCAAAGTCATGTGAAATAATCGTGTTACATAATCGTGATTTCAATATTGACCAAAATAATCGTGATTATGATTTTTTCCATAATCGAGCAGCCCTAACATAGAGAAGCTCTGGTGGCCGACACAGGACAAAGATGCCGTCGTCAGAGACAGCAGAGAGTATCTAGCGCTCTGTAGAGCTGTTTGTCCGTTTAGGGCTACTGTAGAAACATGGCGGCGCTAAATGATGACTTCACTGTAAGGGGACCCACGGTGTATGTAGATAGAAATGGCTCATTCTAAGGTAATAAAAACAACGGTTCATTGTAAGGTCTTTATACACCACTGAAAACATAGTTATGTATATTATATTGCATTTCGGTCAATAGATCCTCATAAATACTACACACTGCACCTTTAAAGATAGCAGTTTATCAAAATGACAATCGATTTATTTTGAGAAATTGATGTTTTTAACCCAGCCCTAGTTCTAGAATGAAAATAGCAACATGGACATTCTTCTAAATATAATTTTTATGTTCCAAAAATCTAATTGGGCTAATTTAGTAAATGTTGACAGTTTTCATTTTGTTTTTATTGATATTGATTTTATACACATTCTAAAGCTTTTTTTATGAAATCTAAGGGCACATTTCTTCTGTTGTTGTTGATACAGAGCATGTTTTTTCAGTGTTCTTTTTTTCCTTGAAATGCTGAAAAGAGTGGGATGATGGCGTGGGTTATTAAAAGTGGCGTGGGTTATTAAAAGTGTCATTCCTGAGCAGTGAGAGCTTGCAGGCAGGTGAGTTTTCTTAAGATTCAACACGAGATGAAGAAAGGCATGTAAAGTCATTAAAAGGCTTCAGGTGTGGCTGGCGCTCCTCACACCCGGCTACAAGAATGTCAGCCCGCGGGCGGAATGGGCTGCTGTGGAATTTGCCTTCAAGCTGCTGGTCTGGGTTGTGTTTTGCAGCTTCCAAACACACACTTGATAGACTGTGGGGGGAAAACATGTGAAATGGATTGTGCGCAAATTAAATGTATTTTTATTTAACTGATTATTTCATTTTAGTCATAAATAATAATTCTAATGCATATTTTTGGAACACAAAAAGAGATATTTGGCAGAATGTCAAAGCCGCTGTCCCTGTATGGAAAAGTGCAGCGTGGACATTCTGCCAAACATCTACTTTTGTCTTTGTTCAGGGTTGGAATGACATGAGGGGGAGTAAATAATTCATTTCTGGCTAAAATACCCTTTAAGCAAGATCTGCTTGTCTGTGTTAGACAAATGTACACAGTGTAATCTGACTTTGTGGTGTCAAAAGTTAGCTAAATTCTCTCGATCAGTATCTTTGATTGATGGATCACCCCCCCCCCCCCCCCCTCTCTCTCTCTTGCTCTCTCTCTGAACCTGCTCTCTGGTTGTAGCCTGTTGTTAGCAGGTCTCGTTTATGTGAGATGGATTGAACTGACATCGTTGATCCTGTTGTTGAATTTCTCTTTCACCACCTGTTTCTATTTCTATTATAGACAGATAACAAATGACTTACTGCTTATTGAAAACGACCAGTGCTATATAGAAAAGAACGACGACTCCACTGTACACGTTGCGTGTGAGACTATCCGTTCATTGTTGTTTATTGGCACCTGATGAGGATTATTCACAAGGTGTGAATGCAGTTGGTTTGTTTTCTTCACATGGCTTGGTGCCAGTGTAAACCATGATTAATTTGATCAACTGTGACCTCATTGTTTACTGTAGAAATTATAGCCATCTTTGACAAACAAGAGTTCAGGGCTCAACAATAATGATGACCCCGGTGACCGGAGAGACCGGAGGCTCATTCTGTGTTGATCTACATCTTGCGTATGTTGGTATTGTTTTTATGCCATACAAACATAAACCATTGCTTTGTGACGCATTGAGCGTTTTTGGGAATTTAACATTAGCTGTTTCCATCCAAAGCTGGTTGGAATTTCGCAAAAAAACTATTAATCAGCATTTCCATCCAGTGAGTCAAAGAGAACAAAACTTCCTAATAAACTGTAGGAGAAGCCACTGACTGTATATAATAATTTTAGTATATAATAAATTAATTGCGTATTAGAGCGTGCAGACGAAAAGCAATAAATGCATTATTAGGGTAAGTATACCGAACCATTTCGACTTTGCTCAGGCATTTCAGAATTTCAGATGCTAGTCAATGAGATCGGTCCCCTGGCTAGTCCAGTTATGCCGTCCCATCGCACAAGTCACATGATTTTTTTTTTAATGCACGTCAAGGAATTTATTCAATAAATGTGTTTCCATCGTAGTTTATGCGCATGTTTTCTTATCGGATAAAAATGTATCCAACTTGTAAGTTTTTTTTAATGCACATTTTTACATTTTATGTCTTCCATCCAGCAGTTTTTTTTAATCTAATATCCCAAAATAAACATAACAATAGGTGGATGGAAACATAGCTATTGTTAAGCTGGCTCACTTTTTTGTCAGTTGAAATTGCTAAATTTATTTGTAAAGCACTGGGTAGATTTGGTTTAAAATGACTAATAAATAAATTCATAGTTTGTAATACACATTTAATATTAATAATTAAAATGATATAAAAAGCATTTATATAACTATTTATCATATTTATTTATCTAAATAAATTAATACATTTTCCAAAGAAATATATAATGTGTAAATATTAGTTTGCAAATAAATGTCTTTTTTTATATTTAAAAATAAATATTAATATATGTACATATTTTGACTAGTGCTGTCAAATCGATTAATCACGACGAAACGCATCCACAATAAAAGTTTGTGTTTACATAATATGTGTGTGTCCTGTGTATTATTATTTTGTATATATAAATACACACCTGCATGTATATATTTAAGAAATAATATATATACATAATAATTATACACATACACACTCATTTATTATGTAAACACAAACTTTTATTTTGGATGCGATTAATCATGATTAATTGATTTGACAGCACTAAATTTAACATGCATTATAAAAATGTTTTGCTAGTTATAATTTTGTTGTTGTGGGGCTACTGAAAATATTGCCTGGCCAAGTACAAATATGAGCTACTAGGCTGAAGAAATTCTGAAAATTGTTGAGCCCTGGCACTGCAATCACTGAAGACCTGTTTGATGGAACATCTTTTTAGTTCTAACTCAAAGCCTGTCATTTAGCTCATATTTGACAAGGAGGGTTTAGGTGTGGTTATGCCAGCTGGATAATCTGTTGGAAAATTCAGCTGTGGTACCACTGACGAGCCAAGCCGTGGACGAAAGGCACGTGCTGCTGCTTGTGCTTTCAGGTAGTTCCCTGTATTCTATTAAGGCAGACAGAGCCCTTTGTTTGTGTGTAGTTTCCACATGCACACCCATCTCCAATGTGCTGGTGGGATACATGAATCTTGGTGCGATCAGACCTGTGAATGAGCCCCGCCTCTTCTCTGTGCATTTTACAGAAATGTAAAGGATACAGGAAGATCCTTTTTCAGACACCCTATTAAAAGAGCTCTTGTAAGCGAGCTGTGTGTATGTATGGATGGATGGATGTATGTGTGTGCCTGTTCAGTTAAGCCATTGATTGCAAAGCATGAATGAATCCGTAGATGCTCCAGGCGGTGAGCAGTGTTCAGGCTTTCAACCGACTCCCAGAGGAGATGCTGGTCTGCTTTAAAGTGAGTGCAGCTAAACAGACACAGTAAGACACACAAACACTCGCACATGCTCTGATTCGCTTTTATTTTATTATGGTAGGGCTAGGCAATAAAGCCGAAATAAATAAATAAATACAGATTATATGGTAGTTATTTGCCCGTTGCAAATTATTTGAGGTTGTATGAGCAGTGTATCCTTGTGTAGTCAGCTCGAATAATCTTCTGAACTTTTGTACAGTCTGACTGTGATGTGTTGATCCAAAGAGGTTGCACATTTTTGTTTGTCACATGCCTGCTTGTAAGTTCATCTGGGATGGGCATAAACCATCCTCGGGGGATCTGTGTTTGTCATAAATACCTCCGTGTCGTTCTGAGTCACAGGCGTTTTTATTTACTTCTTATTGTTAGTTTCTGTATAATGATACGGTGTAGTTGCCTGAAGCGTCGCTCTCGCATTTCTGTTTCTGAGATGCCAGAGAGTGTCACTGCCCCCCTTCTGGTCGAACCCAGTACTGCTTCCTCTCCCATCCAGCCGAGTGTGTGTGAGGTCTCAGTCTACAGGGAGACAAAGGGCATATTTTTCAGTTTGGAGGCCCTGCAGTGGGCTGGAGCTCAGTGGTGCTGCATTGCCTTGTCAGTGTCACAGTTGAGAGAGAGAAGGGAACCGGGGACTGGGGTGGAGAGGAGAGGAGAAGGAGGGGAGTGGGGGAAGGGGGGTCACTTCATGCTTTTTCAGTGCTCCTATGTTTCCCCTAGCTGTGTTCGTGGCACAACATTGCACAATGGGGGCTTTTGTTTGTTGGGGGGGTGGAAGCGGAGGCTATTCTGTTTCAATCATTTCTGGAAGTCCTGTGTTTGCGACGTGGTGGGGGCTTAATGCTTTCCTGTGGCTGTCTGTTGTTCCCTCTCTCTCTCTCCTTTTATTCAGTGTTTCTCTCTTTTTAGCCTCTCTCCATCTCTCTTGCTTCATCTCCCTTTCAGTCTTTATGTTGCTTTTCACTTGTCTGCCTCCTCCTTGCCTTAAAGGGATAGTTCACCTAAAATTAACATTCTGTCATCATTTACTCAGCCTTGTGTCGTTCCAAACCTGTACGAGTTTCTTATAGTAAATGGGAACGGGAGATTTCAAGCTTCAAAAACAGTCCATAAAACTCTGTACTGGTCTATTTAACTCTATATTTCAAAACTTCTCAAGTCATTAGATACATTTTGAATAAGTAACAAACCAACATTAAAGTCATTTTTACAAAAAAAATCTTTTGCCTTAATTTGCTGTT
The DNA here is from genome assembly GCF_949357685.1 of Gobio gobio. Taxonomy (NCBI): domain Eukaryota; kingdom Metazoa; phylum Chordata; class Actinopteri; order Cypriniformes; family Gobionidae; genus Gobio; species Gobio gobio. Next base: position 44,572,947 of record NC_137115.1, on the reverse strand, counting down.
ACCAAACTTCATTCAGATCAATGACTCAAGAGTCGAATCAGATTAAAGCGCAAATTATACTATGGTTCCGAACTTATAGTAGGGGCTAAAGGCGCCGCGGCGTAAAAAGGTTTGATTTTATTTTCCTCTAAACCACTAGATGTCACAAAAACTTGTAGCAGCACTTGCCAAAACATCTGCTTTTCAAGATGCATGTGGAAATTTGCCTGATCTTTGACGCGATCGCGGGCAGAAACGCAAAGTTGATCCTGCGCTAATTTGATCTAATATTTTATGTTTTGTAAAATGTTATAGTTTCATCTTTGTTTATAGTCTGCACAATTTCTCTCCACACATATACAAGGAAAAAAATGTGTTCGTAAACTAGAATTGCGGGTATCTCTTAAAGTGTCCCAATTATGTTATTTAAAAAAAAAAAAAACATATTTTATTTTGGAGATCTACAATAGTTTTACATGCATCCAAGGTACATGTATCAATTCCAGCATGAGTCCTCGTCCTTTTGAAGTGGATGCAAAGTGGATTCACAGCGCAGAAAAACAGCATCTTTTCGACATGTCGACAACACAATCCAAACTCTTCCATGCCTCAGCTACAGCGAGGGTGTGTCAAAGAAGACATCGTTTGCGGGAAGCCAATGAAGACCATATAATCTGGCATTATGCAAATGTGTTACATTGACGTGTAGGTATGAAACAGGAAGAAGACTAGCATTGCTGACTACTTGATTCGGCAGTTCAGAATCGATTCTTTCTTTTAAGAGACAATGGGCCTCATTCATGAAATGTTCGTAAATATATGAGCAAATTCGGAGTAATTTGCGCTTAAATGGACCTTTACGAAAACTCTCCTCCAGATTCACAAACGCTTCGTATACCACGGATTCGGTAGTTAAACGTGTGTATATTAATGAATTCCAAACATTCGTAAATAGGACGCGCGTGCACGCCCATTCCCAATTAGCATAATCCTCGCCCACAAGTTACAACTGCAAATGACGTGGCCAGGAACGCTGTGGAATCTTCTGGAATTCTTTCTCAGGTTTGGCTCCAGTATTTTGCATAAATGCTAAAGAGACTAATTGACCATATGCCTAGCAATAAATATTAAATTATCGTGTGTCCACCAAAGCATTTTAGCCAGCTAAAAAACGCCTGGTGCTCTTCTGAAAACGGCCAGCTGGTGGCGCTTGAAATCGCTTTGCAAGGGCAGCGTTTTTCCAGCTGAGATACTTTGATTGCTATGAATATGATACAGAAGATCCATGGCGGTAATGTGTTACTAGTATCTCATTTTTGAAGAATATTACTGAATATAAAAAATGCCGCAAAAAGCAGTATTAACTTCTCCATTATTGTTGTTCAGTCGGTGTACAAGTAGGATGATTGGTCGGTGTAGTATTTGTCCTGCCCCTTCTTCACTGTGATTGGACGGCTTGGTAAAAAGTGACAGTGACGAGCGCTGCCTATTACCCAACGTTGAACAGTAATAAAAAAAAAAAAGACGGGGCAAATCAACTCTTGAAACATTATTATGGTACATGGCCTAGACCTGTGTTGCCATCTTGTGGAGCTACTATATTAATGCAATAAAATTTAATGCGCAAATGCGTGGTTTGCGTGGTTAGAAAAATAGGGCTGTGCGTGTGTGATGAAATTTACGCAATTGTACGGAATTTGTACACAAATTAAAATGTGTGTACTTTTGCTTCTGTTCGAAGCTTAACCCCCAGTCCCCATTTGTTGGAATTGCGTGGGGAAAGAACGATGAATTCAGCCTCCTTTTGTGTGACACAAAAGAGAGAAAGTCAAACACATTTTGAATGACATGAAGATGAGCAAATGCAACTGTATGTGTGCAAGACTGGACATGAGACGATAAGTGAACTGAGGAGGTAAGTTGGCCATCTGCCTTGCTCTGCTTTTCCGCGTACAGCTCCCGCCCACTACGATCAGCCACGTGCTTCTAACCCCTTGATTCCTCCTGTCGTGCTCCGAGCACATTTCACCTCTTCCTTACGCAGAGCTCTCGCAAAAGCTCCCCCTTAATCTGACTAAGGGCTAATCTGTTTTGGGATGGGGGGCCAGACGAGGCTTACAGCCACCAGACTGGCTGACTCACTCCGTCAAACACCCGCCTTCCCGCTCTCCATCCGTCCGTCTATCCATCATCCTCCCGGCGCGGCCAGACAAGAGACACCTGTCTGCTGCAGAGATCAATGTTGCCAGCGGTGGAGGCCTGTCTAAATCAATGATCACACCTCTCTCTTCCTGTGCATGTCACACTGTAGTTGTTGGTGTATTTGAATGATTTTGAATCTGTATCCTATAGGATATGGTTTGATTTCTTCTGTTTATTAAGTTAGCCTTTCAATTTCCCCAGTGTGTTGTGGTTTATGGCGCCTGTACCGGCTCGGACATGGGGAATGAGTGAGTGAGAAAGCGAGAGGGATATTGAGAGAGAGAAGTAAACAAACTCTGAAAAGAGGAGGTGAAAGAGGAGAATAGAATAATGATGTCACCGTCAGCCAATGAGAAGCGCGCACCATAGAGCATTTAAGGGCTGTCAGCTGTCCTGTTCCATCCTCATCACAGTACACACACAGTGAACAGTGACTATGTTTGGAATGGAATACTAACTGCACAATATACACTGCAAACTGTTTAAAAATAAATAAATAAATAAAATTTAAACTGTGGAACAGTAGCTGTTATGCAATGTTAACCATTTCAAACAGGTGTGCTACATTATTACATCATCGCATAATATTACGTTAGTGGTGTCTAGCTATCATTCCGGGAATAAACATTGCGCTAAACAGGACAGGCGGTTTGGAAAATGAATGGAGGTTTTAAATAGTATTTGGGGTCAGTAGGATTTTTTTAAAAAAAGTTTTAAAAGACTTCTATGCTTATCAAGGCTGCATTTATTTGATTTAAAAATACAGTAAAACAAGTACTATTTTTAAATTGAAAATAACTATTCTGTTTTAATATATTTTAACATGTAATTAATCATGTCATGGCAAGCTGAATTTTCAGCATCATTCCTCCAGTCTTCAGTGCCACACACTAAAAAAAAAAATGACTTGTTGAATTTACTCAAAAAAGCAGTGTCAAGTGATTCCAGCTATATTGAGTAATTTTTACAAATAACAATTTTAGTTACATGAATAAAAGAAATTCAAGTAAAGCTGACAATTTCTATGAGTAAATACAAACCATTCGAATTTGTCACTGTTAAGGCCTGTTCACGCGGGACGATTTTTGCGCGTGTTTATCGCCGAGATTTAACGCCTCGTGACTAAACAAAGGGCGCCAATGTGAGTGTGCACACAAAACGCCAGCCGTAAAAGCATAAAAAATGCCTTGGGTTGTTTTTTTTGTTTTGACGCGGCGCGTTAAAAATTGGCTGACCAATGAGATCTGCGCTTTTGTTCACATGCCTGGAGTTGCTGAAGTTACAGTAAAACACAATCTCAAGCACAAAACGGTCTTGCTGAGCACACATTGATTCAGCGACGAAGAAGTAAGTAGACAAAGAAGAAGATGAGCTGCTAATGCTGCTTGCCAGTTAGCAAAAAGTGTGTGAATGGTTTTGGCAAGCACGTAAATACTGTCTCTCTTCTTCTTCTGCGTGACAACCGAGTGTCAGAAGCGTAAAGTGGCGCAGCACCACCTTGTGTACCTTGAGCGCCATCTAATGAATTTGCACGTTCACTCAGCGTATCGCCAGTGAAAATCAGTTGTGTGTAAACACAAAGACGCGCCGAAAAACGTCAAAAAAAACGCTGGGGTTAAGCGCGCGCGATATTCGTCCCGCTGTGTACAGGCCTTTACATAGTATTTATATGTGCACTTAATAATGTTATGTTAAATTGATAAAAATGTTAGGTGAACACATTTATTGATTTAATTTACCTTATTAAATTAACGATTTGCTCTACAAGTGTAAGTGGAAAACTATATAATAACAACAAGAATATTTTTAGAAACAAAATGCAAAAATAACTCATTGGACAAACTTAATTTAACTGAGGGCAGGAATTCCATCCAATAAATGTGTGTATGTGAGTGCCCACAGCCTAAACACAAGCACCACTCTTCTGCATAATGATAACCACAAAATTACAGAAACTCCTCTAAATGTCCAACATAACTGAACATTAAACACTAACATAAACTAACAACATCTTTCCCTTTTCTGAAAAACACACAAAATCCTTAAATTTAGTCTCCTAATGCAGTCCCTTGCAAAGCCCGCTGGGAACTACAGATTCACTGCCCAGTTTGTTCGTTTCACTCAGCAATGTTAAGTTGACCGAACAAACACTTATTAAATAAAGCTGACCATACTCATTGTTAGTAGAAACAACTCAGTAAATTTAAGTTCATGTAGTTACATGAGTTTTCAGAGTAATGTGAACAAGGATGATTTGAGTGTCAAATAATTTTTTAATTTTTTTTTTTTTTGAGTGCATGATCCTTCAGAAATCATTCTAATATGATGAGTTGGTGCGCAGGAAACATTTATTATTATTATCAATGTTGAAAACTGTTGTGATGCTTAAATTGTTTGAGAATTCGGACTGTACACAGAATTCATACTACAGTACACACCGCTGTAGTATGTTAGTAGGCTAAATATTGCCATTCACTGACTCATCTCCTCTCTTATTTTGACTCTATTTAGAAGTTGTTTCTTTCTCATCAGTCCCTCTGCATCAGTATTACAAGTAGAAATGGCCATTGTCATTGTCAGTACCTCTAACACATGATTCCTCTGCAGAGCACAAGCCCTAAAACTACATGCCTAAATTATGAATTGTACTTTTGCTATAACAGTTTAAGAACAAATCCTTTTTTAAATGTTAAAGCTTGATTTAATCATTTAATGGTGTAAACATGCTGAGGAGACACGTGTTGACTGATGAGGACTGAACAGGACACGATGAGTGTTTCATTGGAGTGATGAGGTTTTGTTTTTTGTGTTCAGCAGATTCGGTGAGAGGGTTGACACACAGTCTGATTCATACGGACCATAAATACTACCTTTTTTCACACTCAGCTGCACGTGTAACTGCATCGCCTTATTTAGCCCTGAAGTTAATGAGGACAATCTATTACGAGGCTCATTGTTTACCACAGTAAAACAGCTGCTTAGTGTAATCAAATCTTTTTAATCCCAACTGTAAGCCTTATGGTGTAGTTCACAGTCCTCCGTAACAATAGGGGGCAATGGCAGGGTATTACAATCACAGATTCCCTGCTGTTTACATTGGTTTGTGTGCGGATGAATGTCACATAATTCATTTCAGCCCATAATCAAATTCACAACAATTCTTTTTTTTCCCGCAATAATGCAAAAATCTTTGCGTTATCATTTCTATAATAGTAAGTATTCATACATCATGGTAGTTTAGTACTGCCTTCTAGTCTGAATAAATATCCAATAATTTGTAAATGGCTTTATTTTCTACATCCAAATATCATTTCTTATTCTTGTATTGAGGTGAAATATGACCTAGACATATTTTCGTGATTGGTGGCAAAGTTGTCATTCAAACAAGTTTAGTCCTTTACCAAAGATAACTGTCTTAAGCACTTATGAATATTAGCTCTACCTTTTATCTTTGATATTATAGTGTCTGTGACACAAACGCAGATAACGTTTTGGCGCGATGAAAGTTTGTTACGTGGTGAAATAAGATCGCTGTCGGCTTTCAAGTGAAATTGGGCCTGTGGCGTCTTGGCTCTGGGTTTGAACCTGTGGTTCTGTGTCCCACTTATCAATAAAGACAGAATCTCATCAGTCCATTTCACATGAAAGCACAGAAAAACAAAGCTCTGAAAGGAAGAGGGGAGGTCGAGCTTGCTCAGCTCACTAAAGCCAGCTGCTGCCTCTGAGGGTGATTGTGCCGCGGGTCTTGTCCCTCTCTGAGAACAAAAACGGGCCACACACACAACCTCTCTGCTCCTCTCCCAAAATAAATAAAGGAGCAGAGGAGTCTGTATATATGTGTGTGTGGTGCCAGATGATGAATAAGTAGCCACCAGTCGCCCTCTTGAAGTCGGGGACGCTAGCCAGAGCAGCAGTAGAGGCACGCACGCTATGTAGCGACCCAAAACTAGACACGGCGAGACAGGCAAGGAGCACCGCAGAGAAATGTAGCAGTCGCTCTGCATGTTTTTCGTGAGGAAAAGAGAGATTATTTTTAAGTGATCGCAAACATTTTGCTTATTTTATTGTAAAATTAAACTAACAAACTAAAATTATTACTTTAAAAAGGCAAAGCTGAAGAGTTTCAACCATTATAACAAAAACTGTTTGAAAAACAAACCCTACATGTAACTGAAATAGAAACATGCCAAAAATAAGGATATACACTAGGCTGATATTGGCTATTTAATTGTTCATTTTCATTGCCCTTATTTTTACATTTAAATGACCATTGCCGTCATTTAAAACTCACTGTGTAACTTAGCAGATTTTCAACCAACTTTGTGTATTGTTGCCATGTCAGTAGTAAATGAACAATGTTTACTCGTTCTCTGTGTTAACTGGACCGAGAAATTTGTTTATTATAAGTCTTTTGGACAAGGGGTTATTAAAAGAAGGGTTATTGTAAGGGTAGGTTTATCACTGAAAATTGTATAGTTTTTTGTCTACTCTTTAAACAGCATTAGGGTAAAATTAGAACACAATGCCAACAGCTTTCTTAACTGTACGCGACAGTTTTTCACTTCGGGCGGAACTGACGGAATGGCAGCTTCTTTCAGTTTTTCCACTCCGCTTGGCCTAAAAAACAGTGTACGTGGTCATCCATTTTGAAATGGTGACTACAAAAACAGTTTTTTTGTTGTTTTTTTCCAGTTGTGGCGTTCTCTCCCTATTTACGATTCTTCACGGCCTCAAACGAGCTGGATCGTTCACTGGAAACCGGAAATAAGTCACTTCCGCTAAACATTTACTCTTTGAATTCTTGCACCCAGGAACAATACAAGTCAACACCATTATGATTAAAAGTTTGCTAAGAAGTATTTTTTACTAAAGCAAGTGGGTATTTGACTCTGGTAAGCATATCCATAGCAGAATGGTGGGAGTTAACTTGGACGGAAACATGCCCAGTGCATTATGGGTGTTGACGTTTTTCTACCTATTTGGCAAAAGAGAAGACGACTAACTTTTTTTCTGTTTTCTCTAGTCAGGTAGCATCGATTAAAAAAAAAAAATGCAGCCAAGCTTTATTAAAAGCCAATTTTGCCAATGGTTACGTACCCATTTAATATTTAAACACAATCATAATTTAATAGTCTAGATTAAAAGTCTTTATCAAATCTCAAAATAATATCCAATTTTTATAATATAGTTTATAAAGTTGTGATGCGAAAGTCATCTTGTAGCGTTTAAAATGATAGATTTTTTTTTTTTTTTTTTTTTTTTTTTTTTTTTTTTTATGTATTTAGACAAAAATATATATTTTAATTATGTCAGCCAATTGTTGGTTATTGGCTATCGGTTCTGAAATTAATTAAAAACAAACCTGAAATGTAAAGTAAATTTTAAAGTAGCTTTAAAAATAATTTTGAAAATGCGAAACAATACTAATCAATAAAATCTTAATTTTGACTTTTTGATTTTCACTCTTTTTCATATTCCCCAATGCTTGTGCACATTACATGCACTTTGACATCCACAAACCATTTAACGCAATTTGGAGATTTGCTATCCACCATCTGTCAGATTAGCAGGTCGCTAATGACCTTGTCAGTTTTTGAGGGTAAAGCTGCTGCATCATTTAATCTAGATTCAAGGAAGAGCCCGGTATACGACTGCCGCCAACATCCGCTTTAAACATCAGGCCAAATATTTATGCGCTCAACGCTGGATTACTGTCTCCTTCAAGCAAACATAAAATGTAGATGTGGCGTTTTGACTCCAGATGTTGTGCTAGAAAAATGTGTGTGTTCGCCATGCTAGGATGAAGAGTGTGCCAGCGGTATTGAAGTTGTTCCGCAAAGCTATTGATGACTGTCCGCAGAAACAGGCCTTGACAGAAGCGATCCGTTGAACTCAAAGACTCCTGATTGAGCCTGAGAGAAGACAAGACTCTTGCTGTGACTGCACACGAGAGAGTGTGTGTGCGCCTTTTAGAGGAATAGTTCACTCAGTAATAAAAATCCTGTTATTTATTCACCCTCATCATGTCGTTACAAAATGACTTACTTTAGTCTGTAGAACACAAAATCAGAAGTGTATCAGAATGTTCACGCTGCTCTTTCCCATACAATGAAAGTGAATAGTGACCAAATGGAGGTGCATGTTTAATGCTCACAGGTGATTCCCGCAATTTTCACAACCGTAGCAGGTATTTTACTATAAATGAAGTGTGTGTTGTGTGTTTTCAGTGAAATAGCGGTGTGTGTTTCTGTATTGAGAGTGTGTTGATTTGTGAAGTGAGCCTGTGGCTCCGGGACAGCAGTGGGGTATTTTCTAACCCCCCATCAGCCAGGCAGCGAGCAGGCGCAGGGCTGCCAGGAAACACAGCGCATTTAATGAAGCAGATCTGGGAAGTCAAGTATTTTTAGCAAACTCTTGCGCTGAGAGGAAACACCTCCAAAAGCAGTGGAAAACCAAAATAAAACTTCCCGCCTCCCCCTCTTTCTGAATCAGCCAGACTGTGGTGGCCCATGTCTGTTCGATTTTCGAGAACTGCCTGGTTTGTAGGAGCCTAGCGTGACGCTGGCACTGCACTCAGTCTGGGTGTGTGTTTGTATAAAACTACATAGACTAGAGCTGTACTTAAAGAAAGAGAGATTGGCTGTCTGGGTAAGTCCAAAGTTTTATTTTTTTCATTTTAATTATTATTATTATTATTTTTATGACTTATTTATTTTTATAAAATTATTTAGATCTAACACAAAATACATGTTGATTTTGATTTATCTTAAAATTTAAACTTTTTACTTTTTGTTATAGACCTTATGCACCATGACAGGTATGAAAGCGAGGCTGTGAGGGTTGGACTTATCGTGTGTTCAATGGCATCCACTGTAAAAAGCTGTATACACTCACCTAAAGGATTATTAGGAACACCATACTAATACTGTATTTGAACCCCTTTCGCCTTCAGAACTGCCTTAATTCTACGTGGCATTGATTCAACAAGGTGCTGAAAGCATTCTTTAGAAATGTTGGCCCATATTGATAGGATAGCATCTTGCAGTTGATGGTGATTTGTGGGATGCACATCCAGGGCACGAAGCTCCCGTTCCACCGCATCCCAAAGATGCTCTATTGGGTTGAGATCTGGTGACTGTGGGGGCCATTTTAGTACAGTGAACTCATTGTCATGTTAAAGAAACCAATTTGAAATGATTCGAGCTTTGTGACATGGTGCATTATCCTGCTGGAAGTAGTCATCAGAGGATGGGTACATGGTGGTCATAAAGGGATGGACATGGTCAGAAGCAATGCTCAGGTAGGCCGTGGCATTTTAAACGATGCCCAATTGGCACTAAGGGGCCTAAAGTGTGCCAAGAAAACATCCCCCACACCATTACACCACCACCACCAGCCTGCACAGTGGTAACAAGGCATGATGGATCCATGTTCTCATTCTGTTTACGCCAAATTCTGACTCTACCATCTGAATGTCTCAACAGAAATCGAGACTCATCAGACCAGGCAACATTTTTCCAGTCTTCAACTGTCCAATTTTGGTGAGCTCGTGCAAATTGTAGCCACTTTTTCCTATTTGTAGTGGAGATGAGTGGTACCCGGTGGGGTCTTCTGCTGATGTAGCCCATCCGCCTCAAGGTTGTGCGTGTTGTGGCTTCACAAATGCTTTGCTGCATACCTCGGTTGTAACGATTGGTTATTTCAGTCAAAGTTGGTCTTCTATCAGCTTGAATCAGTCGGCTCATTCTCCTCTGACCTCTAGCATCAACAAGGCATTTTCGCCCACAGGACTGCCGCATACTGGATGTTTTTCCCTTTTCACACCATTCTTTGTAAACCCTAGAAATGGTTGTGCGTGAAAATCCCAGTAACTGAGCAGATTGTGAAATACTCAGACCGGCCCGTCTGGCATCAACAACCATGCCACGCTCAAAATTGCTTAAATCACCTTTCTTTCCCATTCTGACATTCAGTTTGGAGTTCAGGAGATTGTCTTGACCAGGACAACACCCCTAAATGCATTGAAGCAACTGCCATGTGATTGGTTGATTAGATAATTGCATTAATGAGAAATTGAACAGGTGTTCCTAATAATCCTTTAGGTGAGTGTACATCTCCTAGATTAGGCTACTTATAATTTTCCACAGCTCATATTGTCTGGATTTTTTTTGTCTACTGCAATTTCTTGGAAAGATATGTTTCTGCAGAACAATCCAAAAACACTTTAAATAACAGTACAACCAACTGAAGAGATGTATGTCCATCCCTCACAGATTTGCTTTCTTCCACATCAAAAAATCAAAGATGGAGCTGCTGTGAATAAGGTCTATGTAGACAATATAATTTTTAATGAAAAAAAAAAGTTAAATATGATGCTAAAAAAGTGTTAAATCCTTTGTATTGTGTTGCCCATGTTGTGTTTAAGTAGTCAATCATGGTGAGAATGAGAGTTTTGCTTTGTCAAAAGGGGCAGGTTTTTTTTTTTTTTGTGACAATGCATTTTATCCCGTATATGGAGTTCCTTCCTTCAAAATTTGGGTATATGTATGTTGTACAACACTGCGTCATACTGTACAAAGTGAAAGTGACTATAAATGTTTTCTCAGTCCTTTTCTCACCCTCCCTAACACACACTATTCCACTTTCAGTTTTTTTCTGTAGGTGAACGAGTGTATGTTGTGTAAGCTAGATGGCGGGAGAGAGAATGTTGGGATTGCCTTGCTTGCTTGCTTGCTACCGCATTTCTTCAAACCCAGGGATGTTAGAGAGTGGCACACATCTTATTTTGTCTGTGCCGTAAACATATGGCCTCAAACTCCAGTGACCTGTTTGCAGAGGCAGGCGTGAGCCTATTGGTTTTACCCGCCTAGGTCATGAGCCTTGTGGGATTGAGTGGAGGAAACATCCACCTCTCTATGTGTACTGTTGTGGTTATGCCGAGTGTCTAGAATGATCCCAAGTGGGATTGTGTTTCCGGATAAGGATGTGGCTTGATGGAGCCAGGGGTCCGACCGCAGGTCTGCTTAGGGTCCTGTGGCAGTGGAGAGTAAGGCTAACAGTCTGCTGCTCAGAGCGCTGTCAGTGGTAACCAGAGAGTGCTTGAGTGCACATGCTAATACACACGTAAGCACTCGAGGGGACCTGCACATACATGTGCGCAATCATACTCGATATATTGGACATTGCTGTCGCTTTTATACATACCTTTGAGTCTGATTATCATTTTATAAAGTATTGCATTATGTTAAAAGCATCTCTAATATTTTTTATTTTTTGATAAATCAGATCAGCTAATGCTAAATATTTCATAACAGAACAAAAGCGTCTTAATAAAATAAAAAAATAACAGTGACGACATAACAATGGTTCCTACTAGTAGTCAGTTACATTACTTTTGGTATTAAATAAAAGTCCAAAACAAAGATAAAACAGCATTTAGTTGTTTTGTCAAAGTTGAACATGTAATATTCTCCCCTTGTTTTGTTTATAAATAATAATTACAATGAAATATTATTATAATTCTACTTGTCCATTATAATTATTAAATATTATAATTGGTTAAAATGAACATAAAACAAAACTAAAAGTCCAGAACAAAAGTAAAAACAACTAAAACATTTAAAATATAATGTTATTTATAAGCTAATATATTTAATTATAATTAATACATATTATAATTGGTTATAATTAACATAACATAAATATTTGTCTTTTTTTCCCCGAAATATATATTTTTAGATGTCATTATCCATTATGATGTATGTTTGTATGTTTGTTTAAATCATAAAAACACTAGTTCGATATTTCGTTTTTGACAGCATTTCCTCAAACAAGCTCGGTTCAGCTGTTGTCTGGCTGGAAAAAGTGCATAATATAATTACCATGGTTACAGCCCCCTCTCACTCCCCCCACACCAGGGAGGACTTGTTTACCACTTTTCTACTTCAGTCAATGACATGCCAATCATTGTGGACCTCCCCCTCTGGTCTCCAATTGGTCCAGCTTTTCACCTCCTAGTCCCGCCCCTTCAGGACTTACTATCAAAACACAGAATGAGGTGGTGTGCTGCGCTAGTGCAAACATCAGGCTTTAATCATGACTGTTATAGTTATTATTATTAGTTATAACAACAATGATGCACATTATTAGGATATATGATATTGTATTATATTATTAATTACTGCTAGTACTACTGAACTACTGTTATTTACTCCATTCAGACCATTTTTGTCATCATTTACTCACCCTAATGTCATAACAACAACAAAAATTGAGACAAAAATAAAGATACTTTAAATATTCTCATTATTTTTGTCCATCCATCCATGAGTTATGTAATTAGCATGTAAAAAAAAAAAGTACTTAAACACATTGTAAAAGTAATAAATATAAAAGAGGGTGAGTAAATCATGCATCAAAATTAGTATTAATTAGTAATAATCTCAATCTAGATCTGGATATTGAAATGAATGGTTGCAGACATGGCACCTCATCCTATATAAACATCCCTATACTTGTTAACAAATCCATCTGCAACTTGAATGATTTAAAAATGACTGTTAATAATGATGCAAGTCTGCGAATCTTTTATTGCAAAATGTGTGATCCCTGACACGTTTGTTGCCTCAGTCAGGGCGTCTGTCTGCGTTATTGTGCTCTCCCTCAGTGGATTTGTTTTGCACCATAGAGGGGACATTCGGTAGTCTGCCTGCACTGGGGCCTCTCGCTGGGTCACGTTATCCCAAATCTAAGATTACAAACATCTCTCAAGCCACCCATGGCTGCGTGCACGTCGAGTCTGGCTCTTCCTCCAGATGCACGCATCTTGTCATTTAGGTATACAGCATGATGAGTTTGGCTGCGTTTGCATTCAGTGCTCCATTTGAGTGTTGTGGAATTCAAGACGGGTTAGCCTTTTTTCCCTCTCCTGCGCATGTGCTATAGCAGCGTGACGCACAAGCATTTTTTTTTTCCAGCTTCAGCGAACACTATTGAAGCACATTCGATTGTGAGCCAAGAAGCACATTATGCATTAATGAAAAAAACGCCTGCCATTGTTAAAACAAAACAATAAATTGTGTCTGCACCAATGAAGCAATCATAATTCAAGCAAAATACCTCTCACATTGATTTTTTTCTTTATTCCATCAGTGTCCTGAAATGTGTTTTTGTGGCTGGTGCCGAGCCCAAGAGGATTAACATTCTGCTCTGAGATTACCCGTTTTGAACATTCTAGTTATTCTTCACATAGCCCACTGAGTTAAGACCCTAAGACAGAACGGCATCCAAGTGTGTCAGTGGTTTGGTCCAGGGATAATAACACTGTTTTTACCGCATTCCTCTTAAAAGATTGCGTCAATCCAGAAGATATTGCGCTTAACCTTTTATATAATCAGCCCCTGTGTCATTTCAGTTGCAGCTGAGGACGTCTGTGTGCTGTTCTTCTCATCGTAGCGGTTTGGATCGCCGCAGCGGCAGTGTCTATGTGGTCTGAGCGTTGGGCTTTCACAGACAGAGAGGAGAAGGGAGGGCCGGTCAGCTCACTGCAGAGCTGGTCAGCAAGCGCTTGTCTCCCTCATGACTGCTCAAAGGAGCAGACAGGGTCAGTCACATCAGGACCGTCACGCCACAGGGCCTTGCGCAAGTTCGACTGTTTCACTGGACAGGCCAGATAATGTGTAACCTTTTGATCCACTGTCAACTTCCTTGTTAGGTAATCCAACGTTCTTGTGAAGTAGTGGAAACACACCATCCCTGGCATAGTAGTGTGTGTAAATGGGTGTGGCACTCCCACCAACTATAAATAAAAGACCATATCTTTGGTTTAACACAGGAAAATGAAGTAGTGTGCTGATTGTGATGCTGTATTTTTTGTGTTTCTCCTCATTCATTCTTCAGTCAGCCCTAACAGTCTTCCGTTCAAGCAGAAGGCATGCATGTCTGAAATATATCCTCACTGAGGAATCGCTGTAGGTGTGGGATGGAAGAGCGGTTTGCTTGGGGTGCCCCCTTTTGGTGGCATTCCAAATAATGAATAACTTCCTGCCTCCACTCGCTGCGATTGTGTATGTCAAAGGATTAGAGAGCACCAGCGAGCCAGGAATGCTTATGTTTAGGCTTTTTAGCTTGAATGTAATTCAATTCTCGCATAGTTAGAGGACGGTGAGATATTTAAGGAGACGTGAGCGAGTCGGTGAGGTTTGGAATTAGAGCTGCTGCTATTAATAGTCCATAAAAGGGCCATGTGGCTATTTAAGGAAATGCAGTTCTCATTTACAGCGCCACGCTATGCCTGTTTTAGTGTGACGTATCATACAATGTTCCTAATAGTAGATTTATAGAATTTATAGCAGTTTTTCACATTATCTTGTTCTGTTTTTTTGTCGAAAACAGATAAATGTGGACTATTATGAGATGATGATACCATCTAACTTGCATATGGACGCACGCAAAGTTGTGATGAAATGTAGGGACAGATCTTTTCTTCCGTGTTGTGGCGAACATTTGTGTGTAATTTAAGAAAAAGAAAAAAATTAGGGTGGGGTCTTGGTTCCATGCATCGGTGGTTGATTGGATTTTAAGATGTGAGCATTGTTCGCACTCAAAAATGAATGCAAGCTTGCAGTCATTTGTGGAGGGACAGGTTTAAGTGGGTTGAAAAACATGCATGAATAAGATCTATAACATGCATTTTACAAAATAGGCAACGTTTTGGTCACATTTGCGACCATTTCAGTCACCGTCTGGAGCTCTGCATTACCTTGAATGGCCCTGCTCATTGTGGAATCTTATTGGTTCACAATTTTGCTTCTCATAACTGTCTATCAAACATCAAATATCTTCCGTTATCTGTGATTATGTAGTGCAGAATTTTAGCGTGAATAAACTTTTTTGTTTACCGTTTTGCATATGGCCAATGGCTATTTTGGAAGGTTTTCACAATGGTTTGTTTTTCTCTCACTGAACTTAGGAATTAAGCTAAGGAATGTTCTAGTAATTTCTGCTGGGTGGCTTATGATGTGGCAGAATGTGCTGAAGAATGCTAAGCATCTCAACTGGCAGGAGTAGGAAAAGTGTCTCCACCCAGGCCAATTAAGTCCTTGCTGATGTTTGTTTCGCGGGAAGGGTCGAGAGTGTGTAATGTATCACATCCCAGTGCTGTGGGATCCCCTCATTGAAACTCTTTTCATTTGTAAGCCTATAGTACGCTGGGATGGGAGTGAGGACAGATGTCTCCTAGAGGCTTTTGTTTAAAGGCCCACTGAAGTGCCTTGAAATGCGCAGCATTATTCAATGTGTTGACGTAATTTCCACTGAAACAGGAAGACAGGTCGGGACATATCGAACAGCTTCTGTCCTTAGCCAATAAAATAGAAAATAGTGTTTTGTTTATATCACAGCTCGGCCAGAGGCGTTGAGCTCGGTTTAGCCACACTTTCCTCCAAATCTCAAACCGTTTCTCCTCCTAATCTGCTCCATATCACTAAAACATAGCATTCTCTGCAGAATTCAAATTCTATCCCCTATATAGTGTAGAAAATACTAGTAAATGTGACAGATTTTAGCCGTGGTTCAGCTTCTAGGTTGAGCATCTATTTGGGGGCGAGGCACTGTAGATTCTAGAGAGCATTTGATTGGACAGAAAATCTGATGAGAAGTTGAAGTGCAGGATGATGTCATCATAATCATTGATCCATATTGGCAGAAGTTAGAGATTGTCAGTTTTGAATGCGTATATCTTCGAAATGCGAATTTTGTCATTGTTCTGGAGCTCACTAGCTTAAAGATAACAGTAAGGCTAATATATTCATACTAAAAGCCAAAAAACGTCCATTTTGATTTCATTGGGACTTTAAGTGAAAAGGTGGTGAAGGGCTTTTGCAGAGGGGACACAGATTTTCGTCAATTTTAATAGGAATCAATGCAATCTGTAATTTCGCATAAGGGCTACGTTTTTGCCCACGCAGATTTTACAACAAGTTGGTCACGCAAATTCACAGCGTTGACCAATAGAGCAGTGACTTCTATGTGAGCTGTGCTTCATGCATTGCTTTACTGTTGAAAATAGACAATGGACCTTTTTTGTCCGTTAAATTTCACCAAAATGTCGCTAATGTGGCTGCAACTTTACTGGCAGTTTTGTGCCATAGCTGTACCTCGAGGAGAAAATGCAGTGGTGGATTTCTTCCAGAGTAGGCGACAGGTGCCTGCGTCGTGACTCTCCTCTTGACCCACCCGCTCTTGTCATGAGCCTGGACGTAGGCCAGCCGGTAGGACTAGGACGTTGATGATTTGAGAGGATGTGTAAGCTCCATCCTCTGAAATCCTGCTCATACCAACTAAATATGTGTCATCATGAGCCGTATTCATTTCACAAATAAACAAAACTGTTATGATTCCCCTGTAATGTCATACTGCATGACGTGAGATCATGCAGAAAAAAAACCCTTTTAATAATAAAAGGGGAAAATCCCATGTAGACGTTTCTTTGGCTGTGCCCTCTGAGCCTGCTAGGCGGAGTGCCAGGAGTCTGTTGCCGGGCGACCAGAAGTGCTTGTGCCATGCGGCTTAGTTGCCTCCTCATGTTGAGCTGATGCCGCTGGCTGCCCAGCTAGTGCTCGGAGTCCCACCTCGGGCGGCAACCCACCCAGTCAGACCTTTCAAGGGTATCTGCACATATGCTTTTCCTAGACCCGCTGTCAGGTTCCTGGATTAGAGTTCCCATTTCATGAAGTGAGCACGGGGTTTTTTTGTAAAAAGGTTGTGAATATGAATGTACCTCTGAAGGGAACTGACTGACTGTCTGATGTTTAATGGCATTTTCTTTGCATCTTGCCTCCATGTAATGCCTAAAAGGTGCAGTGCTGCTTTGTGTGCAGGGGTAACCACTGTATTTCTGCTTTTCCATAAGCAGCACCTGAATTTTTGTGAATTTTCATTCAGCCCATCTGCTGTGTTTGGTCAGACCATTGTAAAAAAATATATAGAATTAAATTATTAATATAATTAAATACAATTTATAATCATTTATAATTTTGACTCATCCCTTTTCTTAAACAAATGGCTAAATTATGAGATTTATCATTTTTCTTATAAACTTTTTGTCGAAACTTGTATTATGTGAGCTGTTAAGTTGTTTAAATAATTTTCACTGTGATTTTTATGGTTTTAAATGTTACCATGAACGTTGTAATTGTGTCAAAACCATGTTGTTACCTGTAGTTTTTTTCTAAAATGAGAATTTTATATTTTTTCTGAACAATTTCTACTACTGATTCCAATAATTTTTTTGAAAAATTTAAAGATATATTTTTTTTGTATTATTAAATGCAATATTGATAAAATATCTCCTTTTTTTACTTGTCCTGAGTTTTCCGGTATAAGTACCTAACATTGTTTTCAAGAGGTGTGTAATTACTTTTCAACACAACCAGACTATTTTGGATGATTTTTACCTGGCAGAACAATATAACGTGCTAAACATGTACCATTTGAATAAAATAAAGACTTTGGGCTCTTTTGATTTTGGCCAGTGAGCAACCCAGAACACCTTAGCAATGTCCTAGCAACCACCTAGCAACTATCCACAACACTGTTGCAATTGTTACTTGACTGTTGATCAGAGTCACTATCAGCTCTCCTCTTATGCTTTTCCCACCCTCTCACACTCTGTCTTATATTATCGACTGTCTCCCATTGCTCACTCAACGCAAGTGATTCCTTTGGAATGCTTATTGATCCCACATATGTCAACAGTGTGCTGGGATCCCTTGACTCTCCTTCGCAAACAAGTGTGTACAATATGGCTTGTTGTTGAAAACTTAATTTAAACCACGCTCCTATTTTTTTTTTCTTTTACATTTGCACTGCATAAAAGTGACTTTCTCACGCTTTTAACAGAAGCTGCTCTCTCAAGGAAGTAGGCATATGGAGCATTTGGGGTTACATCATGATGTCAGTAACCTTTCCACAATGGAACTGATTTGTTTGTCAAGAACTGATTACAGAGAGCCTCCAAACAGACCCGTTTGTTTGTATGAAACGACAGTTCAAAGGCCATTTTTGAAAGGACAAAGAACATGTTAAGACTAAATTTTAGTCAAAAATACAAGGATTTCAAAAAAAAATTGTTTATGCCATGTACAATACCTCTGAATGTCAATCAATCAGTCTTGTTTTACTTTCCCAGGCATAATGGTTTGCTGTGTGTTGCATGTGTTATTTCTGTGGAAAGAATTATTATGCTGTCAGTCACAAGTACATTTACATTTTAGTAAATTTTCTATTTTTGTTCACCATATTAGTTCAAAACAAAGTTCTGCATCTCCAAACAATACATGTTACATTTCATTCCTGAATGATTCACTAACTCACTCATAGAGACTTAATTAACAAACGTAATTTTTGTTCTTCAATGAATCAGTGAGTGAGTGATTCTATGACTTGCGTTTCTTTTATGCCCTTCCCTCGCTAACTTCCCTCCGTCTCGTTCACTTGGATGTATTTCATTGCTTAAGTTGCTCGAGTGCCCAGTACTGGCGGAACCCTTGCAATGTGTTTAAATGAACGCTCTAAGCCCTTGATCACTGGAATCCGCAATGGAGCCGATTTATTATTTTCAGTTTTTTTTTCTTTATGAATTTGTTTTAGGCACCATTCTATAGGCCTGTATGTATACTAGGGCTGTTGGAGAAAATATACAAAAAATTTACACAAACGATACAAATTTTTTAAATGTAAAAATTACACTTAACAATACAATAAACCAAAACTAGTCATCTTGTGGCTACAAGTATTACGCGGTTAAATGTCAAAATAACTCCATACACTAGAGTTGAGTGGGGTGGGGGTAAATTAAGCGCTACCTGTGACGTCACAATCATGTTGTATTGTGGTCCATGGATCTGCTTGAAGTGTATTGAGTAGACTCCCTCCCTCAGTCAAAATCGAGGGGTTGAGGGTCTGTCCAAATAACCTTCCCTCGCCCACTTGACGAAGTTGAACACACTTCAAAATGGCAGCTGGGATTCCCCTGAGGGCAAGTGCTTAGGGAACTTTGCGAGCGTATGTCTAAAAGTGGAGTAAAACGCAGCCAATCTGTTATTTTATTCCTGAATGAATCAGTGTCTTTGAACAAATCATTTGAATGAAGTATTCAGGGACTGGCTTAAAAAGAAACTTGCTACTTATCGCCACCTACTGGCGTAACGAGTCATAGGAAAATCCTCCAACACACTAATGCATAACCTGACAGTCTACACAGGCGAGCAGAGCGATACAAACACTGAAAAGTCCTAGTGCCGTCGGACTGTATCAGCACTCTTGGAACGCTGCATCGCCAATCAAATCTAAGGACTGTTGTATAACTGTTAGCTGGTGTTTCTCATCATGACACATTCCAGCTCAGTTAAAGCCCACCACAGATGGACCGTGGCTTCTCATTGGGCCCGGCCTCACTAGATGCTTCCCAAGCTAATAGTCCAAACTGTGGTCCATCTGCTAGCTAGACTTTTTGGCTTAATTTCTCGCTCCACTCTTCCTATCCCCCTCCTCCCTACCCTCTAAATTCCCTCAACAGTATCTAACAGTAATAATATTTAGCTGTAGTGAATCCAGAGCTGGAGTTTACTAACAAGTAGGGTTGGGCATCGTTTTGATTTGAACGATTCTGATTCCGATTCCGATTCTTAGTTTCGATTCCGGTTCTTTTCGATTCTCGATTCCGATTCTTTGAGGGGTGGAGTCACAACATCTCACAGGCTCATTTCACAGAGGAAAATTGTATTTTGATTCAATAATGAGTTTTAGTTTTGGGACTTTCTCCGCTGGCATTTTCACTTGCTTTGCTGCAAAGGTGAATGGAGTTTCACATGAGTCCCGGTTTAGCAATAGCATTAACAGCAGTCATATTAGGACTGCTACTAGCGTGGGCAATTTGCGTATAGCTACATTTAAATCTACAAGGGGGAAAAATAATTTCAGTAACGTTGTTGTTCACCACAATTCGCAATTTGGTCAAGGGCTTTGTTATTACACTACCTGATTATGACGAGGTGGGATAATGTTAGTTCACCCTGAAATGAAAATAAAGCCATCTTTTACTCACCCAGCTGTTGTTCAAATGCGCGTGTTCATGTGTGTGCGCACTCCAAGCCGCAGTAGCCTCGTGCAATATTGTCATGACAACCGGTACACAATATTCACTTAAGGAGGTTATATTATTAGTATTATTTCTTATCATATACGTTATAGAAAAGACGAGAATCGCGTTTTTTTCTATTGAGCTTGATTTCTCCAAATGGTGCGTGTGTGTGTGTGCTTATCCTGGGTGCAATGACGAGTGCGAGTTATTATAGTAGGCATGAGCGCCGGCGGCTGCTGACGGCTCATAGTGTACACAGAGGAGCGCGCTCAGAATAACGGCTGAGCTCAGTGTTTTTACTGAATAATACGGTTTCTTTCTCGCAAAACCTATAGTGTGCCCCCTGAACACTTTCCATATGGCGCGCGTCTCCCTGTATCGTTGCGGGATACATTTGTTTATTTTTTGTAATGTTTTAGCTGATCGCCATTCACTGCCATTCCATAATAGGAAGGAGCGCGTGCAGGAACAGTATTTTAAATGTCATAGGACATAGGGCACTGGGACAACATCAGGGTAAGTAAAAGAAGGCTTTATTTTCATTTCAGGGTGAACTATCCCTTTAGTAACGTTGGTTAGCGCAGGGTTGCCCTAGGAGGACAGACCTGCGCAGCATTTTAAACACGCTACACTCGTTAATTTATACACCACATATTTGTAGTGCATCCTCCCGTGCACGAAATAAGTTTGTCATATGTGTTGCACTGTGCCGACCCAGGCTTTTTTTTTTTTTAAGTGAAATAAAGCCACACTTTTGAGCGCCGATTGCCGTGCTCCATGGCTGCAACAGAACAAACGGGCGTGGCAAGCACTTCCGAAAACTTGCGCGTTTGGAACCGATGATCGGAATCGAAAACAAAATTTCTAAACGATTCCAATGGCATCGTTATTTTTTAAACGGTTCCAAGTTGGAACCGGTTCTCGATGCCCAACCCTACTAACAAGGCTGGCACACAGCAACGCCAGGGCCTGCACAAACACCCTGCATCCTGACTTCACACTGGGCTTCCTCCTCCTCTATGCCCCGTTTCATAGCCGATCTCAGCCATTTTTATTTTACAGTCAACTACTTCTAATGCTAGCTCCCCTCTTACTCCAGAACACACACGGAAACACATACAGAGATGAATAAAACACACGCAGGAGCATAAATGGTCGCTGAACTTATATTTGTTTTCTAACTCAACGTTTAAGCCTCAGAAGAACCTCTAAACTCGCTCTTCTTGTTCGTAACAGCAACTGACATTTTTCTCTATATTTATGCTTTTCTTTTCCAGTGTGTCCAAAGAAGTGTGAGAAGAGGGCGTGCACGGATGCAGGCAAGTGCTGTCACCCCCAGTGCCTGGGCAGCTGCTCTGAACCAGACGATGATAAGGCATGTGCCGCCTGCCAGCATTACTTTCACGAGGACCGCTGCGTTGAGGCCTGCCCACCGGGCACCTACAAGTTTGAAGGCTGGCGCTGCATCACCATGGACATGTGTGCCCGTGTTCACCTACCCAGTGAGGTCGACTTCGTCATCCACAACGGAGAGTGTATGCCAGATTGCCCGCCCGGATTCACCCGAAATGAGACTCAGAGGTACGTCGCAAGAGCTGGATGTAGGGTTGTCTCATTAGACGCTAGTGTCACCAGTGTTTCTTTATGCTTTTGCAGTATTAAACTAAAACTATTACAAAATATATATATTATAAAACCAATCATTTAAATAAAGCTGAAATAAAATATAAATATTAGATGAAACTTATAAAAATAAAATAAATAAAAATAGAATTTAAAAAACAAAAACTAAAGAAAATGACAAAAGTTTGTGTACATTTGTTGATGAAATAAAGAGAAATAAGAAACCTTTTTTTTGTTTTGTTTAAAGGCCAATTCACACTGCACAGACAAACACCAACAAACCTGTTTGTTGGGTTTTGTTGTATCAGTGTGTTACCCCTGTAGGCATCTGTTTGCTTAGACCGGGGTTTTTTTTTTTGCCTGACTGAACATGCAATGTGAACATTACGGCTGTCACTTTTGTGAAAAAAATCCTTTTTGATTTTTTTGAGACATAAGTGTTCATTGAATCAATTGTAAAATCGGATTTTTCGTGTCTAAAGACATTTCCATTTTCAACGCCAAATATAGGCCAATCCACGGACAACTAACAGGCATTAGGACGAACGTAAAGAGGGCGCTTGAGATACACAAGTCAGTAATATTTCTGATGATTTATTGGCGGGAAGTTTCTTGCCCAATGACAAACATGAGTGCAACATTCTCGAAAAACAATAAGCAGAGTGTACTGCCATAACATCCATGAAAAACATTACTGCAGGCTTCAACATGGCATTGTTTACGATTAGAAATGTCAAACAAATTTCGCCTATGTAGGCGATTGTAGCCGATGAAAAGAGGTTGAAAATAAAACTTAAAATTCACTGAAGGACTAGCCTACATTGAACGTGAAGGAAAAACACGCAGGGCCGCTACATTCTCCGAAACAAACAGTGGACTAGAAACATCTGTCGCAGTCTACAACAGGGCTGTATTTATGATTTAGGCTATTCAAAAATCAAACCATTTCTCATTTCTCTTTATCAAATGACCAAAAGGTACACTGAACGTTTTAAAATAAAATAAAACGGTAACAAATTACACAGTAACAGTTGTTTGGTTCTTTTCGAGTCACAAGTGACTTGTGGTTCAGTGAGTGAGTCAGATGTTAATTCAGTAACTGCTCCAAATGATTAAGTGAGTCATTTGAATGGTTCCAAATAACATGACATGGCCCCCTGGAATAATTCTGATTGGTTGATCACAGCATTCTGTGGTAAAATGTTTTTGCGTAATGACTGCCGTCAAGGGTTTATTTTGCGATAATGATCGGCTTACTGCACATTATGATCACATTAGCAATGTGATTGGAGAGATTAGATTAAATGTTCCTCTTGAACTTTCATTTATAAATCCATAATGTTTAAATGGGAACTCTTACCACAGAATTTGTCCTAAACATCAGCCCTGCCTGTAGGTTCAGGTTCCATTATTAACTCCATGCCAAACCTGTATACACTTTCCACATCTGTCTTATTCACCATATGAACATCTGAAAAGCTGCTATTTATTCTGCCATTAAGATGTATGTGCTGATTTGAAGGTTTAGATTAATGATCTTCAACATTCAAAAACCAGGCCTGTTCACTTTCAGGTAGTATGTACCTCTGGAACCGTCTCTTGAGGAAAAAAGTCAAGGGAAATATGTGTTTAAACTGGGTAATGGGAGATTGTAATTACCACACCTTGGACTTTACTTACACACCTGCACTTTTCAAGTAAAATATTAACAGAAAAAAACACTTCATTTACTTTTCCATGTAACTTTTTAGGTGGTGAGTCTGTTTTGCCTTTATATTGACCAGACCTGGTTGTACCTCACTGCTGATTTAATGATCCTCCTTTCACATAAAACTCAGGGTTCAAGCGAGGACTCTGTTAAGCGCATAAAGCCTCATAAAGAAGTGACCTTGTGTTTGTCAAAAACAAGCCTTAAATATACTTCATGTTTTGGTGAGACACAATAATCCTGTCATGGTTTACTGGCATTTGCCTGTTTGGAGTCTGTGTGTGTGGCTGGGACCTGTCCTTGACACTTACTCTCCCTCTCTCTCCCATCTGCAGTATGTTTTGTAATGCGTGTGACGGACTGTGCGATAAGGTCTGCGAAACTAAAACAATCGACTCAGTGGATGCTGCTCAGTCCCTGCAGGGCTGCACGGTCATCAAAGGCAACCTGCACATCAACATCCGGCGGGGCAGTAAGTACCCTCGCTCTCACCCTCTTCTCCCACAATCCCTGGTGATAAGGGCAGAGTTTTTCATTTTTAGAAGAATGACACTAATGATATAAATGTTCCCACGGAACCTGGAATTATCAGAGAATATTACAATTGTTATTTCCTTTTCCAGCATGGGAATATAATGAAAATTAGTCACATATTAGAATTTTTTTAAAGTATTTTTTTGTTGCGATGTTGATTAATATACAACTTTTAATTGGGTTTTCACCCAAAACATCCCTTTTTTGGTGATTAAAAAAATATATAAAAAATTAGGACCGTGAAATTTTGTCATTGGCACATATATTTTTGGAGTTTTGAAAAACTAACATTGAGAATTAAGAGAAAAGAAAAAGGTTTTGCATGAAGTATTCTAGGGCTGTCAAAGTTCATGTTAACTTAAAATATAGGTTTTTTTAACAGTGCTTTGGAACAATATTTTTTTGGTAACATACTAATTTTACACTAAACTTACAGCAGCAATAATTTATTTACATTCACAAATTAGAATCTGCTTTGTCTGGCTATCACCAGACCAAGCTCAATTTAAGATTGAACAGTGGTCTGGGGAGTCTGCTATGTATTTTCTACTGCACAAGAGGTGTGATAAACGAGCATAATTCAAATGACTGTACGCAATTGGATTGTCCTTCAACCAATCAGACCACAAGAGGCGTGATCAACGGGCAACGACCCATCGCTTCTCTATCCGTCATCGTGTTAAACCCGCCATAAGTGGATAAGCCAGTCTGTGATTCGTTCCCACAAAAGTGTAACAGCAGCAGTAGAAATTAATGTACAAGTTTCCAGACTGAGCTGCAGGGCGAAATCAAATCGCCGGCAGATCAGGCTGGCTTTACCAAGTCTAGAATCTGCTATCAGGTAGACAAAAAATATTTATTTTCTCAAGTAACATAAGCAGTCAAACCAACATCAGGCATTCTTAGTTGATGCATTTAAGAAAAATAAACATGCAGCCCAACATGTTGATAGTTAAAAGAAAAAAAAGATGAGACTGTGCATCCGTTGTGTAAGCAATACAAAACTTTTGCCTACATCATGTAAACATAACCCATACAGGCTATTTTGAACAAATGTGCATAAATAACACCATAGGCTATACAGACGCTTAGAGATATCCATAAATTCAAAGAAAAAATATGAGCCTTTACTTTATTGATTTGAAATATCGGGGATAGGCTATTTTAGCAAATTCATTCTGCATTTAAATACGGTTGTAACCAGTGTATACATGGCCGTATAAAAAAATTTTAACTTTTATTCAAAATGCGAATAGATTATATACAGAAAGCGAGCAAATAGCGCTCCCTTAATGACTGACGATGTCAATCACCTCAATTGCAGCGTAATTGGCTACAATGCTCAGCGCTGCAAATTGTGTTGTAATTAGAAACCTTTCACGGTCTTCAGAATACAGAGCGTGAACACAAATAAGCACGGGACCGTTTGAAAGCAGCTCGGTATCGAATTAATTCAAAATAGTCTTGGCTATTGGACCAGCATCCGCCTGTACCTATTAATTTCCGACCCGCACCCACAACCGCAAATGACAACGTGCATATTATTCCACCCATTACGTTAAATGTTAGCGGTTCACCCGCCTGCGTGCAGGACTCTGGCTGCCACCCATGTATCATTCGCACTGATGAAGTGATGAGTTAGTGCAGACACTTTGTGTCCTTTGGGATTTGGTTTGTGTTGCTCCAGTGTCATATCTCTTTCTCTCTGTCTGTCTGTCTGTCCCCCCTCTCACACGGACTCTCTCTCTCTCTCTCTATTTTTTCCCCAGATAACATTGCATCAGAGCTGGAGAGTTTCATGGGCCTGATCCAGACAGTCACGGGATATGTCAAGATCAAACACTCTCACACTCTGGGCTCTCTGTCCTTTCTCAAAAGTTTGCGATACATTAATGGAGAAGAGCTCACTGATCAGTAAGACTTTAAAACACATAACCATTGTCATGACATGTTGATGATTGATTGTGTCCAGAACAGTGCTAGCCTGCAAAACAGATGCTGTAAATATACTAGGTGCTGTCTCACTGAACACCAGTTATTTATTGGCCTGCTTAGGACTATCAAGATCACCAAATGCGGGTGTATTTCAGCAGTGGCGTGTAAGGCAGTCACTCCTACTAGCCACTTTGGCGGGTTGAATTTTATATATAATATATAAATTTTTCAATTGTAGTCTTTTAAAAAGGCATATAAAATAAGTGCAATGTAGTGTTGTGAAAAATAGAGATTTTTTTGGATGAATATTGTTGTTTGTGTGGGGCTTGAATTTCGCGGTGGGATTGCGTGTATTGCGCTTAGTTTTACACGTTCCCGCAGATTTTTTGCTCACACACAGAATGGGCGCATATAAAGCTGCCGCCTTTTCCACTGCTTATTGCGCTTAAACAGTCAAATAAAATGCAGGTGGGTATTTACGGAAACATTCAGTTCTGTTTTAAATGAAAATAAAAAGTTGAGAAAGAAAATGCATGTGTAACCGTATAATGGATCCGTGCGTCAGATCTTAAAGTGACAGCAGCCTAAAATATCTGCTGCCAAATTATGAGATTAATATATATATTAACATTCTCATAATTTGGCAGCAGATATTTTATATAATATAAATATTATATATATATAAATAAATGTATATGGCAGTTTTCCCTGTAGTATCGGTCAAAATTCTGGCCAGTGAAAATGCTGAGTGGCTAGTAACTTTGGAAAACCACTAGCCACAGTGGGTGGTGAGCAAAAAGTCAATGTCAAGCCCATCTATTATGTTCCAAAACTTGGCTTCTGCACCAGCATGGTAGTCACGTTGCAACATAGTCTCATATCTGAAACAAAAAGTGCATGAATATTTCTTGTAACACTCTGTGTCAACACTCTTGTGTCCTTCACAACTCTCTGATTGTAGCAGTGTCTTCAAGGGTTTCCATAGGAACGAGTGAAAGTAATAATATGTCTGCTCTAATGGAATGTACAGCTCAGAGTTATAAAGCTAAGTTGAGATTCAGCTAATGTACATATATAAAAAGAAGTATACATTTAACCTCCTGATTAAGTATCAAGTATATATAAATCAGTATTTGCTATCTGACTCATTTTTCCCTCGCATGATTTTATGGAGGATGTCTGAGGGAGGCTGTGGGAACTCTTCTGTTGTGATCTCACTGGGGTTGAGTTTCATCTTGTGGAATGCTTGTAAGCGGCGCAGGCATTCTCCACGTTCCTGAGGAGTACAGTGCGACTCAGTCGGGTGCAGCTGTAGAAGTCATCCTAACCCTTTTCT
This sequence comes from Gobio gobio, assembly GCF_949357685.1. NCBI lineage: Eukaryota > Metazoa > Chordata > Actinopteri > Cypriniformes > Gobionidae > Gobio > Gobio gobio. Next base: position 44,545,488 of record NC_137115.1, on the reverse strand, counting down.
GAGCCCGGATCTCCGTGTGTGCTTTAATGAAATACAATCTGTGCATGCGCTTCAGTTGTTGTTTTCACACATATCACATTCGTCACATGTATAACCAGATCCGATAATTCTCATTCCTTTCTTTGCTTACATTATACTTGCATTAGAAATAATACATTTAAGTATTTAATACTTTGTTATTTCGTTTTGTGTGTGTTTTTTTCCCTTACTATAGGATCTACGCATTTTATGCAGTGGACAACCAGAACCTGCAGTACTTGTGGGACTGGAGTCAGCACAATCTGACCATTAAAGATGGAAAACTCTTCTTTCGCTTCAATCCCAAGCTTTGCATGTCTGAGATCCAGAAAATGTGGGAGAAGACCAGCGTGACGCAAAAGATGGAAGTGGACGACCATCGTAGCAATGGAGAGCGAGCAAGTTGTGAGTAGACAAAATATGCTTTTCAACCGTTTGGGCCAAACAGTTACTTACTAAGTAACTTACTTAGTTACTAAGTAACTAAGTTCCTTACTAAGAACTGTAAGGAACAGTTCCAGTTATATTTCCACTGGTTTGACACGGCACGATTACAAACTGTTCTCAACCCGGAATTCTCAGCACATTTGGGCAACCATGCTGAACTGTGCTGGTAGTGATGTCGCTACTCAGGATTGGTCACTTGTATGTTACCTGGCTGCCAATTTCTCTGTAGCAGGCCAAACATGCTCTATGAGCAAATTAAATAAATTTAATAATACAATTAAAAGAAATATCTGATCATCCTCCATAACGTGGTCACTATTTACTCTTGCGTTACCAAGGCATCGACTGACGCGTTTGTATTACGCAGTGGGAATTGAAACCATATTGGCATGTTTGGTTCAATAAAAACGAACCCTGGTGCGATTGCTCTGTTAGTGCAGTTCATTTGAATAAGTGTGAACGCTGCCACCCGAACCTTGTCTGCTTCCAAACAAACTCTGAATGAAGTATGAAAGCAACACAGATCAAAGACATGTAAACGAACCAAAAACAGGACATGATGTCACAGAATTGCGACCCTTAAAAGGGCAAAATGCTCTAGCATGTTTTTTTCTCATCATCGTTGCGATGTTGCCCATCACAGTTCGGTTCAGGCTTCAGAACCAAGGAATTCCTGTGTGTGACCAAGGAATTCCTGCCATTGTTTTGACTCCCTTACACATTTTATAAGCTCTTCATGGATTCTCAGCAAAATACCGCCATATGTAGGCTACGCGCACATACGAGTCAGTCAAGTCAAGTCAACTTTATTTATATAGCGCTTTTAACAATGTAGATTGTTTCAAAGCAGCTTTACAGTGTTAAACAGGAAAATAATGCAGCATAATTTTATTCAGCTGTATAGCCATTCTGGAAAAATTTCAAGTATCATACAGTGACAGTGTGGGCTTTAGATCAATAATTTGATCAGTAATTTAGTTTAAATGGTTAATTTAGTTTATTATTTAGATGTATTTCGATGTTTAGTTGAAAAATTTAGTGTCCCCAACTGAGCACGCCAAGCCAGAGGCAACAGTGGCAAGGAAACCAGAACCCCATTAGGTGACCTAATGGAGAAAAATAAACCTTGGGAGAAACCAGGCTCAGTCGGGGTGCCAGTTCTCCTCTGGCCAATTAACAAACAGCGTATTATTATTATTATTCTGGCAGTTTTACAGCTCGGAGGTCATAATAGATCAGAATATTCGAGGGACCGGGGGCAACATGCTGGAGACGGGTTTATTGAGGATGATGTTGATTAAATAATTATTAAAGTGCAATATTCGAATGATCGGAGGCAACACGCAGGAGACGGGTTTATTGAGATGCCGTGTCGATGAGGCAGTTTCAGGGGGAGTCTAATCACGGTCTCCCAGACACTTCGGGGTCCTGTGTTGGTCTTCTCTGGGCGCAGGTCCACCATCTGATCTGGATACGGCCCGGATCCAGCTGACTGCAGTAAACCTCGGGATAAAACAGAGAGACTAACATTAGCGTAGATGCCATTCTTCTGATGATGTAACGAGTACATCAGGTGTTATGGGAAGTGTTCCCGGTTCCGGCTGACCTAGTTAATGCAGCCTAACAATCATTTCATTGAAAAAGTGTTTTATGTGTATGCCACAGTAAAGAGATGTGTTTTTAGTCTAGATTTAAACTGACAGAGTGTGTCTGCTTCCCGAACAATGTTAGGAAGACTGTTCCAGAGTTTAGGTGCTAAATAGGAAAACGATCGACCGCCTGCAGTTGATTTGGATATTCTCGGTATGATCAACTGGCCAGAATTTTGAGACCGCAGTAGACGTGATGGAGTATAATATGTGCATTTAGCCCAGCACACAGCATTAAGGATGTTCGGTAAGAAATATACGCAATAAAAGCCGACCATTAGGTTGTGAACATATCCTTATGCCTTTAGTTTCTGTGTTAAAATGCCACTGTGCACGCTAACAAACCAAGCGAACCACACTACAAGTGTGAACACACCCTAAGTTGTGATTTTGAAGTAAATGTGATGAAATAACATGCATACGGACAAACATAATGTCAAGAACACCATGCCTTTCCATTTTGTTGTCTTTGCTGACCGTACTCAAGAATAAAGTCGGATTCGTGAACAAATGACTCTTATGAGAGGATTCTTTTAAAGAATAACTCAAAAAGTGTCGTAACCTCAGATAATCTTTGTCAGAGCAGTTACTGAATCAGTTGTTGAATAATTTCTACTTCCAGTCACGTCCATCTTTTCTGTGTACTTTAGGCTCATAAAACTTAAATCAGCATATTTTTAACTGGTTGTTTATATTACAGTCTGTAGTTAAAGATACACATTTGCAAAAGAGATTTTTGTCATTTTATAATCATTTAATGAAGAAAAATAATTTAGATTTCACTATAATTGAAAAACATTGAATTGTAAATTGTCTGTAAATCCAAAAATATTATACCTATATAGTATTGTTTTTTTGATAGAATTATTTCACTTAAAATATCAAACACATGACACTAGAGCTTTTCTCAGAAGTGACTTTTTTACAATTACTTTTAACCAACTGCCGTCTAGATCATTTTTAGTCGATGTAGAGTCAGTAAACAGTCCTCAGAAGTGTCCAAATACTTTTTTTTTAATCTTCATTTTGATCAGTATATCTATTGTTTTATAATTTATATAATGCAGTGGCATTTGTAAGCAAGGCTTTAACGTCCAAATACTTTTTAAGGCTGTTGTAATTTTTGAACTAGACGATAGCATTATTACAAAGACATCACTCAAGACTCTTAAAAAGCATTTTGCTCCCAAGGTGTCCCAGTTATTCTTCTGTACCTGCTCTATTATGTGTTTGACAGATTTCTGCATAGAGCGAATTCGCTTTGAAGAACGACGATAATGGCTTTTTCAATGTGGTCGTATTTTTTCCACAGAACATAATTGCTTTGACTCTAGACTGGTGAGACATTAACAGAAGTGCCTTTTCTAATGCCACATCGATTCCTAGAAGCTCATGAAAGATGGAAAGGCCATGGCACAGTCTTGCATTCAAGTTGAAGAACTCTTATGGGTGCTTTTAGTTAAACCTCTCTTATGATCCCTCTTCTAGGTGAGAGTTATATTCTAAAGTTCAAATCCAACCACACTCAGAGTACTCGGATAAAGCTCACTTGGGAGCGATATCGACCGCCTGACTACAGAGACCTCATCAGCTTCATCGTGTATTACAAGGAGGCGTAAGTTTCAGACTGCTAGAAGTTACTATTATAGACATATTATTCACATCGAGTTTGTTAGCGGAGTTGTGATGAAGCATTATGTAAATGTGTACTGAAAGCGTCTGTGTGCTGTTGTCTCAATGTAGACCATTCCAGAACATCACAGAATTTGACGGACAAGACGGATGTGGCTCGAATAGCTGGAACATGGTGGACGTGGACCTTCCTCGTGAGAAATCAGCAGACCCAGGGGTATTTCTGTCCCCTCTTAAACCCTGGACTCAATATGCCATCTTTGTGAAAGCCGTCACCCTGGTTGTGGAAGACAAGCATATTCTGGGGGCTAAGAGTGAGGTGGTCTACGTCCGCACCAATGCATCAGGTTGGCTTCACCACTGTTCCTCCGATATCCACCTAATATCCAGTATCCAATCTGCAGTTTGACACATTACACCAACAATTATCTTGCTATTCCACAGCGCCATCAATGCCCCTCGATGCCCGCGCATATGCCAACTCCTCCTCATCCCTGATGGTGAAGTGGTCTCCTCCCATCTCTCCCAATGGAAACAAAACATTCTACCTACTCCGTTGGCAGCAGCAGGCAGAAGATCGTGAACTGTTTCAGCATAACTACTGCTCTAAAGGTAAGTGTGCATATTTAACGTGCACTTTTGTTTCGTCTATTCTAATCACTGCCACTAATCTTCACCCTTTAGCCTCCCTTCAGCTGTTATTTCAGACATTTAGGCATTGATACTGTATATGTGGGAAAATGTAAAGTGATAATAACAAATTTATTTCAGTTTAAATCATTTCATTTTGTGAGAAGAAAGAGACTGTGTTGTGAAACAAGATACCAAAACCTAGTACAGCTATATGGGAACTTGTGTGATTGGGACCGTTATGCAGTGGCAGACATTATCAGAATTAGGTATTTCAGAGAAATGTACAAACACTTTATCAGCTTGTATTCTTGGTGCTTGATCAGCTTAGTCTGTGTCATTGTTTTGGAATACAGAGCTAAAGATCCCCATCCGCATCTCAGCCACGGCTTTGTCGGAAATGGAGGGCGACACAAAGCCTACCAAATCAGATGTTGGCGGGGGTGAAAAGGGCTGCTGCCCCTGCCCAAAAACCCAGGAGGACCTAAAGGCGGAGGCTGAAGACCGATCTTACCGCAAAGTCTTCGAGAACTTCCTGCACAACTCCATCTTCACACCTAGGTAAGACACGTGCACTGATGGCACTTTAGCTTTTAGATTGTATCAAGTGTTTCGCAGGTCTGTTTGTGGATTCTTGCATCTTCTGCTATTTGAAAACATTTATACATCCCTACATGGTACCCAAATGCCTAAATCTGGTTTAAATATATTTCGTTCACTATTAAATTGGATCAACACTTGCGGCAAAATGAAACGCCACATTTTTTTCACCACATTAATAAGCTAATTTAAATTAATTTTATGAATTCCTTCAAAAATTAGCCCCATTCACTTTTATTGTAAGTGCTTTAACGCACGTTTTTCTTTCTTAAAAGAAAACAAAGGCTGAGTTGAAAGTGTTTGTTTTTTTAATCGCACAAATGCTTCAAGTTGAACTTGTATTGAATTCAGAACATGTCTTTCAGGACATTTTTTTTTTACTTTTGTATGACAAACAATTTTGGTACTGTGTTGGCTTGCCAGTGGATGTCCAATGTGAAATCTGGGTCCTGATGGAAAAGTACTGTTCTAGCGTATTGCAAAGGTTAGGTGAACCCTCGGTAGGAACAGAGGCTGGGTTACTCCCAGCACTTTCTACCACAGTTTACAACAGTGGTCTGAAGCCCTTAATTTTTTCAGTCTTCCTGGAGAGCGATTATCAAAGCGGGTCTGAGCTCATAGTCTTGAGGCGGCTTGATTTTATAGAATCAAAACCAGAATTTTGGAGGCCCGGACCGAAGCCTAATTATTTCGACATGGGGCTGACAAGATCAGAACATGAGGTTTTGGAAAGGGGTAGGTGCCAGCAGTGGAGGCTGGAGCTGAATCAGATGGCGAGGGGGGGGAAAGGTACGGCTCTGAGAACTCCAGGCCTGTGCGGCCACGTTGTTTGTTACTGGGGCGACGGTGGCGGTTGCATATTAAGACTACAGCAGGCTGTAATTTGGGATGCACAAACAGACGCAGACTGGATTAATGAGACTGGAAAGCAGCCGCCGGCTGAGGGCTCGCTCCATGTTAGGCTTTTGTTTGCCGAAACGAGGAGTGACGTCTGCATTGTGTTATCTGTTTACCTTGCTTGTGGCATCGGATGTTTTCTTGTCTCATGTGGGTGAAGAATGGCACACAGGAACCTGTTCAGGTTTACTTAGACGCACATGCTTTGAGACTTTCCGAGGGTTCGTTCAGGACATCTGCAATCAGGATTTTTTTTTTTGTGGGTTGTTTATTTGGTTGCAAGAGTGTGTGTGTTTTGGGGTGGGCCAGGCCGGGGTTTTGAGTCATGAGTATTGATGCACAAATCGATGTCGCCAAACATCTTCTACCACTTAGTTTTCCCAAACTTCTGCTTTTGGAGCCCTATTTTCATCAAGGTAATGGTTTGCGGTTCACTCAGGGACAGCGAGATGCACCGTCAACCCGTCTCTAATCGATGGAAAACAGACTTTCTAAATGTAAATATGCCTTCCCTCAGTAACAGGATGCTCGTGATGCATCATTTTCTCCATCACTGATGACTTTTTATTTCCATCTTGACCCCAGCACCCCCAGTGTGTCCGTTTTGAGCCCCCTCACCTTGCTTTTGAAGTTGTGGAGACAGATTTGTCACTGTCCGTCCCCATTGAGCGCACCTCATTATCGACATCAAGACTTCAGGAAAAAGGCCTCTGAAACCGGTCGAGTCTGAGAAAAACAGGAGATGCTCAACACTTGAGTGAAGCGGATATGTTTTTCCATTCAATGGTCGTCTCCCTTTTCTCTTCCTCTCGCCTGCTCACTCTCCCTCCTTCCTCAGACCCGTTCTTTGTTTCCTTTGGAGTGTCCGGCTCCCAGGAAATGTACAGCAAACCTATGTGGAATGTTAATGAATTTTTGAGAGGAGTTGTGGATGTCATCTCCTACTCAGCTGATCGGCCCTGTAAAGAATGTCTGTGTCATTCTTGAGCCCTGCGCTTCAACATAGACTCGCGTTTCCGCCAGGGGATGTGAGGTGTTGCCTATGCATCAATAGGTGACTGACACGCAAGCCATTCTGCCTGGGAAATGGAAGGACGGGATGTGCTGCTGTCAGTGTTGCTGTTATGCCTTCTGTCTGAGGTTTGCTGGTGTAAAATCTTCCCTCAGGACCCTGTGTGTCTAAATGTCTGTTTTGTTCTTGCTGCAACCCTGACCTTTTCCTAGTCAGTGGTCTGTGCCAAAAGCAATTAGGTTAAAATCAGCAGTTATGGCCATAGACAAGAGGCAGATCCTGTTCATGTGCAAGTCTGGTTGGGTAAAGGTTACTAAAGAGTATTCTTTGCACTTGATGAGATGTAGTCAGCGATCAAGGTGTTGATGTGATTCTCAAGTGACAATATGATTTAATCTTCAACAGTGAACACCCTCAAGGGTGGTCTGAATCCCTAGTAAGTAAGTATTTGCGAGTTAGTGTCCAATTGCTTCCAAAATCCCTAATCATAAATCATGGAGCGCTATTCACTGGAAGTGACATGGAATGTGGTTAGGGTTGATTTGATTGTTCCTCCCTACAGCGTTCTGTGTTGGCTTTTATTAAAAGTTTCCACTCACACACATATACAAAAGCAAACACACACAAAGATTTTCTCTCATTACTGTCAGTTGATATTCCTCAGTTGATTAATTTGAGCTGGCAGAAGAAGACTCATAGTAATGTTTAAACTTTCATAATCATCAGTGGGTAAAGTTCGCAATTATTCGTAAATTTGCTTCTTGAAGACTGTTGAATAGGACACTCAAACATAAGCCTTTCTGCCTGTGTGTCTATGTCTGGAAAAACACCTGCTGTTGCACCAATGGAGCAAAACACTTTTCTTGGGAAATACCCATTTTTGTCCCTGTTTAGAGACAGCACATCAATTGAAGAATCAGTTAAAGAAGTTGGCAGTACACTAAGAGAATAACTCTTCTGGTAATTGGCCAAGCATCTACAATTATCGGTTGGCGTGTCTAGTACTTCAGTCTACTCTATTACTAGTTAAAATTCCCAAACTGTTTTTGACAAAAGCTGAAAACTTGTGTTGTCTGTCTCCACTTATTGTCTGTCAGTCTTTGGGCCCTATCATACACCCAGCGCAATGCGACGCTAGGCGCGACGCAAGTGCTTTTTGCTAATTTCAGCCCGACGCAGTTATCATTTTCACATCCAGCCCCTGATTTGCCCATGGGCGTGCTGGTCTGAAAACGAGGTGTGTTCAGGCGCATTATTGGCGCGTTGCTCTTTTGAGGCAACTGAAAACGAGAGCACCATTGAACAACAAAAACCTGGTCTAAAGTGATGTAGTATTTTTTGTGTTATTTAAAGGGCACTTTAGTAATATGCGCCTAATAGGCGGGTGCACAATGCGCATACACTCTGCTTATTACACACACAGGGATGCGCAGCAGCACACAAACGTTTTTAAATGTTAAAAATAAAAGATTCCTCTCTGGAGAAGCATTCAGTCTTTCTGCTCACAAATGTAAACAGCAATCCGCCATGGTGCAAGCGCAATTGGCTTTTAAAGGGAATGGGAGATGAGACTCTGATTCCCAAAACACACCCATAACTACAACTCTTTTGGACCGACCATTTTTTCCATGGTTAAACTAGCAAAAGTGGATTCGGACACGCCTTAAGTACACCTGCGCCATGCGCTTTAGACCATGCGCTCAGATTGTTATAATAGGGCCCTTTGTGTCTGACGCTTTTATCACTTTCCTCTCTTGTGTTTGTTTGGCACACTGGGGTTTCCCTCATGTCCATCTCAAACCATCCTGTCTTTCTCATCTCTGGTGCATCGTATTGTTTGGTCTGACTATTGAATCTTTACAGAGATCCAGAGCGAGCAAATCGTTACGTGTCTCCTAAAAGTGGCTCTAGGTAAGGCTGTGGCCCTGCCCTAGTCATATTTGTGAAGTGGCAGTGGGTCAATTGGCGTCTGGTAAGCTCTTGTGGTTGCTGCTGACTGCATGTCCTTAGTGGCGGCAGGGTTGTCCTGTAGCCAGTGCCTTAGTTTGCTTATCTCCTCATGCACTGTCTCTACCGTCAGAGGCGGAGTCAGTCATATCATTATTATGGATGTTCGATGTTTGTTCCAAATGTGCCTTCCCATTTCATTTCCTCATCTGCCGACAGGTTTATTGTGTTCAGTGCTTCATTTGCAAGTATATATTTTAGTAAGCAATGAGAGTGCATATGAATGCTTCATGAAGTTTTATATCTGGACATGAAGGAGATTCAGAATGGGAGGAATAGGGTCAGTGTAGAAGCGAGAGAGAGTTAACAGTTCTTACCAGCTCTCATTTCATTTTAAAACTACTAAATTTCCATGAGGGATCAGTCCCAGCCCAGCTGGATACATAGCAGTCATAAGAATTTAAAAGATCTCATTACTCAGGATGATAAATGATGGATAAGATCCAGAAGACAAAAAAGGAGCTCTGTAGGTTGTAGAGTAATGCAAGTACCCTCGGTGTTACTAAGAGACATGTTAGTAGGACATTAGAGAATTAGGCTTGAGCGTTAAAGGAAGTGGTGTGTGTTGTAGAGTAATTGTGCGCAGTAATTGGCTTTTATGCTTTTAAACCAGTGAAGACTCAGCTGGCACAGGCTGACTGCACTATATCTTTGTTTCTATTGTTTCTTACTGTCATGTCCTACTTCATTTCCGTTTTTTCACCTTCCTTTCGTTTTCTTGCCCCTCTTAATGTAATTTTTTTTTCCCCTACCTTTTTCCATTTCCTTTCATTTAATCTTTACTTTCCTACTCTAATTTACTACTCCCTTCCCTTTTCCTCTGTCCTTTTTTGCTTCCGTTCTTTTCCAATTTCCTTTTTCACTGTCATATACTACTTTCCTTTCATTTACTACTCCCTTCCCTTTTCCTCTTTCCTTTTCTGCTTCCGTTTTCCCATTTCCTTTCCCTTCTCACTGTCATATACTCCTTTCCTTTACTACTCCCTTCCCTTTTTCTCTTTCCTTTTCTGCTTCCGGTTCCAGTTTTCTTTCCTTTCTCACTGTCATATGCTACTTCCCTTTTCCCCTTTCCTTTCTCAGTCATATACTACTACCCTTTTCCCCTTTCCTTTCCTTTCCTTTCTCAGTCATATTCTACTTCCCTTTTCCTTTCCATTCCTTTCCTACTCTCATTTACTGCTCCCTTTTCCTTTTTCCCTTTTCTGCTTCTGTTATTTTTCAATTTCCTTTACATACACATACTACTTCCCTTTCTTCTTTCCTGTCCTTATTTTTATAATTTTTTTCCCATTTCTTTCCTTTTCCTCGTTAATTTTTTCTGTTCCCTATCTTTTTCGGTGTCCTGTCATTTCCTTTCCCTTCTTCTTCTATTTCCTTTGCTTTTCCATCTTTTATTCATTCCTCCCCTCTCATCTTCCTCTTTAACACTTTTCTTCCATGTCTCAGACCTCCAGACAGAAAGCGTCGAGACGTGTTCGGAGTGGCCAATGGCACACTGCTCCAAGGTGCAAGCAGGAACATCACAGGACTGGAGAGTAACATCACTGACCCAGAGCTGCTGGAGAAAGAGTATCCGTTCTCCGAAGGCAAAATCCATACAGAGTTCATGGAGATATCCAACCTGCAGCCCTTCACTGTATACCGCATCGACATCCACGCTTGTAACTACAAGGTCCACCGGTGCAGTGCTGCGGCTTTTGTGTTCTCTAGAACCAAACCAGCAGGTCAGTAAAACCAACAAACCAAACTTGTGCACAAATGACTACATATCCAGGCCAGCAAAATATTAAAATTCCAGTAATTCTCCACTGTGCCTACAGCATGATATTTTAATATTTATCCTGTTCTTGTTAACAGCAATTAAAACTGAAATGCAATTGAAATCTTATTGAATTACTGTAAGAGAGCACTGGCCTTGAGCACAATTGTGTTCTTCTCTAGACAAAGCGGATGATATTCCCGGCACTGTAACTCAGGAGGGGGATGAGAAAGAAGGAACAGTGTTGCTGCGGTGGCCTGAACCTCATCACCCTAATGGACTCATCCTCATGTACGAGATCAAATATCGTCTGGGAACTGAGGTTAGTGTGACACTAACTTGTACACCATTAAGAAATAGTTAAAACTGCAGCCAAGGCCACAAACCGACTGCGCATGTGTGTGTGTGTATGCGTTTCAGCCCGAGAAGCACGAGTGTGTATCACGGCAGCAGTACAGAGTGCTGCGAGGAGCTCAGCTTAGCAATTTGGCCTCTGGAAATTATTCCGCCCGGGTCAGAGCCACTTCTCTGGCTGGGAATGGGTCTTGGACTGAACCAGTGTCCTTCTATGTGCCACCCCCTATAAGTAAGGAACACATATATGCTTGTATTATTTTAGGAAGAGGTATGCTTCCTGATAACTTTGAAATAGCTTCTTTAATGGAAATGTAGACCTGTTTCTGTAATGCTTTTAATTCTGTATGAATGTCCTTTTGTCTTGTAGGAAATTATGATAATGCCTTCATTCTGGCCATCATCATCCCTATTATAGTGCTATTTTTGCTCACTGCAGTGATCACCGTTGTCATCTTTGTCACCAAAAAGAGGTTGATGCCTCATCTATTCAAAAATAGACTTTATTTCAACTTTCAGTGTCCAGTACTGTTTTTCATTTGTTTTCATGTACCTTTCCTTTCAGGAATAGTGACAGGTTAGGAAACGGTGTGCTCTATGCTTCTGTAAACCCGGAATATTTCAGTCCTTTTGAAAGTGAGTATTATGTAATGAAACCAGGTCGTCTTTAAGTTTTCCACTGCAAAAAATATTTTAGTCATCTTCCATTACAAAATAATTATAATTTTGTGAGATTTTTTTAAAACAAGAAAAAAAATATATACTTGAATTAATTGTCTAATCGTGAAATCATCATGAAACTTTTGCCTCATCATCTAGGCTTGGTCAAACATACAGTATGATTTGTTTGTTTTTTATTGCTAGTGTCATGTGTTACACTGCATTGCCTGTTTAAATGTGCTGACTCGATTTCTGCAACCTCAGTGTATGTACCAGATGAATGGGAAGTGGCTCGGGAGAAAATCACCATGTCTCGTGAGCTGGGCCAGGGCTCCTTTGGCATGGTGTATGAGGGCATCGCAAAGGGCGTCGTCAAAGATGAACCTGAGACCAGAGTGGCCATCAAGACTGTAAATGAATCCGCCAGTATGCGTGAACGCATCGAGTTCTTAAACGAAGCTTCTGTTATGAAGGAGTTCAACTGTCACCATGTGGTAAGAAAGAGGGCACAATATCATTTGACAACAACTGGTACTTTGAAACTCAAAGCGCATTTTTTATTTATTAATTTAAATATACATTTCTGTGCCACCAAACAAATTGCAAAAATAGGTTGCTCAGATGCAGGTTTCCCAGTGTTTTCATCATGCCACAGTTCTCAGTTCTCTTTCTTTTTTTGTGCCCTGATTGGTTTAGGTGCGACTTCTTGGTGTGGTTTCGCAAGGCCAGCCCACTCTAGTTATAATGGAGCTGATGACACGGGGCGATCTGAAGAGCTACTTGCGTTCCCTCCGTTCAAAAGAGGTATGGAAACATCCTGTCATCTCTGCCAGCACAAACCGTCCTCCCCACAAATGCTCTGATTTTATCCCATAGTTGATCTGTAAACTGCTTTATAGCTTATTAGAATACACTTTTAGATCATTACGTTTATTGTTTGTTCTGCTTGGATCTATGGTCAACATCTTATGCCCCCTTTTAGTTAACATTCACAGTTTTTCAAAGCTACTCAACATGTCGGTCAGCTCTTCACAAAGGGGTTAGTAGTTAAAGAGAGAAACAGAAGTGTTGAATGCAGCATCTGTCCCCTTTTTCCGCCATGTAGCAGGGCTCTAGTAGCCAGTCTTTGCCTCCGCTGAAAAAGATGATTCAGATGGCCGGAGAGATAGCGGACGGGATGGCATACCTCAATGCCAACAAGTTTGTACATCGAGATCTGGCGGCCAGGAACTGCATGGTTGCTGAGGACTTCACAGTTAAAATCGGAGGTAAGTCTCAGTGTTTCTTTGATGCATAATAACACATAAATCCATTAAAGAATAGATTTGAAACAAGATTTGATTGAGAGGTGTGACTGGCCCTTCGCAGCACTGAAACGCTTCTTCCAGCTCATGTTTGCTCTCTTTATGTGTTTAGACTTTGGCATGACAAGGGACATCTATGAGACTGATTACTATCGCAAAGGAGGCAAGGGGCTGCTGCCGGTCCGCTGGATGTCCCCGGAGTCTTTGAAAGATGGAGTGTTCACAACAAATTCTGATGTCTGGTATGAGCTGCCAGTCCTTTCTGACTCTTCTCTACACACACACACACACACACACACACTCAGGTTTGTTTTGCTATCTGAGGACATTCCATAGGAGTAATGGTTGTTATACTGTACAAACTGTACATTCTATCCCCCTACACTACCCCTAAACCCACCCATCACAGAAAACATTCTGCGTTTTTAATAAAAACATAAACATGCATGTTTAATATGTTTTTAAAGCTATTTTAAACATGAGGACATATGAAAAGTCCTCATATTTCACGTTTACATCGTAATACCAGTGTAATACCCGTGTCATTATACAAATTTGTGTCCTCATAAATCACAAAAACAAACACACACACGAATGCAAGACTTTATGTTGCTTCTCTGCATAGTGTATGTGTGTGTGAATCGATCTGCGCTTGCATGTACGCTACCGGTCAAACATTTGGACATTAACATTCAAAAGTTTGTGGAAGATTTTTTTTAATGTTTTGAAAGAAGTCTCTTTTGCTCACCAAGGCTGCATTTATTTGATTGAATATACAGTACAAACTTTAATAGTGTGAAATATTATTACAATTTAAAGTAACCTTTTTCTGTGTTGATATGTATTATACAATGTAATTTATTCCTGTGATGGTTTTCAGAAGCCATTACTCCAGTCTTCAGAGTCACATGATCCTTTTGAAATCAATCTACCTGATTTGGTGCATGAGAAACATTTCTTATTATTTATTATCCATGTTGAAAAAAGTTGTGCTGCTTAATAGTTTTGTGGAAACGGATAAAACATTTTCTCAGAATTTTCAGAAAGCATTTATTTTAAATAGAAATCTTATGTAATGATATACTTATCTTTACTTTTGATCAATTTTTTTAATTAAATCTCTTGCAGAAGAGAAAAATTGAAGTTTTGGAATTATATAGGGACCAAATAAAATAAAAACGACCTCCTATTCAGGTTTCATCAAAGTATTTGCCTTTGGTATAGATCAGGGTTTTATGATGTCTCCTTTTTAAAGTAAGTTTATATTTTAACTTGTAAAACTCTGCACAAAATACTTAAAACAAATTACTAATTACAACAAACTTAAGTCATTATTTTTTTAAATAAATAAAAAAATCCCTGGTCCGTTGAAAAAATGATTAATATTCATAAGAATTCCTATATTTGCCTATAAAAATCATTTAAAACACAAAAAAAAGTTTCATTTATTTATGCGTGTCCAAAATTTGACTGATGAAACACTGGGATTTTTCCATCTGAGCAGCGGGCTGTCCCATCAGAGACACAGTAGCCCCTCTCCACCACAGGCCCCCAACTGTCCAGAAAGCATTGAAACTGTCTCTTTATTTTTCTTAATACGACAGGAAGCCTCATTGGCCTGCAAGAGGTGAAAACCCCTTTAATGTTTTTTTTTTCCCCACTGATGTTCTGTGTCAAGGGAGAATATGCATCACTTCCAGACATTCTTCCAGTCCCAGCCAAGCGAAACGTGCCCAAACACATTGTCTCTTTGTCTCAGACAGACTGTCTCTCCACAGCCTTAGTCCCAGCAGCGGCGGTTCAGTAGAACAGAGTCACGGTGCCATAGACCGACTTCTCCAATTCTGCAGTTTCCCAATCTCCAGCGTTCCACAGCTCTGTCACTCGGTGCGCTTCTAACCTCCTCCAGATGTTTGGTAATGACGGGGTTGGTGTGCCAGCGCAGACCCGCCTCCCTGTCCCTCCGTCCGTATCTGCCGCTTTTGAAGTCCCAGAGATGAAAAGAGCCACCGCGAGCTCCCATCTTGTACTCCCATAAACCTCGCCGTTAGGTGTCTTTATTTGTTTCCTTCCCCCTGAAAAAGTCCCACTCTAATGCGGTTTTGTCTTTCAACATGCAGATGTTGCAGCCAATTAGATGCAAGTCACTGTTGTAATAGTCCTGTTTTAAAGGGTGTTGAGCTTTGTCTCAGATCCCTGGCCAGTGTAGAAAATTTGTCCTCTGAGAACTAATGAATAACGACTGGCAACAGTGTGCTCTTTGTGTGGTTTTTATTTGGGGTTTGCCGACTTTCTGGTCCGCTGCTGCACTTTCTCACCGGCCGCCGGCTAATATATGGACTCATTTTCATTAATGAGGAACACAGGGCTAACAAAAACACCACAATAAAAGAGAAAAGTTCAGGTCAGCGGCTCATGCGATGTTTGCGACTTTTGCGTCGTTTCGAAAAATGCTAGGAAAAATAAGGGCACAGATGCATCCGCAGCCTTTCAGTGACACGCCACAGTGCTGCTTTTAGGCTCCGCGGGACTGCAATTGTCTCAGAGCGCCTCTTCATGCATCTCTTGACCTTAAATGGCCTCATTCCTTTCCCCTCCATCCTCGTCTGACTGGATTGAGTTACTTGATGTTTACGGCTGACGTAACTGGACAAATGGGTTTTGTGACATTTAGCGAGATTTACTATAAGTGCCTTTTGTGTTATTTTAACCAGTTCCTCTTTTTCTTTTCAGGTCGTTCGGCGTGGTTTTATGGGAGATTGCCACTTTAGCCGAGCAGCCCTACCAGGGCATGTCCAACGAGCAGGTACTGCGTTTCGTCATGGAGGGAGGACTGCTGGATAAACCGGACAACTGTCCAGACATGCTGTGAGTCCACCAACTGCACTTTGCTCCCACAATTGGCACTCTGCTTTACACGGTTAACCCTTTGCCCTCTAACCGGCTCTCTTCTATTTAGGGATGCGATATCACGCTAAAATGTCGATAGTATGTCACCAGATGCTGCTGCTAACGTCAGGCCAGGCGAAAGCCTGACTGGTGCCATTTGCGTCACGGGTTAAAAGGAGACAGGTGACATCATGTTGTCAGAGAGCTTCCGTCCATAGAAGGGAGAATGCGCGGTTCCCAGGGGGTGACAGTGACGGTGACCCGGGCTGCTCTACTTTTTATTAAGAGCTTCTCATACTTAACTTCGCATCATCTTCGGAGCGTGCCTGCGTCACCCATCTGGTCTGCCATTCTCCTTTTCTGGGCTGAGGTCTATCCGTCCGTTTCTCTTGACCCCTTTCTCTCTCAGTCTCTCGTTCTCGTCTCAACTGTTATGGAAACACAAACCCCCGGTTTCCATGGCAGCTACGACGAGATGTCCTGATTGCATGAGAGAGGAGGATTGAACATGCGCTGCGCTACATAGCTAGCGCTGTAAAAACGTTAAAACTTTGTCATCTGTATCTCATCATTACGCTCAACATCATGAAGTCGGGATGTCGCTCTCATTTCTATGATATCATGAGAATTTAAGTAACACTTGGCTGAAACACAAGGGCAGGGATTCAGAAATAGCGTGTGGATCTCTTGAACACTTGCTTGAACAAAGAAGGGTTTCGTTCTTCATCATGTTGAGCTCAATAGTTGGACATTTTTATTCCAAAACTAATTAACAATGATGTTTTTGAAGCATTTTTGCATCAGTAGTCCTATCATGGAAACAGGTTTTTCTTGCTGTTTTTGAAAAAAAAAAAGCCATTTAGGTTTTATATTTCATCATTGTCCTCCTAGCGAGCTGCCTATCTAGACAGCATATTAAGGCATCATAGTCATGCTCGTGACAACGATACACTCAAAACAAGTTTAGGGTCTTTAAGATTTTTTTTTAAAGTCGTCTATGCTTAAAAAGGCTGCATTTATTTGATCAAAAATACAGTAAATGATTACAATGTAGAATAACTCTTTTCTATTTTAATATATTTGAAAATGTATTTTGTTTATGAGATGGCAAAGCAGACTTTTCACTGTCAAATTGCTCATTTGAAACATTTCTTATTATCATTGTTGAAAAATTGTGCTACTTAATATTTTTTGTGGTCACTGGGATACATTTGGGATGCATAGAAAGTTCAAAAGAACAGCATTTATTTGATATAGAAATCTTTTGAATGGCTTTACGTCACATTTGATCAATTTAATTAAGGCATGTATCATTCAAAGAGAAGGCAGTCCCACAATGCATTGTGACAAGCTCAGTGAAAAAAGCATAAAATGGCAGACAATAGATATGTCATTATGAATACATGTCATTTAATACTTAAAGTAGGGAAAATAGTTCAGATTTGTGTGTGCTGTTTATTTTTAGGACTAGTAGAGTGTCTTGCCATAGGCTCAGAAACATACTAAACATCAAACTCCTTTGGAATTAATTTTGAGTCGAGTCTCTCGTGCCGAGCGCTATTTGTGGAGTTGCTGGCTTTGTAGAGCGCTTCAAATCATTCACTTATGAGGTTTTCATTTCAGTTAGTATGCCGCCTTAGAAGGCAGCCGCCCATAGAGAGAGGCAGTAGACAGGAAGGTAGCTCAATGGGTTTTGGAAAAGAGACACTGGGCAAGATTTATCACGTTCTCTGATTGGGTTTGAAATCACTTCAGTGTGTAATGACAGATGGCTTCTGCTACGAATTTGGGATCCAACAGACGGCGAAAAGGGAGGTTACTTGCGAATGCCAGGCCTTTGTCCAAAAAAACTTGTCGTTGTTTTGAGGGGACATCCCAGAAGTTTAACTTTTTGTCAGTTCCTTATGCCCAGAAAAGAAACTTCCAGTGCAGCATTTGACCCGATACTGTGGAATGTCCTTGCGAGAAGGAGCCCAGTTGTGCTCTGAACCTGCGGCTGGAGGTCACTTAAAATGTATTTCAGTGGGCCAGTGAGCGCTGAAACTATTCTTAGCTTGTTTGTTTGTTTTACCAAGATGTGGTGGGATGGTACCACACCAAACTGTTATGATCATAGGTTTTATTATTTTGTGTTTTTGCTTCTCATGCATCCTCAGCTGTTCACATAAGACAGGTCTGTGGAGTTTTCAGGATAGTAGAGCTGGCGTAGTGCACTTCTCCGTGTGTACGACCACAACATGTTCTAGAAGTTGTCTGCTCCGCATCACTCCTGTGTGTTCTAACTTTAGGGAACACTGCCACCTGTTGATGGCATAAGAACACCTGGGTCTGTGAGATTTTATATTGCTTTTTTGCACTGGAGTGTACGAGTATGAGATTTATACATTGCCTCTGTCACAACCACAATGTTGAAGTGTTGCTATATGTCAGTTATAATAAAATCTCTCTCTCTACTAATTCTGTAAATTACATAGCCTGTTATTTTAGTATTATTTGTATACTATCATATTATTTATTTACATTTTGAATTAGTTTTTTATATTTTCAGTTTGTCATTTTTTTATTTGCTTGTCATTTTATTAGGTTTTTAAGTATTTCTATTTAACTTGTTTTAGTTATGTTAGTACTTTAACTTGCACCTTTTTATTTTAGTTAGTTGCAACATTTCTAATTTTCAAGTTGTTCCATAAACTACTTATATATTATTTTATTTCAGATTTATTTTAATTACCAAAAAAACATTTTTAATAGTTTTAGTTTAAGTTTATGATAACTATAGTATACAGGTCAGATTTTTTAAGTTTTTAAGTATTGATTAAAAGAACTGGCTTATTCTGGACTTGTTATTCCTTGTTATGCTGTATATTTTTGATTCACTAAAAAGAACCAGTTCAAAAGAGTCATTTGTTCATGAATCTGACTACATGGTTGCACAGTATGTTTTAAATCACTAAAATGAACTGGCTCATAAGAATAATTTATTTTGTGAATCATTTTTTTGGGGGGGGTTCGGGGGGGGTGACTTCTGATCAAGTATCTTTAAATTCAAACTATAACACTATATGTGTATCTGGTCTACAGGTTTGAACTGATGCGGATGTGCTGGCAGTACAACCCTAAAATGCGGCCATCTTTTCTGGAGATCATCAACAGCATAAAAGAGGAACTGGAGCCACCCTTCCCGGAGGTTAGCTTCTTCTACAGTGAGGAGAACAAGCCCCCCGACACAGAGGAACTGGACATGGAGGTGGAGAACATGGAGAACGTTCCACTGGATCCTGCTTCCACGTTGGCCCCCTCTTCTCAGGGGAGCACAGGGGCTCAGACTCAGAGTCCACAGCCGCTCTCCCCAGCTCAGGGGCCCGGGACGCCGATGGGGTCCGCCCTAACCCCCTCCACCTCACCCTCCTCCTCAGCCTCTCCGGGCCTGGCCTTAGACAAGCACTCAGGACAGGTAGCAGCGAACGGGCCAGTGGTGCTGCTGGGGCCGGCGTTCGATGAGACGCAGCCCTACGCGCACATGAACGGGGGGAGGAAGAACGAGCGAACGCTGCCACTGCCTCAATCATCGGCCTGCTGATCATGACTGCTCAGTTTCCCTCTACTCCTCACACAGGGTACCCACATTTTCCTCGCCCCTTTTGTCTACATGGTCATGTGTTTTTTCTTTCATTCTCGAGGAGTCAAAACCCAGGGCTGGCCGTGGAGTCGATAACCAGATGGACGGTGTCCTTCCTGAAAATCAGCGGATCATTTTGTTCAAATGATTTCGAATGATGGAGGATGTTTCGGGCGATTGGTGACAGAAAAAGCCTACAAAGAATCCTGCAATATTTAAGTTTTCAGAACAAACCGCCACACTAGAGAGCCCTGGCTTTCACTCGTGTGGGGGAAAAAATGTTTTAATGTTTTCTAAAGAAAGAAAACCTGCCAGTTCATTGTGAAACAAGAGAGACAAGCATATTAGCCAGCAAGCCCAGCCCGTGAACGCTTTCAGGGTGCATACCAGTGTGTGTGTTTTTTTTTATTACAAAAATACACATTCCCCTCTTCAGCGTAAGTACATTTCTTCCTCTAAAACTGTCACACATTTCTCTTACAAGAGGGCGCAAGACTTTCTCAGCTGCGATCGATTGTTCTCAATCAGTGATTGGTCATGTTACTGGTTGAATCCACCCTTCTACTTAATCCATTTCAAGGGTGTTTGTTGGAGAGTGAGATGGGCGTTTTTGAAACTGCCAAATGTTTGCCAAATCAAATGTTCTTTTTTTTTTTTTTCGTAAAAAAATATTTATCATTACATCACCCCCCATCCACAGCCGATTTTTCCGAGGTTGCACTTTGAAGTAGCGCAATCGAGGGACTAAGCTCTCATGCTGTCTTTGATGGGGGATTTCTGGACCTCATCTTTTACAATCAGCTTGAGTTTGTAAATCCTTCCCCTTTCCCCTTTTTATATGGATCTGATCTCCGACTATTGCATGGCAGTTCCTGCTGCACACACCATCTGTGAGCTGAGCCTCTGTGAAAGCGATGTCTCGGAAAAGTCGAAAGGAAAGAGCACGGAGCAAATCGCGAAGGTGAAGAGATCGGTGCGCTGCGGAGAGGCGTGTATGAATTATAAGGGATCAGCTCGGTCATGAAGCGAACTGTGGGGCTTCATCGGTTTCGACGTAAGTTTTGTGAGACGAGTGAGGCATTGTACACAGCAGGTATTTTTTTAGACTAGTCATTAGTCTCTCTGTACAAATCATATGATTCTGAGAAGGGTCTTACAGTTCTATGTTAGACCACAAGATCATTTACACACAAATCATTGGTTTGAGTCACTTTTGATAACTTTTTTACAGTTCTGATGTTCACCTCTTTGTCTGTACAGAAAGAAGCTGCTATTTTTTTTTCTTTTGTGGGTGTTATATATATATATATATATATATATATATATATATATATATATATATATATATATATATATATATATATATATATATATATATATATATAAAGGAAATCCTTCAGGTTTAATATTTTATGATATCTCCACTACAGTCCATTTTCTTATGCTTTATACTCTTCTTGCAAAAAAAAGAAAAAAGAAACAAAAAAAAAGAGAATAGCAATTTATTTTTATTTTTTCTCCCTAAGAGGTTGTCTGCATTGCCACATGTCCATTGCCTTGTGTTTAACATTTCTCTATATTATTATTATTATTATTATTATTATTAGTTACAACAAACTCCTTTAGCTCTGCATGTGAACTTTAGGCACCCTTGATACAGTTGTCTACCATTGCACCTGCTCATGAGGTGCAGCTCAATCTCAGGTTAATGATACGGTTTTGTTCTTCAAACATCATGTTCTCATCATAGCTGATTCCACCTCAGCTTTTGTTTAGTTGCTGGCCTCTCCTCGCAGTTTAGTAAACCGTACAGTATGTCAGTGTCCACGCTCATGCCTCCTGCCAGGCGTTGACGGAAGTTTTCATTTACATTTCTTCCCTATTTTTGTAACTAAATAGCAACTAACAGGGCTAATTGGGTTGTCTTAATTTGTCTCGCATATGCCAACCAGCCTGTATCGCCTCCAAACAAGATGCATTTCTGTAACCACCACCTCCATTTTATAAGTCCATGCAATAAGCACTAACCTTCCTTAAGAAATATGCCATCTGTAACCAAATAAGAATCGGTTCAAGATCAGAAAAGTGATCGGTTTCTTCAAAGATTGCTAAATAAAACGATAGGTTTCCCTGGCTAGTTGGCTTAAAAAAAACTAAAAGGTTTACTTTTGAAGAATTTCTCCATGTGTATTTGGGAATACACTTATTTATCCTGTTTTAGAAGGTAATTTTCCCCCTTTGAAGGGGTATTTATTTAATTTCCTGTTTTGTGTGTGTGTGTGATACCAGTTGAAATCACTGTACAAATGCCCTTATGATTTAGTATAAAGTTCTAGATGCATTTTCCATGATGTCATGACTGGGGGACTTTCTTTTTTCATTTCCTTCAGCATCTATCTACCTCATTCTCTTTTATTTTTTAAATGTGTAAGTATATGAAATGATCAAATACATCTCACTTTTTTTTCTGTAGAGGACACCTTATCATCTTCTGTCATGTCTCTGATTTAAAAAAAAAAAAAACTCTTTAAGCACCCCAGAGTACAAGCTCCCAGGAATGAGAGAGAGAGGAAGTCATGGTGTGAGCTATCATGCCTATGGGGTTCCTAGTGGCGTGTCTATTGCATCCCTTATCACAATGCAATACTTTTATTAATAATCGTGTTAAAAAACCGAACTCACCAGATGGCTTCATCGTGATGGACCTTAGAGATAAAACAGTTCTTTGCTATAGGCTATCAGTGTTTTTCTTTCATATTTAATATTATTCTTCACTTTGCCGTCTAATCAATGAAACGGCTGTTCATACAGGTTTAGGAGTGCATATTAGACTTCAACAAGAAACATGATTCAAGTCCAGATATGATGCGGTCATTAAAAACTCTACATGTTTAAGTTTCCATTAGTTTAATGGTTCAGTAAGAACTCAGCATTAGGCGCAGCAATTTCAGTCTCCTACATCTGTTATCGGCCTATAACATGTAACATATAACATAACGTTATTGCTGCAGTCTGCTCTAATACCTTTTGGCCAAAGCATCTAACGATTGAATTCACAATGTGGATTTTGTTACAACAAACCAGTGGATTTTTTTCCTTTCTCATAAACCTACCTGGAAAAGGCATTCCAACTGATTTGTTTGGTCACATGCACTCCACGTCTAGCGAGTACAATATACTACAAAGGGCCAATTGTCGCCATATTCATCGACATCATTCTCTAGAGGGAGAAAGGGCTGTCGTTTTGCCTCTTTTCTACTGCTGCTGACAACATGCTGCTTTACAGAGACTAGAAATAGTCTTGCCAATAGCATCGGGTAGGTGGTGGATCTAAGCAACATGCTTTCTCTCTCCAAACAACCGTTTAAAAACAGATGGGTCAGACGATTCAATTGCAAAGAGGATTCGGAGAGAGTCGCGGTCTCGCAACCCCTGGCCGTTCTGTTTCATGGCACTTAATATATTCTAAGACTTTGGTATTTTGGATCTTTTGAACTCCAGGGGTTGGACGCTTGTAGAAAGAGACCTGGTCGGGATGCCGAGAGGCACGTTGTTAGAAAAGAATATTATTCTGTGTGGTACAAGACGATCGAAAACAACCATTCTATAAAAGCCCTTGTGCTTGTATTGTTGCGTATGTATATGGGTGGGAGTGTATCACATGTAGATGTAGTGATTTTAAGATTTTGATGTGTTTATAATGGGAAAATAATAGATATCACTATTTATTTCTGCTTCTTTTTTTCTTTCTGTAATGAATATGGACAAAAGCATTGGCCTGTTGCAAAGTGAATGTCGGTTTTCATTGAATGCTGCCAAGGTTCCTTAGTTACCAGTAGGTTACGGTTCTACAGAAACACACATACACAAATAGGACAGCGATGTCCAGTAGATTACGGGTAGTCATGACACAGAGAGAGAGAGAGAGCGAGAACATGACTAGAATTTAAGATAAAAAGAGACAAGTTTACAGTAGAAATAGCTTATGTTGCAATGAAAATTTTCTGCAAACCTGAAGGTAGATTGACTGAAAGATGTTTTCCTCAACTATCATGAGAACTATTCTTATTTTATTATATTTCTTCATAATGCAAAACCTCAGGTTTAGAAAAGATGCATGTATGCATTTTAATTGCAATAATGAGCTTGAGGTTTCACAGACATCATTTCCCAGGCACTGTTGTTTCTGCTTGGCATTCCGGAAAAAGAAAAAAAAAACAATTCAAAAGGGGCCTTGAACTACTGTACTGAAAAGAGTTTAATAACACTTTATTTTCCTTTCACACAAAAGAAAAAGAGAAAAATAAAAAAAAATCTCTGTGTCATTGCATTGATTGGTAGAAACTGATGGTGAAACGGCTTGGCTGGTACTCTCGTCTTCTTGTAAGTTATGTATCTAAGGCCTCCTGTTTTTCAGTTTTCTCCTCACCTCCAGTTGAGATGGTAGACTTTTTACATGCCATTGGCTTAATGTATATTTGAAGAATTTTCATGTATTTTCTTTTTTTCTTAAATTTTGAATTAAAAAAATGAATGAGTCTGAAGGCTTGTGTCAAGTGTCGCTTATTGAATTTCCACTGTGTGATCTACATGACAGGATTATGTTTTATGGAGGATGTGTGCTGTCCACGTACTCTGAGGTTGTGTGTGCAGAGCTGGCCAGCTGGTGTAACAGAGCGTGGATGATGGTCTGGAGTTGTGGTACCAGTCTCTCTGGGCTTGCCGGGCTGCCTGAGGCGGGCACGTGGATCAGCGCAGCCTTTCCCTGCCCATGGTACAATGAATAGTAGTATACAAAATCACACAGGTACCTGCAGGTTGTTAACTTGATGTTAGTAATCGTATGCCATTTTATCATTAGAACAATGTTATGAGAGAATTCGCAAAAGAAGAAGAAAAATAAACGTTGAATTACATTCCAATTGTACAGGACTTTAAAGGTAGCCTGATTCCACCCTGCTACGTACTTACACTCAATTTTCATTTTCCTTCAGTACTCCGTCTGGGATTGCGGTATATTCTCTGGTTTTCTCCGGTCAAATTTTAACCGGTCCAATCAGTGAACAGAGGGAGTGGCTGAGAACGATGACGTTTATGTTGTGCGCTAGTTTGAGATGACATAAGTCACGACCAAACGTTAGCGATTGGTAATAGCAGATCCAATAGTTTTAAACTTCAACAGAGTACCCGCCTACAAGGAAGTTAACGCTTGTCAATGGAGAGTGGCCAGACTCTCTGTACAAATGAAATGTACAAGAGTCTGGTAGGACCAGGCTACTTTAAAGGCATACTCCACCCAAAATGAAAATTCTTGCATCATTTACTGTAAGGATGTATTAGACTTTTTTTCAAATGCAATACAGCTTTTTAGAAAAACAATCCATCTCTGCAAGTCCATATAATGGAAGTCAGGGCTTCATCTGGGCTATATCTTTTTGCCCCTGGTATCAATGTCAAAACTGTGGCCAGTGAAAATGCTGAGCGGCTAAAACCACTAGCCACAGTGGCTAGTGAGCAAAAAAATGTCAAGCCTTGATGGAAGTGTATGGGACTTCCAAAGATGACACTTCAAGAACCACACAAAGCGAACATGACGGAAAGCCATGTTGTGCCATTGTTTCCTAAGGGGTGGCCACACTGCACATTTCCTTCCATTGACTTCCATTCATAAGCATGTGAATGCGTCAGACAGGAAAAGCGAACTCATGCTAAAAGTTTTCCAAAGTTCAAGTTTGGTGAACTCTGACCTGCGAATTCGCATCACGTGAAGATGTGTGACCAGTAGAAATCGGTACGTCACGGCGTGACCTCTTGGCTGAATAAAAAAAAGAGTAGATTGTATATTTTTTTCATTTTTAATATATTATCATTTGTTATATGTTGAATTCATGTTTATAAAATAGACATCATCAGAGTGTGACATCATTTTACAGTGTCTGTAGAAATTCTGTGTGCTCAAAGTCTAGACTACAGCTTTCCTGTGAGTGACGACCATGTTGACGATACACAGATTTCGGCAAGATAAGAGTATTTGTGTTCGTGCAGATCACTCACCTTACATCAGGTACCACAGAGCCCGCCAAAAAGCTTGCCTGTGACAAGATGGCCGCCGGTGATGACGTTAGAGACTCCGCCGTAAGACATCTAGCCTTAATTATGTATATCTATGGTTTAAATGGTGACAGGATGCATGTAACTAAGCGTCCTTTAAGGATGACGAAGTAGAATGTCCCAAAGCTTGCATACTCTTCTGCTACACACTCAAAAGTATATATTTTTTCTTCACAAAAAGAGTACATACTTTTAGGTCGTAGTAGTATAAGTAGGCGAATTGGGACACAACAATAGTATTTGAAAAACAGTGGGCGAAAAGTCCCTGGATGACCTGCTACTTCTGGCGAGCGTGCATTCAATGGTCACTTCACTTTCCCATGGAACATAGTTTTTTAACGGTCGCTAAGTAAGTTCAAATTAAAATGTATAGTACCTATTCTGGAGCATTCAAATGTGGCATCTATGTATACATATCTATGGTGAGAGAGTAAATGAAAGAATTTTCACTT
The DNA here is from genome assembly GCF_949357685.1 of Gobio gobio. Lineage (NCBI taxonomy): Eukaryota > Metazoa > Chordata > Actinopteri > Cypriniformes > Gobionidae > Gobio > Gobio gobio. The sequence continues at coordinate 44,519,448 of NC_137115.1, read as the reverse complement.
TTGGGTGGAGTATCCCTTTAAATCAACACATTTTACAGATAACTAAATTTTTATAGATCAATAATATTTTCAAGTTTTATCCACGAATCAAATTGTTAGTCTCATTACCTCCCAGCATCCCTGGAGTAGATGACATCAAGTCCCATATGTTTCTGTAAATGCTTGCTAAGGGACCTCATGTCTATGATAGAGTCCAGTCGTTCTGGTCCTCCCTCAATACAGCAGTGATGAACAGGGCACAGACCGCTCACATCCCTGTCTTTGTAGCAGTGGTTCTTGCCTGTTTGCTCCAGTGTGATGCCTTTGGCTCCTGGGGCTATGCCCAAATGGATAACCACCTGCACATCACAGGGGGAAATGTCTCTATCATAATTTGGTATCAAAAGTACCTACAATGTTTTAGTTTTAAGACAAGCCATCTCAGATGCTTTAAACTTCTCATTTATAGCCTCTAGAATATTTAAGAAAGCCTCTCGTAATCTCTTCTCTGTTATGAAGTGTTTCATCAAGATGTCTAAATATGTGTTAGGTACCTTTGGAGTCATTGTTTGCCAGATATCATCAAGGACTTCTTGTGATTTTGCATAACTGACAGGAATCTCCATAATTTGGACATCAATGCCCAATCCAAGTCCGGCCATCTTCAATCCCTGCTCAAATAGCAAAGTGTATGTGTCAATCCTACAGACGAGCACATGATTACTTTAAAGCACATGAGGTTTATACCTATTTGTATTCCTGAAAAGGAACCTGAAAATTAGAATTTTATTACATGGTAAGCTATTAAAAAAAAGGACAAAAGCACCATTAAGGTACATAGTAAAAAAATACCCGTGTATTTTGTTCTTCGCTGGTTTCCACAGACATGAGGTGAGTAAAATCAAATGTTCGGGATTTTTTTGGGAGGGTGAATTCCTTTAATTTGGCTAGATGATTTAAAATGTATTATATTTACTTATATAAAAGGGTACAAATGGCATTGTTTTACTAGGCCTACCTTAGCTGCCTCCCAACTTGGATGCACTACATATTGTCGAAAAGGGGCAAAACCTAGTGAATTAGAAAAATAAATAAATAGCATTTAACATACCTAAAAGTAACAGCTGAATGATTAAGAAACACTAATAACATGTTATTTATATTTACACAGCGACACCATTTTAACTGCGACACCTTCGCTCGAAATAAGTGCTGAATGCGTCTATTACCGACCCAAAGTAAGCCACGTACCTGTTACAAGTACAGTTTCGCGAGTAGTGTCCATCGAGATGAGAATTTATAAAAATTAAAACACCTTTTTCGTAACTGAAGACGAAAGTAACGATGTTGTGCAACAGTACTACACAGTAAATGTCATGTTTAGGGCTATAACCGAAAGTGACTAATGAGGCTGTGAGGCAGTGCATTGTCCATTTTTCTCCACATGGGAGAGCCATCTCATATCCCATCATAGAGCTAAAGACGCACTCCTTCAAACATCTTACTGGGAGTATGGGACAGAATTTGTACAACCTACCATGGCGAAGGACTGAGTTGTGAATATTTATTAGAGCGGGCTGACGTTGTTAAGCAAGCCTACGGGAGCGTCCAGTCATGTAACCTAATTAATATTCAAGTATGCGTGTCGCGCATATTTCAGCAAATCACTAACTCTACTGGGCGAACGTAGCGCTGCGTAATTAATATTCATGAGCTACACCGTGATCATAGTAGGGCTCACTAACGGGACATGGGATCAGTTCAAATCCTCCGCACTTGTTCGACTCTGCCTCCGCCCAGCGCTTCTCACCGACGCAGAACACAGATGACAACGAAATAATTGATGAACTTCGAACTTGAAACATTTAAGCGTAACCCAAATTTACACAATTACAAAGAAAAAATGTTCCGAACGAGGGAGCCGTTTGAAAGCGAGAAGCTCCAACTACAGGAGCTCAACCAAAGACTCTACCACTACCTAATGCGCTCAAAACAGTTGGAACAAGAAAATACCGGCTTGATAAGCGAAATCAATTCAATAAGACAAAACAGGTCTGGAGAATGGGAAAACAAACACATGTCCGAACTACGGGAAATGAGGAGACTGGTGGAGCGTTTATCTTTCGAGAAATGCCGAGCAGAGATGGAACGACAGAAGCTGCGCAACGAACTCCAGATGCTTCAAGCGATGCGTTCAGAGGAAGCCTCGGTGGGCAAAGGCATCGACACCGAGCTTAAAGGCTGCGAGAGGCAGCTCCATCATACTCTTCAGACCAACGGTGCTTTGGAAGATCGCCTGGTTGAGCTGGAAAACGAATATAAGTTTTTGGAAGATGCCCACAGAAAGGAAACCGCCCAGCTGAGGGACCAGGTGCACTCCCGAACTGTACGCGTCGTGACTCAAATGCATCACGCACCTCCAGCAGTCACGATGGAAGAGGTGCAGGAGTACGCGGCCAACTTCTCTGAAAGCTGGCAGGGGACTTTGGACATGTACCGCCTGAAGGTAGAAGAAATCGAAGAGTCTATAAAAGCAGACCACGCGAGGCTGGAGGACATTCAGAGGGAAAAGAGGGAATGTGCTTCACAGTTCAAGAGGCTGCGTGACGAAATCGAGAAACAAACAAAAGTGCAGCTGAACCTTGAGGAGCAGCTCGTGAACATGCAAGACAATTTCAGAGCTGAAATCTGTCAGTATGAGGTGGGTGTCAAAGCAAAACACAAGGTCCTCTAAATTAATTAAAAAAAAAAAATCACATTGCCACAGTCTGATGAAAACAGGGATTGCGTAAGGATGTTCAACAGCGCCACACCCACTGTGCGCATTACTAGAGACAGCAGCACCATCACACATTCTAGAGTACACATAAGTGTACCATCACTTTCTTTATTTCTTTTGAGAATTAGAGGCATAAATCCCATGTTAACCCACCTATGAGTTATTTGATTTTAAACAATGTCGGTATCCCCCTTCCCTAGAATAGTAAAATGGCCCACTTTAGAGGGGAAAAATATCAAACAAAAAGAATACTGATTAAAATAGGCCTATATTTCGTTAATAACATTTACTATAATGCATAAAGAGCACGCATATAAAATGTATTCAACATTTCTGAAGGTTAAACACCATTTACTGACTTTGTTTGTTTCATTTTTTTGTAAATGTTTGAACTTTTCGAACTAAAATGTTTTTATAAATAGTTTAATTAAATTTATGAGAAATATAAGTTCATCGGTGCTTCAAGAGTAAAGAAAAATATTACAAAACACAAGCAAAGCAGACATCAACTTCATGTAGACGAACATTATCCCAACACCTGTTCTTTCAATGGTCCCCTTTGGACTCATGTGAGAAGTGCTTGGGCACTGCCAATATCTCTAGCTCCATGTGCTTTAAAAAAAAACATTAAAGTTTCATCCCATTATTGCCTCTCTCCAGGGAGAATGACAAATGAGTAGTTACTGAAGCAAAGTGCAAGCATCAGTAAAGTGTCGTGTCACTGTGAGCGGAATTGAATGGGCTGCATGGAGGATGTCACTCTTAACATATTACTGCAGTTAGTATTGCTAGCCTATTGAGTGCCAAATGTTCCGCTTCCAAAAATACAGATATGCACTCATCAAACTAATGATGGGTCGTTGTGATTTTGCAAAGTAAGACATCTTTTGTTGATCCTGGAACATATTCCTTAAAGCTACACTGTGTGATATTTTCCCCCATCTAGTGGTGAAAAGGTATATGACCATCCATGGAATTTTAGTTTCTGTTCCTCTCAATTCCGATTTCGTTTCAACTCCTACGGTGGCCGATTTAGTCCAAGATTAACATGGCTTCCAGTTCGACCTCGTCCACATTCGACACGGTGCCTGTGGGATATTTGGAACTCAACTGGCCTAATTATTCGGCTAGAAAGAACTGCAGCTAATCCAGAGTGAACTTTGATGATAGTAATGTTTATTCAGTCATCCAATTGCAAGGCATAAACAGGTTTGCGTGGATATGTACATAAATGTGGTTTCTGTGAGAGAACAAATAAAGATGGTAAATATACATACACAGTTAAGAACTGTATAACTATACTTATAAGTTACATTTGTATAATGTAACCGTAAACCAGAGCTTATTGTACCATATATAGGCGCTAAATGCAGCTGCATTAAAAGGAGAGGAGCTGCTGCTAACAAGCGGTGTCCGGTTACAAAAGTGTGTGCGCCGCTTTAACTTTAGCACTGCAGTGCGCTCTGTATAACAATTGTTAATATGCCGATCAGACCTGATACATATTTCCATCAACATACATTACAAGCAAATATTTTCTATAAACGAATAAACATTGTTGATAACAAAATAACTGAATGATTATTCAAATAGGTGAGCATTACGCTATTGTATGTTGACACAAAAATACTTCTGAGGTGACATCAACTGAATTAGGCGACACACTCTAATGACACACTCTGAAACACATCTAACGTACAATGACAATAACTATTATTACTTACGGAGTTATTAACGCACAGAAATACCACACAAGGAAAAACAGACTTTTGAGGAATAAACAAGCCAGGAAAACTCCGTATAACTCTGTTACTGGACGCTGCTGAGATGAAAACACTCTGCACATGCACCAGACAAGTCTGAACAAGTTGACGCGCACATGCGCGAGGCAGAGAATTTTGTACAGTGCCATCGAGTATTAAAACCGGTTAAAACGCGAAAAGCGAAGTTTGAATTTACGGGTATGTCCCTCTTTGGCTAATGTACTTTCAAGATGGAGGGGCAACATGGCGACCACCGTTAGATCCCATTACCTTATGTATTTTCAATGGCATATTATAAACTTACGAGAATACTTTATTACTTGAAAGAAGTAAATATACATTAATGAGCACATATATTTTTGAAAGAACTAAGTGTTTTTAGCTAAGAATAGACAAAAAAAGTTACACAGTGTAGCTTTAACCTTAACCATATCCATTAAATCAAAAGGAAATGATAGGTGAATGAGATTTGTGTGGAAGCCTCTTGTTGTAAGCCTAAATAACTATAAACCTATTCCTCAGATCTGATTGTTTGATTGGATGTTGATGTTGACCCAGAAACATGTTCAACTTGTTGCATCACGTAGCTAATATTGGTCAGGTGACATTTATGTCACCCCTTGAGACCACCAAAAGTACACGATGGAGGGTTTGAAGCAATTGGACAGGGGGAAATTTAAAGAGCTCGCATTAACCATTGAATGTTGTATATCAGGTATTCGATCTGTGAATTACATTGACTTAAAAAGTCTTGTTTTGTGACTCTGACCAACATAAAGTAGATAACCCTTCTATCATTAAAAACCCCTGTATCTTTAAATAAATAATGAGATTTCAGCAGGGGGTGATGTTGGAAGAGCTTTCGAACAGGTGCATCACACAAACAGTAGCCCCCAAAATATACATTGCATCAATTAGATTCAAGTGGACACTCTTTTGAAAGAGAGAGATGAGATAAAATTAGCCTTTATAGTTTAAACGGTATACTATTCAGTGCATTATTGCAATTATGCTATGTGTGTGTGTTCGTGTTTTTCTATCCGGGTGGGGACTTCAACCTGTGTCACTGTGGGGACCTAAATTGAGGTCCACATGAGGAAACAAGGTTATAAATCATACAGTATTAGTTTTTTTTAAAAATGTAAAAATGCAGAAAGTTTTGTGTGATGGGTAGGTTTAGGGTTAGTGTAAGGAGATAGAATATACAGTTTTATACAGTATAAAAACCATTACGCCTATGGATAGTCCCCACAAAGATAATGTGTGTGTGTGTGTTTTTGTAAAAGGGCAAGCAGGCTAACTGTCTTTCTTCTTGTCATACAGGCTATCATTGAGGAATTGGAGTATGAGCGCGGCATGTTGTCCAACACCATCTCAGACAAGCTGAAGGACCATCAGGATCTCCTACAGGTCAAGATGGGTCTAGCTTTGGAAGTGGCAGCATACAGGTAGAGCATACGAAATCAATTAAATGCAGCCTTTCCCTTAATGACCATGTTGCACATTCTGCTTCTCTTTTTCTGGTTATTCATGCTCATCAGAGGTCTTCTGCCAAGACTTGAATTTCATGCATTCAGTTTTGACAGTTACCTCAAGCTCATATTTGTACTGTATGTATGGTCTGATGCTAATTCAAGCACAGGGATGAATGACCTGTTTCGGTGCCCTTAAAACGAATCTCCTCCTACATTCTCTTGGTGACATTAAATATTAATACCAAAATTACTTGTGCTTCACGGGTTTTGGCTGACATGACATCTCTAAGGACCAGTGCAGGAGTTCTTGAAAGCTATTAAAATGTCTTTAGTTCATATTTCATTGTTAGGGGCCGTTCACACAGTGCTGCACAACACAAAAACGCATCTAGGGACCTAGGAACCTGCGTTTTTAACCATTCTACTCCCTATGTCTCACGTCTTTAAAAACAAAAACGTATTCTGTGTGAATGGCCTCTTATTTTGCTATTTTAAAAGCATGGGTGTCTAAAACTTTCTCCAACCAGTAATGTGAATATTCACGTTTGACTGTTGTCTGTTTAGAGATTTGAGTAGAGAAGTTTGACATAGCAACCACCCTCAACACGAGCCATGTAGATGTATTTTTAGCCACTGCAGCAACAGAGCGACTAATGCCCGCCCATTTGGCAAGTCTGCTTGCAGCCCCGCCCCTCTTTTTTTGTTAGACTGGATAACTGTTTTTATGACTTAATCACTGAATGTTGAACAAACACTGAAGCTGATTTATGATTTTAATTCTGTCATAAAGCTGTCTGATGCATTAGCTAATGCACATGAAAGATTAGCATGGAGAGTTATTAAATAAAGCTACATAACAGTAGATTAAAAAAAAAAATGTTTAGAATTTTTTTACTGCCATTTTTTGTTATGCTCCCCACTTTATAATGTGTGTAGAAGATCCGCCATTGCAGGTATTTGAAATATGTATTATTTAAAAACTATATGTACTATATATGTAAAAACTATTCTTAATCAAATGTTTGGTTGGTCTCCAGTCTGAAGATGGTCAATCTGTATAGTTGCGATGTTTTGGAGACATGATAATGTAGAAGTTCCATTTGTCGGTTTCAAACCGCTCCACATCGCGAGCCATAATGAAAACAGCCAGGGTGCATTGTGGCAGTTATTTTTAGTGCAGTCTTTCAAAGAGATCACAGGGGACTTTCACAGATTTACTGTTTGTAGCTCCACAAAGTCTGCTTCGCTTTGGTTCTCCAGCGCTTTTTCCTTGTAAAAGCATTGTCAAGGTAGGTTCAGAACTGCTCAAGGACCCGTTTAACCAATTAAACACAATGGTGGAGATGAAAAGTGTTGTTAGTGACCTTAACTGTGTTTCTGCTTAGGACATGTCCATGGGCTTGGTAGGTTTTCTGGTTGCCCTCAGTGTTGTTTGAGCTTTTGCATGGTCATGGCAGAGCATGGAGGTAGTCAGCATTCTCAAAAGAGGTGAAAAAGAAGCGCTTAGGTTGTTCATGATACTGTATGTTCTGCTTAAAGTAATTAGACTGACCTTATATACGCCTGTTTGCCTGTATCTTTGACATTGTCATGTTCATTAGGGCACTCTTGGAAGAAGAAGGACGACATGCTCAAATGTGGTCCAATCAGCATTCAAGAGAAAGAATAATAGGTATTTGTTTGTCATTCAGCTTGAAATAATGCTTTTATGCTATATGATTTTAACAACACTAAAATGTTGTTTACTGTCATTATTCTAATTATTCAGTCATTTCAACAAAGCATACTAAGACAGATGTTAGAAAGTAAAATGTATCTCTTCATTTTTATCTACTGTAGATATAAAAATGCCATCCCATCCTTACACTCCAAGAGTCTCCATCAATTCGGCACGTCGGCCAGATACAAGGAAAAAAGCCTTCACAGGATATGATGTTAAATATATGGAGCCTATTTCCAGCGTGAGAACCTCATCTACATCAAGTCAGTTTCATTCTCACGAACCCTCCAGGATCGTGCCCATCAGTGTATCAAATCGTGCCCAGCAAAGTCCTGCTTCAAGAAGGGACATGATTTCATTTACCAAAGCAGCGCAGGCAGCTGCTTCCAGTACCCCAAAACCTGGTGTCTCTTCTTTTGAGATAAAGAGAGAGGAAACAGATCAGAGAAGTATGAGAAAGGAGGTTTCACAGCACTCTTCAAAGGACTCACTTGATCACCCCCCCTATAGAATCGAAAGTATATCAAGCTCTACAGCCTCAAAAATAGAGAAACCAAAGCCAGTGAATGTGATATCGCCTCTTGCGAGTTTGAGCAAGATCGCCACTGAAGAAAGCAGACAGAAAGATGTTAAAACAAAAGAAAAGAGAATGGATGCCAAGCAAGATAAAGAAAAACCAAAGGAAGAAGAAAGAGGGGATGTGAAAGAATCAATAGCTAAAGAGAGAGTGAGAGAGTCTGAAAATGTAGGGCATAAGGTGTTTGTAGGGGAGAAAAAAGTACTAAATGCAATTTCCACGGAGGAAATCATTCAGCAGGTCATGAAACCAGCTGGTTTAGATACTAAGGTCAGCTCAAGGTCCCCTGACTCAAAATTCACATATCATGTGGAGAAAACGGAGCAAGAGGATGGATCCACTAAGACTCAGATTGTCTTACAATCTAAAGTCGAGGAAGAGCTGGATCTGTCTGAAGATTCTGCCATGGAGGAACTTCTTGGCATGGGAGTCAAGAAAATCACCTTGGAGAACATCAAGGGAACCCCAACGGGAACCATGATCGAGAACCTGCTGAGTCTTGGCCTGCAAGGTGAGAGTTGGGAAAATAAGTCGGTGAATGTGGAGATAATCGAGGAACCTGTGCAGAGTGATGAGGAGGATGAAATTGAAATAGAGGAGACTGTGGAGATTAAGTCTAAACAACCAAACGTCAGTCCCTCGTCGATGTCCTTCCGAATCGAGGAGCTAGAGAGTGACCCTAAGACCATGAAACCCTTAGAGAGTGGTTCTGCTGAAGCCTCACATTATGGAAACAGTGGCTCTGTGCAGGTTCAGGAAGTTACCAGAGATGAAAGCTTACCCTACTTCTCGCATGGCCAAGATTCACAAGAATACTTTGTCTCCACCCCTGAAGACAACATGTCTGAATTGGAGGATGGTGGAAGGTTTATGTCTTATAGCCATTATGGAGTTATGGATGATCTGTCTGATGAACGATATTACCAGGAAGATGACCCCAAACGGCCCACTGCTGAAGTTCAGAGGTACACAGATTCACCCGAATATGATGACCACTCGTTTTTGAGAGACAACATCGAAGACTGCATAATTGAAGAGGTGCACGTCTCTCCCACAATGCAACAGTCCATAGTAGGGATCCTAAGGGAGGAGTCTCTAGATCCCGAACAGCAGCTCAGAGGAGCATTGGAGCAAATCCAAGAGAGTGTATCTGGAGCCCTCAAGGAAGAACTTGCATTTTTTACAAAAGGTAGAGAGACTCCAGAAAATGTCTCTGTTGACATCAAAAAAGTAGAACAAGTTACAGACAGCGGAACCAGGACCATCGTGGCAGAGCTTAATGTGTGCCAGACGTTGGAGGAGTCTGGGCTGCTGGAAGAAGGAGATGATGATCCGTCTGAAGAGCAGATAATGGCAGCGCTGAGCTCATCCCACCCAACGCTCCAGCAGGCCCTCGGTGGTGGAGCTGCTGTAGGATACACCATGAAAATTTCCCAGGAGGAGTTTCAAATGGAGGGAATGCCATGGATGCCCAGCGACGAAGAGATCCAACAATGGAGCTCAACCGACGAGGCCGGCAAGACGGAAAAACACATCAAGCTGGGCCCTAGTGAGCAATCTTTCACTTTTCAGATGGACGTGAACAACGGCTCCTCTGCATCAACAAGCGGAGGAGCAGTTAAAGTACAAAGAAGCGGCAGCGCTACAGAGTTCTCACAGACCCAGATGATTGACCCCCACTTGAAGGTCTGTCATGAGAAAAGAATCGCAACTGTTTATCTTGAAAGCCCCAAAGATGAGTGATATCATGAAATAACAAATTACACATTATAGCTCAAAATATTGTCGATCACGTAATTCATTCTGAATTGAACAAAACAATCAGGTGTTTTAAACCGGAATTAAAAAAGACTGTTACACATTAAAAATGTCTGACATAGCTAAAGTGCTAACAAAGCTAAAGCTAATCACTTTAATACGTTGCTTTGTTGATATATAACATTTTATTTCATTTTCACTGTGTAGTACAGCTTTAACTAAGCTTCTTTCCATTTCATTTTTAAGTAGCTTAAAAAATACATTGACTATATAAAACACACACTTTGTTATAGTACCGTACTGTGCTTCTAGTTTCCATAGCATTGCGAAAACAAGTTTCTTTTTTTTATGAGATGGAGATATTTTCATGCAGTATGCAGAAATAGTGCTAGCTTTAACTGGCCATATATTTGTGATTTATTCAAAACTTTATTCATAATGTCACAAATATCTTCATTCACAAATTTTGATATTTTCGGTTTATATAGTGTGGTCTATATTTGATCACCGTCACTGTCTAGTTCTGAAGGTGAGAAGCACTAGACTGTCCTTCCTGCATCCCAGAGATCTCTTAATCCTTAAATGACATTAGACCAGCAAGGACTAATCTAGCAATCCTGCTTTTCCAGGACGACACATTTTTCATTGCTCTAGTACTGTACAGAGACAGTGAGAGAGGGAGGGAGGGGTGTGATCGTAGAAATCTCACATTAAAAATAAGTGCAAGGCAGCTTACACCGAAGTGTGTAAGTGCTTCCAGAATAGCTATTCGGTGCTATTAAGTCTGTGTCACAACCTATTACGCAGAATGAGGATCCAGCTCCACTAAATGAGAGTCTATTTTTAGGATTCCATTGACACCTCAAGGTAAAATAGTGTAACAGCTTGAAGATTTAAAGTGTAAGCATGTGTGTTTTCCTCTATTTTTCTATTTATCTTTTAACAGTTATCAGCATATTCATGTTAATGTCACCAGATGCTGCAATGGTGACAGTCCTGTGCCTATTAACGATGCTGGGGTTAAAAAGAGTGTAATCTAAACAATGAAGCATGTAACATCATTTCAACTTCATTGAATGATTTAACATGGTCATTTTTATCATAAACTATCATAGATCTATACATGAGATCCTCAATATAATATATGTTAACACAGTGATCCCAGGGGTTCAAGTTTGAATAAATGTGATTTTACTTTATTAAACTTGGTGCTTAATCTCATTTAACATGTGTGAGTTTTTACATTTGTCATACATTACTCTCATTACCCTCATTTCATTCCAAACCCGTAAGACCTTCGTTCTAGCCTGGATGCCAGCCGAATTTAGCCCCACCCACAACATTTGAGTTTGGGAAGTTCGGTCTGTATTTGATCCGTTGTGGAGCAACTATGCCCGAACAAAAGCTGTTCGGACCAATCAAATTATCAGGGCGGGCTTTAGACGATGATGGACAGATGATAAACAGTAACTTAAGCATCCACGTCACCAAAGAGCGCTTGGGTTGAATTTGTTCTAATCCTAAACGGAGAACTTGTTCGTATATGCATGCACCTTCACTATTTCTCTCAGAAAGATCATGTTGGTACTCTGTGTATCCTTAAATTCTTTTTTACAACACCGGCAAACATCGTTTACACTCACTTCTTCCAGTGTGCGTGCAGACAGGGTTGCCAAGTTTTCCCAACAAAACCCGCCCAATTGCTATTGAGTTCTGTTGACATTTGACAACTAACGTTATGCGTCGCTCTGATTGGTTGTAGGTCTTTTCAATTGAGGTCTTTCCTGGTTCGATTGAAACGCCCCATAAATCACAGCCCAACGGAGCAGTATCAGACCCATATTCTGACTAGAATTGAATATGTCAACGTCAGGCTACCTTCGTTCATCTTCGGAACATAAATTAAGATATTTTTGATGAAATCCGAGAGCTCTCTGACCCCTCCATAGACTGCAACTTTCAAGGCCCAAAAAGGTAGTAAAGACATTCTTAAAATAGTCCATGTGACTCCTAGCCTGGATGCCAGCCGAACTTAGCCCCGCCCACAACATTTTTACTCGGGCAGTTCGGTCTGGACTTGATCGGTAGAGAATAATTATGCCCGAACAGAAACTGTTCGGACCAATGAAATTGTCAGGGCGGGCTTTAGACGGTGATGGACAGATGATAAACAGTAACGTAATCATCCACGTCATCAAAGGCGCTTGGGTTGAATTTGTTCTAATCCTAAACAGAGAACTTGTTCGTATATGCATTCACCTTTACTATTTCTCTCAGAACTGATGATCGTGTTGGTAAGTAAACTCTGTGTATCCTTAAATTCTTTTTTTACAACACCGGCAAAGATCGTTTACACTCATCTTTTTCTTCTAACGTTAGGCTACTTATTCCAGTGTGCTGCGTGCAGACAGGGTCAAAACTAGCCAAAAACAAGCCCAATAGCTTTCCGGGGGGCGGAAGGCATTTGGGGGAAAAAATGTGTTATTTTGGCAGGACTGCCTGCTAAAATTTGCATTCCTGGGTCTGTATATCACATAATTGGGGTCGCTTCAACCCGTGGACTTGACAACACAGTGCAGTTGAGTTCTGTTGACATTTGACAACTAACGTTATGCGTCGCTCCGTTGCTCTGATTGGTTGTAGGTCTATCCGATTGAGGTCTTTCCTGGTTCGGTTGAAACACACCCCATAATCACAGCCCAACGGAGCAGTATCAGACCCATATTCTGATTAGAATTGAGGATGACAACGTCAGGCTATGTGACTCCAGTGGTTCAACCTTAATGTTATGAAGCGACAAGAATACTTTTTTGTGCTTAAAAACAAATAAAAATTATAACTTTATTCAATAATCTGGTCCAGTGAGATGGAGGTCCTGTGGGTTAAACCATGGAACTGATAAGCAGAAGGTTGCTGGTTTGCTTTGGATAAAAGCGTCTGCCAAATGCGTAAATGTAAACAATCTCTTCTCCGTGCCAGTCTCCTATTCACGCAAGCACCACAACGCATGCATGTGATCATGGGATCGTGCTTGGACAATAGTAATCCGGTGTTTTGCCGTAAAACTAGGAACTGTACTTTGTATTAGCTGTACTTTGCAAATAACCCAACAAAGTGAATAGCGTAAGAGAGTTACAGGGAAGAGATTGTTGAATAAAGTTATTTTTGATTGTTTTTGAGCACAAAAAGTATTGCCGCGTCATACCATTAAGGTTGAACCACTATAGTCATATGGACTATTTTAATAGTGTCTTTACTACCTTTCTGGGCCTTGAAAGTTGCAGTGATGTTGCTGTCTATGGAGGGGTCAGAGAGCTCTCGGATTTCATAAAAAATATCTTGATTTGTGTTCTGATGATAAACGAAGGTCTTGCGGGTTTGGAACAACATGAGGATGAGTAATTAATGACAGAATTTACTAATGAAATGATTTTTCACATTTAAGTGACTTAAATAATATTCAGTATAATACAAGACGAAAGAACCCCATTTCTGGTTTGTGTTGATGAAGGGGTATTTGGGTATTCTTACTCATTAGGCTGGGGTCACAAACAAATTTGGGAAACACTGTGTTAACAGATACATCATAAGTTATTAGGGATCATTATTAACCATTTCCAATCATTTATCTGCATCCTTTAAGATGGTGTTTCAGAACCTGCCGTTCTTTGTTGTGAATCTATGCATAGGGTTTTATGACTCAACCATCACTGTGAAACCTCAGTTTTTGCATCTACAGGTTTACAGTTTGCGACACATGATTAACTGCCACAGCAAAGATTGGTTTTGGCTGGCAGATTACAGATGTATTTTTGCAAAATGAAAATTCACAAAAGGGGTGTTTTGTGTGCTGTTTACTCTTAAAAAAAGATTAGTTTTCTCACTGTCTGAACATTGGTTTACATGCAAACACAATAAACAAACCCTTACAGAGTTCATGTTGTGAGTTCTGCTCAATTCTCAGAAATAATATAAGAATAAAAACTCTTTGCTAGAGAGGCCTGCAGCTCACCAGTCAACGAGTATTTTGCAGAAACTGCTGTGACTGTATTAGATCACTACTGGACAGTTCTCATTTTTTTAAAGGGCAGAGGTAGTCACCTTGCCAAGCACTCTAAAGACACAATAGAGTGTGTGTGCAGTTCTAGAAAGACTGCCTTGCTTTTCCCAATACACAGATTTCCCTTGGTGAAATAGGATGAGGTCAAACATCCCTGACAGTCCATGCCACATTCATTAGATCGGCCTGCTGGTCACTTCTGTTATGAGTTAGACATACTAGATGTCACCTCAGATGCAGATGGGACCACTGCACAGAATGGAGGCCTTGTTTCAAGACGACTTTCCTTACGTCTCTCACTGACCTCTGGGGACCTAGAAAAAGACCATAAAGCATTAAATGCATCATCTATTAATAATATTCACTTTCACCAATACACTACATTCAGGTAAATTGTCCATGTACTGCACCGAAAGCACTTTAGAGTGCACTGTGACTTCCTGCTATAGTGTGAATGTGCATCACACATGATTGAGTAGGAAACTCACTGAGACAACATGTCCACGGTTCTTTGTGTAGCTTTGGTTTTCTTGTGCTGAGGACCATACAGCATACTTTGAATATCCAGACACTGAAAGAGAGACACAGGTATTGATGGTTAGCAAAACATTGGGAACATTTGTGACATGCTATACTCCATCCAAAACTATTAGATGTACTGTATGTATATTTTTTTATATAAATACAACATATACAAATGATTAATAATAACAAATCAAAATATCAGAATGATTTCTGAAGGAACATGTGAGACTGAAGACTGAAGTAATTGCAGCTTTTCCATCACAGGAATAAATTACATTTTAAAATATATTAAAATAGAAAACATTTATTTTAAATTGTAAATATATTTAACAACATTACAATTTTACTGTATTTTTATCAAATAAATGCAGCCTTGTGAAGCATAAAAAAAGCATTAAAAATTCTGATTATTCCAAATTTTTGATCTGTAGGGTATACTGGTGCTGGTCATATATCATCAAAAAGTTGATTTATTTCACTAATTCCATTCAAAAAGTGAAACTTGTATATTATATTCATTCATTACACACAGACTGATATATTTCAAATGTTTATTTCTTTTAATTTTGATGATTATAAATGACTAACATCAACTTTTTGATGATATTCTAATTATATGACCAGCACCTGTATTATAATATAATTCTGCACCTTTTTGATTCATTTGAGGTTACATTAAATATTTGTACTTTTAGGTTGATAAAGTTGGCCAAATATAGATTAAGCAAACAAACATTGGACTATAAGCTATAGTACAGTTGCTACACAGACTAATAAGTAGTTTTAATAAAGAATTAATGTTAAAAAAAACTTTTTTCTTAAAGGATAGAAAGGCCTGGTGAACAATAAACTGCTAGCTGAGCTTCGATATAGTCAAAACTGTAAATATGAAACTAAAATATCAAAAAAGTTTGTATTTGTTATTGTTAAAAGTCTAATCTAAGCATGTAAGCTTTAGTGCTCTGCTTTGCGGAGCTCAAAGGGTAGTGAACGGCTTGACTCTGATTTCACGGACATAGTAGAGTGGAGGAGTGCCTTTGGCAAACAGATATCACAGCATACCTGGCCAAGCCACTTCATTTCCTCAAATAAACCCCATCTCATTCACTTCTTCAAAACAACGGCAACGGTTTGGAAGAAAAACACTCAAAATGACGACATGACAACAGCCTTTCCAAAAATAGACAAAGGAAAGTTCTGTTCAAAGTTTCCTTTATGATTGAAAAGTCTTGGTCCATGTTTTCATCACTTTCCACAGGGAAAAGTGATGTCATGGGGCCCACTTCAACGGGAAAACAGTTGCAGTGACTCTCAAAGGTGCGTGTGTCTTTAAAAAAAAGGCTCTCAAAAAGGACTGGATATTAATCTAAAGACTGCATAAAACATAATATACTATATATTTTATATATAATCTAACTTTATTCTCGCTTATTTAAATCCCGGTGTCTGTTTTAACCACAAAACACTGGCTTTAGGCCAGAGTCTAAACTGAGAGTGTGTTGCTCTGCTGCAGCAGCTGTCATGATTACAAGAGAAAGAACATGATATGAGCTGCTCGTTTCTGTCAGAGGTAACGGGGAAAGGTTAGTAGCCTGAGGAAGCATAGAGCGTGGGACCACTGATTCACAACCCCAGAAACGGAGCCCTTCAATACAACAACAAAGCAACATAGCAACAGTGCTCACTTACAGACGAGTGGGGACAGGTTTCCAAAGATCAACAGTCATCAAATTATCTCAGAAGGGGTTTCAGTGTCACCAAATAAAAATAAAATAAAAGCCACTCGCATATTTAGGATGATGTTGTAGCATCTTTATACAGCATCAAATGTTAAAAGCAGAGAGTGAGAATGAATAACGTCACGAACTGGGACTCCTGGAGGAGGACATCAAGTGAGCTGGCCAAGACACTAAAAATAACATTGTCCCATCCAAAAATAATCCAGCTTTAAATAAAGCTACGAAAACACATTTTAAGGGCAGGGTAGGTTTTGTTCCAGATTTTTTTTAATGTTATGTTAGTTGAAGTCTCTTCTCATCACGATAGCAATCGCTAAGATAAGTGGTCTAAATGTATTTATAATGTCTGTGGAAGGCGTAGGACCATATAATGTTTGTCCATTTGGTCCGAATGCAAATGTACAATGTCCTACCTGCCTGTCAACATATCGTGTATTTCCATACTTCCTCGCACAGACATCACGCATCATCAGCGCGTTTCATGCTATGCAGAGTTAGCCAGACGTCAGACACGAGCACCATAACTGAAACAGCAGCCACCTTTTACAGTTCCTCTTGAACTAAAACAACCAGCTTATGCTGCGTTCATGCCATAACTACTGTAATTTGAAAGAGATGGAAACTCGTAACGTTATACTCGGAGTGGTTCGTGACTCGAATTTATGAGTTTCAATGTCAACACTATCAACGGTGAAATGCATTTGCAGCAGTCAGGTGGTACAGGTCAGAGCTCTTTAAGTTGTTTATGTTCATTGTTATTGTAATTGTAATGTTATGTGTTTTGAGACACAAGGTAGTTTAATGTGTCTCTCATGGCGCTTTTGTTTGCTCCCTGCTGTGCGCGTTCATGTGTTTTGAAGGAGACGTGGCTTTGGAGATGCTCTGAAGGGAGGATGGGATCTTTAGCTTTCAAAGCTAGCTCGCTATTGTTAGCCTCTCCGAAAATTGCCCACCCTACCTGAAACGTTGGTAACTACCGTTGGTAATAACCTAAATAAAGCAAGTTACCACAATAAACATACTGTCTGAAATAACATGTCTATTTATACAATTGAAGATTCATTTTAGGATTTGAGTTAAGACAATTTTAGAATACTACATTTCTTCTAGTGGAAGGTGCAATGAAGGTCCTTTAAACTGGATTCAGTGACCTTTTAACAGCACTCGGCAATGTATCATTGGTCATGAAAATGTCTACCTGCATCTAGAAGGACTAAGAACACAATGTTATTTCTTGGAACGTTTCATATCAGGAAAGGCATTCCCTCTGATGGGAAATGTCATTCATGCTACACTCCAAGATTAGAGCATAGTTCTGAGGACATGAGGTCCTCAGAGATAAAGCTGTTCAGATCTCTTTTTACACAAACGGCAGTTGCACAGACTCTAGCAACTTTGTATGGATCTTGGTGAAATATATTGAATAAACTTTATTTGATAAACTCTATTTTATACCATCAGAATTCCATGTAGATGTAGCATCAAATTCAGCAAAACTGTAATGTATATATTGGGTGTGTCCGAAAGCGTATACTCTCTTGAGTAGGTACTTATTCTGAATAAGTTATTACTTCATGACCGCTAAAAAAAAGTACATTCTATATAGTATGAATGTAATCTGGATGTACTACATTCACCATGTTGCCCTTATCATGTGACCCGTAAAACCTTAGTTCATCTTCGGAACACAAATGAAGATATTTTTGATGATATCCGAGAGCTCTCTGACCCCTCCATAGACAACAATTTCATTAATATGCCCAGAAAGGTAGTAAAGACATCATTAAAATAGTCATGTGACTCCAGTGGTTCAGCCTTAATTTTATGAAGCAATGAAAACGACACGAGGGTAATTAATGACAGAATTTTCATTTTTTTGGGTGAACTATCCCTTTAATGTCACGATGTAACGGAAGTAGAAACTGATTTTTTCTTTTGTATTGTGCTGTTGTTGGGCATAAAAAAAAGGTTTTATACTGTTTTATCCATCGGTTGTTAACTATATAGAGGCAAATCTGAACACGAGTTTGCAGTCGATTGTTTGCAGGCGGGCTAAATGATTGGAAAAGTCTGGCATACATCACCAGAGAGATGTTTAATTTATAATTTTTTTAGTATAAACTATAAATTAAATAAATTCATTATTCACATTAAGATGCAAAAACATGCATTTTTTGTGAATTTATTTCATGCTGACTTTAGTACACCGGCGATGTTTGATCATAAATACATTGCAGGACTGTTTTACTAGATACTTTATGTGATCTGTAACACACAGATGTTTATGAATAATGTATGAGTAAATATCCATTAACAGCTAACAGCCAACTGCTACAGCATAGTGATCATGTATGAGATTTGATTCACCTTCTTGAGTGTCCGGTAGGCATGTCTCATCTGACCCTGTGTCATCTCCACTCCACCAATCAGCTGCAGCGCTTCTGCCACCTCTGCACTCAGTTCACCAAACGTGCTCTTCTTAAGGGACAGAGACTCTCTTTGGATCTCAGCACAGCTCTGAAAAACAAAAACGCCCAAACACTCCTTATAAAGACAGTCTTTCGGTATAAGAGATAACCCCAACTTAACCACCTTAAATATGATGTCTCCTCCAAGATTCTGAATACTGGTCAAAAATTGAAAAATTAAAAGATTATACTATATACTATAATAAATTATATATATTACTGTATATAGTGATATATACTATAAAGCAAATCCCACTTGCCTGATTTTTTTATTTTGTCACAAAATGTACAGTAACTATACTATCACCCGGCTCTAATCTGCTAAATGCAACTATAAAGCATGAAGATATTATAAACATTTACAATATTTTGTGTAAAGCTGCTTTGAAACAATGTGTATTGTGAAAAGTGTTATACATATAGATGACTTTTAGCTTTTAAATGGTAGTGTATATATAGTTAAAATATAAAGCTCCATATCTTTTCCATAATATACACCATATCCAGATGAATTTTAAGCTGACCTCCTGTTGTCCCGTGAGTAGGAGGAAATGACTGAAGTCATCTTGGGCACATAGGGTGAGTGTGTCCTGTGGGCCTAGTGCACGTCTATATGCACTTATACACTCCTCAAAAAAGTGTGCCGCTGAATCTAATGAAATGGGAAAAGAGATGCATATAATTACACTTCCCCCACTTCCCCTTGAAGAGCTACTCCAGAACAGTCATATTTTTCATTTGATTAGCTGAGGGTCACCTTCAAGTCTTTACTGCTGTACTTGTAATGCAGGGCAGCTACAACAAAGCTCTGCTCATGTATAGGCTGCTAAACACTTAACACAGTATGATCCAATACGATACACTTCAATGACAAACTCCCAATGTTGAATCAAATCTAAGTTATCTAAAGCAGGGGTTCCCAACCACGTTCCTGGTCTCCTTTGTCTGGCTCACCCATTTTAGGGCTGAATCCGAAATCGCCCCCTAAACCCTCAATCACTATTCCCTACATTATTAGTCCACTAATACAGTTCACTTGAAGGAGTGAATGAAAATGAGTGAGTGAATTCAGACAGCTGTTGAGTGTACATCAGCTGTACACTCGTTAATAGGGTTGGGAATCGTGAGAAATTTTCCGGTTCCGGTTCTGGTTCCGGTTCCGCCTAACGATTCCGGTTCCGATTCCGGTTCCATTAAAATTATTAAACAAATAGTGGTAAAGGAAAAAGGCACAATACGCAACTCAAACAATCCATTTTGTGTTTATTACTTGCTCTAAAATTAATTCACAGGTTGGCAATGTCAAAAAAGTCCTGTACTGTACATATATTACAGTATTAATTAAGCCATTCTTGCAACACATTTTTTTTCAAATGAACACCACTGAAATTGTCTTATTACATTTTATCTCTCTGTCTCTGAATAAAACCAAGTTATAAATTATATTTATTAGTTATATTTATTAATTAGTTGTATATTAATTTAATAGTAATTCAGTTATTCAGTGAACTTGTAAATAATAAATTGCAATTCAGCATTACAAAAGGTAATTGTTCCTAAACGCTTACCTAAACCATGGTGACTCAACGGTTGACAAATATATATATTTATAGGCCTTTCACTATAAATCTGGTATAAGCCCTGTGGCACTCTGTGCTGTATCAAATGTTTTGTCAAATTGCTAGTTCAGCCTCCTTTGCATGTTATTAACTTTTCACATGTGTTACATTTTGCTTCATTATCATTCATTCTTTGGAAATTAATCCATACTTGTGACTTTCTCTTCGCCATGCTGGTGGTCAACGAGAAAATATCTGACGCAAAACCGTAAATGTGTAGCGCGAGGGCTTTCAGTGCTGAACTGCGTTGCACTCCTGGAAGCGGCAGGCAACGTAATTAATATTCATGATGAGATGAGCCAGGGTTGCCAGGTTTTCACAACAAAACCCGCACAATTGCTACTCAAAACTAGCCCAAAACAAGCCCAATCGCGTTTCAGGGGGGCTTCTCCAGTAAAATTCGCATTTCCGGGGCTAAATATCACATAATTGGGGTCGCTTCATCCCGCGGACATGAAACACAGCCCGCGTCAACAGTGTTTAAGTAGCCCAATTCCACGGGAAAACCACGGACTTGGCAACACTGGCTGTCACTCGCTATTAAAGGATACGCTTCCAGCGCTTCGCACACACATTGCACCAGAACCGTTTTCGGAACCGAAACTTAGGAATTTCGCGCGGTTCTGGTATTTTTCAAAAATCAGTTTCTCGATTCCCAACCCTACTCATTAATGTGGTGCAATGTGGGATAGAATGAGTGCACTCGATAACTTCCACTATTGTTTCGGACACCCCTATAAATGGCAGTCCCCTCAATTAATGCCCTATTTGAGAGCATAGGGGGCGATTTCGGATTCAGCCCGAAGTCGCCCCCTAAACCCTCAATCACTATTCCCTACTTTAGTCCACTAATGCAGTTCACTTGAAGGAGTGAATGAAAACGAGTGAGCGAATTCGGACTCGTTATTGTGGTACAATGTGGGATTGAATGAGTGCACTCAATAACGTTCACTATGGTTTCGGACACCACTACAAATGGCTGTCCCCTCAAATAGTGCCCTATTTAAGGGTATAGGGGGCGATTTCGGATTCAGCCCAGGTCTTGGAGTCTCTACTAATGAGCTGATGACCTGAATCAGGTGTGTCTGATTAAGACACAAAGAGACATGTGCAGTAGAGGGGCTCCAGGAATGTGGTTGGGGACCCCTGATCTAAAGCAGTTTTTTCTCAAACCTGTTCTGGGGACATCCCCACTTCTCAAACCTGTTCTGGGGACAATCCCACCACTGCACATTTTGTATGTCTCCCTCATCCAACAAACCTGATTCAACTCATCAGCCCATTAGTAAAGACTGCAGTACTTGGGCTACGTCTACATTCATCCAGATACATTTGAAAACAGCGTTTTTGTTGCAAAACGCTCCCCGTCCACACTGGTGTTTTCAATCGTTCTCCAAATGTTGCTCATCCACAGCAGGAATGTAATATGAAGATTCTACAAAGGCACATTTATCTTTAGCAACATTATCAAAGTAAATAGCAGGCACAATGTCATTTATAACCATATATTATTGGTACAATATGCATCACATGACTAAACATGCATCATCATTTTTAAATACTTCTGTTTTCACAGTCAACAATGCGAAAACGGTGTTTTCAAATGTATCCACTTGGGAGAGCGTTTTCAAAAAGCTGTTAAAAAAAAGCCATCTCAGTGTGGAAGGACGGAAGGCCAAAAAGGAGAAAAAAGGAGTGTTTTCAAACCGAAATGTGTTAGTGTGGACAAGACAAGGTGTCTGATTAGGGAGACATCCAAAATGTGCAGTGAAGGGGGGGGGGGGGGGGGGTCACTAGGACAGGTTTGAGAAGCACTGATCTAAAGGACAGAATGATTTTTGATCATATTACATATTTATTTAATCAAATTTCTATTATACTATTGACTTCATAACACTTCTCATAATTTCTGTGTGATGCTCGAGGCCTAATTAAATACCCCGTACAGATAGACTACTGTGTGTGCATTCTGTTACCGTTGTGATGAGGCTCTGAAGTGGAAGAGTAGGCCAGAGCCAAGCTGTGAGCGATCTGGGCCCCTTCCAAACCCCCGGGACTCTGACTAAGAGCAATGGAATGAGCCTGCAGAAGTGGGAGAGAGAGATACAGAGACTTGAATACAGATATATCACATATCAGACCCACCCTGAAACATAGGAAATCGTTTGGTTCAGTTTTAAAAACCATTAGACAGAGGATGTCAAATGCACAAGCCTTGGTCAAAATCTGGCTTGTGGATGATGCAATCTGAACCCATTTGATGATTTGAGGAAAAATAATAAAATAACATTCCTGTCCAATTATTATATTGGTATGAAATAATCATAATATTCTATATTTATTTGTTGTGTACAATGGTACAGACTTTTGTTTAGTTGACAATCTTTTTTTAGGTCTAACTTTGTATAATGTAATGTTTGGTTTCAGGTGGCTTATTAGAGTTATCCAGCAGCTCTTTTTTTGTAAATATTGTAATTCGATTAATATTTCCTAATTTCATACGCTATTGTTCAGTTTGGGTTTGGTACATTTAAAAAAAAAAAAAAAAGTAATGTATGCTCAATTTTAAATAACTCAAAATGTAATTATGTAATTTGTTCCTGTGATGTCAAAGATGAGTTTTCAGCATCATTCCTCCAGTCTTTAGTGTCACATGATTCTTCAGAAATCATTCTAATATACTGATTTGCTGCTCAAGTAACATTTCTTATTATTATCAATGTTGAAAACAGTTGTGCTGCTTAATATTTTTGTGGAAACCATGTTACATTTTTTCTAGGATTTTTGATTAATAGAAAGTTCAAAAGATTTATTTAAAATAGAAATCTTTTGTAACATTATAAATGTCTTTACTGTCATTTTTGATCAATTAAACACATCCTTGCTGAATAAAAGTATTAATAAAAAAAATGACTGACATAATAAAGTTGATTATGGAGCATGTGTTTAATACACCAAACACACCAAAAATACACCAGCACTGTGCCTCCCCCTGCTTTAATATGAGTTGAGTGTAATTCTCAGGAATTTACCTTTAGGAGGTGCTCAATGGCTTTATCCAGATGTCCCTGTGCCTGTTCAATGGCCGCCATGTTTCTGTAAACAGAGCAGGTCCGACTGAGCTGAGCTCCTTCCTGAAGCAGCTCCAAGGCTCTTTCACATTGACTGAGGGCCTTCTCGGGCCTTCCCTGCCGCTGGTAAACCCTATTCAACACACCATATGCACACAGACACAAAGATGTCATTTATCATGAAATCAATCCACAATGTCACATACATCACACTGTTGACCTTACTTATGCATGCCATCATCATAAGAATGGCTCGTTTGTAATGCCAGTCATGGGCAAAAATGCCAGAACAATGAAAGGAAGAAGGTCAAGAAAAGGGAGGCCTGTTCAATGCAAACTGGTTAAAAACAGGAAGAACTGCTGTGTATTGCATGGGACAGTGGTACTAGCGCTGAACCTTTAAAGAGCGTCCGTTTCTTTTATTAAGATGTGAAGTGCAGCAAATCCAAACCCTGCAGTGCTGAACTCAATACACAGGAGCTCATGTCTTTATTAGGTCTGATTCTCCACTCTCAATATCAGCCTGGAGGCATTCAGTCTCACTCCTGAACAATGCACAGCAGACTGACTCGCTGTGAAGAAATAAAGTACAGAAGACTCAGTGCTGTTCTATAAAAAGTATTCAGTTCAAGTCACTAAACTGATTTTTTTAAAGACACTTTAAATATAATACAAAAATGTTAAAATGTCTGTAATTTTTTTTAAATGTTTTTAAAAGAAATCTTTTAGTTGTGCTGTTTAAAACATTTTGTGAAAACCAGGATACATTTTTGAAAACTTTGATTAATAGAAAGCTGAAATAACAGCATATATATATATATATATATATATATATATATATATATATATATATATATATATATATATATATATATATATATATATATATATATATAATGGTTGCAAAGGGGTGGGAAATTTCCCGGAAATGTCCAGAAACTTTCCATGGGAAGTTAAGCTGGAAAATTTTTGAAATATTCCAAGTTTGAAAATTAACTGCAATTTTCAGGAATTAATTGGAAATTATGGGTAATTTATACAAACTGTATCATATACCAACATCAAATATTTTGTTATAAGCATACATGCATGCAAGCGAATACAAATAAATAAAAAAATTAGACTTTGATTTATTTGTGAGTATAACTTTAATTGATTCTTTAATTGAACAAACAAACATGAATGTTGAATAAAATAAACCTATTCCCTATGATCCCCCCAAAAGTCACATTGAAAATGTAAAATAAAAGAATGGTCGATGGTAAAATGGTAGAAATTCAACTGAATTTGCATTAAATCATGTTGTTTTAACCAAGATTTTGTGGCAAGATTTAAAAAAAAAAAAAACTACTTTTAAGTTCCCTGTTATAGATTAACCTGCAATTTTGCAAATTTCCAGTTTATTCCCATTAATTCCGGTTAATTCCAATGGAAAGTTTTTTGCAACCCTATGATTTTTTGTTTTGTTACTTATCTTTATTTTAAAAATAGACTAAACTTTTCTGTTAATTTCCAGGGTTAAATTCCCAGACTTTCAATTGGATCTCATACTTTTAGATCTCACTCTCTACATAACTATACCATGATGCTTCTCTCTGATGTGGGCAGTTGTGTAGCACTGGGCTATATGGAGACATCCATCACCACAGGGAGATCCCATACTTCACCCATCCATCTAGTTAAAAGCTTTGAGCCGTTCCAGATTCATCCACTCTAATGGATCACTAACTCAATTTCCCCATCTCAGAGGGAGCAGTCTGCTTATGCACCATCCTTGTCCCATCAATATAAGGCTAGTAAAAAAATTGCATCACAAACAAAGGTTACAGTTGACTAGTGGAGATCCCATAATCCAACTCTAAATTAGCAAGTGATTTTAACAGAGATGGTTGACATTTCACTTAATAATGTCAGTATTCACCCATATTTGCATAATTTAATGATGATGGAGTTGTAAACATGTCTTAACTTCAATCTTTGGTTTATATTTTAGGATTGCAACATAGATTTTATTCAAATGAATTCATAAGCTCTTAATCTGAATGTCCAATTGGATTTACTGCAATCAGTGAAAAACGCTCAAGGGCGACGTTTGCAAAATGGCAAAGATTTTGAACATGACTCCACCAAGGTTTTCTCATAGTAGTCTGTGTGTACGCTGGAGCACCCTGCCAACTTTTCAGGACTGCATCAGAAATTCCAGACTATGGGCCTCCTTTTAGGGAAAGCGGGACATGCAACGCGTATGTGCCAACTCTACTGCCACGCTGCCTGGGGATGCAAACTAAACACATCCTGTAATATGCCATGCAGTGCCCGTGTAATACCAGCCATCCTCTCAGGCATCCTCTGTGGGAGGAGAGATATAATCTGCGTGGAGAAATCTGATTTAATGTCCGTTGTGCAGGGGCGTAATGCAATTAGGGATTTTTACATGAACTGCCAAGTAGTCCCCCAAGCCTTCTGCTTAGTAATTGTTAACAGACCAATATTGACGTAGACTGCGTATGAAAGATTTCAGGCTTGATAGAGAGTAATGCCAGGCATAATGGGGGAAAACAGACACAGAGCAACAGAAAAGACATAGTTGCCTTTAAAAAAAATGAAATTAAACACTTCGATTACTTCAGACTGTTATAACAGCACTCCAAGTTTAGTCTCCAGCCAATTTTAGCTCAGATAAAGGTAGGGTTTTTCATAAACATTTTTTGTTACACAGGATGAAACTCTCAAACCCTGATAGCAATCCATAATAGAAGTGGTCTAAATATTAAAACATGTACAAATATCTTCTGTGGAAGTCTTAGGACCAAAAAATCCTGTCCAATCATTGCATTCGCTCCGAATGCAATAATAGGATGTACCTGTCAACCTGTATTTGCATACCTCTGCACAACCTGCTCGTGCAGACATCACACGCCATCAGCGTGTTCCATGAGGCTATGCAGTGCTGTAGACAGACAGTCACCAAACACTGCAAACAAACAGCGGCCGCCGTTTATAGTTCCTGAAGCAAAACAACATGCCTATGCTGCGTTCACACCATACCGTAATTAAGAGACGGCAACCTGTGAAGTTCTGCTCAGAGCTGTTCACTTCATCATACTTGGAATTATGCATTTCTATGGCAACACTATCAAGGCCGAGATGAATCAGCAGCAGTCAGGTGGTACGGGTCAGTAAGCCATCCTTTTGTGTGCATTCATGTGTTTTGGCATGGCTTTGTAGACGCTCTGAAGGGAGGGTGCGATCTTATGATTTCAAAGCTAGCTTTCTAACGTCTCCAGAACTGCCTACCCTACCTTTAATCTACAAGATCACCAAAGAAAACAGAGCAGTGGTTTAAAGGGGTTAACTCAAAAATGAAAATTCACCTCAGTTCATATTGGGGTTTTTTTTCTTCATATTTTTACTCAATTGACATTTGTTGGTTATCACCGTGTTTGATATATGTGCATTGAGGTATATGTGCTGCTCACTGCAACTGCTGGATGTAATAAATTTGCCTATCAGGATAATATGTTTCCCTCTAGTTTTAAGAGGCAAATTATGCAGAGATGATGATGTGGGCTTTGGAAATCAAACATAAAAGGTAGAAGAATGAGGCTTGTTGATCCTTGAATTGCTAAATGCGTTGCCTTGACAAGAATCTTCAAATTCAATAGACTGCCTGCTACTCATTAGGTGAACAAAAGTATTTAAGTTGTTAGTTAACAGCAGAAAAAAGAAAATAATACAGGGTGAACTATCCCTTTAAAACTTCTTTTTTTTTTCCTTCAGGACGCACATTTTCTATGAGCCATCAAGTGGATGTTAAGTGGATGATTTAACATTGATAAAAATGACACACTTGACTTTTAAAGCTTTGTTTGTTCACAGGCTTAGAGTGTGAAAAGACATTTTTGAGTTCTGTCAAGGCCAAGAATCCCAACCAGCAAGTCTCGAACAAGGGCTGATGTAAATATGTGCAGAGATTCATGTCAGTATAATATGCTGACTATGATATGTTTGTTCGCTCTTTGCCTCCATCCCAATGAAAAGCTGTAAGCGTGTGTCATTGTTTGTGGTGGTTTGTGATGATAGCGCAGGCTCGCTCATTTCAAATATGTCAACACTAGCTCTACAGTCAAAGGCAGAAGAATTAGAAAGCCTTCATCACAACTAACATATGCACATTCTTCTGGGACCACGAAACCAGCTGACAAACTGATGAAAACGCATCCTGCTAAGTAAGAAAAAAATTCCCTGACATAACATAAATACATAATAAATTAGCTTTATTGCATAGCAGTTTATCTTCTCTGACACGGATGCCCTTACTTATATAACAAAGAGCAGCAATAATAAAACCTGAGATGGCCCAGGGAGATACTGTCGCTCACAACATAAACACAGCTGGCAGACAAACCAGTCGTTCATTGTCACAGTCAAGCCTGGTGAGACCAGCCATAATAAACACTGGGATCAATACAAGCTATTGAACAAGTTAATCAAGTCCTCCTTTGGGAACTTTCCCCCCTGAGAAACAAAAGATCTTTGAATTCCCCCAAAAAAATCAATTCATGTGAACAAAACAGACCTACTGCATTTCTGCTTAGTAAATCCTTTGCTTTATGTATGTTTAATAAACTGATGCAAGTGACATCAGCTTTTGCTTTGCAGATGTTCATACATCTCATGAAAAATGTATTCAGATGTGACTAACCTGGAGACATTCACATTATGTGTGTGAGCTTCACACGCATTCAAAGATATGATAATAAAAGATTAAAACATCATTTCTGTTTCTATTTTCCTTCAAAACAAGCAGTGACCAAAAAGTTTGTGAAATTTATCATAAAGCTTCAATTCTGTTGATCATTGTGAAGATGTTTTGTGGATGAGGAGCACCACCTTGTGGTGAAAAAGATACTTTATACTGTTAATATCAGCCTGTCAGGGTTCCCACTCTTTTTCAGCAACCATTTTCCAGTACTTTTCCAGGACATTTTCAATTTTACTACGGCGGGAATAAAAGACAAGGATCATGCCAAATATTGCTTTCTAAGTCTTTAAAAGCCGTACAGTTTATTGCCATTACTTAACAATCCAGCATTTTTCAATATGAGCTCTTAATCATACATTATGACTATGGAAGCTTGTTTACACCACAGAATAGAAAGAAAAGGTAATTGTGACTTTTAATCTCGCTATTCTGACTTTCTCGCAATTGCGAGTTTACATGTTTTTGATATAAACACGAAAATTGTCGCAAATCTTTTTTCCTCAGAATTGGACTTTATAACTTGCAATTGCAGTTTAGATCTCACAATTCTGAGAAAAGAAGTCAGAATTGCAAGATATAAACTAACTGCGCAAAAAAGTCAATTGTGAAGAAAAGACTTGCGAGTTTATATCATGCAATTCTGACTCTATCTTGCAATTCTGACTTTATAACACACAAATGTGACTTTATATCAAAATTATGTGATTAGGTAGCAGCTTACGAGTTAACATTCACTGCATACATTTGAGCAGTTAATAGCATTAGCTATTAAACATCATTATTCAAAATACTACTCATACGTATCAAACTCAGCATTCCTGAACTTGTGCTTTCTGCAACTAGCGCTAATTGTTTGGGCCAGCGATAAACTCTTTATACTCGGCTAAAGAAATAACTTTTTTTTAAAGAATTTTCCCAGACAACAAGATTTTCCAGGACATTTTACATTTTCTAAAATGTTCCATGACTGGAAAATTTGTCATCAATTTTCCAGGTTTTCAAGGTTTTCCAGGACGAGTGGGAACCCTGCCTGTGGTCCTAATGAAGTGACAGGTTCATATAAATCATTAATTTGGTTTGCCAAAGCCTTTAAATGTAGCATAACAACCGATTCTGATGCATATATGAAAGTGTTTTCTTAGTTACAAGTGCATCCAGTGTCAACTTGAAGTGACGCCAGGAAAAACATAAATTTAAATCTGAACCTGATATTTGAAACTGCAAGTCAAGAGAAATAAATAGTCCACAGCATGTGATTCACCATAGGGCTTTGTGTGAATATCAATGCAGACTCGTCTGCCACATCATATTTTAGGCCTGTGGTAGACAATTTAATGCATTTATAATGCCATAAACAGACTGGGATTTAGATTTTTCTAAGAGTAATTAGAACATTAATCTCTCTTCCCCTAGTCCTAGACCTTAAATTGTATTTAAAAGGAAGGCACCTCCGCACATCTCTAAAATGGAGCATTAATTTATATACTAATCATCTAGAGTTGGAATGCATCTCTCTTGTTAGTCCAGCTATGTCAGTCAGCCATTACAACAATTAAGATTAAAATGGTCCCATACCTTGCTAAATTTGTAAATATTTCATACTCAGTGTCCACTCTGTCCTCCTTTCCCATGGCTTCTTGCGCTACAATGTCTCCAGTGATTATCTCTGCCTTCTGAAAGCTTGACTCAGCCTCTGCTAAGGTTCACACAGTTAAGAACTCATCAGTGGTGAATTAACATATTACTGCCATTAGTACATTATTTAAAGCAACAAGGTCTGCATGATGAATTATATATTTTTTTCTTCTTTAAAAAAAAAAGAGAGTTTAATAATATCACAGACACAAATATATAGTGTCCCTAAAAAGGATTTGAACACTTAAAGGGATAGTTTACCCACAAATGTTGTCATCATTTACTCACCCTCAAGCTGTTCTTCTGTGTTAAACAGAAGAAAGTCATACAGATTTGGACCAACTTGAGGGTGAGTAGATTACATTTTTGTGTGTGTGAACTATCCCTTTAAAGGATTAGTTCACTTTAAAATGAAAATTACCCCAAGATTTGCTCACTCTCAAGCTATCCTTGGTGTATATGACCTTCTTCTTTCTGATGAACACAATCAGAGTTATATTAATAAATACCCTTACGCTTCCAAGCTTTATAATGGCAGTGACAGGGTCCATTGAGTTTGAAGCTTAAAAAAGTGCATCCATCCATCCATCCACAGAAAGTTTAACGCCTCTCGCAGTTCAAAACGCTACGTTCTACTGATATTTTTCCTACAAAAACCCATCAATTCGCTTCAGAAGGCCTTTATTAACCCCACGGAGCTGTGTGGACTGGAGTACGCTTATGATGCATGGATGCACTTTTTTGAGCTTCAAACTCAATGGCTACCCCATTCACTGCCATTTTAAAGCTTGGAAGTGTCAGGATATTTATTAATATAACACTGTGTTCATCAGAAAGAAGAAAGTCATATACACCTAGGATGGCTTGAGGGTGAGTAAATCATGGGGTTATTTTCATTTTAAAGTGAACTAATCCTTTAAGATGCACTACACTCTAAAAAAAAAAGGTTCTATATGGCACCAAAAATGGTTCTTGGCTCGTAATCATAGGGGAACCTTTTTTAGTGCTATATTGCACCAATTTTGGTGCTTCAGTGGTTCCTCAGCGGTTCTTCAGAGGTTCTTCACCGGTTCTTTGACTAAGGTGCTATATACCACCTCTGAAGAACCGCTGAAGAACCACTTAAGCACCAAAATTGGTGCTATATAGCACTAAAAAATGTTCCCCTATGATTACGAGCCAAGAACCATTTTTGGTGCCATATAGAACCTTTTTTTTTTTAAGAGTGTATGAATACAATGGCATTCGATTTTTGTAAACAAGGATATTTTCCAAGCAGTAGAGCAGCACATCCAAGAGTCTGATGTATCATAAGGAAGCAGTTGAGGCAGCTCACTCTCTCCTCCTGCTGACTGGAACTGAGGACTTCAAGTGCTTGTGACGCATGTTCTTGTGCCTGATGTGCCCAGCCTGGGAAACAGGAGGTTGTATACTGTTAGGAGATGGTTAACATATTATATATGACTACCTAAGCAATCCATTTGCATGATGCACAGTAAATGCAGGGTTTATTTTTCCAATAACAACAAGCTCGCTGTGTTATTCTTTCTTCTATCAGCTTAAATGCATTAAATAATGAACAATTTTACCTTTGTATTGCAAGTAGGCTTTAGCCAGTCTTGACTGGGCTTGGGCCACTGCAAAATGCTCATTTCCGTAAACCAGTCTGGTCAGTGCAAAGCAACGCACAAGCTCCTGGATACAGGCGTCATGCTGCAAAGGTCAAACAAGCATAAATCATTAAACTAGAAAAATAAAATAATCAATAAGAACAATGACCAGCCAGTGTTGCTGTACTGGAGAGTAAGAATATGTCTGGTGTGCTTTATGATAAGGGTTTTCAAACTGGTGTCCGGGGCCCCCAGGGGACCACAAGGAAGTGCTAGGGGGTCTGTGGGTATGTTTAGAGAAAAAAGAATTTATAAATAATAAAAGTATATTAAAATAAATATAAAATACATATTTGATATAAATTAATAACATAAATAGATAACAAATATTAGATTAAAAAATATATATATATATATTAATAAATGAAATAAAAAATAAATCAATTCATTAAAATATAAAAATGTAAACATATAAACAGACGGTACTATAGTGAGTAAGGGGAAACACATTTTCCAAATTTTACACACATTTATAATGTTTCGTTTTTACAGTATAAATTGGGTCTTTATCCATACAAATTTATTGCTGCCTTTTAAATTCCCTCACAAGAAAATGGTCATATATGGGGGCCCATGGCATCTAAAAGTTGGAAAAAACCCTGCTTTATGTAATGATAATAGATAATGCTGAAATGTTGGGGCACTAAGATTACATTAAACAGTAGGAGAATATAAAATTAGAGTGTGAGATATGTTGTGTTCCATGTGTACCTCTTCACTATCAGCCAAAGACTGAGCTCGTCTCTCACAAAGCAATAGTTTCTCTGCAGGATTCATCTTTCTGTAATTCTTCACATCTTCTCTCTGTGAGATTATTGTTGAATCTGCTTCCTTCAAGGATTCTCCTGAACTGCAACTGCTGCTCATGTTGAAGCTGGTGAAGCTGTAAAAGTTTAGAACTTGGTTGTGTCTCAAAATATAATTAACTGGCAACTTAGCAGTTCTGGGTTTTTTATTTTTATTTTACAGTCTATGGTTTTGATACACATCCCACTTTGGTTGCATGGCAAAGAGATCCACTGAAAGTTAATGGTCACTGAGACTGTCGGTCTCTAACATTCTTTCTAATAACTTATTTTGTTCAAACAACACGAAGGTGAGTAATGATAACTGTTTTTTTCTCTTTAACTGCGGCAGGAAAAATGGGTAACGTTACATACGATTCATCCAGCGCAGTAACAGGACAGCTCTGCTGTGGTGCGGGAAACGGTCCGCTGTGCGGTGCTAGGCTCATTTTAATGGCGAAGGCAAATACAACTCAGCTATCGTTTTATAAGCTGACTTTGATTAATAATTTGTTCTCTTAACATTACTTTTTAAAAGACTGCAACGGTCTTTTCAAGCACACTAGAACATAGAGCTGTGAAACCGAGTAACGAATATCACGAAAACCCAAACAAACGCTGTGATTGGTTGACTCCTACACATGGGTGCGTCATGTGACTCTCAAGTATCGACCCATGATGTGCTTATGATTTCAGTATATTTTATTTGAACTTTGCCACAAAATAAAGCATTCTTTGTCCTTTTTTTGTTTTTTGCTGTAAAATTCTTACCTTTGTTACCAGCTTACTCAATGCAAGTGCATGTAAGATAAAGTATTAATTTAAATGAGGATAATTTAGTTTCCGTTTAAATGATGACAAAGGTAGAATCCATAGGTCAATGTGATTTTAAATGAATTAAACAAACTGCTTAAAATGCTTAATTACAAAAGCTATAATCCTAAAGTGAGAATAAAAAAAGTTTTTTTTTTTTTTTTACAATGGAAATGGGAATTGTGGCAATAGCTCAGTGACTCCCCACTGCCCAATCAATGTTATTCTAATTCAAGATTATATATATTTGTTTATATTTTAATACCACAGATGCAGCTGAGAAAGGCATCTATAGATGGCTGTGGATCAACAGGGGTGATCCGTGGATCACACAAGCTAGACACAACTCAGGGACTCATCATCCCTGGCTAGGTCACCTGGGCAAGGTTGTATGCTGTTGAAAGACCCGGAACACCCGATGACCCCAGGTTACATCACGGATGATGTGTCTATGTTGCACCTATAAGGTGTGTGCTAAAAAAACTAGGGCATTTATAGCACTTTAGTCAATAACTTGTAGTCACTATTTTTATAGAAAGTTGTCTACCGAGGGGGCGCCCCAACCTGTGAGGGACAATGCATCCTGACCATTGTTACCCATTTATTACTATGATGAGAATAAAGGGGAAATGCAGATGTAATGTGTATGTCTGCAGCAGATTTTCTTTTGCAGATTTAATTACTGGTTAAATAAATTATTACATTAATTTTTAATGGGATTGTTTCCCCACAATAAACTTAGACCTCAGTCATTACAGAGTGTATTGTAAATGGTTATCTATTTAGATAAACATACTCACATAATGATTATAAGCTCACATTATGTTGTGAGTAGCTGACAAAATGCAGTGCATTATAGACAGGTTTTCATACTTAGAAAGCAATAACACCAGGCTGGGAAGGAATCAAATTACTTTCTGTGAGTAGCATTCAGTAGTCTTGAGGGTTTGATACCACTTAATTTTTTAAGCTTTTAAGGGCAGTGAGCAATCTGTATTATAATGAAAGCCTGTATAACATTAAAGATCAAATCTGTTGCATTGGCATAAAGTGTTACGTGCAAAGTAATATGCAATTTTCCACCAATTTAGTGTAATTTAGTACAGAGAAAGAGGGAAAAGTGGGTGCTATGTATAATGGAGTAATGTCAGAACCATTTAGCCCTAGCCATATATACATTAAAAAAAAAGAAAATCACCGAAAAGATTAAATGACCTACTGGTTTTCACTGAGAGAACTATGAACTACATGAATTACATTCCAATTAGTTCTTCTCCTTTCAGAATAATCATCATAATCCGAAATACTTGTCTTTTGGTCCCTATGAGTCATAGAATGATGTTTTTGAAAATGTGTGTGCGTGTGTGACGTTTTCTTATATAAAGTATACGTTTATTATAAAAAGTTAGGCAGGTTATTCCACCAACAGGGAATAGGAAGTGATTTTGTGTCTCTTTGGGATGGCACCACAAGGCGCCATTCACTTGCAGACCACAAGCTTCTGGAGGGCACATAAGTCTGAAGAAGTGAGTTTTGACATATAGGGGTGCAGAGCCAGTGGTTGTTCTGTAGGCAAACATCAGTGCCTTGAATTTGATGCGAGCGGCTATTGGCAGCCAGTGCAAATTGATGAAGAGAGGTGTGACGAGCTCTCTTCGGTTCGTTAAAGAGCACTCTCGCTGCCGCATTCTGGATCAGTGGCAGAGGTTTGACAGTACATGCCGGAAGGCCTGCAAAGAGATCATTATAGAAGTCAAGCATGGATAGAAGCTTGGACAAGGAGTTGTGTAGCATGCTCCAATAGGAAGGGCTGGATCCTCCTAATGTATAGGCAAATGGGCCGTTCTAGCAATGTGGTCTGTGAAGTTTAGCTGATCATCAATACCAATGTTCCTGGATGTCCTGGAAGGAATTATGGTTGATGAATCTTGCTGAATGGAGAAGTTGTGATGAAGTGTTGGGTTGGCCGAAACCACACGCAGTTCTGTCTTGGCAAGGTTGAGTTGAAGGTGATGGTCCTTCGTCCAGAAAGAAATGTATTTTAGGCCCTGGTTTAGGGGTAGTGTTAGGCTTAGGAGATATAATATATACAGTTTAGTATAAATCATTATGTTTATGGAAAGTACCCATAAAACATAGAACCCAAGAATGATATGAATATCACTTGGACGTGTACTATGCAATCACAGATTATGTTAATGTTGAGTTAATGTCAAATACAAAGAGTTCAGTTATTACAATCTACCCCACTACTGGGGTGAGTTGTAAGCTGGGGGTAGTTGTAACACTGAGAGGTAATTTGCTGAAATAACTCCCACACTATCAAATTTTTGCATAAACATAATTGAAGATCAAAGAAAAACTGTTTTGAACAACGTGAACAATTTAAACTGACAACATTTTAAACATTTTGAGATATTGCATAAAAATGAATTCTAATGTGCACAAAAAACTTGTGCGTTCAATTGAGGCAGATATTTTTAGCTGGTAAGAAGACATGCACATAAACTATGGAAACTTACTGAATAAATCCCTCAATACGCAACAAAAACACTCGCTTGACTTTGCCTCAACAGAGGATGTGATTGATAACTAATTGGAATCATCATAGGGGTTGGTTGTAACATTTTTAATAAACGGTTACAACTATCCTTACACCTAACAACCAATGAAGCAAACTGTTTTAGCACGTGGGTTTGAAGTTATTCATAAATACATAGCACCAAATTAAACCAGAGAAACAGCTTCAGGTCATGTAAGTTAAATAATTGTACCCACAATTCAATGATCGGTATAGGCAAAAAATAATCCTGATGAAAATGTTAACATTCTTACCTGAAAATATATTTTTTTTGTCATAAAATCTATAAATTTGCTCACAGTCACATGCAATTTCTCCTGTGAGCTCAAAAAGAAGATGGGAGTTTATGTTATTGATGATGACGTTACCACAGCTCTTTTCTGACCTTTCAAACTTACAGTGTTACATCTAACCCCGTGTTACAACACTCCCTGGTCTCCACTAATAATGATACAATGTAATGTTTACCTTTTAAAGTTATAAAGCAGGGCATCATTGCACTAACTTTATTCTTTATATCTTGCCTCAATTTGGACTTTCTGTCCTGTCATGACTTTCTCATCTTGAAATGACCATTGCTGACAGATGTTTTGACCCACTGCCTCCAAATAATGTCTGCTTTCTTCATTTCATCATCATCATTCCCTGTGTCATTTTGAGTTCTCTCATCACTTGTGTGGGCAGCATTCATAAAGTTATGTAATGAACATGCTCCACACAAACACTAATG
The DNA here is from genome assembly GCF_949357685.1 of Gobio gobio. Lineage (NCBI taxonomy): Eukaryota > Metazoa > Chordata > Actinopteri > Cypriniformes > Gobionidae > Gobio > Gobio gobio. The sequence goes on along the minus strand of NC_137115.1, from coordinate 44,482,936 downwards.
TAGGCTAATAACGTTTGAACTATTTTGGGATTAACCATCAGTTTCCTTTTTAACGTTTTAGCTGTACAGATAATAATTTCTCCCTTGAAATGTGTCAGTTCTAGGGGGATCCAAACATGCCATTTATTGAGCCTACATTTTGAACGACATCTTGCATGTCCATGACTCAAAGGCATCTCAATAATGTTAAGTTCCATTCATCACTCTAATCTTTTTACTACATCTTCAAATGCAAAATCAACTGGCGACAGAGAGGTTAACCCAAGCAGTGCAAAAATAGGATCGCGTTCATGTCACTCCCTCAAAAGCTGTAGGTTCACACCTCTTTTCAGGTTTACATCTGGACTGAGCTGCGCAACCTGCGCCCCGTCAAAATCTAGCCCTCACCGTACATCCACAGCCCTACTCAACGCATTTACGGCTAGAAAATGAATTATTGGCTCTCTGCGATTCTTTTGCAGCAGTGTAATAGTTAAATCAGTGCCGAATGCGTTATTTGATGTGGTGTGTGGTGCTTAAGCTTGAACAGTCCTCTACAGTGAGAAGATGGCGTCGGACGGAGCGAAAGGGGAGCAGCCACCTCCGCTACAAACACTGGTAACCACTGGCCATGGAAGCGTCGAGGCGGTGAGAAACATTTACGCTTAAAATGACATCTGTCTGCCGCAATGAACATTATCACGAATGTTAATTATGTTAATAGAATAGGAATCGTCCAGTGCTGTGAATCAAAACTATCACTGGATGTGTTACGGTGGTCCGTCTGTATGTGGAGGAGATTGAAATCTATTTTTTTGCGGGATACTTTGTTATGATTTGACATTTAGATATCCTATTATATCCTTTGTTTGGGGCAGAGCACAATAGGGTTTAAAGTACGATTTTTTCTTATTGTATCTTTAATGTGCAGCTGCGCGCGATTTGATATTACCATGGTAAGCCTAGAAGATGGTTACCTTACAATTATTGAATATTTTGTTGCATTTATAATAGGTTCTATCTGTTTTGTCACGTTTCGAAATACCATGATAATTGAAATCGATGTATTATCATCAACTGCTTTTTTAGTATGGTTATTTGCACAATGTAATATTTAGTGTCATTAATAATATATATTGTATTCTTTACCTAATCAAATATATGCATGCATGTAATTTACACACACACTATCTGTACAATGCCTAAAGTGTAATACATAAAGTAATACATTTTCTAATACATTTTGAAAAATCAATGAGACACAATTTATTATACAATTCATTATTTTATGTATTAAAATGTATATGATGTATTATACTGATAATCTATTTTATTGAGCCCTTATTAGATGTGTGTGTGTGTGTGTGTGTGTGTATATATATATATATATATATATATATATATATATATATATATATATATATATATATATATATATATATATATATATATATATGTATGTGTGTGTATATATGTGTATATATGTGTGTATTGTGATTAGAATGCTCGATTAAGTTTCACACATTCTGATGACAAGTTATCAACATATATAGACCAACCCCACTTACCACCTTAAAAATCGAATCAATATTACCCCCAGGAGAGATGCTATAGAGCCCTCCAGTACAGTTGCCTCAGAGGTTCTACTTGCTCTCAAATGTATTGATCTGCATGCAGTGTCTTACGGTAAAGGGTGGTCTTTAGTTTCAGCAGTAAGATTTGTCATCATCTTACCATCCATCTTTTTAAATTAATTTGCATGACTGGAAAAAAAAAATCACCACTTTAGAGTGCAATACCCACCCAGCCAGTTTATTGTTTTAGCAATGCACAAAAATGTAGTGAAAAGACTGATGTAATGAAGCGGAGGCAGTTTGGAGGGTGGGGTGGGGGGTGTTCACTGGAGATGTTTCTAAATCGGTCTGAATTTTAGTGACTCAGCTGGCATAGTTCAGAGTACTGTGTCACCCAACCGATCTGAGCTGCTTGAACTGCTCGAGGCCCCTTTACATTTAGAGTTGGGTTGAACAGGTGCGCAGACTTCAGCGCTGCCCATTGGCCACTGGCGTTAAGTAATAAATCTCTGTCTTGTGCATCTACCCTGACACCTTTCTCAAGGGCTACATACCCTTACAAAGGTATGTAAAGCTCATGAATAGTTTATTTGGGGGGAGTTTTGTTTATCAAGTTTACTAAAGTGGTCTGACTGACCCCATTCATAGCCGATATTGCTTGAGAAAAAGAATAGCTCTACATTGCATTCAAGCAGGGATTGTGTGCTCAAGAGCATCTCCCACTGACCAGTATTGACTTTTGTTTCTTCGACCTCAGCACACTCATTATTGCTTTATCTGTGGATTCTCATGACTGGCTGGGGTTGCAAGTCTCATCCGATTTCTTATTAATTTCTTCAAGAACAAACAATGGAAAACAAAGATCATAGTGACTAACATCTTTAGTTTAAAGGGATAGTTCACCCAAAAATGATCCCATAATTTACTCCCCCTTAAGCCATCCTAGGTGTTTATGACACATTCTTCTTTCAGACGAATACAATCGGAGTTATATTAAAAAATGCGCAGGCTAATCCAAGCTTTATAATGGCAGTGAATGGCAGCCCAAAATTTGAAGCCCACAAAAGTGCATCCATTCATTATAAAAGTAATCCATACGGCTCTGGGGTTAATAAAGGCCTTCTGAAGCGATTCAACTCATGAAGAAAGTGTAATGCCTCTCGCAGTTCAAAACGCTTATGCTACGTTTGACATCATACCAGATGGTCACGCCAGTTACGCTTTTTTTGTAAGTTGAATACAGAAGGCTAGATATTTTACATTATAACGTGTTAAATACGGATATTTTTCGTACAAAAACGCTTATAAGTGGTTATAATGCTTATAAGAGCCAGGACATTTGAAATATAACTCCGATTGTATTCGTCAGAAAGATGAACGTCATAAACACCTAGGATGGCTTGAGGGTGAGTAATGGGCTAATTTTCATTTTTGGGTGAACTATCCCTTTAAGGTGCAAGAAACCTTCAGTTTCAGAAGTGGATCTAAAATCTATGCAAAGATCAGTGTTGCAGTTAGGATCACAACGGAAAGGATGGACACATTTGGATTAACCATTCACTACTCTTATTTTTCATTACACAGAGATCAGTCACATGTGCTAGTTAGTCCTTCCCAACTAAAGTCATTAAAGTCCTTACATACGATGGAATGGAACATTAGAAGTTGGTCTTTAGCAAGGTAGACCTTCTAATGAAACACATAATTTGTGGAAAGGTCACTAGAGCTAGATTAGTCCTAGTTACTGGCCCTAAAAATGTTTTGAAAAATTGAATGAAATTATATAGTCACAGGAAAAAGTGATACTTTTTGTTTTGTTTTATTGTCAAAAGCTCATATATCAAACCTCACTGAAGCCATTTTCTTTGTCTTTATTTTGCTTTGTGATGTTATCCCATTTTCTGGCTATTTTATTGCATATCCCTAATTTAATTATATTGTAGTCTAAAATATTGTCAAAAGATTGTATCGCTGCTGTTTAATTATTCTGTATGTTATGGTAAAACAAAATAAAAATGTAGAACTAAAACCAAATACTATATGTCTTTAGGGCATTATAATGTAAATGATGGTTTTGTAAAGCTGTATAATTCATGGATTGTTTTATTAATAGCTCATTAGACTTTTTTTATATTAAGGCGATAAGGAAAAGTAGGTCTTGTTAAATGCAGTACTTGTTAGAGATGAAGATGTATAATTTTTTCTCCTCTAGTTTTATCTACTGATTATTGCCAAATTAAAACCATCAGCAAAAAAACAATAAACAATATAATAAAACCCAACAGTTTATTAAAGAAATATCACACAAGCGTGTTGAACAACAATACTCTTGTTTGTGTAAACCATGTAAATAATTCCACAGGTTTAGTGACAAATACATATTTTAATAAAACAACTTTTTATTAATTTATTTTACTGGTGTCGGCCAAAATTGTCCAGATTGTTGTATCCCTAATTACTGCCTAAGGGAGCTCAGACTTGACTGGTTTGAAAAGTAGTTGGTTAATATTTCAGTAAAAAAACTTAATACTGTGGGCAGTGAGATCGGTGCCCACTCAACACCTTCTCTGCCAAGGATCTAATAGACCATCTGAGAGATGCAGTGTCATTTTCCTGTAACAAGACTCGTCTTCTTGCTCTGTCTCTTTCAGAAATGCGAACTGAACATCGACAACCTGAGCAAACCAGAGCTCCTGACCCTTCTGAGCATCATGGAGGGAGAACTTGAGGCCAGAGACCTGGTCATTGAAGCTCTTAGGGTGAGTATGAAATCTCTGCACCGCTACTTTCCTACTTTTGTAGAGAATAACTGTATCAAGTAACAACATTCTCATAATATTGAAGGCTGTCACAGTGGGTGCTGCATGTGCTCATGGTATATCAGAGCAGTTGCGTACATGGGAATGCAGGGCCCATGCCTTATTATCCAAATCCTTGTCTCTCAATATGTTTTCCTATGAGTTTTAAAGGCTAAAAGCCCATAAATATTAGAAACAAAGTTGCTGATGACTTCAATAAAAAATCAATAAACCATATATTTATCGCTTAGGCTTGCAAATGTAGTCCATTTACTCTGTCTAGATGTTTTTTTAATGGGATTTTATGGATCTGATGTCCTTTAGTTTGTTTCTGCTTAACTGGATGTTTTTATTTTGGGCTGTAGCCACCATAGATCAATATGGCTTCTAAAATATGGTTCCCTTCAGCACTGACATCTTTTTTTATATTCATCATCGTTTTAGCTGTGATCTCACCTATACTGGGCAGTAAGATTAAAAAATATATATATTTATTCAGCAAGGATGCATTAAATTGATCAAAATAGACAGGAAAGACATTTAAAGTGTTACAAAAGATTTTTCAGGATATTTTTTCAAATAAATTCTTTCTATTCATCAAAGGATCCTGACAACAAAAAAAAAATCGCAGTTTCCACAAAAATATTAAGCAGCACAACCGTTTACAATTTTGATAACAATACGAAATTCAAAGAGGAATTGTGCGCACATCCAAAAAACTTTTTGCAGGTGCTCGACTAAATGAAGCATTCAACTCAAAGTAAACAAGAATCTGCACACTCCCAAAGATTTATTTGAAAGAAAAACAACGTTTAGACCCAAAGGGTCTTAGTCAGGCAAACAACAAGCACAAAAGGTAATTTTCTTACAATTTATATCAGTGTGAACCATCACACCTGACCTCATTAGTGAACTAATTACCCAATCATCCAATGCACCAGTGTCAAAATAAATGTTTTTTTTTTACAATAAAGCATAAATCAACAGAAAAATGTATTACAAACCCAAATAGCCAATATTATATGAACAGAATTAAATATGATGAAATATGAAAAAATTGTACATACTGACAAATTAAGCAAATATATATAGTAAATATCAAAACATAAAAATACACAACAACAACACAAAAAACAATATTATATATAAAAGGAAAAAGATACAAAATGTTCACAAAAAAGATTTAAATCAAACTCCATATTCAAACATTTTGGAGAAAGAGTATTAAGTGTATATATATATATATATACTTCCCTCTGTAGTAGTGTTTTATTAATGTCAGCACCCCTTCAGGGTACTCTTACTTGTTCTATACCTAAATATTGAAGAGTTGACAAATAGTGTTTAAAAACATTAAAGTGAACAGCAATAAGAAATGAAACACCAAATCCGAATATAAGAATGATTTCTGAAAGATCATGTGACACTGAAGACTGGAGTAATGATTTAGATTAATAAAATATAGTAAAATAGTAAACTTTAAATTGCAATGTATTTCACAATATTACTGATTTTACTGTATTTTTGATTACATAAATGTAGCATTGGTGAGCATTAGAGACTTTTTTCAAAAACATTTAAAAAATCTTACTAATACCATAATCTTTATCGGTATATAGTGTACTTACAGGTGCTATGTGTTTTTATCAATCCAGACACGCTATGTAAAAAAATGTCTTATGGATATAGAAAGTGTTTAGGGCTTGGCAGAGAAGCTGAGTCAAGGGGATTGTAAGGTCATGGTCCAGCATTTGTCTCTATTTATCTTAGCATTAAGGTCAGACGTTCACAAGTACATCTGATTGAGATTAAAAAAGGATATACTTTCAAAATTGAGGTCAGGAATGTCACTATATTTTCTGGCGTTCTAGTTCTGTGCATCTGTGTGAGTTTCTAGGCCAGTGTATTGGCAATGATGGGCACATTTTCTGTCTCCAGTTTCCATCTCAATCTCCCTTCCTGTCTCTGTTTTGCTTAGTTTATGCAGGTCTGTGATGTTCGCTTGTGTCATTCCCCTCTTCCGCTTCACTTTGGGGTGGTTTCCATGCATTTTAGTGGCTGCTCTCTTTGTAATTCTGTTCCCTTGGCTGCAAGTATTTCCCAGCTGGTTTCCCCCCCTGCGGATATTCTATCTCTTTCTCTCCCACCCTCTTCCCTCGTTCTCTTTCCACAGCAACCATCTCAAGCACAATGGTCTTGTTTGTTTCCTTAGGGAGATGGTGATAGGGCCAACCACCATGCTGACTTTTAGACATACCAATTTAAAAAAAAAGCCAAATTATGACATTTTGTTTATTTTCTAGGCCATACTGTAAATACTGCAGTTGATGCATGGGAGATGAAAGCAGCAATCCTATGCATTATTAAGAAGCTGTCAGCTGTTCGATTAATTAGCGAGCTGAATAAGCTTTGTGCAATGTATCATTTTTCATCAGAAACAATGGAGGGGGACATAAGCAGATTAACTGTGAAGTCACATGCCTACAAACCCTCGGACATTCAGAGCCAGCCCATTATTTCCAGTCACATCACTACACCTCAGTTTTTGGGCCTATGTCAAATAACATTGCAAGTTCATCCCAGGAAAAATGGATGGCCTTTGGTGCAGACAGATCATTTTGAAGCCGTGACTAGTCCCATATGGACATCTGGGTGTAGAATACTCGCAAGCCATTACATCTCAAGTTGTAATGGCTTACAGGTGGAAATAAGCATATTTCCACTCATAAAGCCAAAATTGTTGAGTGTAATAATGGATGGATCAGGTCTGTGTACAATGGCAGGACAACAGAGAAACTTTTCTGTCACAATGTAGTTAATTAGTTAATCTTCTCCACATAAGTTTGTCATTATGTTATTTTAAAAAACAGGCTAAAACTATCATGAATGTCCTTGCTGGTTAACGTGGGTTAGCGCTGGTTTAGTCATAACCAAACTCTTCACTTCCCAGTAACTGATGAAGCTGGTAGTGGTTAAGGTAGTGATTTGAGCCTACAACCATTAGGGTACTAATCAGGATGTACACTTAGCCTCATTTGTCGGATGGTTAAATGTTGTTGGATGGTTAGTAAGTTCTTCATTGTAGCAAGAAACAGTATGTCTCTGTTCCAAAAACTCTTGAGGTTACTGTAGGTTAAAGGTGCAGTCACATTTACCATTGTTCTGTGAAATTTCACAGCCAAAATCCAATCATTTCAATAGAAATCCACAGATTGGGAACTTCACATGAGGGTGAAAGATTTCAACATGCACATTTTGCGACGGAATCAAGTTTGTTAACTAGGATTTGCTGTGTTGACCAACAGAAAACCTTTTCTACCTTCAAATTTTGCATATATTTGACTAATGTGACTGCCTTAAAGTGATAGTTCACCCAAAAAGGAAAATTATCCCATAATTTACTCACCCTCAAGCCATCCTAGGTTTATATGACTTTCTTCTTTCAGCCAAACACAATCAAAGTTATATAAAAACATATCTTGGCTCTTCCAAGCTTTATAATAGCAGTGATTAGAGCCTGACGCATTTACAAAAGCGGAAGCGCAGAGGATAGAGCAAAACAAAACACCGGTCATGAATTCAAAGTCTAAAACAAGAATTTGGAGGAGCGTGAGTATGTTGCCCAGCCGTATATGTTTGAATCGAGAGAGGTGTCTACTCTCTCCTAAGCTTACGCTATGCCTACATCATGCATAGGTCAGAGGTCACTCTTTTGCTGGAGCTCGACTTGCATACAGCCGTTACAAGAAGACAGTGATCATAGTTTATAAAGTTATATAATGGATATTTTTCTTACTAAAATGCATTGCTTCCCTTCAGGAGGCCTTTATTAACCCCCTGGTGCCGTATGGATTACTTTTATGATGGATGTGCTTTTTCGAGCTTCAAAAACTCAGGCTCTACTGACTCCCATTATAAAGCTTGGAAGAGCCAGGATATTTTTTAATATAACTCCGATTAAGTTTGGATGAAAGAAGAAAGTCATTTACACCTAGAATGGCTTGAGGGTGAGTAAATTATGGGATCATTTTTACTTTTGTTTGAGCTATTCCTTTAATGCCTTCTTGAAATAAAATCTCATCGGGGACTGATTTGGAAGGCTCTACATATAGGCAGCAAATCCATGTGTGTCATAAACAGTGTTTCTCATGTGAAATACACATGATATTTGACTGATTCACAAACAATATCAAGAAAGTTTGGTGTTAGCATGTTGCTAAGCAGCATAAAATGCGTGGCACATAAATATTCTTTATATTAAATATTCTAAATATTCATAAAAATTATCTTGCTGCTTCTGCTATCCTGGTGGCTTTTTCACTAAGCTTGTAGCCATGAATAATGGGACTGCCTTCTCAGCAAAGGATACATGTGATGCTGCATTAGAATTTCACCCAAAGAAGTCTTAGGGGACAGTCTTTACATTGGTAGCATGCCTCAATGCCTTAAAATGCTGCCTACATAGAGAGATCTTTAGGTTCTGGAACAGAGCCTGTACCTTTAGAGCCAAGAAGTTCACTACTCTCCCTTTTCTTTTTAGCTTACTTTCTTTGTGTAACCAGGTTTTGTTTCTCTAAAACTTACAATATGACCTGGAATAATAGACAAAGTGGATTGGAGTTGTATAGGCTATCTGGTTGCTTTAGCACTATTAACGTGATTGGCTGCTTTTCTGCCTGTGAACCATAGCGGTATGGTTAGAAGAAGCCGTTCTGAACACACTCTCTAGCACTGCCACGTGAGCTAGTGTCAGCTCATCATCGCTAAACGAAACTGGATACAGGTTCAGAGATAGCTTTTAGTGCCATCCTCTGCATGCATATGAGTGATTGTTTATGACAGTGAACATGTTTAGCCTCTGATGTGATGTGAATGCATATTTACTGAAGCCACTGCCCCAGTTCACATTCAAGTGGCTATTACAGGGAGCGACGTACATTTTGATACATTCTTTTTGTGGTAGATGGGTAAGGGTTATTTCCCTGTGCGACACGGATAAAAATAGCACACAGACACACTGTTGTCTGTGTACAGGGGCCAAAATTAACACTCGCCAATCCCTCAATCACCACTGCCCGGTAACTTTACAGGGAACTGCAACATACATGGCTTAAATTAAATGAAATAATATTTTGTATTTAAATGTTTTAAATATTATTTTATAATGTTTTTTTATTTTTATTTATATATTTATACATTTTTATATCACCAATAGCTGGTCATTTTGGATCTGAATATTTGTGTGAATAATTATTAATATTCAGAGCTCAAGTACAAATGGTGCAAGGATGTATTTTGTATATTCTTAATTTAATTTTAATGATAATTTTATACTTTAAAATCACCTTTTATATAATATTATATTATATTACCATTTGCAGATAATTTTGGACTCTTTTGGATCTCTAAATATTGGTATCTGAATGTAGCATGAAAATCAAAGAGAACAGCTTGGAGCTGTTTGTGTTCTGTCTGAGTATTTGAGTCTCTCTCTCTCTCTTGCCATCACATTTTACATTCTATCTGTCAAATGCAAGAAGCAGAACCATAATTCCACATGCACGTGTCTGTAACAGCAGCTTAGCTGATCCTCGGGCTGCCATTCGGCGAGGCAGAGGACAGTCAGTCGAGTGTTTTTGTGTGTGGGTGGCTGGATGGATGGATGGATGGATGGATGGACAGAAGCGCATGTTATGAGAATATGAGTACAGTATCCAAACAGTTGAAAATCAATTGAATTTATAGACCCCCATCTGAGGTATTTTCAAGCACCCTCCTGTTTATTTAGAAGTGCACTCTCAATCATTTGTAAACACAAAAGATACAGAGTCATTGCAAAGTACTGGAAATTCTACATAAGCAGAATAAATCAAGCACCGTAAGCATCTGAGTCAGCCATTTTGTTTGCTTTTACCCTAATGGCTTTCTTTTTGCCTGAACAATTTAAGCAGGATTTACCAGAAAAGAGCGCTGAACCAGTATCCTTCAAGCTTTTTAGTGCAGTTGTGTGCAGAAGTGAAAGAAGGGGGTGACCACCATTTCATAAAGTCAACTGAGTCATCAAATATAGTAGGTGGGAATCAGTAGAGAGGTCTTGGTGTCCAACAGGCAAAAATAAAGAAAGTTCAGAAAAATGAATCATTTGAGGATTTGGAAATGTCAGAATTGATTTTGAATTTGGTTTAGCCGAGGCTAAAGGAGGCCAGCGCATACTTGACTGTCATTTTGAACGCAATGTTTTTAAATGTGATGGCACGGTGGCAGGGAGCATCCCGTTTGGGTGATTAGCTGTTTGAGTGAGCGCTCAGGTCATGGGCACATGTTAACTCGCTGTTATTTCTGGCTGAAGGCCAGATGAAGACCAGCCCTGTTGATGTGATAGCCGCCGCTCCAGCAGACTCTCTTTGAGAGAGATTAGGGTTATGATGTGGAAATGTTGTCTTAACCCTCACAGCCTAACAGCACACAGATGCCCCAAAATAATTTTTTATCTATTATTAATCTATCACATTGTGTCCTAATAGACTGGAATTGTCCTGATGCACTATAATGCGCCCGGTTTACTAGATTAGGGTATCGGACTGGATAATGTTGCAAAAGTTTATTTTAATTAAATAGTTTATCAGATGGTACAGAAATGCCCTCAGTCTGGAGGGGAAATTAATACAAATTTTGTTTGTGATGGAAGATAAACAGATTTACTTGGAGTAGAGAGCATTTTTAATTTGACACAAATGAAAACTGTGAGACATGAGAATACATTCTGTTGAATATGTCATTTTGTTCTGTACCAAAAAATGTCCTGCTATGTCTAATTTTCACCACCACCAATTATTTTGACTGCTGACAGTACCACATACAAAACAAAATGTGTACCATCTCTCACAGTCTTGTTTGCTAAATATTTTGTTTGCAGAAAATTAAATAATCTATAGTTAAACTACCGTTTAAAAGTTTGGGGTAAGTAATAAAAAAAAATAAAAAATATATACTTTTATCCAGCAAGGGTGCAATTAATCAAACGTGACAGCTAAGACATTGTTACAAAAATGTTTATATTTTAAATAAATGCTGTTTTTCCTGAACTTTCTATTTATCAAAGAATCCAAAAAAAAAATAAGAATCACAACTGTTGAGTTGTTTCAACCCAAATATGGACAAACCCAAAAATGGGTTGAAACAATCCAGAAATGTTTAGAGTGCAAGAGACTTCTTTTAAAAACATTTAAAAAATCCTATGGACCCCAAACTGGTATGTGTGAGTAGCATATTAGTGTTATTTGTAAAGTGAATGACTTAAGAAGGTACAATCAGCCTAGTTCAAATAAGTAGATATAAGTGGTCATTACAGTATCTTTTTGTTATTCTATATTGGAGTCTATTTTGGGTGAGAGACATTGTGACAGACTTCAGGGGTATCCTGCACAAGCAGGCCTTTGTCGATGTGTAGCCCTTCTGGGGCAGTTTTGTCCTTCCCACTGTCTGAGGAGATATGACGCTGTTCTGAAATTAGACTGAGACAAGATCCTGCTAGCATACAAATTGCTGTCAGTAGTCCTTGGAGAGCAGAAAGGTAAGTGTCCTTGCTTACCCTTAAAACGGACTGCCTTTAAAAGCATCCCATTCCATCTTTGGCCATTGTGTTGCATCTTGCACTGTTGCCTGAGGGCCCCTAATTATCCTGTCTGAGATTTTACAACCTCTGAGTTACCATCCCCGATTTTTTCTAACCACTCAGCCACACCACCTTTGTTTTTCCGTCCTCAAAACTTTATAGCCAAACTGAAATGAGGCAGGAGCTGAATACTCATCGTTTAAAATGTCAGTGTGGATGAGGCCGTGCTGTTTCTCACTGAGAGCTGAATGGCAGTTTAGTCACTTCATGTGCCAGTTACTGGTCTGCTGCCAGTAACTTCTATTTCATCAAACTCTCTGTTGTTGTCAGAGCCGAGGTTTTATGACAACCCAGCAAACATTGGTCCAACTGCAACGTCGTGTCCTTGGCCAAAAATAGTCACGGTAGGACGGCATAAATCAGTAAAAAAATATGTAACACGGAACATTTCCTAGAAATGCATTCAGATACGTCAGTTCAACTTTCATTTTGGAACTATTTTTCAACCATGACGGGACGTGTCAGAGGGATGTCTTTTCAACTGTCATTAAACGTCCAAATGTCCGTTTGCTGGGAACCTTAGTCATCTTCTCATGAAGATGGCCAGACATCTCTATTATGAAGTAAAAACATGGTTTCTAAATAATTTTGACTTCTTATCCTTATGCCATAGCCTGGCGTCATCATACTCAATTCTAGTCAGAATATGAGTCTGATACTCCTCCATTGGGCTGTGATTATGGGGTGTGTTTCAACCGATCCAGGAAAGACCTCAATTGTGTAGACCTACAACCAATTAGAGCGATGGAGCGACGCATAGTTGTCAACAGAACTCAACTGCACACGCGCTGGAAGAAGTAGAAGAAGAAGATGAGTGTAAACGATCTTTGCCGGTGTTGTAAAATAATTTAAGGGTATACGGAGTACTTACCAACACGCTCATCATTTTTGAGAGAATTAGTAAAGGTGGATGCATATATGAACAAGTTCTCCGTTTAGGATTAGAACAAATTCAACCCAAACGCTCTTTGGTGACGTGAATGCGTACTTTACTGTGTATCATCTGTCCATCATCGTATAAAGCCCGCCCTGACAATTTCATTGGTTTTCACAAGACTTTCTCTTCATTCTTGAATTTCTGTACTGTTTGTGTCAGAGAATTTACTATCAAGCCAAAATTGTGGCACAGACTAGCACTTCCTCTCAGACTACACTAAGTACATCCTTAAAATAAACACGTTTGTACTACTAAGCTACCCTGAAGGCAGAGAAGACATATATAATGTATGATGAACTCAATTGCTTAAAAGCGATGAATATATATATTTTTTTACTGAATATTACATTAAAGTCAGTTATTAATTTGTTGGACTGGAGCAAGAATCTGTCCTAGTATAAAAACAAGTCATATTTGCAGTATACTGTATGGTGCAATCCTATTTTCATTGGCTGTTTGAAATAAGCTGACATATTTATGAAGAATTAGTCATCCATTTTGAGCTTATTTTAGCTGCTTGAGAAAAACAAATAGTGTCACTCAAAATGGTGCTGCCTACATTGCAGTACAGATAGAAGACGCTCTTTATTGTGACGCATACATGGTCTGACTCTTGAGAATTCTTGCTTCGTATAAACTGAAAATAGCATAGATATGGTCATGTTTTTATATGAGGTTATCCACCGAATGGTTATATGAATACATACTTATTACAAACAAGAATGCATATTTTTTTTGCTTGAGGAAACTTGCATATCTGAATCTGTAAGGTTGTGCGCAGGCTATGGGTTTTACATGTTTATTGGCTTTTCTTAGGTTGGTCTGCGGAGCACTGTACAGAAATGTAGTTCATTCGAGAGTGTCATTAAAATAGCCCACAAACATCATTAGAGACATGACCAGTTTTAGCGTTCCAGCAGTGCCTGTCGATCTAGAGGAGGAAATACACTGAAACCCTCTCAAGTTCTGTTTCAATGACTCTGTGAGAAACAAACCCCACCATCCCCCAACCAACCCCCCACCAAACCCTCATGCATTCAACTGTTAAATAATTAAAGGATGTATGGCTGTCTTATATAATGACGTTGTTATAAATACTCATCATATGTGGGGGGATATCTGTTGTGGAGAAATTGGGTTCCTTGATATATTCAGACTGCAGGTAAATGTGTTATGAAGACAGTTTCGAAAGGTTGTCAGTGAAGGACAGTGATGTGTCAGAACTTATAAGTATTACACTGACAGCTCTATATACAAGCAAAACATGAGGGCTCCTATCATAAATGTTTAAAGCGCTCTTTTTTTCCGCATCCTCGTCTGTTTTTTTATATTGCCTGCGCATAGATTTGCTGGCTTCCGTGGCAGATCACACTATAAATAAACACGTAATTTAATGTTCTCTGTGTTTACTTCCATATGATAGCGTGCCGTGTGATGTCTTTTTGGTGTTCTTTTGAGCACGTGGGTCAGTTAAGGAGGACCATGATCTGTTCACACTGAAATCTGATATTGGTCACATTTAAAACAACAATGTGAACACCTATACAACAAAACAAAAAAATCGTAATTGAGCACTAACAGTGTGAACATAGCCTAGGAGACTTCTTTCAAAAACATACAAAATCACACTCTTTTGTCTTTACATTTGAGGACCTCTGTCTCTAAATGCAAAGGAGAATTCGGTACCGCTGCACCATGCGCTGGTACTCATGAGTACACTGTAAATTCCACTGTAAATAATGGAATTTGCTTTCGCAGCCAATCAGCAGGTGTCTTGCTTTTATGTGCGGTTGTGGCATGTGGTTTAATCTTCCTAAGTGCATCCTGTGAGGAAGTTAATGTATGGCTTTGTTTGTGTGAAAACCTCAATATATGCTTAACAGGCACTTGTTACTATAGCACTCTAGGGGTACCTAGCATTGCCTTCCTCTTGTGATTTGATGATTCACTCATTTGTGGCAACTGCTTCTGAGCTGCTTCTCTTCAAAAAAATCCAAAGATTTTTTCTCTTGTTACGGTGCTTTTCTCTTCTGTAAATGCCAGTGAGCCACTGCTGTGACCTGTTTATGTAAGAGCTCCTTGTGGGGCTGAACTCGGATGTTTGAGCCATGTTGCTTCGACTTTGACAGGAAGGGAAAATCAGGGTTGGTCGTGATTCATTGCTTCACATTGTTCACAGTACGGAAAAATGCCCCAAGTGGTACACATTTATGTAACATACAGGAACATTATGTGTGCTTGAGTGTATGTATGAGTATAAAGTGTTTAATCCAGGTCAAATCCTTATCTTTAAATATGGCTGAATCTAACCCTGTCTCCTGCTCACCCATATAGAAGATGTCATGCCGCATTTGGGATATATGCAGCAAAAGCATGACGGGCTTTCCATAAGTGAATCCCAAAGGGAGGCCGGTTTCTGTGTGTGTGAGTAAATCAGTGCCGGGAGCCTAATATAATTCTGCCCCAGAATTGAGTATGCATGTGGGAGTATGACAGCTCCTCTTTACTTCATGAGCAGTGCTGTATGTAGTAATGTCTCTATATTACATCAGTTTCTTGTTATTTTGATGGCGACTTTCATTCCTCTCAATAGAGATCAAGTTTGCTTCGCTGTTTTTCCTTCGTTTTTTTGACATTCCCTGCTGAATAGTGTTTATAGACAGCTTGTAATTAAATGTACAGGATTTCCTCATTGCCTGAATTGTTTGTTATTGATTTTGTCTCTAACTCTTGTCAGTTCTGCTTCACTCAGCTGTCTCATTAATTCAATTGCTACTTTTAATAGAAAAGTGACAAACGGCACAATGTCATTTACCCTTTTTTAGCTTGAACAGATGTCATGAGAATAATGTTTGTATCACGTCCTCTGAAGTAAGCTGATCACATTTTCAACATGGTCCTTCAGAAATCATTATAATATGCTGATTTGGTTCTCTTTGGTTCAGTTGTGTTGCTTAATATTTTTGTGGAAACCATGATGCATTTTTCAGGATTCTTTGAGGAATAGAAAGTTCAAAAGAACAGCATTTACTTGAAATGTCTTTACTGTCACTTTTGAACAATTGAATGCTAAATAAAAGTATTATTTTAAATACTTTAATTTAAATTACACATTTGGTGTTGCATATTATTTTTTGACCTTAGGCACTAAGGGTTGTACTTATGGGTTAGGGCTAGTACTTGAATGAGAGGGTATGACAGATGGTGGATGGTATTGGGGGTGGGATGGTCTGTAGGGACTTCTTGGTTGCCCAGATTCTCTCTCCCCCTGTGGACCCTGTCCTCTCCCTTTACCCCCCTGAATAAAAACCCTTAGTGCCCTAATTTTCTACCAAAACCAAATAATACACAGTCTCTATACCATATGCTATTCTGCCTGATCGTTAACTTGGAGACATACAATCTGTCCCAGAAAAATATTTGACTCAGAGTCTCTTCTACTTTTAATATTGTGTGCGATGTGACTGTCACAAGACTGCATTTATTCTCCGTTCCCCTTTCGCCCTCCATCAGCCTGATGCCTTTTGAACTCGCATTTGGGTTAGGAGAGCTGCGGAAGTCCTTGGCCCACAAAGCCAGCTCTGTGTTGATCTAATTGAAAGGCCCCTTGTGAGAGTCTTTGGACATGCACTCACATTCAAACAGAAGGGACACAGAAAAAGCACTTTCTCTCACAGAAAAGCCTTACACATGGGCTAACCTCTACTAGTCAGTGTAATATGTCTGAGGGTAATCCATTGCAGATTTTTAAAATGGAGAAGTGAAGTGGTGTAAAAGGGCAAGAAAAAGTGGTTTGGTAACCCAAACAAGTTAGTGCACACACATTAGGAGCAGTGAGTAGTGAACACACACACTGCAAGCCATGGACACACACACCTGGAGCATTGGTCAGCCATTCACTGCGGCGATTGGGGGTTAGGTGCCTTGCTCAAGGGCACCTCAATTGAACCCGCAACCTTTGGGTTACAAGTCCGACTCTCTAACCATTAGGCCACAACTGCCCCTGTCTCTTTTTGGAGTTTGTGGCTCCCATAGAGACTTACTTTATCACTTGCATTGGCCTTAGCTTGGTCCAGTTCAATGACATTGAGAGGAAGTGACTTGATACTTCACCTTTCAACAGAAATTGCCAATAAGAAAGACCCAAAAAAGTGTTAAAGTGCTTTGGACAATTTGCAAATGATGGATTATTATACTTTTTCCACATGATATTTGAAACTTTTATACAGCTGTGATGGGTTTATGGAGTGGATCCCATAGGGAAAAAGTTTGTTGGCTCTTTCTCACCTTGGTTCCTACTGTTTCAGTCATCCCTTGTCACTCTCCTCAAACCGTCTTTGTCCTCCCCTCTCTCTCTCTGCTCATTTTCAGTGCCTTTTCCCTTTTGGCAGTGTGCCCTGGACCCCTCACTCAGCCAGCGCGTGCCTGTAAAGGTTAATGCTAATAATACCAGAGACCTGCCTGAACTCCACCAGGAGACCCATGTACACAATTTAAGCTCAACCTGACAGAGAGTGTATGTGAAGTTTCAACAGAGTTTCTTGTCTTATTCATCCCCTAAAAACCGAGTCAGATTAGGACACATAGCTATACAAATAACCTTTGCTTGGCATTTAATGGGCAATAAAATTTTTCCTGTTTCTCTCCAGTCCACCATTTGGATGCCAGAAACAAAAATAGGTTACTCACAAATTACTATGATATAGATAGATGCATATTAGCATATGGTTGCCCAAATATATTAAAGGGATAGTTCCAAACCTGTATGACTTTCTTTCTTCTGTGGAACATAAAAGAAGGGTTAGGGTATTTTGGAAAAAAAATGTAAGTGAATGGTTTCCAATGTTATTTGATTACCATCGTTCTTCAAATACATTTTGTGTTCTGCAGAAAAAACAAAAGCTATCTCATGAGGTTGAGTAAATGCTGGCAGAATTTACATTTTTTGGCTAAACTATCGCTTTAAATCAAAGTGAGAGAGTGAAAAAAAGGTCTTGTAAAGCTAAATTGTTTGTTATTACATTATACATATTATATTAAGTGGATTAAAGAAATTTATGATAGTGCTCTTTTAATAATCTTGTAATTTTGGTAAGTTCAATTCTGGCCTGAAGTGAGGGTTTTTACCCAGTAGCTGTCATATTAAACTGCTGCAGCAAAATAGAAATGTATGCCTGATGTCCTAAAAGACTTAAATCTCTTTCTACAGTATAATAAAAAGTGACTACTAAATCATGGCCTCATTATAACTAACTAAAGCATTAGTTTAGTATTAACAGAAGTGTTTTGTACAAAGCAGCTTTGTTCTGATGTTTCGCAAACAATAATTATATCAATCTCTACAGTTAGATATCACTCTTCTTTGTTGATTTGTGGCTAGTTTCCTCCACCTTAGCCCCGCATTTTACTTTGAACAAGAATGCTGATCATCTTTACCCTTCAAACCATGCAACGTGTTGTGTGTTGCTCCTGACCCCCATGATGGACAGATTAAAGTAGTACATAAAGAGGAGGAGGGACGGCACAGCCTCTGTGATTATAGAAGAGATTTGTGAAAGCCTAGAGGAAAGTGCCAGATGGCTGAGAATCTCAAAGCCCTCCATTCTCTATCTGCCATGACACACAGACATTTCTCCCGCCTCCAGATTCCCATCTCTTTAGATCTCTCGCTCTCTCTCTCTTGCTCTGTCTCTCCCTCAACCCCCTCCTCACGATCCCCTGCTCTCTTTTCTTCAAGACTATGCAATGTTTACTAGTTCCTTTACAGTTGTTGGTCAGAATAACAGGAGGATGTTTTAATTTGTTTCTCTGTCAGCTGTGCTCATGCTGTTCTGGGTCATTCCTACTCTGTACATTTTCATATGTCTATGAACTTATATATTGGATAAACTTACACATTTTAAATAGGAACCACATTGTTTTTTTATTTAGTAGATGTGCCCTATTTGCTGTGTCCCCAGTCAGCTTTAGAAGTTGTCGTGTTAGTTTCTAAAAATGAAAGACTGGCTATTCATGTTGGTAAAAACATCTTGGTCAAAAAGTCTGTCTCTTTATAATGTTTCTCCACATCCTGAAGGTCTTGCTAATAATAAAAATGTTCTAATAAAAACACGTTTTCTTGAATTTTAATATATATAAAAATAGTTTCAATATATATTATCAATTTCTTTAATAAACAAAACGCCAGCTCCTTAATGACATAATCATCCTCAACAGCATAAATATCACAATGAATCTGATGAATTCTGCTGTGTTTTGTGACATTAGCTTCCATCCAAACTGATAATATTCCTTAGGTCGACCAGAGCATATTTTATGGCATATGTATATATATACACTCACCTAAAGGATTATTAGGAACAATTCTATTAGGAACAATGCCTTAATTCTACGTGGCATTGATTCAACAAGGTGCTGAAAGCATTCTTTAGAAATGTTGGCCCATATTGATAGGATAGCATCTTGCAGTTGATGGAGATTTGTGGGATGCACATCCAGGGCATGATGCTCCCGTTCCACCACATCCCAAAGATGCTCTATTGGGTTGAGATCTGGTGACTGTGGGGGCCATTTTAGTACACTGAACTCATTGTCATGTTCAAGAAACCAATTTGAAATGATTTGAGCTTTGTGACATGGTGCATTATCCTGCTGGAAGTAGTCATCAGAGGATGGGTACATGGTGGTCATAAAGGGATGGACATGGTCAGAAGCAATGCTCAGGTAGGCCGTGGCATTTAAACGATGCCCAATTGGCACTAAGGGGCCTAAAGTGTGCCAAGAAAACATCCCCCACACCATTACACCACCACGACCAGCCTGCACAGTGGTAACAAGGCATGATGGATCCATGTTCTCATTCTGTTTACGCCAAATTCTGACTCTACCATCTGAATGTCTCAACAGAAATCGAGACTCATCAGACCAGGCAACATTTTTCCAGTCTTCAACTGTCCAATTTTGGTGAGCTCGTGCAAACTGTAGCCTCTTTTTCCTATTTGTAGCGGAGATGAGTGGTACCCAGTGGGGTCTTCTGCTGATGTAGCCCATCCGCCTCAAGGTTGTGCGTGTTGTGGCTTCACAAATGCTTTGCTGCATACCTCGGTTGTAACGGTCAAAGTTGCTCTTCTATCAGCTTGAATCAGTCGGCCCATTCTCCTCTGACCTCTAGCATCAACAAGGCATTTTTGCCCACAGGACTGCCGCATACTGGATGTTTTTACCTTTTCACACCATTCTTTGTAACCCTAGAAATGGTTGTGCGTGAAAATCCCAGTAACTGAGCAGATTGTGAAATACTCAGACCGGCCCGTCGGGCACCAACAACCATGCCACGCTCAAAATTGCTTAAATCACCTTTCCCATTCTGACATTCAGTTTGGAGTTCAAGAGATTGTCTTGACCAGGACCACACCCCTAAATGCATTGAAGCAACTGCCATGTGATTGGTTGATTAGATAATTGCATTCATGAGAAATTGAACAGGTGTTCCTAATAATCCTTTAGGTGAGTGTATATTGATGTATATAGTATATATAAACTGCCTTATAGTATATACTGCCTTAAATTACAACATAAGTAAGTAAATGCAAGGTTAAAGAGTTAAACATTGTATTGTATAATACGAATGACCAACATAAGGATTGTGTAGAAAATCAATCCTTTCCACTTGATCGATATTCTGTTGTAGATCATGGTGTAATGTCTCTTTGAAACATCATCCTTCTATGTACATTCCTTTGATTTGAAGCTGGCTCCAATTTTTCTCACCCACTTCCTTTTGTTTTCCACTTATATGGCAGACTGCACTCATAATGAAATAAGCCTGGTCCAGCTCTGGTCTGTCTGTTCGTGTTAAGTGGACTGAAAGCAACTCACTTAGCAAACTTTTATGCCCTTGAAAGCCATGATACACAGCAGAAGTAAACCGATCCTGACACTTGCAGTGGAAGTCATCCATCTCAGGGTTTGCGTATGTGTGTGTGTTTGTACATCTGTATGTTGATTATTTCCTTCTTTGGTGAAGTAGTAGCTGGGCATTAGCCTCCAGGATGTGTTGTGCTCTTTGTGTGGTTCATCCTGCTTTCAGTACACAGACTGTGCTAAATATGGACTCCCTGTAGAGAGTAAACTTGTAGATTATCTCTCCCATTTGATCTACTTGTTCATTTTATAGCATTACTTATCCTGGACAGATGGGTAGTGTAGATCAGCCCAGTGGGTTGCCTGACACTGAGCATGTTTTGTGACACTGAATCCCTTAGTCAGTAATTTAACTGCATCTTTGTCTTAACTATAAAAAAAAAAAAAAAAAACATTATGACTGAAAATGGCAGCTGTGGTTGCCAGAACTTTACAGTGAAAAAAATATGGTAGCAACATTTTAAGTTTTACAAAATTCAACATTAATTTACAGTACAAAAATTGTATTAACATATATAATGTTAATATACTAAAGTATTAACTGATTTGTACCTTTTATAATATAGTGACAACCACCATAAAAACACAGGTGGTACAGAGAAAGCCACGTTATGAATCAAAGGTCATTAGATGTAATTTTTCCACAAATACTTATATATAGAAGGTTCACAGTGCCATAAATACAAATACCAAACACCATTCATGGTAACGCACAAAACTAAAATAATAAACATTAACTTAATGTAACATTAACATAATCCTGGCAAACTGTGTATCATTAGAGAGATCTAAGACTATAGATTCGATATTTGACCACTGTTTAGTGTTAATGATAAAAATGGTTACAGTGACCATCATTTCATGATTACAAATGAATCAATCAGTAGTTATTGATATGTCCAATAAAGTAACTTAGAAACATCTGTATAAATGAAACATGAAGCTAATAAATAGGCTACATGATCATGACAATATATGGTTTGTATGTGTTTTTCATTAACTTTAACACATTATAAAAAGCTACAAACAATATATTTCTGCCTCATTAAATGACACCAATCTCATAATTCTTAACAATATAAGATGTAAAATAAACAATTATTTAAATGAAATTTAAATGAAAAACCATCAAGTGTCACACAAGGAATTCTGTGAATGTCAATTACATTTTTTTTTACTGTAAATTATAAGACAACTTATTCTTTTTCACTTCCAAAAACGGTAACTTTCACTGTATTTTAATGTAAAATTATATTAAATGTCCAGTTATTAAAATTCTGACTGTGTCTATTACAATTTTTCATTGTATATAGTAAGGAAACTTATCGTTACATACTAACATATTTTTATTGTAGCATTTTTTTTTTTTACCGTTAAAATTTATATTTTTTACAAAAGTTTTTTTGCTTTGCTTGCATTGTGATGAAGATGCATTTTTTGGCCTGTTGCAGATGCAACCGGCTAGCCAAATTACAGTTAACATGGTTGCTTCACTCCTTAATCTGTGTAGCATCTCCTTGCAGTGAAATACAGTCAAATCATCCATGTTGATTTGTGTCAAGGAAAACATCACATTTGTATTTGGTTGTTTGCCATGGGGTGACAGGGTTGACCCTTTGCTGACCCTGCTGAGATGACCAGCTGGTCTTAACACAACCTAAGTAAACTTAATGATTACGCCTGAAAAAGTGCTAACCTGTTCTTTATGAGCATGTCATTTTGAGTGCAACTTGTCAAGATGTATTAAGAAGTTTGTGTCTTTGCATCGGAAAGTCGAAGAACTTAAAGTCTTTTGTTATTAAAGTTTGCTTTAGTTTGTAGTACACAATTGTTTGTGCACTTATAAGTTCCCACACTCAAACAATTCCCAAAGCATATACCCATAAGATCACGAGCAAGGTTGGAGGTTTGTCTCTTGGCCAAAGCACATTAAGTCATGAAGACATTTTTACTCATCCACCACTTACTGTACATGCATCACAGAGAACATAATGTGTAATAATTGCTCTGTGTTATTTGACAATGATTTGCCGGCATCCCACATGTACCACATTGGCATCATAATGATGCTTGGAGTTGTATTTACCTCTTGATCTCTAGAAGTTTTTTTATTGTCTTTACATGCACAAGATTGTTCAGATATTGATTCGAAATTCCTCAGTCCTATTTTATTTAAGCACTATGTAAATGAACAAAATAGCATGACTACCATAACCAAAAAAACAATTTTCCTGTTTCTGGAAATCTGAAAAGAACAGCTTGCATACTGTTTTGTTCCTGTATTAGAAATCTACACACCTTCGTCAGAATATATACCTTAATATTTATATGTGTGTGTGTGTGTGTGTGTGTGTGTGTTCAAACAAGGGTAATTTTGAGTAATATTAGATACAGATAGAAAATGCAAAGCTACTGCAGAAACAATTTTCTTTACAATCTAAAAAAAATTCTTCACAGGCTCGAAGGAAAGAAGTGTTCCTGCAGGAGCGATATGGACAGTTCAGTCTGACGGACCCATTCCTCGCCCTGCAGAGGGACTTTGAGTCAGCGACGGGACCAAAGGACCGTAGGCCTGTTAGCGCGAGCCCCATCACCGTGCTGGAAGCTGTTATGGCCCACTGCCGCAAGATGCAGGAGAGGATGTCTGCCCAGCTCTCAGCCGCTGAGAGCAGACAGAAAAGGGTAAGATCTGTGTGATAATTGTGTGTATTCTGTATGTTTAACAGGGCAAGACTTCAGAAAGGATTGCGTGTGAATTATTCCAAGAGTATTTACATATTCTGTTTGAAATAAGTCATCCTTTTCTGTAGGATTACGTTGACATGATTAAGTTTGCTGTCAGAGGTTTGCTAAGGTGTTCCTAGCTTTTCTCGGAATGTACTCTAGTATGCAATGTGTGCACCTGTGTGTCTTTTTAGGGGGTGTGTAGTAATTTGTCTACACCATCTATGCTTATACAGTACTGGCACAATTGATGACAGGAAAAAAGACTTTTAGACAAAATCCACTTTGTCTAACCTCCATGAAAGCCTAATACATACCAGAAAAGCAGAGTAAGAAAAAGAGCACCAGACAAGGCGAGCAATAAGGGTATCTTAGTAGAAGAAGAAAAGGAGGTGTCAGAGAAGGAGAGAAATGGATGCTAAGCTCTAAAACCCTCTGCCAAACACATCCGTAAATCTATAGCTCACTATTTGAGATAGTGCTACAAAGAATACTAGCTACGTGATATCAATGCAGGCCTTGAACTTTAAAAACACACACACACACATGCATGCTTCTTTCAAGTGACCGCTGACTCTTCACCGCACACCAATTCTGCAGACCAGATATCAGCTGTGTTCACCATCTCAGTGGCTTCAGTTATATTTTAGAATAGGCCTATTATGTATTATAAGATACAGTTTATATATAGGTACATAGCATGTTACACTGACACTGGCTGAACTGAGCTCTCTTTTCCAAAAATAAACACTTGTGCTTGGTTGTTATGGTGACCGTTCTCGTATTGCATCGGTACTGTAGTTAAATGCAACAGCTCATATAAACATAGTTGTTTATCACAGTGATTTCTGTCTGATTCTGTCTGGCCACTGTGTCAAAGTGTTTTCTTTTATCTCATTAGGTCTGGGGAAGTGTTCATTTATTCATAGGCTGAGCAGCTTAAATCTACAAATAAAGCTTGTACCCCTACCGATAACTTGTAGGGTCAATAAGTTCACCTTTTTTCTTGCATGTATTATATTTCTCTGCAGTTGATGGTAGTATTCTAAACAGTTGATGTTAGTAGTAGTCCCCCTTTTCAAAGTAACTGATACCTCAAAGGTTAAACTGCTACCACACATGAGTGACGTGATCAGTTCAGTCAGTACTTTAACAGGAGTACTGATCCCTTAACATACTTTACAAAGAGTTGCGCACAGTCTTCAAAATAGATTTGGGGTTTATTAATGTAGAGAACATGTAGAAGCTGATATATTAAAGAAACAGCTTAATTGGTGGATCTTAAACGTATACAGCTAATTATGTAAGGTTAACTTAAGATGAACTTCTGATTTGAGGATGTTTCTTCAAGTTTAATTGTACTTTGAATTTAAAGTAAATTACAAAGTTTTGGCTGAAAGACTGATGTATCTTAAATTGTTTGATAATTAGTGTCTTGCTTTTTGTGTGTGTTATCTGCTTTCTGCGAGTCTCACATTTTCCCTGCTGCTGCTGTCTAGCTTGAAATGGAGAAACTGCAGCTGCAGAGCCTGGAGCAGGAACACAGGAAGCTGTCGGCTCAGCTGAAGGATGAGCGAGAGAAAAACAAACACGTGGTGATGTCGCTGGTGCATGAATGCAAGCAGTTAGCCGCTCGTGTGGTTGAAGAGAACCAGCGCTTTGAGGAGCTCTCATCCCGCACTGAGCAGGACGGCCGTTCTTTGGGACGACTAGAGGAAGAACTGGCATCTGAGCGACGTCGTAGCCAACAGATGGAAGCTGAGATGGAGAAACAGCTGGCCGAGTTTGATACCGAGCGAGAGCAGCTACGTGCCAGGCTTAGCCGTGAGGAGACACGGGCTGCAGAGCTGCGGGCTGAAAGCGAGAATCTCCGCCAGCAGGTGGAGCAGCTAAGAACTGAGCAATGCAAAGATGCCCCACCACTGCCTTCTGTCACCCCAGCATCTGCCACAGTTAAACCCAAGACTGTGGCATCCGTGGCTGTGGGCACTGAGGCAACCATCTACAAGACTGTCTCCTCTCAGACAGATGAACCCGAAGCAGCTAAGAAGGTGCCACTCTCCATCCCAGTCAAGCCTACAAGTTCTACCTATGCTAGCATGAACCTACCTAAAACTTCCAGTGCTGGACGGGGGCTACACCACGGGAGCTCTCAGGCAGAAAATGGAGGAGAGGGCCAAACGCATCCACATGGTTCACATTCACCTGGTGTGTCCGCTACCTTGCCGACTGGGGTCAGTCCCCGCGTCCAGGCGGCCCGTTACAAATTTCAACCCTCTGCCTCAGAGCAGGACCAAAATGGAAACGCAAACCAGAGCCCCCCTTCCCGCGACCTGTCCCCCACAAATCGAGACAACTTTGCAGCCAAACAGCAGGCTCGCCACACAGTCACACAGGTTCTCTCCCGCTTCACAAGCCCTCCAGCAGGGGGACCCCCTGCAGCCCTTCGGCCTGGTTTGCCACACTCCACATCTGAGGGGGGACCCTTCACAGGGCGTTTAGGCCACCCCCAGATAGGCCTTAAATCACCAACTGTTGCCCGCATCGACAGGGGTAACCCACCCCCCATCCCACCAAAAAAACCAGGACTGTCCCAGACACCATCCCCTCCACACCCACCAATCAAAGTAGTAGGTGAAGCCAGCAGGTCCCCAGGAACAGGACTGGGGGTGGGCCTTGCCAAATCAACTGCCACCCCTCAGCTTCCTCCAAAGCCCTCCTTAGATTTGGGCAGTACAGTCCCAGCCTTGACTGCGTCACAGGTGGGTGCTTCCAGTACTGGCTGGCCATGGGGGCAGCAGCCGACAGCAGCATGTGTGGAATGTCCCCCTGTCACCACCTCCTCCACAGCTACCATTGTCATTAGTCCCTCCATAAACCCACCTAGTCTACCGTCCCATAGCCCCCAGCACCCGGGCAGCACACTGGCAGCAGCATCAGGTAAAAGGGTGCTCTGTTCTTCACCCTTACTTTCACTGCTTCTCCTTTCTACTCCCGTCCTTTTCCATTGTTGATGTATTTCTAAGTAAGTCCTAGCAGAGGAGGACATAGACTTGGAGTAGCCAAGAGAGGAGTATTCATACTCTACTTAGGGTTACCTGCCGGTTGAAACACAGTGCTTCAACATAAACAAAATAAGAGCATTTGTACGATTCTTGAGGGCACCTATCCATGTCTGGACAGTTTTTTGACCAAAGCACTTGTAGATACAAATAGGTCAGGTTGACCCTCTCTTGACGATGCAGGTCTCTAGGGGTCTTTCCTGTAACCCATTCTGAAGCTGATGCCAGAAGCTGCTCTTTCCCCTTTCCTCCCATTGACCTACAGCATGGTTCTGCCTCTCCTGTGTTCCACCACTAACCATTTCCCACAATGTATTTAACTAACCGCTCCACTGTGTTCATGCTGCCATCTGTTTCTTTGTTTGACCAACTTGTGAATGAGGTATTGTTCCCTTCATTTTTTTAAACGTTTCATTCAATGGTTTCATAGACGTTTCTAGACAACTAACCAGATATAATTGTATTTGTCGTGACTTGCACTTGAATATTCATAAATAAATATGTCTCTGTGCATTGGTTCTGCACAATAGCAATTACTTCTACATCTGAGATATAACATCGATGTCTTTGTTTGAGAAGTATAAATTCTCATCTTAGAGCAGAGGTGTCCAATCCTGCTCCTGGAGTACCAATGTCCTGCAAAGTTTAGCTCCAACACACCTGTCTGAAAGTTTGTAGTGATCCTTAAGTCCTAGCTGATACAGTTAGAGCTACACTCTGCAGGACCGTAGACCTCCAAGAGCAGGGTTGGACACATCTGTCTTAGAATGAAATTCTACCCTCCTAATAGACCAGCTTAGATTAGCAGGAATGTACTTGCTGATCCGGCTGATTGTGACGATTTGGTGTTAGTCTACCTGGTTGCTGGTCAACCAGTATGGTAAAGTCTTTCTGGTTAAGCTAAATAAGAAGCCTGGTGGAGACACCTATACAACAACATCCTACATTGGGGACCAGCATCCAAGACGCAACATATGCTGGTCTTTTCAGCAGGGTAGTTCTAAAAGAGCTTTGACAGAGATGTCAGTTAGGTAGACTCGTGCATTGGTCTGTAAGCCAATTATGTGAGACAGCTCCAATTGTAGTTAGATTTCCCCTTGGAAACAGAAGCTTTAGAGTTCTCTCATATTTTGAAATACCACCCTGTCCCTGCAGGCCTCTCCATAGCTCACTGAGAACACCAAAGAAAAACAATTGTAACACCATTGAAGGCAGAGCAAGTATTCCAGCAGAGTCTTTTCTTCAATGTCACTAGAGACTAATCCATAGGGTAGCTCTGAAAGATGTCGGTAGCTAGCTGTCATCGCTAAATGCTAAAAATTAGCACTTTTCTCCTTCTCTCTGCAGCCACTCAGCCATGGCAGTTCTCTGAGGCTCCTCTGCTCTCTTTGCCGTCCATTTTAACCCAGAAAAGAGCCAATAATCTTATGCTTTCCACTGGACCTCAATGAAACAGACTATCTCTCTCTCTCTCTTCCAACTCCCTCCACTAACCAAGATAAACAGAGAATCCCTAGAGACAAAGCTATTTACAAACATGCTTTAGCATTAGCACTCAGATACTAGACTAGTTACATCCACACTGCAAGTTGAGTTATTTGAATATACAAGTACATACAGGTACCATTTTGCCAGTAGTATCTGTGCTTTGTACTCTGTGCTTTCAAATTTCATCTGTTTCTCTGCTGTAGTTTCCATATTTCTAACTGTCTAATTGACACGTCTCACACAATCATCACCATGTTTAGAGTGTTTCAGTTTGACTGACACAATTTATGATGCGTGACTTTCATTAATGTACCATAAACCGCCTGCTGCCTGATTTGATTTATCCAGTTGTGTTGTCTTTTATTTGATTTGTTTTTAGCCTTACCTAAAAACAGATGATGTTGACTTGAGCGTTTGAAAAATAATCTGATTTGTGTGATAGAGGGTGTGGATTGCAGATACACGCTCTAGAATAATACACTTCCAATGTTGTGCCAAAATGTGTACATCACATAAACATTTATCCTTTGTTTTAACCGAATTTGGCTTACTTCTCATTTCCTCTTGAAAACAAATTTTGTACGTCCATCTCTCTGGGGAGTAATTTGGTTACTGAACTACAAAATACTCACTGCGCCAGTGGCAGTGGCATTAAATTATTTCTGAATGATAAATGGAGTCGTTCTTCTGGATAATGTTTTGGTTCAGGGAGCACATTTTGACACAACACAAGCACCCTGCCTCACTAGTTACTGCTGTTGCTTGAACCCTCCCAGGCTGGTGTCCCTCCATAGTCCCCTCGCTAACCTGCGGTGACCCCGTCCCCCTGGATGACGGGCAAACCCTTCTCCTCCAAGCTGCTTCCCAGGGAAATGTCACTTTATTGTCTATGCTGCTTAACCAAGATCCACTATTGGATATTCATCATCGTCAACATGAATTAACCTCTGCCTTGATCTCTGCTGCTCTTAATGGACACACAGGTATGTGCTGGGGAGATTAGCATTTGTTTGCATAAAAATGATTGTATTTTACTAGCATTGTGCTTTTGTCTTGTGTACATATACACAGTGCAAATATATACAGTATATTAATATGTAAATAATGTATTTATGTCTCTTCTATAGACTGCTTAAATCTGCTGCTGACTTCAGGGGCATCTGCTGAAGCTGCCGATGAAACAGGATTTACGCCGTTACATGCCGCTGCTGAAAATGATCACCATGGGTGAGTCCTCTGTTCTCCTTTGCTGTTTTAACTCTTTTATTGTGTTTTAAAGGACAGCGACTTTTGCACATCTTATGGCACTGTTATTAAAAGCCAAAATTTTAGACTGGACAGTTCTTTTAAAGCCATATGTACCAGGCATGTTTTAAAACACTTGCTTTGATGCAGTGAATGATTGACTTTTGAGTAGATGGCACTTTGACACTGTTGTCCATGACGCATCAAGACGGATTAGTGCTTTAAATAAATGTGATGTAGTCACATGACTACTGCAGCAAGTGGTTTGAGTAACTGCTGCCCGGTTGTGATCAAATTAACAAAATCGGATGGTAGTGCCGGGTGTAACCAGGGTCTACAATATCTAGATAGTTTTGTCTCTGATGTGTTTCTCTATGCAATGATACCAATTCCAGCCTCTCTTTCATTGGTAGGTGTGTGAAAGCTCTTGTAAAGTGTGGAGCTGATTTGGAGAAGGAATGTTCGCAGGGAAGGACCCCTCTGTACCTGTCCTGTGAACAGGGACATGTGGAGTGTGTGAAAGTCTTGCTAGATGCAGGAGCAGACCGTTCACATGTCACGACTGTGAGTTTTCAGTTCCGCGCTGACACCATTGTCTCTCAAATGTCAATTACATTCTGCGTTCCTAAACACGTTAGGAAATACTGGCCCTCTGTTCATCTCCATGGTTACCTTAACAGTTGAGCGTGGGTATTTTGCTGTCTATGTGTTGCTCAGAATGTAATTACGGTCCCTATTTTAGAAACACTTTATTATGCCCTGGATGTTTTCTCAGTTTGCTCTTATTTACTGGGCTGAAAAAATCCCCAAAATATCCTGGGAAATTCTTTAGGTCTCAATTAAGGTTGTTTTCTGTTTTTATATTTGCAGGTTGGTCCATATTGCGTGTGTTTGTATTTTTTTTAGATCTGTTTTGTTGTAAGTATGTGTATATCTGTTTTTAGTGCACTTAAGTGTTTGTTGTTTTCAGGACAACTGCACGGCTCTGCACGCCGCTGTCAGTTCAGGTCATGTGGGCCCTCTGAAGCTCCTGCTGCACCACCCATCACCTGAACCAGACCTGGGTCTCCCTGCATCTCCTCCAGACTCCAATCCGGAGCTCCAACACCCTGGCATAAACAAGGCCAGTCACATCCTCAACCACAGTAACCAGGATGGCTGGACTGCTGCCCATATTGCTGCATCCAGGGGCTACAAGGTGACATGTTTGATGCCAAGTACACTGTTTCACACAGGATAAGAAGGGTTAGAAGTGGCTAATAACACGATAGTGCCTTGAATGCTTACATGTCTCCTGCATTACAGAAATGCCTGGAGGTTTTGTGTAACCACAGTCAACAGGACATGGAGAAGAGGGACAAATGCAATCGCACCATACATGATGTTGCCACAGATGACTGCAAAGATCTACTAGAGAATCTGGGTGAGTATATTTTAAGCGATAGAACTTTGTACAAATGCGATAGTGTGGCAGGTTTAGCCACCATGTGATAGATGGCTTAAGCGACCACAGACTTAACCCTTAACTTTTGCTTCCTGCCTTACTTTAGACTTGTACACAGTGGTCGTACAGGTGCTCATGGGCTCACTGGAGCGTCTTTGCCCTGTGGATCTCCTGGAGGATGGATGCACTGTCGGCAAAGTTACAATTCAGCGCAATACCAGTTGGGAAGAGTTAACAGGAAGCTTGAGTTACCTGCTGACCAATCACCTCCAGCAAATTTGTGGGAGGTGGGAACTGCAGGAAGCTCTGAGTAGAGCAGACACTTTGGGCCTCTCTACTAACAGCATGGCCTCTGTGATTATAGGTAAACACATATACATCTTACAGTATGACTAGCTACTTGCCAAGAAATTTAGATGAACGTGTCCATTTTACTTGATTCTCTCTATAACAGGAGTGCCCAATCCTGTTCCTGGAGATCTACCTACCTGCAGATTCAACCCTGATCCAACACACCTGTCTATAATTATCAAGTGCGCCTGAAGATCTTAATTAGCTGGTTCAGTTGTGTTTGATCAGGGTTGTAGTTGAACTTTGCAGGAACCTGAATCCAGGAACAGGATTGGGCTCCCCTACTCTGTAACATGAGCATGTGTTGTGTTTAGCACATAATATACTGTTATCATAATAATAATATAACCA
Organism: Gobio gobio; assembly: GCF_949357685.1. NCBI lineage: Eukaryota > Metazoa > Chordata > Actinopteri > Cypriniformes > Gobionidae > Gobio > Gobio gobio. The sequence continues at coordinate 44,451,385 of NC_137115.1, read as the reverse complement.
TCTCATGAACATTTAAGAAATGTACAGATCATATTTCACCTCGAAACCAAGAAATAATACAAATAAACTACCCTTCATAAGTTACCCAGTCAGTAATTTTTTTGTATTTTTTTTGTAAATGTATCAAATATAAATCTTTTGTAACAATGTAAATAGCTTTACAGTAACTTTTGATCAACTTAATCCATCCTTGCTGAAATAAGTAATGCATTTCTTTAATGAAAAATAAAAAATGTTGCTGACCCCAAATTTTTGATCAGTAGTGTATATAATTTATATATACCCTATATATAAAAAAAATCACATTTGTATTACTGTAATCCATATACACACACACACACACACACACACACACACACACACACACACACACACACACACACACACACACACACACACACACACACACACACACACACACACACACACACACACACACATAGTAGTAGTAGTAGTATATATATATTACTATGTCCAAACAGAATGATATTCATTACTGATTTCTATTTAATTTCTATTTCTATTATTTTTTTATGGTAATTTTCAAAAAATATGAATGGTCCTAAAACTGCCTTTCTCTTTATGCAAAGTATAATTTCTTGTTTTTCCGCTTATTTTTTTCTCAATTTGTTTTGATTTTGATGTGAAATATATGACCTGAACATTTCTTGGTTATATTCACCTCTCACTGTATTCACCCCTTGTATCTGTTTTGATTTTGATTTTGATGTGAATTATGACCTGAACATTTTTGGTGATATTCACCCCTTCACTGACATGTTTGAATGCACAGTGCAGAAGCAGCCATGATCGTTTCATGATTGAAATGCAACCTATAGCGTAGCGAGACGTTTGCAATGGCTATTCTCGGATGACCCCTGAACAGCTGCTGCGCTTCCTGAATTGCCCTTGGTTACTGTTCAAGTTTTAATTTCCCCACCTCAGCTCTTTTAAACTCTTGTTGTCATAGAAGCAGGAAAAAAGAGACGGCCAAAGAGCACAATATGTGTTACATATCAAATATATCTGTCACTAGTATGATTTGTGATATTAAAACTTCTGAATATAGACCTGATCACCACACACATTCGCACAAATATGCTATTATTTACATGTGTAGGCTCTTTAGTAGTTATTCTGACACTAGCTCTAGTGAGCATGAATTTAATCTGGCTTTTGTCTTGGGTGTTGTCCAACACCACACTGGGCCAAGTAGGGAAGGACGTGCGACAGGGGTCTAACTCCGCTCGGCTCGACCCGAGGGTTGTCATGCAGGGCTGCTGAAAATAAACTAGCCTTCTCTAAGTTCTCACCTATCTCTTTCACACCCCTCTGGCCTTCTCCCTCTCTCTTTTGCACTCTTTCTCTCACCACTTCTTTTTTTTGTTTACACTCAACTCCCCCCTTAAGACAAGATGTTTCTAAACACCAAGAGCAGATGTCAAAATGAAGCGATTTGGCCTACAGAGAACAACTTGATGACTATCTACTCTTCCAGACATAAAACATGAGGAGACTGACAGAGGAAAGAGAGAGGAGGATAAAAGCTAATTTATCATGGGTCTTAAGTTTGAAAAACAGTAGATGAAAACTGCTCCCATGCCAGTAAAGATTATACATCCGTGTCTTTCACCATAAGCGGACACATACATCTAGCAAATCTATCCCTCTTTCCTTAATGAGTTTTCTCGTTCAGGTGATAGTGTCTGGCTGCCGGGGCAGGAACTGGCCCAGTCTCCTTGGGACCTCATTCGGAAGCGCCTGAGTCAACGTATTACCATTCATCTTAAAGGTGAGCCTTGCAGTCGTTTCATTTAGATTTACTATTTCACACCTCATACATAAGCAGTATATATTCATTTTGGCACCCATATTAACAGCTTACACTAAAAATTCACAGGTACACCTAACATTTTAAAATAGACAATAGTTATTGAAAAAAAAATTTGAGCCGAAGAGACTTCTTTATCTTACCCTAATATGCTGATTTGGTCCTCAAGAAACATTTCTTATTACTATTTTAGTGTTAAATAACATTATTAAAATATATTAAAAATATAAATATAAAAAAATATAAAAAATATTTTTGTGGAAGCCTTAAAGGATTAGTTCACTTCAAAATGAAAATTTCCTGATATTTTACTCACCCCCATCTCATCCAAAATGTTCATGTCATTCTTTCTTCAGTCGAAGAGAAAATAAATTTTCCATGACTTCCATGACACACCATTGACTTCCATGACAACCAAAATGTTGAAGGTCCAAATCAATGTAGTTTCAAAGGGCTTCGATGGGCTTCAGAGGCTCTGCACGATCCCAGACGAGGAATAGGGTCTAGCGAAACCAACGGTCATTTAAAAAATAAAAATGAATATACTTTTTTAACCTAAATTGCTCATATTGCTTGGCTCACCAGTGATTGCGCAATCACGTCGAAAACGTCACACTAGACGTAGGCAGAAGTACTGTCCCCATGTTTACAAAGCGCACATGCGAAGACTAATACAAACGACCTTTAGCAAAAAAAAGGTAAAACAACGATGTCGGATGATTTTGAGGTTGAAGATGGAGTGTTTTTTGGTAAAGGGCGTTTGTATTAGTCCTCGCACGTTTGCTTGGGGCGGCACTTCCGCCTACGTCTAGTGTGACGTTTTCGACGTGATTGCGCAATCACAGCGCAACTGCGCAAGATGAGCAATTTAGGTTAAAAAGTATATTCATTTTTTTTTATTTATTTAAATGGCCGATGGTTTTGCTAGATAAGACCCTATTCCTCGTCTGGAATCGTGCAGAGCCTCTGAAGCCCATCGAAGCCCTTTGAAATTGCATTGATTTGGACCTTCAACATTTTGGTTGTCATGGAAGTCAATGGTGTGTCATGGAAGTCCTGGAATGTTTTCCTCAAAAAACGTATTTTCTTTTCGACTGAAGAAAGAAAGACATGAACATCTTGGATGAGATGGGGGTGAGTAAAATATCAGGAAATTTTCATTTTGAAGTTAACTAATCCTTTAATGCATTAAAGGGATAGTTCACCCAAAAATGAAAATTCTGTCATCATTTACTCACCCTGAAGTTGTTCCAAACCTGTATGAGTTTCTTTGTTCTGATGAACACAAAAGAAGATATTTAGAAGAATTTTTGTAACCAAGCAGATAGAGCAACCATTGACTACCATAGTATTTTTTTCCCTACTATGGTAGTCAATGGTTGCTCTCGCTGCTTGATTACAAACATTCTTCAAAATATCTTCTTTTGTGTTCAGCAGAACGAAGAAACTCATACAGGTTTGGAACAACTTGAGAGTGAGTAAATGATGACAGAATTTTCATTTTTGGGTGAACTATCCCTTTAATGAATAGAAAGTTCAAAAGAACAACATTTATTTGAAATATATTATTTTATTTAGCAAACAAAGTAAATGTCTTTACTGTCACTTTTGATCAGTTTATTTCAAAGTATTAATTTTGATTTAAAAAAATTAATCTTACTGACCTCAAACGTTTGAACGATAGTGTATTAATGCATTACATTCTACATGGTATAACTTGCTAAACTTGAAGTGTTAAAAATGATTTCTTTATGTAGAAATTAACATTAAATTAGATTTAAAGTATTATTCATCATGTTCATAGTTCATATGTATGCATTAACTAAAGAAATTGAACCTCATTGTGAAGTGTTGCCTCATATTTCATAAAATTATCAGAGATTCTCTTGGTAAAGCAGAAAGATAAACTATGCCTATGATAGAAAGAAGCAGCCGATCTCTTGGGTTTCCACACTTTAATGAATAGCCATGCTGTGCTCCCTGTCATCACATGACCATGATGTTTAGCTGGGCTCCAGAATATTCCATCTCATGCAACGGCACGTCAAAACAAATCCATGAAGCCCTCGCTCAAATCCATTTCACGCAGATCTCCTGGTCTTCCATGTCCTCTGTGTGTTGTGCTCTTTGATATACCGTGTAGGTTTGATTTATGTCTCATGGTTGCTATAATTTTGCTTTCTGTCAGGCCTGTCAGAGTGCACTCTGGACGAGATGACGTACGACTCCCTGATCCCTCTACAGCTGCTGCAGAACTATGTCCGCCTGGTACGCTGACTCACTCTCCGCGTCAAAGAGAGTTTTTTAGCATGTCCGAGTTACGCTGGATGATCTTTAAAGTTTAGATGAAGAGTTCTGAGAGGGAATAAAGTCCTTATAATACCTTGGGACCAAAACAAAATCCTTTGAGCCTCCACCACCAGTTCGGCACCTTGGGGCAACAGATACTATTTGTAATTATGTTGTAATAGAAGATACATGCAGTGCAACAAGCAGTAACTTAAGACAACAAAACACCCTCCAAGACACACTTGAGTAATCAAGCCTGCATGAAGGCATGCATAAATAAAATATTTGGCATGGATGATAAAATGAGCCTTGTCTAGATGAATAATACATGTGCTGTTGTTCATGATATTTTCCAGTCTTGATAAACTCGATTGTTTTTTTGTTTGTGGTCAGGTGGAACAGTACCATAATGTAATCTTCCATGGGCTGGAGGGCAGCTTTCAGGAGTACATCGCCAACCAGATCTCTCATTATATCAAGGTAATTATTATCAATTGTTTAAAATATTTATATTTTACATTTCATCCAAAAACAAATAAATGCATTTTTGTTCATTTAAACATGTTTTTTTGAACATATAACAATTGGGCAACACTTTACAATAAGGTTTAATTCGTTAACATTAGTTAATGTATTAAAGGGATAGTTCACCCAAAAAAATATTTTTTCTCAGTGATTGATGATATTTACACTAAGTGCAAATAGCTGTAGATGCTTTTAACTAAGTGAAATAGCATACTAAATGAAAATAGTGATATATTCTATTTACACCATGTAAAAGTAGTTATTTGCAATATGTGTAAATAGTAATTAGATGCTATTTATACTTTATTTTGACAGATACATACTATTTGTACCTCAGTATGTTGTACATAAACAGGATGTAATAATGTAAATGATTATATTTATTAAAATTATTAAATGGATGCTGCCTTAATGGAACAATAAAAGCCCTCGCTAACCCTACCCAATAAATGCTTTTATTATTATTAAACATTTAGTTAGGAACTTTATTTCCATTTTTAGAAAATTTTCTTAATTTTTATTGAAAGTAAATGTCTTTCCGATGTGATATGTGATAGGAAAAGAGAGAAGAGCGATCTCTGCAAAAGGCGGATTCGAACCCGGGTCGATCGCGTCAAAACCTAGATCTTTAAGCCTTATGCTTTACTGACTACGCCACTGAAAAAGTTTATATATGCCTGTTACATTTTTTATCTTGGTTTTCCCAAACAGGCATTGTTAGGCCAACAGTGCACGCTATTTGCACTTGGTGTAAATAGACACTCCGAAATGAAAATTACCCTATGATTTACTCACTCTCAAGCCATCCTAGGTATATATGACATTCTTCTTTCAGACTAATACAATCAGAGTTATATTAAAAAATATTCTGGCTCATCCAAGCTTTATAATGACAGTGAATGGCAGCCCAAAAAAGTGCATCCATCCATTATAAAAGTAATCATTAAAAAAGTAATAATGTCAACTAATTGAACCGTATTGTAAAGTGTTACCAACAATTTTGAACAATAAGGATATACATAAAAAAGTACATTGATACACTTTATGAAATCTATACACATTCACTACATTAAATTAATAAAAAGTGACAGTTTATAATAAAACTTTATATTCAAAGAATCAAAGAATCCTGAAAAAAAATGATCATGGTTTCCACAAAAACATGAAGCAGCAACTTTTCAGTTAATAATTAGAAATGTTTCTTGAGCACCAAATCAGCATATTTGAATGATTGTGTGACTGAAGATTTTTCACAATATTACCATACTATTTTACTGTGTATTTGTTAAAATAAATCTTAGTGAAGATCAATCTTATTTCCGTAATAATGTAACATATTTTTGAGTGCAACATGTTATTCACAGAGGAAAAAAATGTAGGAATGGGCCGGAAGGTGTTTTTTGATTTCATGTTGACTTAAAGGGTTAGTTCACCCAAAAATGAAATTTCTTCCATTAATGACTCACCCCAATGTTGTTCCACACCCGTAAGACCTCCGTTCATCCTCGGAACACAGTTTAAGATATTTTAGATTTAGTCAGAGGGCTTTCAGTCCTGTGAATGTAAGTGTATCCACACTTTGCTGTCCACGTCCAGAAAGGTAATGAAAACATCATCAAAGTAGTCCATATGTGACATCATTTGGTTAGTTAGACTCTTTTGAAGCGTCGACAATACATTTTGGTCCAAAAATAACAAAAACTAAGACTTTATTAAGCATTGTCTTCTCTTCCGGTTTAGTTTGAATCCGCGTTCACGACGCCACAGTGACGCTGCTGACGTAAGACGCTGTGACGTGTTATCTGGTGCGACAGAGCTTCGTTTGTAGCCTGAGGGAGACGCACGCTGTAAACAAAACAACCATCGCAAAAAAAAAAAATATATAGCAATACAAACAATGTAGAACAGCTTGTGTACAGCATGCACAAGACAAAACCGGATTCAAACAAAACCGGAAGAGAAGACAATGCTTAATAAAGTCTTAGTTTTTGTTATTTTTGGACCAAAATGTATTGTCGACGCTTCAAAAGAGTCTAACTAACCAAATGATGTCACATATGGACTACTTTGATGATGTTTTCATTACCTTTCTGGGCGTGGACAGCAAAGTGTGCATACACTTACATTCACAGGACTGAAAGCCCTCTGACTAAATCTAAAATATCTTAAACTGTGTTCCGAGGATGAACGGAGGTCTTACGGGTGTGGAACAACATTGGGGTGAGTCATTAATGGAAGAAATTTCATTTTTGGGTGAACTAACCCTTTAAGAGCGTCACAAATTTATGAACATTAAGTAAAAGTTAAGGATGAGCTAAATCTCCAAATAATCTCTGAATCTCAGTTTGTCTCATGTATTGTGGACATCCATCTGTACTAGTCATGATGTTTATGATGCACCTGTTGTGTTTTCGCAGCACAGGCAGGAGGCCCAGGGGATTGGCTGTGATGTCGTCAGGGTGGAGATAGATGAGAGTCTATCAAAAGAGCACCTGCTGGAGATCTTCATCAACTGTGGTAAGAGCCTCTTCCATCAAGCAGAGCTCTGTCGGGGAGTCGCATATCTCAGGTGATGATGTAGAGGAAGAAGATATCAGACCCATAGAAACAAGATCAAAATGAGCAAGAATCTTGAATTTCCACGAAGTTTATTCTGTGTTGAATCTGAAATGCTCAGAAATTACTAGGAGGTTTTATTGCGAAACGCCGTCTATGATTTTTTTTTAAATACAAATCTAGGTTACGGTGAGGCACTTGCAGTGGAAGTGAATGTGGCACATTTGTAAATGTTATTGTATAGTAACAAAATGCAAACAAAATGTCTGTTAACATGATGGTGAAAAATCACTCATTAACCTTTAATGTGTAAAGTTATATCACATTTTACATCTATTGCCATGGCCATAAAACAACCAACTTAACAGCTCAAACAATGTATGTTTTAACAGGAGAATGAATGTAACTGCTTTTATGAAATGATGAGCTTCTGCTGTGCATCACAATAACCTTGATTTGTGCACAGTATTTTTGTGGTCATCAGCATTATATGTTGTAATGCTGTTAAATGGGGGTTTTTTAACTTGTATTGAACCCAAAATATTCCTATACTTTGAATTTAGTGGTATGTCTGGTATTGATTGGGTTGTGTTGTGTATCAGGGTTCCTGGTGTCTTTGCATGAAGCCAGCGCTGGGCGGTGTGTTGTGGCGGTTCTTGAGGGTCTGGAGAGAGCCCACTCTCTCAGCCACATCCTGGGAGACCTGTGTGAAGCCCTGGAGAACCGAGGATCTGTCTATTCCCTCTCCCTCAACCATGGTGAGATGCATTCATACAGATGTAGCAGAGCAGGAACAGTCAATGTACCTGAAATAGCATTTCGGTTCAACTCTTTTCTCCTTATGTTGATGGGCAGGTCACAATGGGCTTTACTATTTCCGTGAAGGGAGCTTTTTGATTGGCACGCTGGCTAAGCCTCGCCTGCAGGGTGCTGAGCTACGATTACAGCAGCACTTCCGCTGGGTTCAGCTGCGCTGGGACACAGAGCCCCTCAATGGCATGCTGGGACGTCATCTCCGCAGAAAACTCCTCCACAAGGTCAGCCCTGCTCATTATCTAATGAGCTGGAGGGAAGACCACCAAAATAGCTGTTCAGCTCTAAATTTAGTCGAGATCGTTTAGTACAGTGGTTCTCAACTGGTTTTGCCATGGGACTCACAGTTCCCCATGGTCATGACGCCAAGACCCAAATTTTTAGGAATTTGAACTAAGCTAATTTATTGCTCACTATATTGCCAAAAGTTTTGGGACGCCTACCTTTACATGCACATGAACTTTAATGACACCCCATTCTTAATCCGTAGGGTTTAATATGGAGTTGGCCCACCCTTTGCAGCTATAACAGCTTCAACTCTTCTGGAACTAATGGGCCAAGCCCAACCCCTGAAAAACAACCCCACACCATAATCCCCCCTCCACCAAGCTTTACACTTGGCACAATACCGGCAAGTACCGTGCTCCTGGCAACCGCCAAACCCAGACTCGTCCATCGGATTGTCAGACATAGAAGCGTGATTCGTCACTCCAGAGAACACGTCTCCACTGCTCTAGAGTCCAGTGGTGGCGTGCTTTACACCACTGCATCCGACGCTTTGCATTGCACTTGGTGATGTAAGGCTTGTATGCAGCTGCTCGGCCATGGAAACCCATTTCATGAAGCTCTCTACACTGTTCTTGAGCTAATCTGAAGGCCATATGAAGTCTGGAGGTCCCTAGCTATTGACTCTGCAGAAAGTTGGCGACTTCTGTGCACTGTGCGCCTCGGCATGCGCTGACCCCGCTCTGTGATTTTACGAGTTGCTGTTGTTCCCAATTGCTTCCACTTTGTTATAATACCACTAACAGTTGACCGTAGAATATTTAGTAGAGAGGAAATTTCACGAATGGACCCATTCTTTCACAAATGTTTGTAGAAGCGTCTGCAAGCCTAGGTGCTTATTTTATTCACCATGGAAGTGATTGGAACACCTGAATTCAATGATTTGGAGGGGTCTCCCAATACTTTTGGCAATATAGTGTACACACAAGTACTGTCCCTCTTTAAAGCTATTAAATAGCAGCCCCAAACTAGTATAAATACAATAAAGTTAGTAAGTTGGTATGAGCATTAACTATTAATAAAACGAATAGACTGATCCTGATGAATAGAATGAACATCACACCCGCTTGCTAATTCTTCCCAGCAAACAATTAATTTCATGGTAATTTCATGACTTACTAAATGTAAATATGACATTGCATGCTTGTGATTTAATTTGCTCTTTGTATACAGTGAAGTGATATATAGCGCACACCTCCACATTTGCATGTGCAATGAAAAGAGGGACGAAAATCACGTTTGAATAATGACATATAGCCTGACACTGAATCAGGACAATGCAGGGTTTTTCTCAAGCACTCTTTAACTGCATCTGACAGAAGTCAACAGCCTTCACAGCTTTTCAAAATAAAAGTCTTGCATACGAAAAACATTTACAATTACATTTTTTGTTGTTGTTGTTGATTCTTTTTGGCTCAACCTCAAAACGGTATTGCGACCGTATATTTAGTGTCGTTTAGATTGTTGTAGCATGTGACTGCTGAATTATTCATCAATCCGACAGCAGGGAATAACTTCATAACAATATTGATTTTATTTTTATTACATTCATTACTTTTGTTCACTTTTGGAGCACAGCATTTTTTTACAGTTACAAACAATGGAGAATTTTGAGTGAGCCATCCCTTTAACTTGAATTTTCTGTGTTTCTGCAGACTCGGGGCCAGTGCTGGACATCTGATGACCCCTTACACAAAGCTCTTTCTTGGGTGTGTTCAGTGTGGCACCAGCTCAACGCCTGTCTGTCGCGTCTGGGGACCTCGGAGGCCTTGTTGGGACCCTACATCTTCCTCTCCTGTCCTGTCAATCCAGAACAGACCCAAGCCATTCCAAAGTATGTCAATCTAGTGCTGTCATGATACTGGAATTAATATTAATATATAATAATATTTCCAAGACCATTGTAATACAACTGCCCTGTAAAAAAAAACAAAAAAAACAATGATATACGATACCAACTTTGAAATTAAACTTAACTATTCATGCAATTTTTTTGTAGTATTTCCTCTGACAGACAGTGTTTTATGTTAAAATTGGTCCATGTGTCTTTGTGTTTAGGTGGTTAGTGAGGCTTTGGAATGCAGTGATAGTTCCACGGGTCGAGGACGCTGTTATATCTAGAGTAACAGCCAAGCGCTCTCCCTCCCAACGACGGTGTCCCAACAACAAAAGTCTGAGCCCAGGTCAGAGAGCGGTTGTCAAAGCAGCTCTCAATATCCTTCTGAATAAGGCTGTGCTGCAAGGCTGCCCACTGCCCAGACCAGGTACAGCACCAGTGTTGGGGAACAGACTTAACTAAAAGATGCAACAAATGTGACTACATGTATCCGTAGCTTGACAGTAGCTCAGTTGATTTTACAATAATGCAGCTATTTCAGTACTGAGATACTTTTTCCAGCCACATTCAAAGTAGTCTCAGCCTCAGACGCCCACGGGCCGTTGGCTGAACGTCTGATGCATACTGTATAGCACACAAAATTGGAAAGACTTCAAGGAGTTTCGAAGTCGTCGTTTGATGGTTGAATTCTACAGGATTTCCGGGAGACGTGTGTCACGTTTTTTTACGAACAATTTGGAAACAAAGCCGTCGTGGTTCGAAAACCCCCTCATGGAACAAGAAAGCTGTCGTTTTCTATCTGTGACAATGAGCTTTTATCGGGATCAACTAAACATTGGATTTTTAAAATATGTGAAGTTCACAGCATAGACTCTTTAAAATACTAAGAGTTAATCTAAGAGTTTTGCACGCCGTTCTGTTATCGTAGGGACACCGACTTTACATTTTCACGCCCCCAAACATGAAGCTGAACAAAACGAACTGTGATTGTCAGACAGCCAATGAAATCTGGGCTGTCCTTGGCCAATAAAAACTGCTATGAAATCCAGACCTTCTACTGTCAATTTGAATGACTACAAGCTTTACTAACACTGACCATCAGCCATTAAAGGGGTTATATGTAAGAATTTTCTTGCATTAATCGATTTTTTTATTGCCAATGTTGGAGCGCCTTGTAACGAAACTTAAAAAACAAGACCTTCCCGACTTCCCATGTTGTCTATGAAAGCCTGTTGACTGATTTTTATGTGAAGAACTGGGAAGCTGGGAAAATCAAGAGGATGTGACGTTTACGCACGCTCCCGAGAGCCTCTCTTCCGTTATACGACACATGAAATGAATGCTTATACAATGTTCAGAATAATGCCAAAAGAGCCATTCTGTACTGTGATGTCAATGTGTCATGTAAAGAAAAATTATTCATTCAAACTATAGTCTCACATAGCCAGATCTATATAGTCTATAATCTCAAATATACTTTATAATCAAACTGTCATAACTGTAATTTTAATGACAGTCATCTGTCGGCATGATGCCGGTGAATTGCAGAGCTGGTGCTAACATCGACATCACTATGATCAGATGCTTTCTTAACTGCTGTTTTCTCACCACTGTTATTTTAGTTTATTTTGTTACTGAGAGGAAAGCGGTTGGCGCATATTGAAATATTCATCTAAACGTCTCAGCAGCGTGGACGGCGTCGGGATGTTCGTTAACAGTATATCTCTGCAAAGTTATTTCCAACTTCTTTTTACTTCTAAGTGAAGAATAAAAAAAGAACTTTGCCGTGAGTATATCGAGGCCTTGAATCACGCTCAGTCTCTTGTATGTCATGTCTGCTAGAGTGCGATCCAAGCGGCAACCTCCCCCAGTTTCTCTTGAAGCCAATATGGAAGTGACTTAAACTGCAATTCATCGACTGGCCGCTAGGGACAGGCTCCAGAAGGGAGCAGAATCTCATTGAGCCCCATGTTAAAATGCCCAGCTTTACAGCAGAAAAAAACAATTGTAGTTTTGGTCTATACAGCTAATTTTGCCCTTCATGACAACTGTGAGGGGGGTGAATTGTTTTATAACTCATTCGTTTACATTATATAAAGCCTTAAAGTCCTGCATAATTAAGGGCGTGGCCACTTTGAGTGACAGGTGGATTGTCATTTGTCTGCTGTCTGTTCACCTCAGCTCCACCCACGTCCCGCCTCTTCGCCCATTTTCAGTTATCCGGGTGTGACGCGCTGCTAAGATGGCAACGGCCAGCTCGACCCTACTTTACGCTTCAAAACTGCTCTTCAGAATCCTATGGGTGACGTCACTAACACTACGTCCATATTTTTTTTACAGTTTACGGTGCAAACATGAACAATAAGTTGCTGGCTGCAATTCACTTAATAGCCACCGGTGTCACTAAAAACAAGGGTTTTTGAATTCTACATATAGCCCCTTTAAATCTTTCAGTGCAATGGTTATTGGTGCTCACGTAAAACATTGTTCTTTTTTCTTTTGTTTTTCTTTTTGTTTGTGTGGTTAGAGATCGACAGGCTTCTACCAGAGTTCCAAGGAGGATGTTTCCCTCTTTCCAGCATTGGCTCTGCCTACAGGAAAGGTGGCCGAAAAGGACGTGATAATGGTGCTTGGAGACGAGCCAATACCAGTCCGCGGAAGAAAGGAAGCCCCGCCTCTGGGAGAAGCTCTAGCTGCTCCTTAAGAGAAGGTGAGGTGTAACTGATGACTCAGTAAATGCACCTCGCAAACTGCTTTTTTCCCATTTTGTTTCTAAAAAATTGTCTAAATAATCCATATTCTTTTATTCTTGTATAATAGGATCTCTGGCCAATTCAAGCACTCACTCAATGACTAATGTCAATCATGCAAGGTTGGTTTCCTATGTGTGTGCATGTGTTCGTACCACCAGCAGATGTCAGTGTTACTCAATGATTATGTGTGGATGTTCCTGCAGACTCGGTGATGGAGTTGCTGTGGGTCTTTCTCTCTACTCTGATGATGAGACAGATCTCATCAGAGAACTCCAGACCATGTGCTCTAGCAAATCTGAGCCAGACATAAGCAAGGTAATAGACATTCATACGCACTGTTCAAAAGTTTGGGGTCGATAAGACTTAATTTTTACTTGCGTTAAAGGAGGATCTCAAGCCATATATGGCGACCAGTTTATCATATACTCTTGGGCCAGCAAGAAACAACCCAGAACACCCTAGAAACTGCATAGCAATAAGCTAAACAGCACTAGCTATCAAATAGCAACATCTGCAACACCCTACTGTAACATTGTGGTTGTGAATTTTGCATGTACAAGCAGCAAATGTGAAAAATATAGTTAGTCACTATTGGTATTTATTTGTTGATTTTACATTCATTTTACAAAGCAGTGGTTTAATCCTTTAGTCTGAGGTTTAGTCTGTCATCTACAAAAAAAGTCAGCTTGTGCTTCTCTCAGAGACTTTCTGTTCAAGCTACACACACAAACAGTCTGGCACAGTAAAGCACATGGCCTTGCAGTTTCTAGGAATTGACAAGCTGTGTTCATTTCCTCTTTTACCTGGTACAGATCGCTCTCTTTAAAGAGGACTTCATCATGCTTCCAGACTCGAGTCCGCCCACTCCTCTGAGGAGTGATGGTGAGGTCACGCAGCCCCAAACACTCCCTGTTACAACAGACAGCGCCGTGGATATGACCCATCCTCCACCACAGAAGGCAAGCCTTTGATAAAACGCCATTGCTCTGTTCCAAAGCCTACTGAGACACCTACATAGGTAGCATCCTTCTAAGGCATCATCCTAACTGTCATGGAACCTTATAAATAATCAGTTTGGACTCTACATAGAGTGCACAGATAAGGGCTTTTCACACTGCGCTTATCCCCGGGTTATCCCCGCTTTTAACTCAAGGTAAAGGAATGTTCCACGTTTTTAGAATGCTGTGTCACGTGCGAGATGCTGAAAAAGATGTGAGCACAATGGTTTAAAGACATCCGTCTAGCACATGCATTGAAAAAACATGTAAAAGTAGCGCAGTGGAATGGAAAAATGCATTTTAACCCTTTAGATTGTTATGGCTAGATGTTTAGCAGCTGATAACCATCAGCATGCCTCATATTCATGTGATTTGGACAGTCACAGAAACGCAGCACAGTGCATGTGGTACAGTAGTTTCATAATATTCATATTTTCAGAATAACATGAGCTGACTGGAATGGAGAAAGTGATCAGTGTGATTGATATTCAAAATGGTAAGCAAGTGCCGCTTTGTTTACAGGTTGTATATCTGCAGTCCTAGTTACGGTTTCCCTTTTTAAATGGCGAAAATAGACTACTGATACCTGCTGATGTAGACAGATATCTACTTACATGCAGACGCAGACTAAGACTAGTCTAAGCAGTTAATGCAACCGGCCACAGGATTAAAGGTTTAGTTCACCCAAAAATGACATTTCTGTCATTAATTACTCACCTTCATTTCGCTCCAAACCCGTAAGACCTTTGTTCATCTTCAGAACACAAATTAAGATATTTTTTATCAAATCCGACAGCTCTCTGACCCCTCCACACGTTCAAGGCCCAGAAAGGAAGTAAGTCATCATTAAAATAGTCCATGTGACTACAGTGGTTCAACCTTAATATTATGAAGCGATGAGAAAACTTTTAGTGCCCAAAAAACAAACAAAAATAACGACTTTATTCAACAATTTCGTCTCCTACGCAGTTTATGTTGTAAATAATGCAGCGCTTTCAAGTTCTACGGCAGCCGATTCCGTTCACGTGAGCACCACAACGCTTGTGTGTGACGATGACGCAGGAGCTGTACTGTTTTTACAACGTAAACTGCGTAGGAGTCTGACACAGGCTAGAACAAAATTGTTGAATAAAGTCGTTATTTTTGTTTGTTTTTTGCGCACTTAAAGTATTCTCATCACTTCATAACATTAAGGTTGAACCACTGTAGTCACATGGACTATTTTAGCAATGTCTTTACTACCTTTTTGGGCCTGTCTATGGAATGAACATTGGTTCAATGGAACATTGAATCATTGGTTCTTGTGGAAGCTTAAATGTGATGCGTAACACGAGAATGAACCTCATTGGTTCTTGCGGAAGCTCAAATGTGATGCGTAACACGAGAATGAACCTCATTGGTTCTTGCGGAAGCTCAAATGAGATGCGTAACACGAGAATGAACCTCATTGGTTCTTGCGGAAGCTCAAATGTGATGCGTAACACGAGAATGAACCTCATTGGTTCTTGCGGAAGCTCAAATGGGATGTGTAACACGAGAATGAACCTCATTGGTTCTTACGGAAGCTCAAATGGGTTGCGTAACACGAGAATGAACCTCATTGGTTCTTGCGGAAGCTCAAATGGGATGTGTAACACGAGAATGAACCTCATTGGTTCTTGCGGAAGCTCAAATGGGATGTGTAACACGAGAATGAACCTCATTGGTTCTTGCGGAAGCTCAAATGTGATGCATAACACGAGAACGAACCTCATCGGTTCTTGCGGAAGCTCAAATGTGATGCGTAACACGAGAATGAACCTCATTGGTTCTTGCGGAAGCTTAAATGTGATGCGTAACACGAGAATGAACCTCATTGGTTCTTGCGGAAGCTCAAATGTGATGCGTAACACGAGAATGAACCTCATTGGTTCTTGCGGAAGCTCAAATGGGATGTGTAACACGAGAATGAACCTCATTGGTTCTTGCGGAAGCTCAAATGGGATGTGTAACACGAGAATGAACCTCATTGGTTCTTGCGGAAGCTCAAATGGGATGCGTAAATGAGAATGAACCTCATTGGTTCTTGCGGAAGCTCAAATGTGATGCATAACACGAGAACGAACCTCATTGGTTCTTGCGGAAGCTCAAATGTGATGCGTAACACGAGAATGAACCTCATTGGTTCTTGCGGAAGCTCAAATGGGATGTGTAACACGAGAATGAACCTCATTGGTTCTTACGGAAGCTCAAATGGGTTGCGTAACACGAGAATGAACCTCATTGGTTCTTGCGGAAGCTCAAATGGGATGTGTAACACGAGAATGAACCTCATTGGTTCTTGCGGAAGCTCAAATGTGATGCATAACACGAGAACGAACCTCATCGGTTCTTGCGGAAGCTCAAATGTGATGCGTAACACGAGAATGAACCTCATTGGTTCTTGCGGAAGCTTAAATGTGATGCGTAACACGAGAATGAACCTCATTGGTTCTTGTGGAAGCTCAAATGGGATGCGTAACACGAGAATGAACCTCATTGGTTATTGCGGAAGCTTAAATGTGATGCGTAACACGAGAATGAACCTCATTGGTTCTTGCTGAAGCTCAAACGTGCTGCATAACATGAGAATGAACCTCATTGGTTCTTGTGGAAGCTCAAACGTGCTGCATAACATGAGAATGAACCTCATTGGTTCTTGTGGAAGCTCAAATGGGATGCGTAACATGAGAATGAACCTCATTGGTTCTTGTGGAAGCTCAAATGGGATGCGTAACATGAGAATGAACCTCATTGGTTCTTGCTGAAGCTCAAATGGGATGCGTAACACGAGAATGAACCTCATTGGTTCTTGCGGAAGCTCAAATGGGATGCGTAACTTATTGAAGTGTCAAAGTGGTAGTTGCATAGCCAATGGAGGGACAGAAATCTACCAGATTTCATTCAAATATTTTCTTTGGTTTTCCAACGAAAATCTTAAAGGTTTGGGAATGATATGAGGGTGAGTAAATGATGACAGAATTTTCATTTTTGGGTGAACTAACCCTTTAACGAAGACTTTAAAAATCCCTATGGGATGCTTCTGGATCCAAGGTCGCTGAAACAGTGCAGTTAGTATGTTGTTAAGCTAGAAGTGGGATGCTATAATAAACACAAAAATGTAGCACACTCAAATATTAAGTAAAAAAAATCTCCATTTTTCAAACTTTAGTTAGTGTGTAATGTTGCTGTTAGAGCATAAATAATACCTGTAAAATTATAAAGCTCAAAGTTCAATGCCAAGCGAGATATTTTATTTAACAGAAGTTCCCTTTCAAAGCCTACAGCGAACGGCCAGTTTGGACTACATCCTGGTACTTCCTGCTTTAATTACGTCAGTAGAACAGTTTGTTGACTAACCTCCGCCCACAAGAATACGCGAAAAAGGGGGCGTGGTCTTGTTGCTCACTCGTGGAGAAGAGGAAGTGTTGCGTTCGGTTCAGTTCGGTTGCGTTTGTCGCCATGTCGTCCAGACGCTGTTATTTTCATCCCGGAGTCAAATCACCTTTGTTTGGCCTTCAGGGGCTGTAGTTTGAGCGCGCTCATCTCTCCTTTATGGTAAGAGGCGTGACCTTCTCGGGCAACGTGTGCTAAGCTGCTGTCGAATCACAACACGGGAACCGCTGGCTCAATCAGAACTCGTTACGTATTTCTGAAGGAGGGACTTCATAGAACGAGGAAATTCTCAGGCCGTTTTGAGGACAGTGAAAACAGCGGTATACAGATAAGTAAATTGTGTGAAAAATACTGTTTTTTTTTACACATGAAACATGAACACGTTATATTGCACACTGTAAACACAATCAAAGCTTCAAAAAAACACGAAAAACGGGACCTTTAACTAGTTTTTTGTTTAACAGTTATCATACCTCATCCACCTTCTTGGATTTGCCTTAAAATGTTGCTTCTGTAGGTCGCTTGCTAGTCTTTGGAACAAAGCACATGTTTGAGGTAGAATCATCCTTTTATTTTTGGTCAAATATGTGTTTTTTTGTGCATTTCTTTGTCTATGAAAAGACTGACAGTGGTCACGCTTCTCCTCGGCGAGTGACGAGGCCCAGGTCGCATCTTCCCGTCCCCAGCAGCAGAGGAGCTCAGCAGGTGAACACCACCACCAGCAGCAGCAGCAGCAGCAGCAGCCCTAGCAGAGCCTCCACGAGCAGCAGAGCAAGGCAGCTCCCGCCCCACAACAACACCAACAACTTCTCTCAAGACCACATCTGGTTCCTGGACCCCAACTGTAATGAAAACTACAGTAACCATGGATAGACACCTCCCACTGCCCTCCCTTTGCCCTCTCTTTTGTGAAGTTAGGTTACTGGCAGCATTTTAGTATTTGTACATGTTGTCCATACTTGTTACAATATATTACATTGTGAACTTTGGGACCATAGTTTTAATATATTCAACTGTTTAAGTAAAGAACTTTGAGGAAAAAAAGAAAGATAAACTAACAGGAGAAAGACTGCTTGAACACTTTACAATTTGCCTTTTAGGTCAAATGTTTTGGATCAAAGTAAGAGCTGGTAGTCTTTTTGCTCTTTAGTATTTTCAATCAATCGTGTTTTATCATTAAATAAGTGAAAGGTGAGTTTTTAAAACTGTCGAAATCAGGGTTTTACCAAATATGTGTAAATAATAACTGGGAACTTAAATGTTGTATAGATTAGTGTGTGTGTGTGCGTGTGTGCGCGTGCGTGTGTGTGATCTAGCGCTTGTACATTGGAGGACTTTTGAAGGGAATATGAGAACTGTATATATTGTTTGTAATATTAAATTTTGGTTCATATTTTTTCACTCGTTTCCAAACAAACTGAATGTGGCAATAAGTACCGGCATTGCGAACACGGGATATTTTGTTTTTGTTCATTAAGCCATAATTAGTATTTTCAATTACTCTCATGCGTGCTCAGTGACTGCCTTGAACTTTGACCCCCTTTGTGTGAAACCCCAACTAAGAAATTGGAAGCGGCGTGCATTCATTTTCGTTTGTCTTATGTATTGAACATGTAGGATAAACAAGTATTCTTTTAAAGTCAGTATTGTTCATATGTACAGAAGAGATTATAGTCGACCTCTGATGTTTAACTGTATTATAGTTGTCGGATGAGGTTCAGAGAAATTGTCCTGTTTCCTCCAAGCACAACAATTAAAAATGCACTATCCTAGACATCAGCTCTTGGGTTTTCTTTCTCCACACAGCTAATGCTAAAATTGTGTATGTATGAAACCAAATCATTCAGCTGGAATCATAATCTTCAGCTAAGTTTTTGTGTCCTCTTCCCTGAAGCTTCTTAGCCTAGAAATCTAGACGTACCCTAGCCTAGCGGCAGCTAATCTAATTTGCATCCAGGGTAGTCTAGCAACTCTCCGTTGGCGTGCAAGCTGGAAAAACCAAACTCTGGTCAGGCCAATCACATCGTGTATAGAGTCGGTGGGCGGGCTTAACATAATGAAGGCAGAGTTGACAGTTCCGCGTGCTACTTGTAAACAAAGAAGCTGGAGAACAGCCTCTGGAAGACTTGGAGTTAAGCTTTTCTTTGAGGAAAGAACAAATAACAGCTCTGAAGTCATTCTTAAGAAAGGAAGATGTGTTCGGAATTTTGCCGACCGGATATGGCGAAAGTTTAATCTATCAACTAGCTCCGCTTCACCTTCTTCGCTGCTGTGGTTGGTTGTAGCGCTATCCTATTGCGTGCAGAGGGAATTTGACAACCGTTTATCCAGGCTAGAAGCTTTCCACCATAACACAAGATAAGAGCGGCATGGGGACAAAAAACAAGAGAAACGTATAGTCTTGAAAAATATATTTGTTTCACAGAAAAGTCCTATATATATTTACAAGTTCAAATAATCACTGTTTTTGCTTGTGCCTTTCCTAGTTCCATGACATTCCTAAAGAAATGAGAAAACCGAGTAATTGTTTTGCCATTTACATGATTCTGCACATTCAAAGGATCTCTGACGTGGTCATGATAATTTAATAAATTAAATGTTCAGAGAGAAATAAGAAAAGGAATACATTTGATATGATCAAAAAAAAAAGAACAGAGATGAATCACAAAAGTTGCATTATATTTCTTACAGTGTTCAATTATTCCTGGCCTCACAATGTCCCATTGTGAGAGGATATTGAGTACCTCCTGTGACATTAAGGACGAATACATATCTTTTCATTAACAAATGTCACATGTGTTCTGAAGATAGGTCATCCAATATAATGTACCGTTTGGAGACCTTTAGAAAGCATGATGTCTGTATGAAGTCCAGTTAGAGACGCTCAGAGGCGAGTGTCTTGGATATTGTCCTCTGCCTCCTCCTGTAGTGTCTGTGTAACAGAGCTTAGTTTGGATTGAGGGGTGCGCATGCTAGAATTCCGACGAGGGAAGAGTTTGAGGCGCTCGGCTTGACTTATGGCCTGCTTTAGATGACTGGTCTCGTTCAGAAGCTTCTGAATGGAATCGTAGGTCTTCACCTGACCCTTGTCCATCATCTGCAACAGAGATAGAGATAGATCTTTTTTTTACTCTGCTAAAACTCTTCACATTCTGATAGCAATCACTAAGTTAAGTGGTCTAAATGTATTTATAGGTAGGCTATATATATATCCTTCCACAGACGATGAAATGAAACAAAGTCCTTAGCTGTATATTTTGATACATCTGCGCACCCTGTTCGTGCAGACTTTAATGCTATGCAGAGTTAGCCAGACGTCAGACACGAGCACCATAACTGAAACAGCAGCCACCTTTTACAGTTCCTCTTGAACTAAAACAACCAGCTTATGCTGCATTCACGCTAAAACTACTGTAATTTGGAAGAAGTGGAAACCTGTGACGTTATACTCGGAGTGGTTCATGACTCGAATTTATACGTTTCAATGGCAACACTATCAACACCGAAATGTGTCAGGTGGTACAGGTCAGAGCTCTTTAAATTGTTTATGCTCATTATTATTGGAATGTTTTGTGCTTTGAGACATGAGGTAATATAACGCAGTCTCTCGTCTCGTGACACTTCGCAAACTCTCCTGTGTGTGTTCATCATGCGTTTTGGAGGAGGTGTGGCTTTTGAGAGGGATCTTATGCTTTCGAAGCTAGCTTGCTAGACGCTGCCTACCCTACATTTAAAAGAAACATTTTCTATTAAAACACATTTTTAAATGTAATACATTCCTGAGATGGCAAAGCCACCAGTCTTCAGTCACACCTCAGAATTCAATCTAATATGCTGATTTGCTGCTTAAGAAATATTTATTCTATTATTATCAATGCTGAAAACAGTTGGAAAAGGTGACAGGTTTTTTTTCTGACAGGAATCTTTTGACCCCAAACTTTTGAACGGTAGTATATGTTTGCAATTGTCTCTATTACTGCCTGACAGAAATGACTGTAAATGTAAGAAGTGCTCATTGTTTTTGCTATTATTTGGTGTCGCAAAAGATGCTTTACAGCTGTTTATAAACACTTTGTGTTTCTAAATATTAAAAAATATACATATATCTTCTGTGGAAGTCTCAGGACCAAAACAATTATACAATGCCCTACCTGCCTGTCAACATATGCATTTCCATACCTCCACGCACCCTGCTCACGCACAACACGGCATCCGCGCGGTTCATGCTATGCAGAGTTGTAGACAGACAGTCACAGAGCACCGCGAAAAAACAGCAGCCGCCTTTTACAGTTCCTCCTGAGCCAAAACAACCAGCTTATGCTGCGTTCACGCCATAACTACCGTGATTACGAGAATCCGTGACATTCTACCCAGAGTCACGTCCTCAGACTTGGATTTATGCGTTTCAATGTCAACACTATTAACACAGAAATGCAGCAGTCAGCTGGTACAACTAGAGCTCTGTTAGTTGTTTACGTTCATTATTATTGTAAAGTTATGTGCTTTGAGACATAAGGTGATTTAACAGCATCTCATCACGTGACGCTTTGCAGAATCTACTGTGTGCGTTCATCAGGTGTTTTGGAGGAGGCGTGGCTTTGGAGGGAGGGGGTGGGACCTTATGCTTTCAAAGCTAGCTTGCTATTGCTAGCCACTCCGAAATTACCTACCCTACCTTTAGTTTTTAGCTTGTTGTCACCAGTAAAAATGTGAATAATTGGGGGGGTATGACATGTAATTTGGTGTTGATGGGAGAATGAGGTAGTGTAGGAGCTTTACCAAGAAAGACTGGCACTCGAGCAGTGGTTCCACTTTGTGCTCAGACAGTAATATAGTGCATGTGGAAAAAGACTGTCGCAATGTCTTCTTTAACACCTTTATTGTTCTGAAACCAAAGACAAAGCACAGCTACTATTATTCACAAATTCATTGTACTTTGGACTTAGCCAGTGGTGTTATCTGTGGAACAGGTAGTGTAGTGTTGTTGGGACTCACATTGGATCGAGATGGGCACTAGGTTCGTCCAGGAGGAGGATGCGGGCTCTGCTGAGGATGGAGCGGGCTAGACATATGAGCTGTTTGTGGCCGTTACTCAGTACATAACCTCCGTATTCAAGCTGGAAGTCCAATTTGTCTGGAAACTGCTCAATCAGTGTCTTTAGACCGACCTTAGCACACAAACACAGAAATAACTGCTCACTCAAGCCTTCCAGCAAATCATCTATGCTTTGCAGTTCATTAAGGAATACTCTGCTAATCTTAAATAATACTCACACTGTATGTTCACTGAGATATTACAACTAGCATTCACTCTATTTTAGAGGCCACACTTTATATTAGGGGGCCTTAACTACTATGTACTTACATCAAAAAATAAGTACAATGTACTTACTGTGTTCAAATTGTATTGCAAAACACCTTTGCTGATTTTGAGGTGGGATACGGTAGAGTTAGGGACAGGGTATGGGTAAGTTTAAGGGTAGGGTTAGGTGTAAGGGAAGTGTCAACTGTGTAATTACAAATGTAACTACAGAAATTAATTACAGATGTAATTACATGCAGGTATTTTTTAGAATGTAAGTACAATGTAAAAACATGTATGTACACAATAAGTGCATTGTATCAAATGATTAATTAAAATGTTAGTACATAGTAGTTAAGGCCGCCTAATATAAAGTGGGTCCATTTTAGACCTAATGTTCTGCCTTCATAAAATGGTACACTGCTTTTTGTTGACTAAACAAAAAAAAAATACATTGAATTAAAATACTGTTGTCATTTAAAAAATGTTTACCTAAATTAAAACTAAATAAAGAAAAAGGTAACAAGATGAAGTGTGTAATTTCTGGGCCCGACATGACATCATTTGGAGGTTAAGCATGTAATCGCTGGTTCACAAAAAAAGTTCTGGGCTTTCTGGATGGACAAACCAAATGACCTCATGCTTTGCTTTTTAAAAGGTCACTTATTTTATAAACAATAAATAGGAAACCTCACACCCCAAAATTGATAGGTGCATAAGCTAACAACTAATCAGAGCAGACAAATAATCCCACACACTACCACAGATTGCAAAAACATGCAATGTATTTAATGCAACGTTTCAGTCTGACCTTCATCAAGCATTAAGAAATGTTTTTTTGTGGCTGACTAAGATTGGATGACTGAAATGTGCTAAATATAATGGTTTTATTTTAGTAAAATAAAAAAATGATAGTTAAAATGTATTGCTAAAATTAATAACTAGATAAGAAAGATAATGCTTTATTTGAATATGGAGTTTATTGTAATTGTTTTTATTTTATTTTATTTTATTTTATTGTGGGTACCACTTTACAATAAGGTCTCATTTGTTAACATTGGTTAATGCATTAGTTAACATGAACTATGATCAATATATTTTTACAGCATCCATTAACCAGCATCCATTAACCTTGGTTGATGTCAAACTCACCAATGGTGTGAGTTTGAGGAAGAGCTATCTATCTGTTTGCTCAAAGACAATGCCTAGATCAATGACAGACTGGGTGTTTGAAAGTTGTATAAATTACACCCTTCACCTTTAAATGCTCAATGGCAAATAAACTGTTGCCATAGTAAAGGCAGTAAATACTATGCTTTTCCAGTTTCTTTGAATTGCTCTAGAAAAAAGGGTCATCAAACCACTTGATCTCACAGTCATTGATCGTTTGCTCTGAGGCAGACACCCACCTCCTCTGTGACCCGCCAAAGCTCCTCATCACTATGGCAGCCATAAGGATCTAGGTTCGTGCGGAATGGCCCCGTAAATATGAAGACTTTCTGTGGTGGTGGAGTAGGAGGAGACATTTACAAAAATATAACTTGAGAAGTTATCAAGAGAGAGGATGAAAGCTGTTCCCAGAACCACTGTTACCTGAGGCACCACGCCAAAGGCTTTCCTCCACTTCTGAAGCGGCATTTTGTCCCAGTTGACCCCGTCAATGGAGATATCTCCATCTGTGTAAACCAGCTTCAGAAGAGCATTGAACAGAGAACTCTTCCCAGAACCTGTTCGACCCAAGATGCCCACCTGAAAAAGAGCATATGATCAATCTGACCAGTGTTGCCAAGTCCACGGTTTTCCCGCAGAATTAGGATACTATTACACAATTGCTGCAGGTAGTTTTTACATGGGGAACTCCCTGGAACGCGATTGAGCTAGTTTTGATTAGCAATTTGGTGGGTTTGTTGTACAAACTGTGCCAAACCTGCCAACTGTGAATCTGACTTGAAATTTTTGAAAAATGCTATGGTAATACAAAAGTGCATCTATAGAAATACATATAACACATTCTATAATAATGGATGTTTGTGTTTATGCCCTTCTCACATGGATTTCCTACAATGTACATCACAAAATTCACAGAAATTAATGCACATATATAAGTTTAGCTGACCCTTTAGCTAAACTCACTGACATTGCTCTACAAAAGTCAAAATGTGGTAACTTTGTCAAAAAAGAATTATGATCAAAATTAAGTCTGTGTCTTGGTAGACTGGGTAAACCCAGCCTGATCTGCCGGCGATTTGATTTCGCCCTGCAGCTCAGTCTGGAAACCTGTACATTCATTTCTTTTGCTTCTGTTACACTTTTGCGGGAAACAATCACAGACTGGCTTATCCTCCTGATGCGCTATTGGTGGGTTTAACACGATGATAGAGAAGCGATGGGTCGTTGCCTGTTGATCACGCCTCTTGTGGTCTGATTGGTTGAAGGACTATTTGAATTATGCTCGTTTATCACGCCTCTTGTGCTGTAGAAAATACTATGGAGCAGACTCCCCAGACCAATGTTAAATCTTAAATTGAGCTTGGTCTGGTGATAGCCAGACAAGTGACTTGGCACAACTATTCTCACATTTGAAGAAAAAGATGCACGAAAACCAATTTCCATTTTTCTCAGCTCCAGCATTGGTGTAATTACCACTTTTCGCCTTTGCAAGGCAGTACAATCCAAAAGTCCATCAACTGAAAATCTGGGATTTAAAATATAATTTAATATCTTATTTTATATTCAAAGTATAGATCTAATTCCAATTCTAGATTATTTATAGGCCACTGAATTTTTTAACTCCTTTATACAAAAGCTCAGATGTGATGCTGAGAATATACTGTAAATAAAAAAAAATCATTAAATTAGACTACATACAAAACATCAAGCATTTTCACTAGTAATCTTTGACTTTTAGACCCCACTCCAAAATTCAAGCTATAGACCATTGTAATATCTTGCTGTGAGACAACACTGTTACAAAATGCACCGTTTGAAGAAAACTTGTTAGCATTTATTTTTGTAATGTTTAAAGAGGAGTTTAAATCTGGGAATTGCTTGTACGTACCCTCTGTCCACCCTCCACAGTGAAGGAGAGGTTCTTAAGGACAGCGTGACCTGCTTCTGTGTATTTGACTGTTACATTCCGCACATCGATCTGACCGCGGTTAGGCCAGCTTGAGTCCGCCTGTGCATTGGCGTTCTCGATAATCAGATCCGAGCCTTTGCTTTTGTCTGGTTTGGGTGTCTCGGACGGTAGGTCGATGAACTTAAACACCCGGTCAACAGAACGCATCTGGAGGAAGAAGGATTAGAAGAGCTATGATGTAATCAGGTCCACCGAGGTCCAAGCAGCATGTGGTTTGTTTAGCCTTTAAATGATGCTTAGCCTGTGTGTTTGCGTGTGCTTGGAAAGGCTGTATGGGTGTGCAAACAGTTTCACCATGTGGCAAAAACAAAGAGCCACTACTGTATATATGTGTATCAGTATGATTGTAACTATTCTCCTGATAGGGCCATAGTGAGGGGAAACAAAATGTCCTGCACCTTACAGCATTACAGAACAGGACAATTTCTGCAGTCTAGAACAACTAAAAAGCATGCTTTTTTCAGGGAGGAAAACTAAAAGGCACGTACCATTCCATCCACCGCAATGCTGGTGGCAACACACCACTGGAAGGTGCCTATAATGAGCATTGCCAGGCATATGATGATACCAATCTCACCCGGTTTATCCTCTGTGGAATAACGCACATGCATTAACATGCACCAACAAGCAAGTATAAACATCGAGTACAAGGGGACTCACAATGACCTTACTTCTACACTTCAAAGGCATTTTCCAAGCACTGTTCACAATTATCTCTTTATACAACCAATTGTCTGTAAAACCTACTAAATCAAGCGTTCATTGGATTTTTGAACCCACAGAGAACCATCAAATAAACAGTGGCATCCGCTGACTCAACATGCTCTACTGCTCGCTTGGTTCACTCTCACATATCTTGCCTAGATACAGATGGAAGAGCGCTCTTACGGTTGGTTCCTACCGCAATCCAGGCGGCCAACGTGAAAAAGAACACAAAGATGATGTCGGCGCGGAAGAGAAACCATCGTAGGGTCGACAGGTAGAGGAACCAGGTGGCTGTGTGGGTGTTGAGGGTCTTGTGGAACAGGTTCTCGAAGTAAGCCTGCCGCTCAAAGGCCCTGATTGTCCATAGACCCTTCAGTGAGATGATGAGGTGGGAGAAAATGGGGCTCCGAGCTGTGATGAGAGGAGAATAAAACATGTCAACAATGTATATTCATTAAATTCCAAGTCTTCAGAAGCAATATGATGTGTCGCTCGGTGCACAGCAAGTCATTTAGTGTAAATCTTGTCCTCCACTGTAACACTCAAATCAAACCTAATTTTGGGGTATGGGCCATTTTTATGACTTTTTGTAATTTTGGAGATTGACTGCCCCCATCTCTATTCACCTCATCGTACAGAATATTCTTCACATTTTCACCTTTTGTGCTCAACAGTAGAAAGAATTAATAGGGATTTGTATGAAATACACTACAGTTTAAAAGTAATATTTTTTAAATAAACATTTATTCAGCAAGGACACATTAAATTGATCAAAAGTCCCAGCTGTCACAATTCGTGATGCTGGTCTTTCTCATAATCTCGTAATTAAATGTGATTTCATCGTTCATCTGCATCAAGCCACTTATTCTGAATTATCAAGTCAAACCAGTACGTGAAAAACACAAGAACTTCAACAAAAGAAAGGCATGAATCTAGCAGCAACCGCTCTCTTCAACCAGAGTCTTGTCACGTCATGGCCGGCACGGCAGAGTCTCGTCATGGGCGGCATGGCAGAGTCTCGTCACATCATGGCCGGCACGGCAGAGTCTTGTCATGGCCGGCATGGCAGAGTCTTATCATGGGCAGCACGGCAGAATCTTGTCACATCATGGCCGGCACGGCAGAGTCTACATACCAGTCTCCAACTACCCTGGAGCTTGGTTCAGCACGAATCCCCTCGATCATTGGATCAGTTCCGAGATTCCGAGAAAGTTATTGTTATTATTAATTGTATTACTTATTTCTCGTTATTTTTTGTTGTTTATTAAATGTCATTTCATTTTTATATTTTAAAGGTGCTGTATGTAAGAATGACAGCTAGTGGTTGAAATTGGTACTGCAGTCCAAATTCAAAATATAGTTTGCCCCCGCCCCATCCTCCTCAGACTCAACGCTCACGCGGGTTGCCAGTTTGAGGACACGCAACAGGAACAAGCGCAGTTGACAATGGAAGGCGAGGAGACTTATTCCGTGTTGTAATGTGCTTCCGTTTATAGAGATTTTTAGATGCATGCCGAGGCTTTTTAAATATCTGCAAATATAGTATGGAATTTTTATGCCTTAGTACAGTCAGAAACTTACATAATGCACCTTTAAAATATATTAAAAAGTATTTATTTTTTTTATGTATTGTAATATTGTGTTTTCACCCCCGTTTTATTTGTTTCTAGTTAGAAATTTCTGTATAATATGTTTGTATTGATATGGACTTATGTTTCTAATGAAATCCATTACGGTACATATTAATTTATCTGAATTGTAATTAATTTTAATACTACTTTCATTTAAAAATTTTAATTGCAATTCTGCATCCTGTTTGCTACCTCAATTCAAATTCAATTTAAATCCAGGAATAGAAGTATAATTTAAAAAGCATTCTCAATTCAGTTCTAAATGCTAATGCTTAACCATTTGGAACAGATCAGAATTTTAGATTTTTTTGGGACAACTACTCATTTAACTGTCAATCTCATGCACTTATTGTATTTCAACATCATCTAGGCCATACATTTCCAATAGCAGAAGGCGTCAGGAAGAGGAAAGAAGAAATAAAAGTCCCGTCCTTTGTCCTTTGGCCTCTAGGTGACCTCATAAACAAAATGAACTAATCCACAAGTTGAGCTACCCACAATATCACTAAATCATCACATTTTTCTCATTCATGACGGCTTTCCTTGCAGCATTCCTTTCCCTTTCTATAAGCAAGACAATGCCTTTAGCTCCTCTTGTCTGAAAAACAATAGAGTTGCGCAGTTCTCTGGGATCCCCGCCATTAGGGTTGTTGCTCATCACTTGGACGATGAGTGAATTAGCAGCAGGATAGCAGCAGAGGAAATCCCTGGTCGGGTTTTTGCCAGCCCACTATTACAAAGTACGGAAAGCCCTAGTTGCTTTCTCTGTGGCCCTGGACAGACTGACAGTGGGAAGAGTGTTGACAATTGAGTTACTGAGAGACCAACAGAAATGGTCTGACTTTGCCTTATTCAGAGAGGCAATAGACCATTGCTGATTGGTTGAGAGACCAAGCTCTGACCTCCCGCCCATGCCAGTTCCTCTGAGATATCCTCTCCCTTTCTGGTTGACTCATCCATCCTCTGCTCCTCCCCTGTTTTCAGACCTAGCACTAACCTCCCATCAGGGCCCTGTCAAACTGGCCCTCTCGTCCCTGGCAACAAGCCACATGCCAGCATGCAAAGTGCGTCAGGAATCCAATGTACAAAGACGTACAATATCTAACAACTGCATGCAAAGAATGTACACACTATCTGGCCTTACCTTCTGTCTCAAGCTGTTTAAGCTGTTGACCTGTACGGAGAAAGTACTTCCTCAACACAATGAAAATAATGGCCAGGGGAGTAGCCGCAAGGAATATGTATGGCCGCACGATGGACACCACGAGAATACATCCAACCACCACCAAAGTCAACTGTTGGAAGAAAAGCAAAAAAATCAAAGACTATGTTAAACATTTTAGTTAGGGTGACCAAAACCATGTTTTGTCTTTCATATTTCATAAAATTCTAAATTGCTGAGTGATAGAGCGAGTCTTCGGTCACACGAGAATAACCTAATCAAAAGGTAGCCAATTACGTCATATTATTTATATTATAAAGTATAATTTGAGAACAAAGAACAAAATTACCATCCAATCACAATTCCCTATCGATAATGATCTGGCGTCAGTGTCAATGATTGTGAGCGAGAATGAGATCATACCCACATGTAGATACTTTTGTCACATGTCTGTCCTGTCTCATTGAGCACTGGTGGTGTTTTGTTATTTTGGTCCATGTGCTCCTGTCTGCAGTCTTGACCCCACCCTCCTTGTCATCTAATTAGTGATTAATTTGCCCCACCTGTGGTCCTCGTTACCTGCCTTGTTTGTCTCCTATTTAATCTCCTTCTGTTTTCTGTCCGGTGCTGGTACGTTGTCAATGTTGCGTTGTCTTTCATGTTCCCGTGTTCCTGGTGGTCTGTTCCAAGTTGGTCTTTTGTTCCAAGTTGGTCTTTTGTTATTTCATGTTTGATTATTTCCCCCTCGTGGGTTTGTTTTGTTTTTGTATTATGTTTATTTGTTTAATAAATAATCCATTCCCTGCACTTGAGTCCTCAACCAGTTTCTCTTAGTTTAAACGTGACAGAACGTACCAGCCATCAGAGGACTCAGCAGGATGAGTGGAAGCCTGGTCCATCCTCGTGGTTTGAGTACGCTCCGCCAAAGGGGAATGGACATACAGGGATTTACCCAGAGGTTCTGGGAGAGGGCAGAGAGGCTTAATTGCCTTGATGTGGGCCTCAAGGACATTTTTAATCTCTGCTTGGATTACCCTCTTCCACAGTGGGAGATGGAGTTGGTGAGCCACTTGAACTTTTGGAACTTTTCAAACTATCTATACCACCGCAAGAAAGGAAGGGTCCCAGTTCCGGTGGTCCCTGTTCCGGTTGGCTCTGTTCCTAAACGAAGGAGGAGGCGAAGGGCTCCCTCCGCGCCAGTCCTGGTGGTCCCAGCTCCGGTGGACCCAGTGCTGGTGGTTCCGGTGGTCCCTGTTCCGGTGGTCCGTGCTCCGGTGGTCCCTGTTCCGGTGGGCTCTGTTCCTAAACGAAGGAGGAGGCGAAGGGCTCCCTCCGTGCCATTCCTGGTGGTCCCAGCTCCGGTGGACCCAGTGCTGGTGGTTCCGGTGGTCCCTGTTCCAGTGGTCCGTGCCCCGGTGGTCCCTGCTCCGGTGGTCCCTGCTCCGGTGGTCCCTGCTCCGGTGGTCCCTGCTCCGGTGGTCCCTGCTCCGGTGGACCCTGCTCCGGTGGACCCTGTTCCGGTGGACCCTGTTCCGGTGGACCCTGTTCCGGTGGTCCCGAGTCCGGACACGGTCTGGAGGGCTGTGATGGGATGTTACGTGGTGGCAGTCCTGCGTGCTTGGGAGGAGCACAGGGCTTTCTCCAAAGCTCCGGAGGTCCCTGTTCCGGTGGTCCCTGTTCCGGTGGACCCTGTTCCGGTTGTCCCTGCTCTGGTGGTCCCGAGTCCGGTCACGGCCTGGAGGGCTGTGATGGGATGTTACGTGGTGGCAGTCCTGCGTGCTTGGGAGGAGCACAGGGCTTTCTCCAAAGCTCCGGAGGTTGTTCAGGTGGTCCCAGTTCCGGCGGATCGTGTTCCGGTGGTCCCAGTTCTGATGGTCCCAATTCCGGTGGTCCCAGTTCTGGTGGGGGATTGTGTTCCGGTGGTCTCCATTCCGGTGGTTACAGTTCTGGTGGTCGCTGCTGTGCCGGATGTGTCACCCAGGCTCCTGCTTTTGCCCGCGCCGCCTGAACCCTGTGGGCCGCCCTGGCCGCCTGAACCCTGTGGGCCGCCCTGGCCTCCTGAAATTTTTTGTTTTCTCTGTTCCTCCCTGGTCTGTCCCTCCTGTCCCCCACTGGTCTGTCCCTCCCGCTCTGCCCTGGCCTGGTGGAGCGTCTGGTAGCCGCTCCGTAGGGAGGGGGTTATGTCACATGTCTGTCCTGTCTCATTGAGCACTGGTGGTGTTTTGTTATTTTGGTCCATGTGCTCCTGTCTGCAGTCTTGACCCCACCCTCCTTGTCATCTAATTAGTGATTAATTTGCCCCACCTGTGGTCCTCGTTACCTGCCTTGTTTGTCTCCTATTTAATCTCCTTCTGTTTTCTGTCCGGTGCTGGTATGTTGTCAATGTTGCGTTGTCTTTCATGTTCTCGTGTTCCTGGTGTTCTGTTCCAAGTTGGTCTTTTGTTATTTCATGTTTGATTATTTCCCCCTCGTGGGTTTGTTTTGTTTTGTTTTTGTATTATGTTTATTTGTTTAATAAATAATCCATTCCCTGCACTTGAGTCCTCAACCAGTTTCTCTTAGGTTAAACGTGACAACTTTAATGTGTGCGTGGGGTGAGTGTGCCTGTCCCATATTCCACTCTGAGAAATCTGGTCACCCTAATTCCAGTCCATTTGACAAATTATTTAGGAGCATGTTATGGTTTGGGACACAGTGATCTAGTATGCTATAGAGTACTGATAGTGTGTGAATTCATCTGAACTGGATGCCAAAAGCATGACTGAGCAACCCTAAACTAAACAGAACCCCATCTACCCCATCAATTAAATGCTTTTGACTAAAGAATTCACAAACCTGGACAAAGTCAAACATGAGGAGAGGAAGCATGTCATCTATTGTGGCCATGTCTTTGGTGAACCTATTCATGATTCGGCCTGCAAAAATGATATTAGGAAACAAACAGTAAAGTATTAAGTCAGAAACTGGAACTTATTTATACTTATTTCAGCCTTAACTAACACTGACCTGTCTTCATGGTATTGAGCACAGACATGGGTGCACTGAGAACCGCACGCAGCATCTTCTGGTGTAGTTTCTTGGAGATTGTGATCATAGTGTGCACAAATGGAAGACCCCGGAAAAATCCCATTGCGAGGAAGCTCTCTGACGTGGCCACATAGATGTAGAGAATGTAATAGCTGCTTGTGGGGGTCACAGTGATTGCATAGTTTTTTCCAGGTGAAGTGATGTTGGAGTACTTTGACATATTTGGCTCAAATCGCTGATGCGCTTCTCTCCAAAGGTCACTGCAACAAAGTAGTTCAAATGCAGTATTTTGTGGATTGATTCTAATTAAATTCTGATGAATGCTTGAATAGATAAGTATTGCCTGGAAGAGAAGTTAACTAGCAAATGAGGAAAGGAAAAACACTTACTCAGTTATCAGAAAGATCCCTGCAACAGATCCTGCGACCTAAAATACATCAGAAATAATTAAGATTAGTAAATCTAGATGTACACTTCTATTCAAAAGTGTGGGGTAAGATGTGTTATGTTTCTGAAAGAAATGCTCACCAATGTGCATGTTTAATAAAAAATACAGTAACAACAGCAATATTATTACAATTTAAAATACTTTTCTATTTTAATATTTAAAAAAAGTTCAGTGTCACATGATCCTTAGAATAATTAGAATACATGTAATTATTTAATGCATCTTAGATGAATAAAAGTATTAATTTCCTAAAAAGATTCTTAAAGACCCCAAACATTTTAGTGTATATTAGGAAACACCTATATGTAATGCAGAACATGTCAGTAAACACAGAGATAAACACAAAACATATTCAAATTACCTCAACTGCAGCAACAATGAGGATGAAGATCAGAACATAAAGAAGACTTTTATTATTTGACACATATCGGACATATGTGTTCCACTTTGTCGTTTCAAATGCCTCCTCTATTTCATCTATTTCATCAACTAAACATGCCTGCAAAGACAAGCGAATCAGACCATGTTAAAGTCTACTATGTAAATGAATATGTTGCAGTAAGTGCAGGAATTTTCCACACCTCAATGTTCTCTTCTTCTAGGACCCCGGTGATGTCATACGTGCTGTCCGACATGCGGCGAGTGTAGATGTCCAGCTCAGAAGCCAGTTCGCTCTGAGGCACGACGGACAGCCGTCTGCGGAAAGATGACTGAAGGTGGTCACGACGGCCCTGGCCTTGTGCATTGGTCATGAAAGCTAACACCGACTGCCTCCTCTGACCAGCCATATGCACTCCGTGGTTATGATACACATCGCTTCCCATGAAGGATTCATCTACTAGCTCGTTCTCGGGTATCAGGGAGAACTTTCGGTCAGGTAATGTCCTCCGAACCTCTTCATCTGCTACCTGAATAAAAGATGCCTTACGAGCTGATCCACTAGGGTTGACGATCACTGAGGCTTTTCTCTCATCTATGTACTTGGGCATGGATGGGGCCACCTGGCGATAAGCAGAGCGTTCAGGTCGCATGCCTGCGCTCTCATCCACTGAGACACGGCGGAGAGTCTCTGTAAGAATAGAGCAGCGGCGGTCTGCATTGATATTGTCATAGGCCTCCAAACCCAGAAGCAAAGAGCTAAAATCAGGACGCTCCGATTGAAGGTGATTGAAGGTGCCATAGAAAAAACTTTCACCATTGTGGAGCAGTAGGATCTTATCGGCCCGCTTAAAATGCTCAATTTTATTTGTTACTAAGATGCGTGTCTTGGAGGCCATCAGCTTACACAGACATCTGGGTAAAGACATAAAAAATGAGATTATACATCAATATTACTCACTTTTGTCATCTCTTTTTTCGTGGCCTTGGTTCCAGAAGTAGTTTTCCCATTCACTTTTCCATAGGGATTTAAAAAAAGTTTTCATCAAAGAGTTTTGAGCCATGAAACAAACCAACCAGCTATGTGATGAATCACAACATTACAAACTTTGATTTGAAACAAAAAAAAATTATTTGAAAATCAGACAAAAAGCAAAGGCACAAAACTGTGTACTTATCGACTTTAATGAGGGAAAGAACAACAATCCCAAGAATTGCAAATGGCATGGCATAATCAAAATAAAAATGACGGATAAATATAAAGATGTATCTATTATGTAATTTGCAGTGATTCATAGGAGTGAGCAAGTGCTAAAGAGTTCTTTTGGTACTATTTTCTTGTTTCAGTTCTCTGATTAGTAAAGATTCTTTGCAGAATCATAGTTTGTAGAATGTAGTTTTTCCACTAGTAATCCTGTTAAAAATGATTATTTTTAAAAAAATAAGATGAAATAATGTGCCTTCAACAAAAGCATATACCTTCGATCAACAACCTCGAAGCTCACAGTTGGTCTGTCTTTTAACGGTTAATTGTAATTTATCAAATTAAAATGTATTCAAATCAATTCCCTATGGAGAAAATGAATGGGATGTTTCCCTGCGGAATCCAACAACTGTTGAACTCTATTAACTTTAGATGGACATTTTAAAAAAGATAGTTTTGTTTTATTTTTATACACTTGATAGCAAGTTTTGTTTTATACACTTGATAGCAAATTAGTTTTCATTTCTTTTAGATCCTAAGTCTATACCATGTCAGAAAACAGGCAAAAAGCAATCTTAGAATTAATGAAAGTCAAAACGCTACATGATATACTTATTTCATCATTTAGTCAAATAAATCCAAGTGGAATCCTGAAGAGCATAATTCCAGCCATGCCAAAGAGAACGTGAAATACATACTTGTCAAATATTTCTTTTTCTGTTGCAATATCCAGGTGTGTAAATGGTGCATCAAGCAGGTAAACATCAGCATCTCTGTAAACAGCCCTGTGCAGATAAAAAATATACATTAACATTATAAAGTTAGTTATTTTTAACTAGTGATGATTTGATCATGATATATAAATGAAGTTTATTCTAAGGAGTATTTTAATACGGTAAACTATAAAAATACTTGCTAACAAGACATACTTTGAAAAGAAAAAAAAGTCGACCAGGCCCAGGGACGCTTTCATACAAACAAACAATAAAAGTTTGTCAAACTCTCATTTATGGCTGCAAGATTGTATTCAAATGTAAGATTTAATATTGAGTTTATGGCCATGTAAATCTAAGAGAGATCCGAGCACAAACTTCCTGACGTGATGTAACAATGTGTTGTGGCTGTTATTAAAATGCCATACGTATAATGAATTATATTTTCCCTAAAGTTCTGTGGGAAAGAGCAGCCATGGGGCAAGTGAGGACTCTAGTGTGTATTAAACTACAGGTGCTGGTGTACATTTGAGGAGTTGAGAGATGCTCAAGTGTAGGTGCGGAAATGTGTGACATACCTGGCCAGAGCTACACGTGCCTTCTGACCCCCACTCAAGTTTAAACCCCCCTCAGCCATTGGCGTCTTATCCTTCTCAGGAAGAGCAGCCAGATCCTAACAATAAAACAGACAATGTCGTCATACAGAGCAAGAGAAAGTAAGACATTGTGAGAAATTTAGGGAAAATACCACATGCTATTTTACATGACTCTGAAGTACACATATACACATGTTTTATGGGGACTTTCCATAGACATTATGATTTACTGTACTGTATTTTACTGTACAAACTGTATAGCCTAATCTATCCCCTTACATTAAAGGCTGATTTATACTTTTGCGCTGGACCTGCGCCAGAGACGCCATGGGCTATGCGTCAATTTTCATTTATACTTCTGCCTCCTTGTCCGCATCGACGTGCAGTTACACATGCAGAGGGAGCATGTGTACCCCTGAGGGAGGGGCTCTGGCAGACTTTTCATAGCACTTGTGGTCTGCAAAGAATTGACGCGTTTTTACATTTTTGGAGAGCTGCACATCAGGGTACGTCGTAGGCTACGCGTGCAACACACAGCCTACAACGTAGCTATGGCATACACTCGACACAGAAGTATAAATTGGGCTTAACTCTACCCCTAAACCTACCCATCACAGAAAACTTTCTGCATTTTTACATTTTCAAAAGAAATAATTTAGTCTGATTTATAAGCTGTTTTCCTCACGGGGACCAAAAATGTCCCCATACAGACAAGGATTTCAAATATATTTGTGGGGACATTTTGTCCTCATAACGTAGGGTTTTACCTGGACCACACACACAGGACAACACAACACTCACTGCAGAAATAGTAGGTTTTATGTTTGATGTAGGTTTTGGTGCTTTAAACCATTTGTGACATAAATTAATGGGAGAGCTCATGCTTAAAGGGGTCATGAATTGAGAACTTAACTTTCCCTTGAGCTTTTGATTTATAAAAGGTCATAGTAATATAAGAATATCCTGTAAGTTTTAGAGCTGAAAACTTCCTTGTTAGTCAAAGAAAAGCTTTCATTGACACCAGGCCCAGCAAACGATCAATCTCAGAATGTGCCAGGCTATGACGTCAGAGTGTAGTGAAGCACCGCCTCAACAGAAGAAGAACAATGCCTGATTCTGTAGCCCCGCCTACCGACTCGTGAGCTAAACCGCATCGAACGTTTAAGAAATAAACATACCGTATAAGCTTCATTCGGATTCCAATATTATGAATGCATGGAAGAACTTTATTTTTAATGAATATCCAGCTCATGTGGGGAAGACAGCGATTCTTTTGTAAACGAGATTGGATTTGCAGACAGGATGAGATTATATGAACGAATGAAGCAACACAATGTGAGTAAAAAAATTTTTTATATGTGATATTGCATTGTTACAGATCGTATTGATTAATGTGTATGTGTCTAACTGAACATACCTTAGCATGCTATCACAGGCTGAAGAAACCTTTATTTATGGTGTTATTGGTTCATTGCGATTCGGCATTGTTTTCGGCTCTGGCATGTATGGACGAGGCCTCGCAAAGCCCAACGTCCCGGGGCTATGTGTTTTTCAGATGGGCTACCAAAACAAAAGCTATTTTAAATGGTGAAATAACTCTCTTGACTTGAAGGGTGTGCACACCCGCGCGTGTGTGTGTACAGTTCACGCTTATATTCATTGATCGTGCGGGCCAAGTAATAAAAAAATAACATTCCAATCAATCACGGGTTTATGAGAGATAAATCATTGTGTTTGTTTGATAAAGACATTTTGCGAGCCCTGTGGGAGATTAATTCCGGTTGAGGTTTCCCCAGGGGTCTCAAAGTCGCGGCCCGCAGGATGATATTCTACTTGACATTAAAGTTTAGTGTTAGTGCGGCCCGCGCGTTGCTCTGAAAAGCACCTTTTTGCGCGTGTCGTTGCGTGTGCAGCGCTTGTTGCCTTCTTTATGTGTGTGTTTGAGAGAGAGAGAGAGTTGGCTCGCCCCTCCCTCGTGCAGTATAATTGGTTGACACCGCGTGATTGACAGGAACAGACGAACAAAGCTGATCAGACAGTTGAAACGAATGTGGTCTAACAGCGCTCGTCAATTTCAAAATGATTGAGATGTCCAATCAAATCAAAGTAGGCGGGGTTTACGTTCTCTTTTGGCCCGTGCACACTGCACAGTCTTCACACACAGACAAGCGCGTCAATCTATCGCTTAATGCCATTGCTGAGAGAGACTCTATTCTTTCCGGTGAAATCACAAAACAAAATGCAAACGTGTCCATGGCCTTATTATACAATCATTGATGAACATCTTTGATTTTAATGAAGAAAAACTATATGAGGGCGGATTAGAACCCAGAACCTTTGACACGGTTGACAAAAATTCTACCACCAGACCAATAGAGATTTCAAAATTTTTATGCAGATCTATGTATTTATTCACTCATGCGAAGAATATCGGGACTAATAATATATTTGACGCAAATGAATGCAAATATTGTTTACAAATAGTCCCAAAAAGATTATTTCCCAACAAGAATTAGACCTAGAATTTCGCTCACTGTTCTGTTTGACCTGGTTATTTAAAATAAAATTAAATCATTCATTTTTTCATATTACATGATTTAATTTCTATAGGCTATATTTAGTTCAAATTCAGAGGAACAGTTCATGTTCAGAAGAAACATTCACATTTAAGAACTGTTAATAATAAAGATTGAGAAGATTGGGTCAGTTGTGCTACTTTTTTTTGGAATACTTGAACCACTTTTTATGTGCAATACTTGATGCGGCCCAGCCTGACCCCTACCTCCAGCGGCCCCCAGGTAAAATGAGTTTGAGACCCCTGCCCTACATGCTTTCAGTGACAGGGGAGCAGAAGCTCATTAAATATGCAAATCTTATCCAATTCTAGCCGTGGGCGTTTACTTCCAAGTCTTCAGTGCGGCACGCCCATTAAAACCGAGCATTTCTTGAGAGAGCCTCAAAACCAGGGCAGAAAATAGCCTATTACTTATTCATTATGATGTTTTTGAATGTAAAAACCAAGCAAACGTCACAAGTAGACCTCAGACAACAGTATGAAAAAATAAAAAAGCCAGTTCATGACCCCTTTAAAAAAAAAACATTAAACCAGCCTAAGATGGTTTCATGCATTCTTCAGCTAGTTTTGTCAGTTGGCTATCTGCCAAAACCCCTCTAATACCGGCAGACCAGCCTGACAATGTTAAGCTGGTTTAAGGTTGTTGTTGTTTTTTTAGTCCACATGCAACTTGAATGATGAATGATTCTCATGTAAGAGGTTCTTACCTTGTCATCAACTCTGTTTGTCCATTTTAGGAGCATTAAAAATAATAATTAAATGAAGTGATGCAGTGAGAAAGACTCTAAAACACTACACAAATAAATCAGTGGAGCGCACTCGAGCAATGCTGGGGTTTATTGCCCAGGCAACATGAACAAGGCCTGAAATGCTAGTATATCAGTGCTACAAAGGAAATGTATGGATAACACAAGCCCACTAAACTTGGGCGTTTCCACTTTACATTTTAAAGACTCCACAAATCCATTTATTAGATCCTGCTAGTCTTGCCGTTTGCATTGAGAGCTGAGTGTGTGACTCAGAAAATTAAGTATGCTGCGGAAGCGTAAGTGTCTGCGTCTTGATCTGTCAGCATACACTGAATAAAGAATCATTATGTACAATAAAAAATAACAATACTTTGCAGCTTCTTGTTTGTTCGCACACAAACGGCTAACTTCTCACACTCTGTTGTTTTGGCCTTGCCAACCATTGTGATGACAATAGCCACCTCACACTGCTCTTTAAGATCTTCTGTTGTTAGAGTCTGGATGTTTCGCAACAAACAGTCATAAATTGTGCCTAATCACCATTTACTGTAAAACATGCTTTGTTTGAGAGGAAACATGTTCACTTTTCTCCCTATGGGAAAAATGGGGACTGACAGACTTATATTTCAGAATATATATTTTGAATACGTTTTATCTTTCTTAGTAAAAAAGTATTCAAAGTATTTTTTTCTTGTTTTCAGCTTTAACCTCACTCAGTTTTGTAAGCTTTATGCTTTTTGTTTTTGCCAATTTGGTGGGAAAATGCATCAATATATTCCCTGAAAACTTGTAAATAATTTAAGTTTGTTTTAAGATTTATTTGAAATGTATTTATTTATTTTTGCAGTGTAAGAAAAAGCCTTGCAATATGATTATCACTAGCCAAATATCACCCACTAGCACGGTTAAAATCTCACACTGCAGCCTAATGCTTGGACATGAATGTATTCTCATTAGATCTCACTTCTGACCGTTCTTTCATGTAAGACTCGGTTAAACAAGGACCCTGTCACTCAACACTTTGGCTGTTGATAGTTCCACACGATTGGCTGATTTGGTATCAAGAGATTGAGGGTGAAAATCATGAGAGGGGTAACATGACACAGTTCTACGTCTAACAAAGCTTCTCAGTTCCATTGCCAGGTGAACATTCCACGTAGAGAGAGAGAGAAAGAGAGGGGGAAAGACAGAAACAGAAGCAAAGCAGGAACTTGAGACAGCACTAAGAGGAGGACTTGTTAGGTTGAGCAAAGAGATGAGTGACGTCAGGCAATATACTGTAGACAGAGGGATTGAAATATAAATGAAAGAGAGGGACAGGAATTGGAGATGGGAGTAAGACTTAGGAAATGACAGACACAAAGAGTGGACTGAAGAGCATCAGTGTGTCCGTACCTCATCGAGCTGGCATGCTTTGACCACGCTCTTGTAACGATACTCATCATAGGTCAGGCCAAAAAGGATGTTGTCTCGGATGGTTCCAGGCATGATCCAGGCTGTTTGGGAGGAGTAGGAGATTCGGCCGCTGTGTCGGATCTTCCCAGAGGAGGGAACCAGCTCCCCGAGGATGGTCATCAACAATGAGCTCTATAAATATAGACATTATGCCTGAACAATGACAACCTTGACGTTTCCTTTTAGCAAATGTTTGTTTTCTCTAAAAACAGCTAGCTTTACTCATCCTTTTATATTTTAGCTTATTTGTAAGCTTATTAAAGGTTTAACACTGAAGTGGCCTTTCATTTATTCACTATAATTGTTTAATTGTGAATTATTTGTTAGAATTGCTAAGTCTCTTGTCCTACAGATATATAAATACACAAACAAACAAACAAACACACACAGGCACACACACACACACACACACACATGTTGTGTTGTGTTTTAGGGTTATTATGAATTCCAATTGAATAAAAATGAATAAAAAAATGGCAACCACCCCTACCTTCCCAGATCCCATAGAACCGGTAACAGCCAACATCTCTCCTTTCTTCAGGTTCAAGCTGATGTCCTTCAGTACAGGAGTCACATATAGGTTGGTGAAGAAGAGGCCTGCATCTCCATTGTGATGGCCGTTAGCTTTATTCTGCTGTTTTATTCTTTCTATAAGTTCACCAGGACCCTGAAGAAACACAGATAGAGCATATACACATGCACATTGAATGCATTCAAACAGTGATTGATTCTTCCTCTTATTCTTTTCTCTCTGAGTGTTGAAAAGGAATAGCAAAGTCATTGTGCTTAATCCAAAAGAATGTTAAAGCATAACTGTACCTCATCCCAAGAAGCAGTCACATCTTTAAGTTCCAGCTCTGTGATGCTGAGATCGTACTCCATTAACTTGTATTCTTCCTTACTAAGAAATTCCTTGGGGAAGTAGATTAGTTAACGTTATAGGTACAGCTTTGGATACAGAGACTATCACAGCAACATTATATCAGTAAGTTCAGTACAGTTTACAGCATTAAACAATAACATACTGATGCCAAAAATAGTGCTTCAGAAATACAGTAGTATTGAGAAGTGTTTCCATTTCATCAACACCAAACCAGAGATGTTTTCCTTGATACTCATATTATACCAGATATGATTTAGCATTTCCACAGAGCATCTTCCATTTAATACAAACAAATATAGAATTTGCATATAGTTTGTAGTAGAGTACATGCATATGTTCAGCTACAAATGACAACCACAAAAGTTGACAAAATGATTTAATTTTTAAAATAATTAAAACATTTTATTTTTATCATAATCTGACAGCCTAGTGCCACAGTTAAGAGTTTGTGTCAGGGTTCTGTCACTTCGGTCTAGTTTACTCTTGGTTTGTGACAGAACCCTGACACTCCTGTATTGTTTGTCTTGTCTTGTGTGAGCGCGCAGCTTTGAGCATGCTCAAGCTGCGTGCTCTTCTGTCCTTGTGTTTTGTGTGCGGGGCGTGATGTTCGGATCCCAGCACTTTGGTCTAGTTTGAGTTTCAGTTTTGTGTTGGGATTCGGACATTCATGCTCCGCGTGTTTGTTTTTTCACTCTGTCTTGTCACGTGAGCGTGTGCTCTTCTGTCTGTGTAGCACACGGTTCATGTTTTCATCGGCCGTGTGCTTTCATGTTATGTTTTGTCTTATGTCGTGTAGCACGTGGTTGGTGTTTTTCACTGGCTACGTGCTACGTCATGTTGTCATGTTTTGTGTGAACATGCAGCTGATGAGTTCTCATTAGCTGCATGTTCATGTCATGTTTGGTGTGAGCACATGTCTTGTCAAGTGTTTCTTTGTGCCATGTGCTCGTGTCTATTGTCTAACCCCGCCCATTGTTTCTTGTATTTAAAGGGTTAGTTCACCCGAAAATGAAAATTCAGTCATTAATTACTCATCCTCGTGTTGTTTCAACCCCATAAGGCTTTTGTTCGTCTTCGGATATTTTTTATAAAATCCAAGAGGTTTCTGAACCAGCCAAAGGCAGCAACATCATTGCAACTTTCAAGGCCCAGAAAGGTAGTAAAGACATTGTTAAAATAGTCCATGTGACTACAGTGGTTCAACCTTAATGTTATGAAGTGATGAGAATACTTTTTGTGCGCAAAAAACAAAACAAAAATAACTTTATTCAACAATCTCTTCTCTTCAATGTCATTCTCCTACGCTATTCACGTAGTATACACAGTACAGCGCTGGCTTATTATTGGCCGACGCTGTTCACGTGAGCACCACGACATGTGTGTGATGCTGACGCAGGAGCTAGCCAATAATGAGCAAAGACTTTATATATAGGAACATGGTGCACTCCGATTAAAGAGACTTTGATAATGAGCTGCCGTTCTGACGTAAACCTGGAAGCGCTGTACTGTGTATACCACATGAATATCATAGGAGAATAACTTTGAAGAAAATAGATTTTTGTTTGTTTTTTGTGCACAAAACGTATTTTTGTCGCTTCATAACATTAAGGTTGAACCACTGTAGTCACATGGACTATTTTTTACAATGTCTTTACTACCTTTCTGGGCCTTGAAAGTTGCAATGACTTTGCTGCCTATGGCTGGTTCAGAAACCTCTCAGATTTCATCAAAAATATTTGTGTTCCGAACGGAGGTCTTCTGAGTTTAGAGCAATATGAGAGTGAGTAATTAATGACAGAATTTTCTAAGCCCTTTAAGTCCTAGGCTGAATTCGAAATCGCCCCCTAAACTCTCAATCACTATTCTACGTTCACACACTACGTTAGTCCACTAATACACCCCACTTGAAGGAGTGAATGAAAACGAGTGAGCGAATTCGGACAGCCGACTCGTTATTGTGGTGCAATGTGAGACTGAATAAGAGCACTTGATAACGTCCACTATAATTTCGGACACCACTACAAATGGCTGTCCCCTCAAATAATGCCCTATTTGAGGGTATAGGGGGTGATTTCAGATTCAGCCCTAGTGTTTCATTTGAGTTTTGTCTCGTTTATATATAGCAGTTTGTATAGCAGTTGTTACTTTGCCTGCCTGCTTCTGATTTACTCTGTGTGAATTATTCATTGAAGAATTTTTTACTTCAGAATGGGAGAATGGGCTACACTTGTGT
The DNA here is from genome assembly GCF_949357685.1 of Gobio gobio. Taxonomy (NCBI): domain Eukaryota; kingdom Metazoa; phylum Chordata; class Actinopteri; order Cypriniformes; family Gobionidae; genus Gobio; species Gobio gobio. Next base: position 44,407,884 of record NC_137115.1, on the reverse strand, counting down.
CACTTGTAGAGTGTGTGGACTCACTTCAATCTTCCAAATAAGCCGCATGGTGTCGTACCACATCTGGATGGAGCCGGGCAGTTGACGGGTGACAGTCATACGCAGCACCATACAGTAGGAAAGAGTGGTGAAGATGCGACGCAGGTTGATACCTTGACTGAGGGCATGGGGCACCACTGCGGCCACAATCACAAAGATGGCTGAGAAAAAATATGCAGAGCTGTAGAAGTAACGCAGGGAGCCAATCTTCCTGGTCAACTTCACCTCATCCCTAAAAACAGTTTACGGGAGGAAAGAATGACAAACTGAAGGGGAATGCCAGATGGGTAGGATATTTGGAGACTGTGTCATGAGATATCAAATAGCTAAAAAAAACAACGGCACATTGATTCCCCGAGACTGAGCTGATAACAAAAACACAAAGGCACACCGTGTGCTGCAATAAATGTAATACTACAGAGAAACAGTGGGAGACTGTGGCTTCACGTTTCTCTGATCCAGGCCCACTCTTCTGATCCATAATCTCTTATGAAAGAACCTCACTTAATATTAAAGGAATAAGAATTAAAGAATGTGTACAGAAATGAAATGTATATCAACTGTTAAACTGTTCACTTTAATAAAACCACAAATTTAGTCTTAGCTTTATTGCATATTGGACACAAAAATGGAAAGCTCTTCTCAGTCTGGAAAGTTCAAACTGTTTATCAATCCACCTGGAAACAAATTTGTGTTTACAAAGTACTGGGTTGATACAACAAGTGCCTTTGAACGTTAAATAATCACTGAATTCTCCAAAGTTTTCCAGGTCACCGGAAATCTGTATAGCAAAACTGTAAAACAAAATTTGATATGCATACTAGTATTAAAGAAATTAATACTTTAATTCAGAAAGAATGCATTAAATTAATCAAAAGTAACATTAAAGATTTTTACATTGTAACAAAAAAATTAATATTTCAAATAGGCAATGTTTTTTTTCACTTTCTATCCATCAAAGATTATGGCTTCTACGAAAAGCAGCACAATATCAAAATAGAATTATAAAAAATAGAATAATTAAATAAAATAGAGAAATAAAAATAGTTTTAAATCATAATAATTGTAATTTCAGATAAATATGTCCCTAAATGGCATGTAAAAAGAAATTAAAAATTGTTCGCTTTTCGATGGTCTCCTCTCGTTTGTCAAAGGTCTGGCTATGTGAGGCTTTTCACTGAATAAAAGAAACATTCTCTTGACTTGTATTTCACAAAAAATGGAGAACATCCACTAAACTGTTTGGGTCTTACTGTCTGATGTTCTTGATGAGGGTCTCCATTATCTCCTCCCAGCCATAGGCCTTCACCGAATGCAGGTTCTCCATGATCTCTGAGGTCAGAGCCAACCGTTTGTTGGTCAATAGCACCTTTTGTGCTCTGATGGAAAACAGAAAAAGACAGAAAATTGGAATGTGTCTGTGCTTACAGAACTTCATGTCCTGTACATAATAAACACTCCAGTGTGGGGGTTTAATACATCTGACTAAGCATGATGTTAATGCCTACGATGGTGCTTGGAGTGAAGGCACTGAATACAAACAATGTACAGACTGAATTAAACTTGATTGTGAGTTTGTGCATGTGTGATACTGTCTCAGTAGCGGCTCTGACCAACATTGTTTACATTTTTCCAAGGCACAAGGCTAACCAGCCTCCTGATTACAGGAGCAGAACTGAACTACCTGTCCAAACTCTTCAAAGCCTTTAACCAGCATGAATCACAAATGGAATGTTTCTGTGGGAGCATAAAGGATACTTGGAGAGACATCTCTTAAAAGTATAGTTCACCCAAAAATGTTATTTCTGTCATCATTTACTCGCCATTTTCATTTTGGGGTGAACTATCCATTTAAGCTAATGTGTGTCAGTTTGAGTCTGTCAATAGGAGCATCATTGGGCAAGATTTACATTTTGGTTCGTATGTAGGCTGACAGTACATTTGAGACTTACTTGTAAGGACCCATTTTATGTGAGAGAAAGGCCTGAAAGACACCCAGTAAAGAGATAGCAGCAAGTGCACAGAAGCTATTGACATTAATGAGTTCCCAGATAAGCCCTGTACACAGGATGCATTGCAATGGCGATATCCATACAAAATGGGCCATACCCAGGCTCTGTACAAAAAAAAAGAACAAAGACATGCATCATAGTACAGTGAATACAAGATTGGGGATTAAACTTTAGTCATTGATAAAAAATTAAAAGCTTTATTTAAATGTAATTATTTCAAAAGCTGTCACCTATGATTTTTAATAACTTTTAAAGAGCCAGATGTTTTAGACTCTTCTTGATCATTCTGCTGTTCTTTGGTCATTCTTTGTCTATACCTTATGTGTATACCTAAATGCCATAGTTTTTCGCACAGTTGCGCCACCCAAGTCTTACTATATCAGGCATGTTGAACCATATCTAAGAACACTTTTAAAACTATTCAGAAAAGTTTGTTCATATCAGCACATTTGCAGTGGCTACAAAACCTAACAAAACCATCTCATACATTCCAAAGAGAGGACACTCAAAGAACCCAGATTAAACACAGGTGCTAATTGCTTCAGACCTCTTACAGAGTGTATCAATATTCAGCACATTGCCTCTACCTTCCTAGGACGTTCCAGAGTTCAGCTACGCTCCCCTCTGAAGCTTTATGCCAAATTTAATGCTCAGCCAACAGGCTGGCAGCAGTGTATTTATTTCAAATGTTCGGCCTCTGTGTTAGACGCAACCATTTTTCTTTATAAATTGGCTATGTGTATGCTAGAGTTCAAACGTTTGGAGTCAGTATGATTAATTTTTTTAAAGAAATTAATTGTTTTATTCAACAAGGATGCATTAAATATATATACACACTCTAAAACAGTCTGGAAAAAGTAACAAAAAATAGATCTATATACATTTTTCAAAGGTATTTTCCCTGTATTTTGAATTACGGATTTCATTGTGTTGTTTTAGTTTATGTTATGTCAATGTAAGTTTATTTAATCTTTGTAAACATCCGCATTTGCACGACAGTGGCTGTATTGAGTGCTTTTGCGAAACGTAAATGTAAGAACTTATCCAAGATGAAGATGACGATAATAATAATAATTATTATTATACTAAGTTATGATTACAAATTACTTTATATGATTGTGTTTTAATGTATTTTCATCCGCTGGGATGATAGAAATGACGTCATTACGTGAGGACGTAAAAACCGGTGAACCGTTTTTTTGAACCGGTTCATTGAAACGAACTGTCTGAAAGAACCCGTTCGCGGAAAAGAACCGAACTTCCCATCACTACTGAGCGCCATCATGTGTTTTGGAGGAGCATGACTTTGTAGACGCTCTGAAGGGAGGGTGGGATCTTATGATTTCAAAAATAGCTTGCTATTGCTAGCCTCTCTGAAATTGCTTACCCTACCTTTAAGTTTCTGAACATTTCCTTTAACCCTTTCACAAGTCCTCGGTTCACCCATGCTCATATTATCAGCACAGCATCAGTTGTCTGAGAGAAACAATACGGTTCAGACGGTGCTGTCACGCATGCTCACTTTGCTCAGTCTCTCAGCTCATCGGTTCTCAGTATCGAACGTGTTCGAAAGAAACGGTTCTCGATTCTGTACTGGTGATCCGAGAACCGCTGCAACCCGTTCCTGACTCAAGAACCGCTTTATCAGTGTATAAGGGTGCTGAGCTGAGTATTTTGATTTTGATTTTGAGTTTTGATTAATACATTTTAAGATTTTTATCAACTTATTTAGAAATTAAATAAGCTGTTCCTGAAAAATCATGCATTATTGATAAAACAAATAAATGTTTAGTTTGACCGTTTTACAATCTATGCATTGTGTTTCCAAACTCTAAAATAATACAGTGATAAGACAGCAATTATGTGATGAACATGTTTCAAACATAATTCATTTTATACACTTGAAACCTGCATTGCGTTCCTCTGAACAAATTACACGCTTTCTCAGCTCATCGGTTCTCAGTGTCGAACGTGTTCGAAAGAAACGGTTCTCGATTCTGTACTGGTGATCCGAAAACCGCTGTACATTCAGTAGTACACGCATGCTCAGCTCATCGGTTCTCAGTATCGAACGTGTCCGAAAGAAACGGTTCGTTAGGATTCCAGAACTGTTAACTCGAGAACCGCTGTACATTCGGTAATACACGCGCATGCTCAGTATCAGCTCGTGAGTTCTCATCAGTTCTCTCAGCACAACATGTCTCAGTTCAGTGAACTTGGAGTTAAAAGTAACATATACTTCAGGATATTAGTTTATTTTTAGTCAGAGGGACTGTCACTCATGTCAGAAAGTGAGAAACTTTATTAACTTGTGGATCAGCGCTGACTTGAGACGCGATCCGTTTAGAACGATTCACTCCGATTTGGTGAACTGGTTTGACCGGTTCACTAAAAAGAACCAGTTCAAAAGAACGATTCGTTCACGAACCGGACATCACTAGTGCACAGCCAGAGCAGAGTCTGCAAAGCGTCATGAGAGATGGCATTAAATTAAAAGCACATAACATTACAATAATAATGAACGTAAACAACTTAAAGAAGACGTGAACAGTGAATCTCTTAATTTCGGTAATTACAACATGGAGTGAACACAGCATAAACTCATTGTTCGGACCGAATACATCGATTGGACGAACATTTTTGGACCTGAGACTTCCACAAAGATATATGTAAATTTGTTAATATTTAGACAACTTCTATTATTGATTGCTATCAGGATGTGAAGAGAGTTTCAACAAAAAGTGTTTATGAAAAACATTGCCTACCCTACCTTTAACTTTTTCAGTATCTTTTCAGTTTTTCTACGGACTATATATATATAGTGCACTGCACATATTTTTGTTCAATTCAATTAAAATATGCCTGTGAAATCAATATTTTTTGACTTTCAAATCAAACAGGTGACATATCATCCAAACATGAGGTGAAACTGAAGTGATTTGTTCTTTTTAATACTCGCCTGGTCAAATTTGCCCAGGTTAGCTGACATCAGACTGACCAGCTGACCTGTGCTGATCTTGTCCAAGACTCGGCTGGAAAGTTTCAAGGTCTAAGGGTCAAGATTCAGAGAAAATTCATACACTTAATACACTGTTGGGAAGGATACTGGTATCAGAGAAAGATGAAAGTAGACATAGATAACAAACCTTTTTATAGATTATGCTAAAGAGTGCAATTCTGATCTGCATGCCCAGGCGGTGCAGCCCAAACATGGCAGGCTGGAGCAGGAGAAAGCGGGCAGTGAATAGCAAGCCAAGACCAAAGGCAAGAAAGTAACCATTGGCTCGCTCTGGTTCATGGGCCGGGTCGAATGACGCAATGATCCGCCCTAAAAGCTGTGGCTGCACTGTTTTTGTAGCCTCCTGAAAAATAGTAACAGAAATGACTAGAAATAGACAAAACACCTTCAATTACTATTTACAGAAAATATCAATCTAAATTGATGTCCAATGTATAATAACACAAAAATAATAAAGTGACAAGTGACAGAAAATCTAGCGAGAGGTTAGATGCTGTAAGGTTCTTCACTGGGACAGTCACACTGCACTGTTACCTGCAGTACACAACTAGGAATCACATAACTTCATACCAATGAGCCAGCAATATCCACCCTTGTGCAAACAATTAGCAAATATACACACACGCTTGGACCCTTTAGTAGATTTCTTCTTTAAATCGTCAAACTGCTGAATTAAGGGATCAACACTCCCAGAACAAAAAAAGACAGACAAAAACTATTTGAACACTTACGCCTATATATAGGAGGAAGCCAAATAACAGAAAAGGTCTTATGAAGCATCGTGCCATGGCTCGCAGGAGACTGGGTTTTTTCCTTCCTGATGCAACCTCTCTGTCCCATTCCCTGTTTAGGGAGAGAGCGAAAACTGAATAGAACAGTTAAACAGCATCCAACCCACCCACCCACAATTAAACGGGTTTGTCCACATTGTTTGGTGCACCCCTGTATAACCAAGGTGATTTAGCGAACTTATTAAACAGAGCAAAGAGACCTTGAGGAAGCTTGGGGAAACAGGGGAGACTGCTCCAACATGTTAATTGAATAAAAAGTTCAAATTTCCAGCAGTGCTTCACCTCAGAGCAATAACAAAAATGCTCATCATCTATCACTCACCAGGGGCCTGGCCATTTAAAAGGTCACATTTGATGCCCATTAGCAGGGCACTGGCATGAATGTATTGTGGTTTATGTGGCATGAGAGGAGCTTTACTGGAATGGTCAGGGTGACATTTAAGGGGGTTGCCTACATTTTATTCGTCTTTTCTCCAGTCTTTTGTCTAAAACAGTACACAAACACCTAAAGGTGTGATATTTGGCTCTGGTGAGTAACCGGAGGTGAGGTGAGGACAAGTCACAATAGAAACCAAGACTGTGTGTTCTGTTAGGGTCACTTCATGACGTAAATTTGCTCACTTCACAAAAACGTAAGTCAAAGTTCTTTCAGTTCTGTTTCCTGAGACGCTAAGAAAAATATTCTCACACTGTTAAAAAAAAATATTTTCATCACTACTTGTCAAATCAACTTAAACCTTAATAATAATATTAATAAATTAAATTCTAATGCAAATTAAAAATGGACTGTAATTACAAATGAGAGAGCAAGAAACGCAACTGTATGGACATATCAGTTTTAAATAACATTTTTAAATCACAAATTAAATATGTCAGGAAAAGGTAAGAATGCAAATACTAACTTTTCCAAACGCTCTGCAAGAATGTCTGCTGCATCTTTACTGGGAGCTTGATAAACATCAGATGTCCTCAGTTTCTCCTTAAAACCCTTTCTCATTATAGGGTTTGTCCACCTGTAAACAGCCAGAAAAGATGTTGAAAACATTAATATTGTGATTATTTTAAATTAAAGTGAAATTAGGTAATTTTCTAATGAGAGACGTACAGGGAAGTGTAGTAGTTATTTTCTAGTCAGACACGCTGGAGTCACGCGACCAGGGCGGAATCTTTTGATGTTTATACATTTTTTTCTTTTAAACATTTCAAACAAAACGTTTTATTATTTTGCTATCACTGTTATGTAAATCTAAATAATAAAGTATAGTAACGCTCCATCAAATATTTATCTAAAAGAAAAGCTCTCGAGCGGCGTGCTGTTACTATGGTTACATCCTCAAGGCGAACCCAACTTCTGTTTGTAAGCGTCTACTGTACTTATCGCACTCTGATTAAATTGTAATGAAACTTTTGAGGTAGTAAAAAGGTGAAAACACTAAAACGTGAATATACACACTTTTATGTAGGCTATATGTTAAACAATTAAAAACTTTTAAAAGTTCTAGAACTTGGTTTGTAATATTTGAATGAATGTATCACGTCATCAGGTGCAGTCTGAGTAGCCATCCAGTAGAGACAAACAAATGTGAATAAACTAGAAAAATGTATCTGGTAGACTATTTAAACACACACACACACACACACACACACACACACACACACACACACGTGTCCTAAATCACAATTTTGTTTTAAGGTTTGTCATAGTCCCAAATGTGAACACACAAAACGTCTAAATGTAAGTCTCTTACCAAAAGAAGTATCTTGAGAGGCAGCTGGCATCCTCCACAGGTGATCGCTGCATCCTAAAAGTACCCCGGGCGTGACACCGCTCTCATCGGGTGTCAGCTTAACGCCTGCCCGTTGAATGAAGCTCGCAAGCGCTGTCCTCCACCGCGCGCACAGTTGAGCGCTGATACTGTCGATATTCGCTGCCAGTATTTAGACGATGATGAGGAGGAAAATGTCTCAAATCTCAAATCGTTATTGAGAAGTAAAGCGCTTATAGAGAGCCCATGCTGACAGCAGCGCTGTGATTCAGTGAGAAAAGAGCGCTCTCTCAACCCCAAACGCCACAGATCCTTTGGGCATGTCATCCTCAAACTGTCAGTCTTTTACAGAGATGCTCACGTGTTGCTTTACAAGAGCAAGTGGCGTGTCATCATCAGAGAATCCTCCTCGTGGTGTTTAAAAAACGTTCATAACACATGGAAGTCTATTGCAGCTATTGTTTAAATTCGCACTTGTCCATGTTTATGTTCCAAGTTTGAAATGGAATAATGAATGGGTGAATTCAAGTTGATTGGGACACTTTTTCCCAGTCATCTCAATGGCAAAAAGTTCAACATGAATTCACCCTATAGGTTTTTAAACTAGTATTTAGGACTTAAGACAGTTCAAATAGAATACGAGTCCTAATATTGTAAAACAAGTAAAAACACTTTTTGTCAAATGAGGAAGAAATAAGATGCAGCACTGTTCACTGTTCAACTGAGGATATTTGTTGCATTGACCATTTTAATTCCATTGTGCAAAATGCCAAGCACAAGATGCTCTTTGGGCAATTGTCAAATGATTATGGATAATATGATCATCTGGTTTTACACAAACTTTTGTCTGCCGTTCAAGCAGACTGCAGGTGCTACATGCCATTACAGCAAAAGTGGACTTATTTAATACATCTTATCAAAAAAAAAAAAAATGATTCACTTAAATTCTCCCAAACATTTCTGATTCATGATTCTGTAAAAAGGCTATTGCTGAATCTCAGCAGAGTGACATCTTGAGGCTATTGTTAAAATAGGCTATGGGCTGCCTTTGTGAAACCAAATAAATGATATAATTATATAATAAGGCCAAGATCTGTAATGCAGTTTATCATGTTGAGAGAGAGAGATCACATGAAGTCTATTCAGTGTTCCTACTCAGCTGGCAATTTTGTCTAAGCTGAGAAAGTTTCTGATAAGCCACAGCAAAGTCACAAGAGCAGACTAATTTAGTAAACTGGCAAACTTAACTTCAGCAAGTGTTGTAAATGATGCAAATTAAGTTTATCTCTTTGAATAATCTTATATATATCCATCCATCCGTCCATCCCAGCATCTTGGGAAAACACCCTGGACAGATGGCCAGTCCATCATAGTGCTCATATATGGTTTTTAATAATATATTTTAATAAAATTAGCCAATGAGATTAGAGCATATATTATCAAATATGTAATTTATAACGAACTAACGAACTACACTGTTAGACATTTCTGTAATTTGTACAGTTATTTACTGTTAATTCAATGTGTTTCTTGTATGTTTTAGTCGGGTCTGTTTAACTGAATCACAAAATTATTTAGTTTTTCCACTTTTTTTTTTAGCTGTAACTAGCCATGTACCATGTTTTTTTCATAAATTATATTACTAAAATAATCCAAAACTGTGTTTTCCAGGACTGACAGAATATAATTTTATTTTCTGGAATTTAAGCAGTCCTGGACAATTTTTGGATGATTTTGGCAGATGAAATATAATTTATGAAAAAAAAACATGGCAAAACTGTAGAATAATGTTGCTCACGTGCAAACCTGAATACATTTCTGAACACAAAAGAAGATGAAAAATGTTTGTAACCTAACAGATTGAGACAGCATTCACTTCTATAGTAATTTTTTCCTACTATGGAAGTGAATGGTGCCTCAAAATTGTCTGGTTACAAACATTCTTTAAAAGGTTTAGCACAACTTGAGGGTGAGTAAATGACAGAATTTACTTTTTTAACAGTGAACTATCCGTTTAATGACGGACCATTATTCTAAAGTGTAACCAAAAACATTTAAAGCAAAGGCACTAAGGGTGAAGAAATCTAAAATGCCTTTATTCTCTCAATTAATTTTCTCTTGCTTAAAGTTTTTTTAGTGAGGAAAACCCCTGAGGAGGGAACAAGATGCACCACCAAAACCGGAGTGAGTCGGAAGACCGGGGAAGTTGTTAACAGGAAGACAACTGTAATCAACAACAGAGTGTCATCCTTCCTTCGCCACCTAATGGAGTTTGAATGGAAAAACTTGGACTTGGTGAGACACTTTTTTAATAGGATATGTAATGTACACAGACACTTTAGCTGCATTCACACAGGGCGTCATGCCGGTTAGAAATTTTGTCTCACCTGAGACAGCGCCGACGCCACGTGACAGTGATGTATAGCATCAAAGCACCGCGAGAGCGATTCGAGAGCAGCCGCTAATACAGCTGGTGCAGTTTCTCTAGAGCGACTGCACAGACTTTGATGACGACACAGCTGTTCCACGATTGGCCAGATTCTCCGCATGACAGCGATCACATGTGTTTCATGTTCATTCTAAAACCTTCAGTTCCTCTAATGCGCACAAATCTGTTTTTTATAACAGTTAAACCTCTTTTCATATAGTCGCGATGTTATATTGTCATGTTTATCAAAATAAAAGTAATGAAAAACTTAGACCCCACTTCATTGATAGTGTAGGCTTGTATGTTAACTTTATTATTGTACAAACACACACTGTATTAAGCATAAAGTATTACATGACAAAAAATGTCTCTGAAACATCTGTGTATTGACAAATATTGCATTTATTTCACTTCAGCTGTGATAAAGTATGCTAACACAGCGCGAGCGTCACTGTGGGAAGCAGAAAGTGTCAGACTTCACGTCTCCGTTTGCAGCTCCTCCCGCCTGCATGCGGCTACTCTCGCCGATTGGTTGCATCCAGCCACAGCTGATGTCCAACACACCTTTCAACTTCTGCCGCTTGCAACGTGAGTGAAGCGACGCGACGGAACCCACAATTCAGTTCAGCAACGCATGACGTCACCCATTCAGAGTAAATGACAAGCGTTAACGCCGGCGCCCCGTGTGAATGCAGCATTAAGTTTGAGGATACCTTACTAAAGCTAATGCAGTATACATGTAATCCATCCTGCAATAAAAGGTTACATTGTTGTTTTTGATTAAATAGTTTTTGCTCTTTGTTTATATTTTATTCATGTATATGTGTATTTTGCACCAAAGTTACAGTATTCTTCAACCAACTATTTACAGTATTCTACCAACTATTTTCTGCAGAGTTTTTAAAATTGTAGCTCAAACAATAGTGTGGGGCGATAGCAAGGTCATGGGTTCAATTCCCAGGGAAAGCAAGAACTGACAAAATGTAAAATGTGTATCTTGAATGCAATGCAAGTCGCTTTGGATAAAAGCGTCTGCCAAATGCATAAATGTAAATGTAAAATAAGTGATATTGAATGCACTCTGATTACTTTTATACATGATTTTCTGAAAATAAGATTTGATTCAAGGATGTTTTAAAGTGAACTTTTTTCCACACATTTACATGTTCAAGTTAAAGCACTTAAAATGTTTAAAATAAAGAATTTTATATTTCATAATTGTGTCTGTTTGGATTACTTCTGTAGGATAGATTAATGTAAGAATTAATGTAATTCAGTAAGTATTAATGATTGAATAGGATTAGGATTAATGCACTGTTAACCAAGGTTTACAGTAACGGTACTGTATTACAAAATTACAGTAACATGTAGTTACTGTAAACTGAAATGCGGTTATTGTACTGTAAATCTCAAATACAGTAACTTACTGGCAACAGTGTTGCCAGTAAGTTACTGTAAAATCTCTTATAAATGTCTAACAGTGTAACTAACTAACTAACTAACTAACTAACGCCACCTTCACATGCTATCGAAAATTTCCTACTTCCCACTTCTGAAGTCGAGCTCATCCCATAAAAATTTTGACTTGAAAGGGCGTTCATGTCCAATTTCTTTAACTACACTCTTAGACATTTAAAAGAGATTTTACAGTAACTTAACCAGTTTACAGTAACTACATGTTACTGTAATTACATAATACAGTACCGTTACTGTTAACCTTGGTTTAAATCCTAATCCTATTCAACCATTAATTCTTACTGAATTACTACACAAGTTCTAACATTTAATCCAAACAGACACAATATTATGAAATATAAAATTCTTTATTTAAAACATTGCAAGTGCTTAAACTTTAACATGTAAATGTGTGGAAAAAGTTCACTTTAAAACATCCTCAAATCAAATCTTATTTTCAGAAAATCATGTATAAAAGCAATTAGAGTGCATTCAATGTCACTTATTTTACTTTTTATTTACATTTACATTTATGCATTTGGCAGACGCTTTTATCCAAAGCGACTTGCATTGCATTCAAGATACACATTTTACATTTGGTCAGTTCTTGCTTTCCCTGGGAATCGAACCCATGACCTTGCTAGCGCCACACACTTTTGTTTGAGCTACAATTTTAAAAACACTGCAGAAAATAGTTGAAGAATACTGTAACTTTGGTGCAAAATACTCATATAAATGAATAAAATATAAACATGAAAAGCAAATTAATTCTGAATGTAAATAGGAAAGTCAGCATAACTGCTTGATGCGCGAGAACAAACCTCATTGGGTCTCGCATGTCAAGTGAACATGCTTGAGCTTCCGCTTACCACAACTGATGTGTGAGTTGATGAATGTTTATATGTGAATAAAAGCCTAAATTGAATCTGTTCATCATATAAAGCAATTGCGTCTCTTCAGAAAATTTCGACTAAACTGCTAGATTCATATGGATTAGCTTTACAATCTTTTTATGAACTTTGTGAAGCGTCAAGTGTCAGATGTGTAGCTATCTATGAAGGGACAGAAAGTTTTCAGATTTCATCAGAAAGATCTACAGATGAACGAACGTCTTGGGTTTGGAATGACATGAGAGTGCAATGACAACATTTTCATTTTGGGGTGAACTATCCCTTTAACAATGTGCCCATATATATCCTCTAGTAAAATGTAGATATATGAGAAGCAGCAACAGATTACATAGTAAAAAATTAAATCGATATTTTAGAAGAATTTTCGTTAGAAGAACGCGCTTCCCTATTGGTCGTTTCATTAATGTACAGATCTGGGCGTGGCTGCCGCGTACGTCATTACGCCGGACATTACCGAGAACACAATCGGATGAACAGGAATTTATTATAGTCCGCCATTATCATGTCAAACGAGATTGGCTATGCATTTCCTGCTGGTGATGAAAGTGATGGGAGTAGCGACGAGTGGGATATTGGATATTCTAATAAGAACAAAAAACCGTGCGTTGAGGTAAACCTTAATGAAAAGAGTCTTTAACACCCCCAACACTCTCTCGTCCCATGTTATATTTTGGCTAAGCATTCGGCCACTTAGTTTAAGATGGTTATGTACACAAATTATTTGCATTGTTAAAACAACCCTTTTATCTGTCTGGCAGTTCTCAGCTGAACCACACTTGAATGGAGACGATAAAGTTCCCACCTTGAAAAGAGCCATTACTGCAGGAAATGTCGACCTGGTGCGCGAGCTCTTGGACGGTGGTATGTGCTTGTATTTATAGTTTTATCATGACAACATACGCTACAAAACTTAATGAAAATTTGCCAATCTCATCGTCTTTTAATAGGTCTGGACGTGGAGACGCGGCTTGGTTTTGGTTGGACTCCTCTCATGTGCGCTGTCCATGTGGCCCACTATGAGCTCGCCGAACTGTTGCTGGATCATGGCGCAAGCGCAAACTTCAGCAGAGGTAAATCGAGAGTTTCTCAACAATTCAGGACAATTTTTCCCAAAAGGCACTCATGAAATCGTTAATACATGTGTATCAGAGATTTATAGTGCAAGATTAAATGTCATATTAAGATGTTTTTGTTTGTACGGGCACTTTTCAGTTTATTTGGCTTTAGTGTTGTCATTAAAGGGATAGTTCACCCAAAAGTTTTAAATTCTGTCATTTACTCACCCTCAAGTTGTTCCAAACCTGTATGAATGTCTTTCTTCTGCTGAATGCAAAAGAATATATTTTGAAGAATGTCAGTAACTAAACCATTGATGGACCCCATTGACTTTTTTCCACCCATACTATGGAAGCAATGGGCCCATCAACTGGTTGGTTACCCATATTCTTCAAAATATCTTAATTTGTGTTCAGCAGAAGAAATAAATTCATACAGGTTTGGAACAACTTGAGGGTGAGTAATTTATGACCAAACACTTGGTGATTTTATCATCATTAGAAACTTTTACACTTATAAAATATTACTAACATGTAAACTCGCATAAGATGAGGGGAACCCACACTTTGCACTTGTCTACTTGCATGATATATTTCCAGTGTTTGGTCCAAGTGTTTGAATGTTGTAAAAATCCAGGTAATTTTTTTTTACTTTTCAACTCTTTCCCCGCCAGCGTTTTTGATCATTTCCACAATTTCATGGCCCCCAGAATATTGTTGTATGAATATCTGAACATGCAATATATCAAGAACAGATCCTCTGCTTTAAAAACAAAAAGCAAAAACGTTTTACTCCAGCTTCATGCATTCTTTTTTTTAATCAACACTTGAATATGGGTAAGTTTCATAAAAAAAAGCAACATTTTGAGCAAAAAGATGAGAATCACTTTTTTTGTCAAAGACCACATCTGGATCAGATTCAGAACGATGATCAAAACATAGATGAGTAAATCAAGTTAATCGACACCCCTAATGCTTGCACAGTCCTGTACCTCGTCCTGGGTTGACATTTTATTCAGTAACATTAGGCAGTTTTGATTTATATGCTGTTTAATGTTGACGATCGCATTATTTTACATATATGATTACTTATTATATTGCTTGTTTCTGCTGCTGCTTCGCCTGTGTTTTGATCCGGAGATTCTGTATTCTTTCAGAAGATGTCATAGCGCCCCCTACCGTATAACAGTGAAAACACGGAAACCCATAAAGTTCTGTTTGGTGGGGAAGCGTTTTCTCACAAATAATAGAAAATTCTGTGTTTGGCGGGGAAAGAGTTAAACTTTTACTCATGTAAATATTTTGCACTTTAAAATAAACTTCTAAATGTCTGTTGTTCAGTAGTATTTAACACAACATAGTTTAGTTGTGGTGCTTACTTAATGGAATAGTTCACCCAACAATGAAAATTCTGTTATGTCGTTCCAAACCCGTAAGACTTTCGTTCATCTTCGGAACACAAATTGTCTTTTTGATGAAATCTGAGAGCTTTCTAGTGAACAAACAAAAAAAAGTTTTCTCCCATAAATTCATGCGAGACTTTAGAGAGCTCATGCTCGCTGTCCACATCCATTTGTACAGAAAAAAAATGGAAAAAAAGAAAATTGAGCAGAAATGCACGTGGGCTGGCTGTCCATGTCTTTTCAGCAGAAAACTGATAGTTAAATAAATAAAATATATCATGTTAAGTATAGTGCAAAGACCATTTATATTTTTATATATATATATATATATATATATATATATATTAGTTAGTTTATTAGTGTAAAACAATTATAATCAAATTGTCTCCTTGCATTCATGTACATTTTAAGGTGTCTGATATCATTAGAGTAGTTCACAATTGTTGTTAAATCGCTCACACTATAAGAACATGTGTCAATAATATCAAACAGGTTTGAAAATATCGCAGCGTCTGTGAAGGCTGCTCATACTGATTTGACCAGTACTTGGAAGTCTGCGACAGCAAAATCCAGCCAAAAGTTGTGTAGTGTGAGCTTGCCTTTAACCACTCGATTCATATGGAATAGTTTTACGATCTCTTTATGAATTTTCTGAAGCTTCAAAGTGTCAGTTACGCATTTCGATTTCATCAAAACGATCTTCATTTGTGTTTTGAACATGAACGAAAGTCTTAACGGTTTGGAACGATATGAGGGTGAGTAATTAATGACAGGTGAACTATTTAGCACTAAGCCATAAGCATTTTTCAGAAAAGTCTTGTGCATTTCCTGTCACATGCACACGCTTTAAAGTGTCAAAAACCACAAGCGCATCTATTGGGAAAGGCCCTTTTTCTGGTATAGGACAGTTTTGATCAAAGAATAAATTATAGCTATCTGCAAATTTCTGCAATGGCACCAGTAACTTATCAGGTGCACTATACTTGGTGAACCTTTAGTTTGACAAGGTGAGCAGGTGCTG
This sequence comes from Gobio gobio, assembly GCF_949357685.1. Classification (NCBI taxonomy): domain Eukaryota; kingdom Metazoa; phylum Chordata; class Actinopteri; order Cypriniformes; family Gobionidae; genus Gobio; species Gobio gobio. The sequence continues at coordinate 44,391,984 of NC_137115.1, read as the reverse complement.
TCAATCTACCATTGCACCACATGGCCTTCCTTTGACTCTTGTGGGTTTTTATTGGAGAGGATGGGGTTTTGCATCAGCCACAGGGAAGGAACCCAACGCTATCAAATCAAAAGAGCATGGCTAGACTTAATCCTTCAGGGGTGAATAGTTTGGTTTTCATTAATATGCTTAACATTGAAGTAGGTTACATTCTTTTGATTTCAGCCCACGTGCTAGGGAGGATGGAAACCAATTAGATTTTGCCTTAGTGTCCTTCATCTGCCATTACTTAATGTTTGTGACGCAAATGCCGGACTATTGTAACGTGTAATTAATCTGCTGGTGTGTTTTTCGTTTACACACTGTCTCTCCTAATTTTTTTTTCAAAATTAAATGCATCTGTTGGTCACGGTGAAATGTCGGCACATGAGCGACTGAAGCGATATAGACACTTCCACTGTGTCCACTGGGAAGAGATGGAGGGGGAGTTCCAGAGGGGGTCTCGAGAAACTGAAGCTGCAGGCTTCGACAGGAAATAATTAAATGTGAATGCAGCTGCCACTTCCTGGTCTGTGTTCCGCACAGAAGGGGAAGAATGTAGAAGTGATTGATAATGGCGGTATACAGAGCGTGGTGCTGGCGTCATTGCGTTGGCCCAACACTGGAGCTTTATTTATTTTCGTGCTCCACCGCAGACGCAACTAAACTGTGTCTGCATCCTACTCCCAAGCAGACCTGCTCCTGCAGTCTAAACGCAGCTATCATCACAACACACAAACCCCTAATATAGATGGGTCTCCTTTGTGCATCAACACATTAGAACTGCTCCCGGTCAGATACGTGACCGAAGCACTAAGTGTCTTGTCCAACAACATTAGGCAATGTGAGACTTGCATAATGTATGTAAAAGCATGTTTATCCATTGGAGACTATTTTTGAGAATTATGATTTGATTGTGAAATGGTATGTCTGTTTTTCCCTAACTTCCATACATAGACCACTATACAGTTCTGATGGCTGCTTGCACAGCAACGTCTGCCTCAGAAGAGATGATCTGCAGGTGTGTGGCTCTGCTGCTCAGTCGCAACGCTGACCCGAATGTCTGCAACAGGTAGGAAAGGTATTTTGCAGGTGTGACTGCTCCTGCATAGTATGCAGCTGGGGTTCAGATTGATGAATACTACTGTGGAATTTTACTAGTCAAATGTTATTCGTTTCTTTTTGCTAATTGACATGCAGCAGTGGCGTGCACAGACCTCTGCAGGGCAAATCGTGTTCCAGGGGCACCGCAATACAACCAGGGCACTTTACTCTTAGCGACCCCCCCCCCACCGTAAACTCCACTAACATGGATTAAAATGGTTCAAGGGATAGTTCACCCAAAAATGAAAATTGTGATTTACTCGCCCTCATGTTGTTCCAAACCTGTATGAGTTTCTTTCTTCTGTCGAGAATGTTGAATGTTGGTAAACAGACAGTTGATCGTAGCCGTTGACTTCCACAGTATAATTTTTGTCAATGGCTACTGTCAACTGTTTGATTACCATACCAACATTCTTTAAACATATAATCTTTTGTTTGTAACAGAAGAAATAAACTTGGAACAACTTGAGAGTGAGTAAGGAATGAACATTTTTCATCTCATTTATAATATTGTCAACCTTTTGTAGTTTATCATGGAAGCCCATTTTCAGTCTTGGTAAACAAAAAAATCTATCTTAAAGCTTACAATCTTTTTTTTACATTTGCTTTCTGATTGCTTTTGTAGTTTATTCTTTGGCATTTTAGAAAACTATTCATGTTGACTGATCTCTCAGGTCACATTAATTGCCTCTGTGATGATCAGTTTTGTTCATTTCTCTGTTGCTTGATTATACTAGAATTAAAAGTGCACATTTAGGCCCTGTCCACACGAAGCCAGAGCTTTCCCTATCCGATCTTTTTTTCCCCTCGTTTCAAGAAATATCCTCGTACACACAAGAGCAATTAAAAACGACTCAAAACTATGTAGTATACATGCCAGGCCAGGATGTGGCGCTGTAATTCTGCCACAGAAATACACTAAAAACGGAGAAGAGTTGTGGCTAGAAGCATAGACAGTAAAAGAAATGGACACAGCGACCCCATAGACTTCACAGAGAAAAAGTGAAGTCGAGTAGAAGCACTCACTTCCTGATGGCTGAGCGTACTGCGCAGCCTCAGACTGAGCTTGACGACGTAGATTTGACGTGAGCAACCTGTCTGACAGTGGCAAGTCTTCTAGTAGTTGTGCAAAGTGAAATCTGAATCACGTTGTTGAAATATTTTGTCCCGTTGCTTTTGGCTCTCTATGGGCTTCATCACATGCTTCTCCCTCAACTTTATCGGACTTTATGCCTCCACGTCCCCCCAATTGCCTCATAGACAGTAAAAGATTGCCTGCGAGCTTCTCCTCCTGTCTATACGGTAATTTCTCTACTGTGCGCCGAGAGTCGTGTGGTTACAACGCAATCGTTAGCCTATTTTTTTAAAAAACGGCTTCTACAGGGCGATAGTGTAAGATACAAGGTAATGGAGCCTTTTATACATTGTCGTGTTTCTTTAGAAATAAACAATGGACAAATGGAGTCTTTAAACGCCTCAGATGCAAAGTTATTCGCTATCAAAGTGACACCAAAATGAATGGGAGTCAATGGTGGTTAGCAATGGCTGCCCCTATGGAAAGTACGCTTTCCGGGTGCTGGATTACCCCCTTGGCTAGAAGGAGTACAGCAATGGTAGGAAGTGATGCAAAATCTCACGATAAAATAACAAATAAATTTGCTATTTACCAGATTGTGTTTTACTATAGCCTACACCCTAAACCTACCCTTACAATAATGCAAATACAGTAATTCAATGATGCAATATAAATGTGCGCATGCCCAGTGCCCGTAGTTGTATCCCTTTCAAGTCTTTCCCGTGCGGGACGTGGTGTGATGACATCACCGTTTCACAAAATATACGGATTGGCTGTACACACGAAAACGCAAGGGTGTCGTTTTCAGATTGATCCACTCTGGGACCCGGTTTCAAAAATGATCGGTTTCATGCTCCCAAAACGCCAGATACGTGTGTACGAAACGCTGATACGGTACAAAATTTTAACGTATACAGCTAAACGCGTCTCTGTGTGGACGGGGCCTTAGTTCACTGGTTCTTAACTAGGGGGCCTCGAGGTAAAACAAGCATTAAAATAAGAATAAATTAATTTGCACTGTCTTGAAGATTCGATATATGAGGTAGCCTAGTTTTTAAAGTATGTAAAAGTAATGAAAATACAGTTGCTGGTCATATAATTAGAATATCATGAAAAAGTTTATTTATTTCACTAATTCTATTCAAAAAGTGAAACTTGTATATTATATTCATTCATTACACACAGACTGATATATTTTAAATGTTTATTTCTTTTAATTTTGATGATTAGAACTGACAACTAAGGAAAATCCCATATTCAGTATCTCAGAAAATTAGTATATTACTTATGACCAATACAAAGAAAGGATTTTTAGAAATCTTGGCCAACTGAAAAGTATGAACATGAAAAGTATGAGCATGTACAGCACTCTGTACTTAGTTGGGGCTCCTTTTGTCTGAATTACTGCAGCAATGCGGCGTGGCATGGAGTCGATCAGTCTGTAGCACTGCTCAGGTGTTATGAGAGCCCAGGTTCCTCTGATAGTGGCCTTCAGCTCTTCTGGATTGTTGGGTCTGGCATATCGCATCTTCCTCTTCACAATACCCCATAGATTTTCAATGGGGTTAAGGTCAGGCAAGTTTGCTGGCCAATTAAGAACAGGGATACCATGGTCCTTAAAGGTCCCATGGCATGGCATTTTTCTATTATTTTATAGTGTTTCCTGAGGTGTACTTATATTGTTAGTATGATTTTTACATCATAAAATGTCATAATTTAGAAATAAAAGGCATTTTGTCTATACTGCTGTTTGCCCTGTGGCTGAATGCCCTGCTTCAAGAGGCGTGTCTGCTGTGAGACTTCAGTAAAAACGCCCACTGTTGTGATTGGCTGACATCTTTGCATTTGAAATGAGCGGAGGGGCGTGGTTTAACGAGGTCTACGACGCACGAGCTGCTGCCAGAGAGACGGATGGACCTGTGTTCACTTCTCATCAGTTCTCTCAGCATGTCTCAGTTCAGGGTGAACTGTTGTAGTTACTAGAATATACTTCAGGTTATTCGTTTATTTCTAGTCGGAGGGGCTGTCACTCATGTCAGAAAGTTAGTAACTTTAGTAAATTATGGATTAGCGCTGACTCGAGACGCGAACCGTTTAGAACGATTCAGTCCGATTTGGTGAACTGCTTCGGTTCACTAAAAAGAACCGATTCAAAAGAATGATTCGTTCGCGAACCGGACATCACTGAGACGGAGCGATTGCTAACAAAGTTATTTATTGTAACTACTGAGTTGTGAGAGCGCTGTCTGTCAGCGCGAGTTTATTGTGTTTGTATCTGAGAGTTCTGAATAAACACGAGTCCCAGTCACGCCGAGTCCGTCTTCATCATTATTCTACCAACTTCGTAACACATGCAATGTACCATTACAGCGAGATGAACGAGTTAGTAAGTTTGATTAAAGCATTATTTCTAGATATGTTCCAATCATATGAAAAGCGTCAGTGACGCGCATTGACTTACACAGCGCAAACAAAGACACAACAGCAGTAATCCAATGTAATCCAGTTTATTGTGGGGAAAGCTGGCTAGCCTAGCCGGATACCCTCACGCTTACCCCCCGTCTGCTTAATCTCACGCCGCGTTTGGTGCCTCCGCTGTGGGCCAGATGCAGTACTGGGGGTCGGGGATGTTGAAGGCCGAGCTTCGCCGTGCGTGAGGTTATAGATGTGGCTCTGCCGATGTTAAGCAGAAACTCCCGACTGTATGCACATTTAAGAACAGATAGACGCGACGAGGACGTTCAAAAACACTGACTCACAAGATAGAAAACACGAAAACACCGTTCTGTCGGGAGAGAGAGAAGCCGCAGTGTGTGCACGAATAATAAATAATTCGCTACACATAAGAAATCACTGATCACAGATCAGAAGGAACTGAAAAAAGACTTCTGTTTTCATTTGTACATCCAAACACTGAGAAACTGCCAGCATTCACTCGTTCACAACCCATGATCTCTGAAGTGTTTGCATGGGCGTGCCAGATTCTCTGGGTGGAGTAAAGGGAGGTAACCGTTCCTGCTTGGACGTCAAACCAGGAGACTTCAGGATTGGCTTGTCTGGCCTGTCATTTTCTCAAAGGCAGAGAAAGACAGCCAGAACTCGGTTTTACACCGATCAACATTTCTATCCACTTGGGGACAATATTCGGGCTAGGGGAACTTGTATTAATGTTGAAATACCTGAAAATGTCATGCCATGGGACCTTTAAACCAGGTACTGGTTGCTTTGGCACTGTGTGCTGGTGCCAAGTCCTGTTGGAAAATGAAATCTGCATCTCCATAAAGTTGGTCAGCAGCAGGAAGCATGAAGTGCTCGAAAACTTCCTAATATACAGCTGCGTTGACCTTGGACCTCAGAAAACACAGTGGACCAACACCAGCAGATGACATGGCACCCCAAACCATCACTGACTGTGGAAACTTTACACTGGACCTCCAGCAACGTGGATTGTGTGCCTCTCCTCTCTTCCTCCAGTCTCTGTGACCCTGATTTCCAAAGGAAATGCAAAATTTACTTTCATCAGAGAACATACCTTTGGACCACTCAGCAGCAGTCCAGTCCTTTTTGTCTTTAGCCCAGGCGAGACGCTTCTGACGCTGTCTGTTGTTCAAGAGTGGCTTGACACAAGGAATGCGACAGCTGAAACCCATGTCTTGCATACGTCTGTGCGTAGTTCTTGAAGCACTGACTCCAGCTGCAGTCCACTCTTTGTGAATCTCCCCCACATTTTTGAATGGGTTTTCTTTCACAATCCTCTCCAGGGTGTTGTTATCCCTATTGCTTGTACACTTTTTTTCTACCACATCTTTTCCTTCCCTTCGCCTTTCTATTAATGTGCTTGGACACAGAGCTCTGTGAACAGCCAGCCTCTTTTGCAATGACCTTTTGTGTCTTGTCCTCCTTGTGAAAGGTGTCAATGGTTCGTCTTTTGGACAACTGTCAAGTCAACAGTCTTCCCCATGATTGTGTAGCCTATAGAACTAGACTGGGAGACAATTTAAAGGCCTTTGCAGGTGTTTTGAGTTAATTAGCTGATTAGAGTGTGGCACCAGGTGTCTTCAATATTGAACCTTTTCACAATATTCACATTTTGAGATACTGAATTTGGGATTTTCCTTAGTTGTCAGTTATAATCATGAAAATTTAAAGAAATAAACATTTGAAATATATCAGTCTGTGTGTAATGAATGAATACCAGTTTCACTTTTTGAATGGAATTAGTGAAATAAATAAACTTTTTGATGATATTCTAAATATATGACCAGCACCTGTATAAGTCTCTTTTTTTTTTTCTTTTTTTTTTTTAGGTATAAATTGTGAGTAAAATACTTTTTAAAAATCCTTCAGTAAATCAATTGACTGGAAAATGTTGTGGTCAATGGGGGGGGGCCTTAGAGTCAAAAAGTTTGAACCACTAATTTAGTTATTCAATTTAAAAAGACTTAAAAGACCCTATGATCCCTCATCTCATCCACATGCATCCAAATCTAACAACATATAGTCACAAGCACTGTCTAGCCCTTTTGATTGAGAGAATGTGAAAAAATGCTCCCACCAGCTACAAAACATTAACACTGGCCAGACAGTGTTTTAAACAAGTCTTCCTAACAACTCTGTTTGGGAGGTGGTGTACTCAATAGTGTATTGACTCAGGCATTTTTCAGGGCAGCCTCCAGCTGCTTATCATCTGCCACCCAAACCGCTCACATGATCTAGAGTGTCAACAAGCATGTTGCTCACTTTACTGGTGAGAAAGTGATTGTGTCCCATCCAGACAAAATATTTAAAGTTCGGTAACAAGGTACAGGCAGACGTTGGGCCTGGCAAAGATTCATCCTCTTCCTCTGCCCTCTCAGTGCTCCACACATAACCTACAATGTGCAGCAGCTGCATTTCCCTAAATCTTTTTGTTAACAAATACAGCATGCTTAGACTAAGCCAGACATTGTTTGGGAAGGGGGTCTGTTTCAGATTAGTTGAGATTCATTATTTGAAAATTGCTGAGACAAAAATTTTGCATTTGGCTACCATTCTCTTTCACTTGTGAAATCACAGGCATGTAAAAGATGTTTAAATGCATCACCACATGTAACGTTGTAATTATGGTATTGAGGTGAGTGGTTTTAATTTGCACACATTGTCTCTGATTACATAATATAAATCAAGTCTACCATATGGTGTAACCACTTATTTAGTTGATATAATCTAACTGGCCCAAACAGCTCTCAAAAATATATGCTATAAACACCTGCAAATGTGTATTTCTCAAACCAGGTTTGTAAGTGAACTGCAGGAGGTTTGTATGTTGCTAAAGCATCATTTAAATAAATAGATGGGGCTACACATTTGATCAGAATAAAACTGAAATCGCAATAGCGCTCAAAGGCATATTTTCACCGGTTCGATTCAGTAAATGCTGCTTCTCATAAACCCCATCTCTGCAAGAACTGTGAAATTAATGTGCATTTAGGTACGCAATGTGTGCTAGGTTCACTTTATGTACACAGTCGCATAATTTGATATATGTGGACGGAAGCATTTCACTAGTGTTCTGCCAAAATAAAAGATTGAGGATTTGAAATGTGAAAAATTAGTACTGTAACTTGTTGTGTAAAATAAAATGATGATGAATTTATTTTACAGTACAACAGTAATAGTTTTATCTGTTTTTTTTTTTTTTTAGAGGTCTAATAATAATAATAATCACAATATATGACATAACAATAGCATATCTTTTTTTTTTTGGTCCAAGTTGTGCAGCCCTGGATATAAATCCTTTAAAAATATAAACACTTGCTTCAACATAAAAATAAAACACTTACTATACTAAAGACACTTACTAAAGAATAAATATTTTATCTGTTTACTTGCATGTCATGTGACCATTAACCAACATCCGAGAACCCTTGGTCTATGCCATTTAAGGCTACGTCTACATTAATCTGGATATTTTTTCAAAACGCTCCCCATCCACACTAGTGTTTACCAAAAGTTGCTCATCCACATCTGAAAATGCTAAAATCACCTTACTGCGCATGCTAAAGATGTAATAAAAGCTAATAAACGATGATACAGAGAGGGCAGACAAAGTTCTCACGCTATTCTCCTGGCTCTATCGTTTTATTAGAAAAATATCCCACCCCTCACTGTTGCGTCACACTCCAAACCGTATGGTCTAAAAAGCAATTGTCATGTTTTGCCACAAGACCGCAACTGCGAGTCAATTTTCTGTCATCGTTGCATGAATGTAATGTGAAGGTTCTACTAAGAAACATTTATCTTTAGCAACACTATAAAATTGTTATACCGGCATTGTTGTGCATGGTATTTGTAGATATTATGTGTAAAATGTCACTAGACTAACATGTTTAATTTTAAAACTGTTTTCACAGTCCACACTACAATGCGAAAACTGTTTTCAAATTTAACCACTTGGGAGAGTGTTTCCAAAAAGCTTTGTCTTAATTGACAAAAACACCATCTCAGTGTGGACAGAAGGCCAAAATGGAGAGAAAAAAATATTTTCAAATGGAAAAAGTATTGGTGTGGACAAAGCTTAAACCGTGTCATCATTTCAGTACCTTGCTATAAACTTGCTGATAGGATAGTTCACTCGAAAATGAAAACTGTCATTATTTGCTTTTATTTATTTGTGAAAAGAAGGCCCAGTAACCTTACAGAAAGTATATTTTGCTGGCTGATTATGCAAGACTTTTGCAAGTGCCTCTTACTTTCATTCATGTAGTTTCTGATGATGTGCCCAGTGAGGCTTTTAAGCATTCATGCTGATGAGCATATGCTACTCTAATTTCAAACATCAGTTTAGTATGCAAGAAGCATTTTGTAACTGCTTCTTGCTACTCCTATTTATGTAAATACTTGAAAATTATGATCTTACACTTAGGATAAACCCTGTTTACTGCAATTGACATCTTGTTTTATTGATTCAATTCGTTTTCTTCTTGCTCCCTTGGTTTTGGTAGAAGGACAGCCTGGGAAAGTGCTTTTAAGACTGTACACATTTGTCACAAATACAGTCACTGAAGGGGAAATGCGTAGATAGCGAGGAGATAATGTCAAGATGAAGAATGATGGCGCCCTTGCTCACCTGTGCCCCACGCTGTAGAGTTCAGTTCGCCACCATCACCTTCCTGGGAAATGCCACCCATGTTGATTAATAGCCTCAGGATTTTCCCATAGACTTAAGGTGTGATGTTTGACACTGTGATCTTTAGATAAAACTGTATATTTACAACAGTGACGCAAGCTCTAAGCACAGACGACTAGAAAGTTCCTCTTTTGTGCTTTTTGCAGGTAATGAATTGTCCTATGCTAGGTGTAAAATGTTTTTGTCTTTGTTTGCTTTAGCATAGTAGTACTCTTTATGGTGATTTGATTATTCTAAATAGAGGTTTCGTTTAAGGGGTGATTTACAAACAGGGGCGTGCACCTGTTTTTATGAGGGGGCTTCAGTGGTTGTCCACAAATCTACAGTCATGGTTATTACATTAACTGACACCATAAAAACATTGTTACTTGAATTAAAATGCACACACACACTGAAATTAAAAGTAAATTTAGTTCAACTTGATTTAACAAACTAAAATTGAAATTAAAATCAATAAAAAACGGACATTAAAAAATAAAAATGTCAAGCACACACAAAAATACTAAAACAAAAAAAAAATAGAAATGTCAAAATATCGTTTTGTAAATGATGTTAAAATAACACTGAATACAATTAATTGTGAAAAATGTATTAAAATGAGGAAGTTGCAGTTGTAATCCACTTGGTTAAATAATCAGAATGGGCACAATGCATCCGTTTACAAATATGTTTACTGTGAGAAGTGACCAGCTTAAATTTCAGATTATTATTATTTCAGATATTGCTTTCATGAAACTGGCAGAACACTCTGCAGTGTACTTTAGGATGGTGACTATAGCAAAAAAGCACCAGTAGTTAGTCACTAGGCCTTGTTCATCACTATTACACTTTGCTTCTAACAATTCCATCTCAGTTTATTGCAGTAAATGACTCGTGTTAAATCTAAATGTGGCAGAGAACATGTCCCGTATGTGTGATTTGCACAAAGCAGCATGAACACAGGAACATCTGGCAGTTCTGTTGTGTCTTGTTTTTGCCCTTGCTCAGGAGCAGTATGACGTGCCTGATGCTGGCTGCCAGAGACGGCTATTGTCAGCTGATTAATTTGCTGGTGTCACATGGAGCAGAGCTGAACTTTCAGAATGATAATGGACATACGGTAAGATAATCGATAATGGCTGTGATAATTGTAAGTCATGTTCGTAGATGTAGAGTACATTTAACTCTCTATATTAGTCATTTCATCCTGCACTGTATTTATAACCCAATTTAGCAGTCTTTTTTACCAGATGTTCTTAAGAGAATATTATTATAACTTAGCATCTAATATTTAGTTCTCTTCTGGAATCCACTGTAATATTGTTCTGATGGAGCAGGCCCTCATAATAGCTGTGCAGTATGGACACGAAGGTGCCGTGTTGAAACTGCTTCAACTAGGAGCGGATAAGTCCATCAAAACCAAAACAGGGAAAGCGGCAGCTGAGATGGCCAAAGTGTTCAATTATCCTGAGGTAGGTCACCTTTTGCACTGCTGTGATCTCTAGTCTAAAAATGACAGGTCTATGATTTCTGACATTACAGTTAAAGTGCCCCTATTATGCTATTTCCTCATTTTCTTTTGGAGTTCTCTTACAGTAGGTTTACATTCACCCAACACTTTAATTTTCTCATAATATACGTTGCACATCACCTCGAGTCTGAAAACTGTTTGTTCGAAAAAAGAGGCTGCATCCGAAATTGCATTTTTTTTTTTGTTGAGTAGATGCAGTATGTATTTTGAATTAGTAATTCCTTCACAGCTGCTAAAAAAGTAGATTCTATATACTATGAATGTAATCTGTAATCCGCCATGTTGTCATTATCATGTGACCTATCAATGTCAGTTGCGTCACTTCACTGTCATTCACAAATCCTCTCCCGTGGCCTCATGGGAAAGTAAAGTGTCAATTGGATACGCACTTCAGAATCTCGCTGAAAGTAGGTCTTCCGGGTACTTTTTGCCTACTCTTTTATTAATACTGAATGCTACTTTTGCCTCTCATACTGTTTTTCGATTACTATTTAGTAGGAAAGTATGTGATTTCGGATGCTCTTTCTAAACCCATCCTTTCCGCGAGCCTACTCTGCTCTTATTGGTCAGATGGCCCAGTATGTTGTGATTTGGTCTACCACTTGCAGCACGTGTCGGAAATTAAACGGCAATTACTGTATCTGAATTTCAGCTCTAGAGGCTTCTTGAGCTCTTGATACACAGTGATGCGAACAATGGCATAGTTTTTTCCGTATTAGTTCCAATGTGAGTCCTTTTAAAATGCATGCAAAGGATTCGCAACTCTAAAAATAGCGTCTTCTCGACATGTCAACTGCCATTAAGCAAATGTGTTACGTAGGTATGTAACAGGAAGTGAGATTGGAATTGCTGAATTTATTTCGGCCATTTAAAATCGATTCGTTCTTTTAGGAGACATTAACTTTATTTGTTGTGCATTTTGATCTTTAAAACTTTGCAGACCTTTTACATTCACAAATGATATTACACACTGTATGAAAGGTAATATTACAAATAAAAACTCATGGCTCTTGCTCTTGAGAATGAGGAATATTACAATTGTGCTCCTTCAGATCTCCAGGATCCTTGATTCTCCAGAGCTCTCTACTGCAAATGCCAATACACAGTCCAAAGCTGAGGCACTGTTTAAATTTCTCAAACGAAACCCTGATTCTCCCGCTGCCTACAAAGCGAGGTGAGCCTCTGTGTCTGTGACTTGGTTTGTAACACCCTCTAGTGGTGACTGAAAATGAAAAGAAATGCTTTGATGCTGTGTATATACAGGCTCAATAAGATTTTTCCTTTTCTTTTTATCTTTTAAAGAAAGACATTTTCTAATAAATGCTGCTCATTTGAACTTTCTGTCCATCAAAGAATCCTGAAACAAAAAAAACTGTACAACATTGTTAATAAGAAATGTTTATTTAGCATCAGATCAGCATATTACAATGATTTCTGAAGGAACATGTGCTACTGGAGTAATGATGCTAAAAATTGCCATCACAGGAAGAACGTTTATTAAAATAGAAAACAGGTATTTTAAAATGTAATATTTTGCAGTGTCCATTTTTGGTCAGATAAATGCAACCTTGGTGAGCATATATAAATATAAAGATCAGTAGCAGAAGAACATGAGTCATATTTAATAGCTTTACTAATCAATATAAAAACAGTTGGGTATTCAATATTGATATTGAGGGTTGATTCTTTGGGCTTAATCTTACAGTTCTTCTAAGCTGAGTGATATTGAACTGCTGCTGCATGGTCTGAATCTGGATCATCTCTCAGACATCATGGTGGTGAGCCAGTTGATTTTTTTTATTTTTGTTGTTGTTGCGCTTAAACAAAAGTTTACATTAATGCCTTTACATCTGAAGTTTATTATTATAATGCTATACTACGGACGCCCTATAGACTTGCATTGTAAAAGAAAATAGAGGTAATCAAAATTGTCTCTAACAAATGTTCATTTTAAGTTTCAGTTCTCCTATGTTTCCTACACCTGTTTAATTTTTACACTGGCAGGATCATGATGTCACTTGGAGTGATTTGTTGATCATGGAGAAGGGGGATTTGGAAAAGGTATGTAGATCAAGCATTTTTTTTAAAGATGGCAAGAAGAAAAAACATGTTTGACATTGCAAAACAAACACTTACATAGTTAATGGATAGAACTATACTGAATGGAGAAAAAGTGCTTGTAAGGCAGTAAGAGAATACTGCTCCGGATTTTAGGCTTTGTCACATATGAGTAGCTTTATTTATTTGTTCTGCTCATTCATTGACAGTCACTGTGTAGTATAATAATGCAATATATAAATATAAGCAAGAAATACAAGATATAACTCATATCAATTATAATTATATTCAAACAAAAATAAATGTATATTTTTATTTTGTACACACACACCCATCCCATAAAATGTTGTTTGCGTTGATAAATCTGCTCTCTTTGTAGATTGGTGTAACTGATCCTGAGGATCAAAAGAAGATTCTCAGCGCCATGGAGCAGATGCACCTTGATAAAGTAGATCTGGACACCCTGACGCCTCTTAATAACATAGACAGCGGGTAAAGCTCATCAAGCCTCAAACTAAACTAAACTTTATTGTATGTTTATGTATCCACATCAAGTCCAAACCGTATTTATTCATTCATCATCAGTTATGGAGTCGTATGAACAGTTTCCCATGCTGGTAACGGCTATGAGCTGCCAAACTCCTAGCAGGACAACAGTGTCTTGACAAGGCTTCCATGTAAGCCTGTCTTAATGGTTTAAGCTCTAGTAATGATTTGTAAGGTGAGAAATGAACTAGTGCCGTTTCTGCACGCTCCGGGCTCTGACGGATGATGGTGAGTAGGCGGCATGGCGGCCATGTTTGACTTTAAAGTCCACGCTTAATGAACCTAATCAATCTGTAATTTCTCTATTCAATGTCGGGGAGGTACAGAGAGGGCAGACGGACACACAGTAAATTATGCGGTTAAATCCTCCTCTGATAGGTCCTCCGTAAACACACATTAAAAGGATATAGAGTTACAGTGAAATTCATTTCCACAGTTGATTTCCTGCCTAATGGGATGTATGTAAACATAAGCACTGCTGCTTTCACAAGAGTTCATAAGTTGTTTCCGGCAGATAACTGTAATGATGTGTAGCTTTGATATTTTTTGGACCAAAAAGATTTCACAAATTTTATTTATATGTTGAAGTGTGGTTGAATTATTTAAAATGCAATTAATTGTTAGCATGCATGCCTTGATTCAATTTGATGGATCTGCTCATTGTGCCTGTTGGTACGGTGGCATTAACCCAGCACTTAGTCGTCCCACAAGAGGCGATCACTCATTCAGTCATAGAAAAACTAACAAAGTGACGCTCCGAGCCCATCTCTCCGTCCTGGAGGAGATAGTAACTCCACAGCGTCTGACAGTGTTTACCACGGGCTCTGACAGAGTGTTAGGAGAAGAAAACGGCTGCTGGGGAAATGCTCTGTTAAGATAACACTATCAACATCGTGTGGTATGTGTGAGCCATTACAGGAGTTTGAAATTGTAAGTGATGGCAGAAGTGCGCCAAGAATGCTGTCAACAAATTAAGTGATACCATTGGTCGTTTAAGAAATATTTGCTTCAGCTTTTAATGTTTGTCATTGAAAAAAAAAGAAATGAAGAAAAAATGTATTAAATTTTTCCTAAAAAATGAAACCTAGGTGATGATCTTGAGTAAGTGTACAGGAGTATAGTAGGCTGCAGCGATGACATAATTTTGTATGTAGTTAGCATCACCCTGGTTCCCTCGATTTTAAAAACCCAATAGGATTTTTTCATTGGCATTTTTTTTGCAGTTGTTCTGTGACAAACAAAAGTTAATGATTCCTACATGTTTTGTTCATCATGATAATCTTCACAAATTAAAATAACATGAAATACGAATCCTCAATATAATTGATGGAGGTAAAAAAACTAAACGTAGGCTATATACAAACTACGGTATACCATGGTCGTGTGACTTCAGTTTCACAATCACTAACCTTCTGACAAGTCTGTTTTTATCTAAATTCTTTCCCTGAAGGTTTGAATAGCTTGCAAGAGTGCAAGGCTGTAAAAGCTAACTAGTGAGTAGATGAGTTTATCTGCTTGGCTGATGAAGTTTAATGTTCCCGACAACCTCTGTAGTCCCATTTAGCCACTTGTTAGCAATCGTAGTAAAATGAAAAACTTTGAAAAAGATCACAAGGGGCATAACCAATGTATTTTTATATTGTAGAATAAAACATGAAAATATGTTGAGCTTGTAACCACCAGACCTTATTTCAGGCATTTAACCAAAAACTCATTGACTTCAGGACGATGGAACGGAGGAAGTGCTAAAATGCTAAATCTTTTCCGGCTTTTGGTCTACAAAAATACATTATTCAGGGTTTTCGTGGGTCTTAATTTGACCTTCCACAATTTAAAAATGTCTTAAATTGGAACAGAAAGTCTTAAATTCAATATCATGGCATTAAATTAGGGCCCCATGATTTCTGCGTAGAATCCATTCATAAAAATAAAAGATGGAATTTGAGAATTTTTTTATTTTTATTTTCAATAAATTGTCTGTTTCATGATATCAATTAATTAGACATGATTTTTGATTAATAATTTTATTCAACAAATTAAAACAGAATAAACTATAAAACAAAAAATAAATTAATATTTATTTATTAAAAAAATGCAAAAAAATTATATCTAGGATTTTTTGTTTCCAAGTACTAATATCTAAACATCCTTAAATCAAGATACATTTACTTGAGATGCAAAATGAAGAAATTAAGTCTTGTTTTCTGAGAAATTGAACGTAAGCGAGTTAATGCTTAAAACAAGAACAAATATATGTCAATGGGTATGAAAAAAAACTTTACGTTTTTTTTTTTTTAATGAACCCATTTGGCAGATATTAGTTCTTTTAATCAAAATCACTTTCACATGATTTTTTATCTCAAACTTTAAGCTATTTTTTTGTTTAAAAAGTTAAGTTATGGAGATCTGTTGGAAATTGTATTTTCAAACTTTCAAAGAACATATTGACGTGTTATATTCCCTTCAATTTATTCCTTAAATTCTTTTAAATGGTCTTAAAAAGGTCTTGCATTTACCTTCATTAAACCTGCAGAAAACCTGTTATCCATGCAGCACTCCATTATGAAAAGGCTAAGCATAGAGGAAGTGGAATGTTTATTTAACTACTTCATAAGTTCTTAAACAAAGGGTGTAATTTGTGAAATGTCGTCTTTCGTCCTCAGGAGTGAAGATTTCCTTAACTTTCTGATCAGCCTGAAACAGCAGTGCTGTTACTTGACAGAAACCTTACAGGATGTCATCAGCAGGTTCCCACGTAGCCCCTCTGAGGTTTGTTGTGCACTGTATCTGTATCCATTGTAAAACATGATCTATTACAAGTATTCCTGTCGGTTTCTTTAGTCTTGTGTAGCTAGACTTTTGATCTGTGGCCGTCTGGAACGCAATGTCTTTCGACATTCATAGACATTCTACTAACTTTAAGTAACTTTGCAATTACATGTCAACTAACTCTCGTTAGATTGTAGTAGACTGTTAGGGTTCGGTTTAGTAAAATAAGTTGACGTAGTTCCAACGTTTACTTGTTGTCAGTAGAATGTCTGTTGGGGAGTATCAAAATAAGGTGTTAGCAGATATTAAACAGACATTCTACTAATACTCAGAGTTTAATTGACATGCAGTTGCAAAGTTACTTATTGATTAATGAAGGTCTAAATTGGACCATCGAAATTAAAGTGTTAAAATTGCTTTTTCTAGAAAGGAAGAGAGTGTCTGACTGACACGTAAAGCCACCAACCAGTTATTTTTGTTTTTATGTGCTGTTTAGGGCTGGAGCTGAAATAAAAATAATTCAATTAATGGTACATGATTGTACACAAAACAGTAAAAATAGCACTTAGTCCACAAAAGATAAGCTTTAAGACAAATCATGTGCAAATTCATAAGTCACACCATTTAAGTATTTTCTCCTTAAAACTGCAATGAAAAATAGACAGTCTCAAAAAACGAGGTTTGAAATCGCCAGTGTTTCTTACGTCATAAACTTCCTTGTAGCCAATTACGTCAACGTGTGGGCGGGCTTTAACAAATCATTAACTATTCTCCGAGTTATCCCAGAATATTTTTCTGTTGATATGAAAAATCGGGTTGGCAACATTTAGCAATATAGCAGGTGAATTATGTATATGATGTACTGTAAATTACAACATTATTATGAACTATATGCCTTTCTCCTAAGTTGTTCAAAGTGATTTTAAGGATGCTGTTTTTTTAGAAGGCAGCTGTCTGATTCAGAGATGATGAGTGGGAACATGGTTTGTGTTACATTATCAAACAGCTAATAATGTGTTGCTAATGTAGTCAAGCCAAAGGCTATGCATATTAATTACTGTTATGTGTATGGCATTGTAGAGAGCGAAACAATGCCTTACCATTCTGATACATCAACTTGTAGACAAGCTTGTGTGAGTGAGTGGAGGTGGGCTCATTTGCATATTCATGAATCCACGTAAACTAAAGTAAGCTATTTAAAGGCATGAATTTTAAAAAAATCATAAGTATATTTATGTATATATATATAATTTTTTTGTACATTTTTATTAATGTCTTTTTTGGTGATCAAAGATATGTTTTAAGGCATAAAATGGACTACAGGGGTACTTTAATTTAATGCCCAAATGTATACTTTTAAATCTGTGAATTGTCACAGTGCTTTAGACAAACATTTTTACCTTTTAACAATAATCATGCAACCTTATTTATAAGTAAAAAAAAAGTTATATTCAAAATCAATTCACTTGGTAAAAAACTCTGGGCCACAATTTAAATGTGCACGGCGCTTATGAGAGTGACTGCCCGTCACACTGCAAGTGCCTGAAATTATCCACGATTACAGCCTTGAATAGAAGAGAACAAATGAAGTGCATTTTAACGTTTCTGTGACCTGCTTGTTTGTGATGCCTTTGTTTGACAGGTTGTTCTCACGTGTGATCCCAAGAAAGAGGCTCAAGCCCTTTGCACTGAGCTAGTTACTCAGACAGGAGACCTTCAGAAGGAGATATTCTGTCTCAAGACCCTGCTCAGCAAGGTCAGTCATGTCCACATTCCTTTGCCCTCATCTTTCGTCTTCTCTGATGCTTCTATTTACAATAGTTTTGTCTAGTAAAAATACTCAGACCAACAGGGGCAGCCATTACATCCCACTCAGATGTTGCCAGAGTCTCTTTCATGAGGATGAAGGATAATCAGTTGATTTAATTAAACATCAACTATGTTATCCGCCAGCACTTTCAAGGGAATTTCCACAACTCTCATCAATCTCCGCTGTGGAATTAGTTTAGTGAGCCCTGTTTGCAGCTGCTTGTTGCTCCTGGTGTTCTCAAAGCATTCAGCATTTGATTGTGCCAGCTTATCAAAAAAGCTTATATACAACGCTTTCTCAGATAGTGCTTTGTATTTAGTTGTAAACAACATTCCACCACACCATGTAATGGATACTGGTGTTGTGAAATACTGGGTTTTGGGAGGGTTTTCGCTGAAATTGAGGCAATTGGTAATTAGTTTTGTTTAACAAACAATAATTAGCATAACTTGTTGAAGCGAATTCCAGAATGATTTGTTCTTTTAACCCTTAATTTTTCCTTAGACGGATCACACACAATATACCTTTCAGTCTCTTCAACCAAATTCCAATATTGGTCGGCGAGGAAAGTCCCGCAAGAGGTTTGCTGCTGTGCTTGGACTTGGAGTGGTTGGAGCAGGGTTGCTATTTGTGCTGTCACAGTCCAAAAAATTCAACTGTTTTTGAAGTTATGGATTTCAGTCATGCATGCATTTTAAGTTGTTACCTCAGTATTTTATTAATCATCATTTGTTCTGCATTTACGTTAGGGGTATGTTATGATTACCTTTTTTCTGGTGCTTTTCTAATCCGTCTGTAAAACCAAAAGAACATTACTTAAACTACAGTGTGCTTCAGCATATTAAAAAAATTTCCCAAACCACAGTGTTATCGTTCTCATTGCTTTGTATCATATTGTCAACTTCTATTTCAGCAGCATCTGTCGGTCAGAGCTGGAGGCTAGCGTGTTTTGGGAATCTGGTTTTGATTTCGCTGGGTGGCCCAAAAAGAAAAGTCATTGCCAGTCGCTGTCTGTGGTGCTGAAATGTCATTTCCGGGTGCTTGGTGAGTCCAGCCGGGGTGCAGGGACCCCCTTACATATGATGAAAGCTGATTGCTTGGCTCAATCTTGTTCAGTTATATTGAACAATTGCTCGTTACATATTCATTGTTTGACAGTGAAATGTTAAATGGCATGTGCATACAGTTTCCTGAAAGCCCTATTCCAGGTGTTACACAAGACATGTCTATAAGCAGCAAATAATGGCAGCTCTTTTATTAGGCAATTTCTTTTGGTTGCATGCATTGTGTTGTGTGTGAGCAGAAGCTGTATGGTGTCAAGTATGTGTTGGGTACGAGTTTAAACCTTTTTCACAATAATGTTGGAATTGCTTGTGGGAAAGGGGATGTTAAACAGATTCCACAAGCTAAAAGATTGATTTTATCTAGCAAGTAAAGTTTGTAGAGAGCTTATTTTTTGACTATTTTCCATCACTGTTCTGGAGGTTCTCTGCTGTTGAGTTTGTAAAAGTATTCATGATGTATAAGCATGCTTGCGTCTTATGAAAACACTTTTAAATGATTACAAGTTCATCAGAGTGTGCTAAATGTATAGGCCGATGGTAGCGGGGAAAAAATGGTTTGTTTCAGAAGGTAGCCACAGATTTTCCAATATAAAACTATAATAATCTGACAAATTCGACATTCTGTTTTTAGAGTAATATAACTTTAGCTAGGGACACAATTGGACAACTTGACCGATTGCGTCCAGACAATTATGGAAAGATTTAAGTTGGTTGCCCAGAGTCATTGAATAAGTTGCACACTGGTTCAATTTTGAAGCCCTAATGTTTAGAATAACATAAATACGAGCAGCCACACTCAGGCAATTATAGGCCTGTATTTTTTAGGGATGATATTTCAAAACCACTGAGAGGATTCAGAATAGTCTTTCTTTATTGACTTGAAAAGGATGAAATTAGGCCAATTTAAATTCCATCATATTACCGATGACAAGTCTTCTCTACGCTCTCGCGACCGCGCCTTTTTCACGGAGATCACAAGAAGAATCCGGTTTTCCTAATAATCTTGGTTCCCATCAGTAGAAAGGACCTCACAATACAAGGAAGGAGGACAAATTAATTCTTTCACATAACTGGTGATCAAAGATGGAGGAAATTCTGTGCGACAATTGAACAGTTCGTGAAAAGTTCAAAAGAATGTGATAATCCAATTTCAATGCACCTCATCAAGAGCAGAACATGTTTGTTGAGAAGATCGGATGAGAAGTATTTGTGCTTTCACTCAATTAAGCCTTGTTCTCTGAGAAAAGCCACTTAGAGATATTTTTCAGGTTTTTCAAATCTGATCCCCAATTCAATAGGCCAACCATTTTAGCATAAATGGATAGATTTAATATCCTCTTGGGACTGAGAAATAGACTTTTGTCCACTGTAGTGGACATTATATTTTAGTGAATTTTCTGAGACCGTACATGTCACAATTTTAAGTCTGGGTGTCCTGTAAAGACACAATTCAGAGATCCCAAATGTTTGGAGGTTTCACCAGGACAACAACAACTCCTTGGTCTTTAAAATGTACATTAATTTAGTCATCAAATTGAGCACTCTAATGGAAATGATATTTTGTAATGAAAATTAGTCAGACTTAAATTATAAAGTTATTTGACATAAATCAACTTCTCAAAAATCAAAATGACAGTATATGAAAAGAACCAAAGCATGTTTATCAGGCATTTTGGGAGACACAAGTGAAGAGGGAAAGACATTATTTATCAATATTCCTATGAAATATTAGGTGATATGAAAATGTTGCCAATCATTACACTTATTTCTTCATTACATGTTGCCTCAAGAACACATTAATATGCATATTAGATCCAGTACAGTGCATTGCATTGAATGGGAAAACCCATGTATGGTCATTTTACCCACATATTGCATAAAGTAAAATGGTATGTCAAATCATTCCTTTATATCTTTCATAACACAGTTGAGAATCATCTTTACACAAAGTTTGGTTTTAAAAAACAACTAAAAATTGATTGATGAATGAATATTTTTTGAATATATGAGTATTTTTTTTAAACAATTCCTGGAGTCTGGTGTTCATTACAATGGACAGCATAATATGAATAAAATCTTTTTATTTTATTTATTTGTTTATGCTCTAAAAACAATGTAATGACATGAAAAAGTACTAAATTCAAAAAACTTTTTTTCTGGGTCTCAAGGAGGATATGAATATAAATAAAGATATAACCTAATAAGCCTACTAAAAATAAAGTATTATTAAAGTGCTGGGACTATATGGATAGGCATTTCACGTTGGACCACATTCTACACTTTCGCTGCTTTGGAAATAAGCCAAAACCTGTGGCTGGTGTCAAGCTAGCCTGAACAGATACTTTCAGACATCTAATTTCTTCACTTCATTCCTGAGGCAGGTCTGCGCCCACCCCTTGTGTAAGCAATTTAAACCTGATAGGAGATCATCAGCGATCTGCAGCCACTTCAGAGGGAGGACGAGCATCAGGCTGTGTCTGCAGCGCCACACATCACACTTCACGATGCTTTGACGCTCAGCTCACTTGCGTCGCGTCACTCCAGTGGTTTTTCATCTGGGAGAGTAAATACCCAATTTGCTCCGACCGCCTCAGAATTCGACACACTGTGTTTCATTTATTTGTTGTTAAACTGCAGACAAGTGCCTGAACGAATGAGTGTATCAATACAATCTTTATAATATGAACTTTTTGCCAAGTGGAATATGTTTTTATCTGTCCGTGGCAATTTGCTGGTTCACATCAAGGGTCGACGCGTCGTGGTGGTGGGTACAGTTTTTTTTATTTATTTATTTAAATATGTTTAAGTAATGCTTATTACATTAAAACATTTTTAGGCTACGATGTGGTTAAAATGAAGACTGTATTGGGTAAGGAAGGTTGGATTTTCCACTGAAAATGTGTATTTTTATTAAATGAATGTGTATAGAGTAGCCTACGCGGTTGTGTGTTGAAACATGATGACTTTAAGAGATCCCCATCGCTCATTCCCTGGGCTTTCATCTTTTATGCAGGTACATGGGCACTCTTGGATCGCAAGTGATGTGCGACAACATCCCGGGGTTAATTAACAAACAACGCCAGTTGTGCCGCCAGCATCCCATGGTGATGCAGGCTATAGGAGCTGGAATTAAAAACTGGATTGGAGAATGTCAGCACCAGTTCAGGAACCACCGATGGAATTGCAACACCATGGCGCGCGAGCACAATCTTTTTGGGAGGCTTTTGCACCGAAGTGAGTTAAGGCTTAAGTGTATTGTTTCAAGTCTATAAGGGCTGCACATACAGTGTGTGTTCTCTGCACTCAAACTGCAGTGAAATTCCTTATCTGATATCAGATCCTATTACAGAAAGTAAAACTTGATGAACTGGGTGTGCTTTTGACCCTACTTTGCTCATCTGTGTGTGCAGCACTGTCTATTGATGTGGTTTGATTTTTATCAGATTTTTTTTTTAGATAGTATAAGATAGTAGCCTATATGGGGCAATAACACATAGGGATGTCTGCACAGGAAAAAAGACGTGCTATTAAATGTATATAAAAATGCACTTGAAATTCAAGTAGTATGTTAAGGCCTATAGTATATTTGTATTGTACTAAAAACATACTTAAGTACATTTTTCACCTGGGTGAGATTATTAAAAAAGGAGAAAAACCCCAAGTTTAAAACATGTGGCAAGTTCTTAGTAATGTAATCCTTCTATTTGTGTTAGCATACTTTTAAAACATTTTATTTATTTATTTTTATGCCATTTTCTGCAAAACGGTGTTGATTTATTGACTCTTGAGAAGGCATTATAACCCAAGTAAAAATATGTTTTTCACAAGACAACAAAATGATGTTGACAGCAAAATTTCTTTGAAAAACTTTCAACATTTTGTACTGAAAACTTTGTCTGCCATATATTTTTTTTTAAGAAATAATACGATTTTTGACACATGAACTGTGACTAAAGCCCCATAAGAAATAGAAAAATTATTTACACTCTAAAAAAATCCAGGGTTGTTTCAACCCATGTTTGGGTCAAATTTGGTCAACCCCAACCATTGGTTTAAAAATGTTGTCCATATATGACCCAAACATGAGACAACCCAGCATTTTTTAGGTGTAAATTCATAAATCACAAACATGTTTATAATAGAAAATGTGTAGTCATTGTCTGTATGTATTGTATTTTAGTTAGGCTATATATTTAAATAACTAAATCCAGAATCTGAAAAAAAAAAAAAGCCATGTCATTGACCCATAAACAACACATGTCTAGGTGTAATTTGAATCGATAACTCACAAAAGTCTCAATAGCATGCAAGTGTATCCTTTACTTTTCATTGTGTTCAAGATTTATGTCCGTTTAGGGAACAAAGGCTGGATTATTGTGTCTGGTGAGTAATTCAGAACTGCTCAGCTGCTTGAGGCTTTAACTAGGTGTAATTGCCAGTTTTGTGACTTTAGGTTTGCGACTGTAAGTGTCTCTGGCTCTATTTTCTCATCCCGTGTAAAATCAATGGGAACATCCGCAAAGTAACTCTGTGTCCCAGGCCTCTAAGCTGCTCTGCACATTAAAGTTAGGTTAAACCTCTGACTTTAATCTTCTTGCTTTAAGGTATTCAGACCTCCCAGAAAGACTCCTAACTTCTCTGTGACACTGTGAGAATCTACTTATTGTCAATGTCAGCTCACTAATTTAAAACAATTGCAGGGATTTCATGGCAGGCATTCTCCTTCTGTCTGACAAAGCTGCCGAACGGAAACATCTTTGGTACACATGTGAAAAGCTGCAGCTTATAACTTTTGTTCAGGCGTTGCTTGTTACTGTTGTTCTTTCTTCCTTCTCTTTATGCTTTCCACCGTGATCACCTTCGCACATTCTCTCAGACATACATCTTTCTGAAGTAAACCTTATGTTTCTATAATGGATTATGAGATTAGTATGTTTTCAGTTTGAAGATATATAAAGGCAGCATTGATTTGACCTCTAAATGTAATGACGAAACAGAAATGTGTTTATTATGATTTTTATAACCTTAATTATTATTACTTAATAATACTTGTATAACATAAAATACAAAATAAAATGAAATGTATATAACATACCTTTTAAAATAATTATGTGTCTGTGTATATATTAATAACAATTATGGGTCAATGACAAATAAGGTTTTTAAGATAAAAAAAAGTAAGCAAAGTAATGCAGTTAAGCAAAACTGCATTTAAAATGCATTTTTATGTCCAAAAAATGTATGGTGTTGATTCATATTGGTTTTTACAGCTTTTAAGACCGCATTAATTCATTATTAAACAAGATTTCTGATTTTACCACCCAGAAAATGTCAGGTGGTGCGACCATATATTAATTTAAAATAATATACATATGAATCATTATAGTGTCTAAAATGCATATCACTTCCCTTTCCATTCCTTTATGTATTGCCCTATTAGTCCAATTCATATAAACGGACACTTTTCTATGTGTTCAAACAACCAATTTCCCATAAGGAGTTTTTATGTTTTGTTTTTCATTGTAAAAACTATTTGTATACATTATATAACAATTTACAGTTATATATCTTGCTTCATTTTGCAATTTCAGTGGGAATTGATCCTTTAAAATGTAAATTTGCTGGTTGCACCACCTGACATATTGGTCGCACCACCTGACATTTCAAACTCAATTCAAATCTAACAGGCATTAACTTGGACACCTATACAAATGTTTGACCATATGCTCAAGGTTATACATACATCTTTTAAAAATCAAATACGCATTTTTATAATAACAACACATTTTCAAAGTTTTCCAGGGGTCATACCACCTGACATGATAAGTTGAATCAACCTCATCATTACTCAAAAATGTCAAATTATCTAATATTTATGGGAGGGTGACTAACATTGTTACTGCATCAAAGGGGTCCTCTGGGGTCTTCTGTGTGATGTCATATGCTGTCACATGGTTTTCTTAAAGTAACATTGCATAAGATGGCATTTTTATGTCAGTCGCTCTCCCTGACATTTGGAGAAGTAAATTTTTCGGACAAATTTTTTTAAAGTAATAGTTTTATCAAAAGTAGTTGTGAAATAGGACTGATACACTATTTCCCCTTATTTATAAGGAATTTAGCGTAAAATCATGCCAAACTATTTGATTAAGAATTTTACTGTGAAAATTTTACTGTGAAAAAAAACTTTTTATTGCAGTTTTGTTTTCTGCTTGTACGTTCGGACGGTTGCACCACCTGACATTTTTTGTCTTTCAAACTCAAAAAGTCAATTGAATTTCAAAAAAATGAAAAGGGTTTCTTATAAAGGAAGTATTGTAGATCAATTTGATATATGACATGTATTTATTACAATTCTTTTTAGGAAAATAATGAATTCAGACACAAAAAATACATGTCATTGACCCATATATATAATTACCAGCTCCTTTCTAATTTATGTCAAATTTCTTATGCTCACTATATTCTATTTCCCCTGTTTGTGTGTGTGTTTTAGGCAGTCGTGAGGCCGCCTTTGTCTATGCCATCTCCTCAGCAGGTATGGTCTACACCTTGACCAGGGCGTGCAGTCAGGGTGAATTAGAAAACTGCTCTTGCGACCCCGGAAAAAAGGGCTCGTCTCATGATGCCAAGGGAGCTTTCGACTGGGGTGGGTGCAGCGATCATGTTGACCATGCAATCAAGTTCACTCAGGTCTTCATCGACGCCAAGGAGAGGAAGGAGAGAGATGCACGAGCGCTCATGAACTTGCACAACAACCGTGCAGGGAGGAAGGTAACAAACCTGTGCTCTTGCAAACAGCTGTTGAGACACATGTTGAGAAATGAAATCTTGACAAATAATAATCCATGACCATATTCTCATGCAACCTGAGACGGAGTAGTCAGAGGTTTACTACAGACACCGTCTTCTTTTTTTATTTACAGGCAGTGAAGCGCTTTATGAACCTAGAGTGTAAGTGTCATGGTGTCAGTGGCTCATGCAATGTGCGTACCTGCTGGTTAGCCATGGCAGACTTCAGGCAGACTGGTGACTATCTCCGCAAAAAGTACAACAATGCCATTCAGGTGGTGATGAACCAGTATGGAACAGGCTTCACCAGTGCCTACAGGATGTTTAAGAGGCCTACCAAAAATGACCTGGTCTACTTTGAAGACTCACCTGACTACTGTATATGGGACCACGAGTCTGGTAAGTGTGCCGTGGGAAACTATAACCCTTAAAAAGATGGTTTACCCAAAACAGAATGATTAACTTTTAGTGTTTTTTGTGTGTCTATACAGTTAAAGTCAGTGGGGTCCAAACCAACAATGAACCCCATTGACTTTCCTTGTATGGACATTTTTTCCCTTTCTTTTGTGCTTCATCAGAAAGAAAGCAATGTAATGTAATTTAGTAAATAACTATCCTTTTAATTATTTCCCCAAGAGGTGAATTAAGCTGATATATCAAATCTGTAGTGTTCCAACATGTTTCATAACCCATTGTTTGTGTCTCCACCCTGCAAGACTCCCACACTCTGCTCAAAATCAGCAAGGCATTAGTCTTTGCCCCCAAACACCGTTGTAATCAGAGGACGGGAGCTATTTAGCTGGTTATTACATACACAATAGTCATAACCCAATCCTGTAACCTGAATGCCGGTAAAGATTCCCTCCCTTAGGCAGAGGTTTATCTCTTTTTACTTTTCAGTGTGTGTGCGTGTGTATGTATGTGTGTGTGTGTGTGTGTACATACTGAATAACACCAGGTGTACCTATGTGGGAAGCAGTAAGGGAGGGGGTGCCTGTCAGACTGCAGATGATCCCTGCTATCAGGTGACGCTGTGTTTAGACACATTACCACAGTTTTGTGGGCAGAACGGGAGCTGAAATTTAATCCCTACGCGCAAATGCTATAAATCACTGCCTTCCACGGCGGCACCTCTATATTTTCTGCCTAAAACTGGCAGGAATATTTAGAGAGGTAGGTCATGTCTCTTTTAAGTGCCCTGAGATGAAGGTTGAACCCACTTTAGGTATTTATTATTTATTGTATGTCAGTATAACTGCCCATTTATAAGCATATAAATTTAGCATGATCGTAAAAACTGGAAATACAGTTAAAAGGCTAGCTCGTCCAAAAACGTCGTTCCAAACTTCCAATCTTCTCAGGAATACACAAAAAACATACAAAAATATTTTTGTCAATACAATGGAAGTCAATGGGGTCCAAAATAACATTGGACCTCAGCGACTTTCATTATATCGACAAAAAATCACAGAGACCGCGTCCGAAATCACATACTCTAAATAGATACTTCTTTTGGAATGAGTAATTACATTGTGACATTAAAAAAATTCTATATAGAATGAATGTATGTAGTGTGAATATAATCCGGACATACTATATCCGTCATGTTGTCATTGACTGTCATGTGACTTTCGGCGTCAGTTGCGTCGCTTCACTGTCATTCACAAATCCTCTCCTGTGGCCTAATGGGATAGTAAAGTGTCCCATCAGATGCTCACTTCAAAATCTTGCTAGAAGGGTACTTTTCACATACTGTTTTTCGCCTACTATACAGACATTTTTCAAAAATAAAATCATACAGGTTTAACATACCATGACGATGACAGAATTTTCGGTTTTGCTCGAAGATAAGACGTGATTAATGTAATGTTTTTAAATCTTGTATATATTATTCTCATTAGCTCAGAAGGTAGGCCTACATTAAAAAAAACAACAAAAAAAACAACTCATGACAACCATATTTTATTGCTGACCTCTCTACCATGGTGGTTTGTGAGAAACTCTGGGCCGGCCAGTCTGTTTGATGTCAGTTTTAGGAGACATAGACTATACCTCGACTGCATAAGTGTGAAATCAATTACTAGCTCTCACCATGGTCACACATGTTAAACTCATCTCTTGGCACCCCCTCATCTTAATTCAATAAGCAGATCCATGCTCAGGTAAAGGCTGCCCATGATGTAAACGATATCCGCCCAGCATACCAGCCTGATGAACTGCTGTTGGGGGGTGGGGGGGAGTGGCCGTGTCATGCCCAGACACATGCCTGCCTACTTGCAATTGAGTTCAATAGAGCAGCGGTGACATACCAATGCTGGCGTTACTGAAGTGATTTGCAGTTCTCTGGCCTTCACTGTAGGATTGTTCTCTTACACTAAATTGGTTAAACCACAAGAAAAATGGTTGTTTGTATAGTTCCGAGTGTTGATTGGCATTGGAGCGATCTTTATAAACAAAGGCTATAGATTGTCACTCAGAGGGAGCATTAAAGCAAGGGTTTATACAAGGTCTTTAGCAATTTCTGTATCAGCAACAATCAGCGACGCGTCAGCCTCATAGAGGGCGGGGTTGTTGAGATTAGAGCCGATGAAATGAGTATGTGATGAAGACCCAGAGAAATGGTTGATAGCTTCTATCATCAGTCCCTCATCTGACCAAGGACCAAGCGGTCATCCTTTTACATGGTGCCGACAAACCCAGCCTCTTCAAGACAGCGCTGTCTGGACACTATCAGACATCTGCCAGGCACTACACATGACTATTCAGTTGAGGTCTGCTTGTTTCAGGAATTTGTACAAATATTCACTACATTAAAGGGATAGTTCAAAAAACTTTCTTTTGTCATCATTTACTCGCCCTCAAGTTGTTCCAAACTTGTACGAATTAGTTTCTTCTGCTGAACACAAAACAAGATATTTTGAAGAATGTCGGGACCGAACAGTTGTGGGGCACCATTGACTCCCATAGTATTTTTTTCCTACTATGGAAGTCAGTGGGGACCAGAAACAGTTTGGTTCCCGACATTCTTCAAAATATCATCTTTTGTGTTCAACAGAGGAAAGAAATTAATTTAGGTTTGGAACAACTTGAGGGTAGGATTATGACTGAATTTTCATTTTTGGGTAAACTATCCCAATATAAAAGTTTTCTAGCAGTACAACGTATCAATATTAATGGATGAAAGTATGTGGATGATCCCTTTTAATTAATAGCTTTGGCTATTTCAGGCCAGTAGTAACAATTTTACCTGTCCATCTAATATTTTCACCGGCCTTCACAAAAGAATGATTAATTTGTATTTGCAGCAATGCATTTTTATATTTAAAATTTATATTTATGTTTTTTTTTGGTCTCAGAAAAAAATGTCTAAGCAGATAATTATTGTAATTTATTGTGTATATATATATATATATATATATATATATATATATATATACACACCAATCAGGCTTAACATTATGACCACTGACAGCTGAAGTGAAAACCACTGATCATCTCTTCATCACGGCACCTGTTAGTGTGTGGGATATATTAGGCAGCAAGTGAACATTTTCTCCTCAAAGTTGATGTGTTAGAAGCAGGAAACATGGGCAAGCGTAAGGATTTGACAAGGGCCAAATTGTGATGGCTAGACGACTGGGTCAGAGCATCTCCAAAACTGCAGCTCTTGTGGGGTGTTCCTGGTCTGCAGTGGTCAGTATCTATCAAAAGTGGTCCAAGGAAGGAACAGTGGTGAACCGGCGACAGGGTCATGGGCAGCCAAGGCTCATTGATGCACGTGGGGAGCAAAGGCTGGTCCGTGTGGTCTGATCAAACAGACGAGCTACTGTAGGTCAAATTGCTCAAGAAGTTAATGCTGGTTCTGATAGAAAGGTGTCAGAATACAAAGTGCATCACAGTTAGTTGCGTATGGGGCTGCAAACAAATTTAAAGTTTTCAAGCTGAGAATTTCATAAACACTTGCTGGAAAACAATGGGCATACGATGCAACACATTACAGATTGGTTTGGTGTTTTCAACACACTTTTGTTGATGCTTTCAAGATTATTGCAAGTCGTTTTTGCAGTTTGGACCAGACCTCATCTAATGTATGTTACTTGGCTAAATGACATGATACTCATTTGGTCACTTTATGTCATTTAGAGTACATCATCGGTGCCCAGGGCATAAAAACATGGTTATTTGAGTGAGGACCTTGAACAGTTTTGATGTAGCCGGTTTGTTTCTCTCATTAAAATCTATGACGTCTCATTTTATTTTTGTCTTATCACAGGATCTGTGGGCACAGGTGGGCGAGTATGCAACCGTACGTCCCGTGGGGCTGACAGCTGTGAGGTCATGTGTTGTGGGCGGGGCTATGACACATCACGCGTGAGCCGCACCACCAAGTGTGAGTGCAAGTTCCACTGGTGTTGTGCTGTTCACTGCAGGGACTGCGAAGAGGAGGTAGATGTGCATACCTGCAAAACCCAGTCATGACCCCACCACTCCGGCACTTCAGTTCCAAACTAAAGATCCCACCTCAAACCTTTGACCTTGTACAGTGCTTTTCTCTGGCAAGTTAGATAAACGTAGACCAGCCATTGCAGCATGGCATACACAAATGACCAGCAACTGAAAGGTACACTATGAAACTTTTGCATTTTGCAGAAGAACATTGTTTTGGTTGTGCTTTGGCTCTGTGTGACTGTGCAGATGAATATGGTTCTTTCTCATAACTAAAAAAAGAGATTATCCTATTGCTCACAAAACATTCACTACTAGACTTAAGATCTCAAGGATCTCAAGCTGACTAGCTGAAGATATTACTGTAGCTATACCCATTAATAGACACAATACTTCCTTGAAAATAAATTCAGCGCAGTGTCAAAGTAGCTGGAGCAACTTTTCTCTATTTACGGATTTGACGGGACACACACGGCGAGTGATGTATGTATGCAATCCTGCCCTGTCTAAAATATAAACACTTATAATAGGCTAGTGAATCAGGGTAAGACAAAAACACTTTTTGAAAGAAGGATTAATGATTTACTGAATCATTTAAAACATTTTTCATTTTGAACAAAAAAAGTTACATAGTGTACCTTTTAAAAACAGATTTCCTGTATCACATCTGATTTTGAAGTAGTTTTATCATCTTTACTTACGGTTTTGTCCCACCCACACCATAATACAAATATTTATTACTGCTTTGTAGCATAAGAATGTTTATCTTTAATGTATTTCATATTTTGAAATGTAAATACAAACTCTATGTAATTTAAAATAAAACTTACTTCTATGTTACGTTATATAGTTGTCAAAAGTTTGTTGTCCTGTTTTGCAGTAAAAAACATAAACTATATTTGTTTTCTGACATTGTTATTTGCTAATTTTCATATGTTAAGTATGATATAAACAATTCATGACTAGATCTAGTGTTAACCACTTTGGAACACACATTTTTGTGTCTGAAGGATATTTAGGTTGTATATAAAGGCTATCAAACCTTTCCTCCTATGATTCATTAATTTAGTGGCTCTAAATAAGGCCCGGATGATATTAGACATTATTATTGTGCAAGATGAATGACAACTGTGTCTGACAAAAAAAGGCCTAAAAAAAGTCTCAGTGCTGACATCCTCAGGACATCTTAAATAGATGGTCTCTCTCTAACCTAAAAGCAATAACATAAAGCATTTTATAAAAATCTTTGTTATTTGTCTTTGCGCATATTTATGCTTTATTCTCAAACTTTATAATTATATTGAATCAGTTGATTGAAACCTCAAAAGATGTTAATGAATTCTGCCCCAGCAATGGCCAAAAGATAATCTTTCACATAAATGTGTATAATTCCCCTTTCACACCAAAAGTGAAACGAATAAGCCTCAGGCTGAAGGAAATGCACATTCACGCCTGTACAGTAGAGGGTGCAGCTCAAATAAACCTTTCAGCTGTTCTACCATTCTGGAGCGCAGAAGAATAGAACGCAGAAGAATGTTCAACGCTCTTCAGCAGAAAACACACAAAAATATGTTTATCTAAAGTAATTTGCTTATTGGTATGGTTGAATTGGATCATCGAAGGTCAACAACAAAGACATTGGTTAATAAAGTCTGATTAAATACATAAAGCATGTTTGCATTCCACTGTTTTTATCCATTTTGAGGGATACTGAATCTGATTTTGTGCAAGTAAGATGAGCAAATGCATGCTCACATGTAATCTAGAACTACAATAACCATCATGTTCACACAGCAACGCCTCTGACTCTTGCTCATTATTTCTCTCAACATGAGGACAGGAGAGGTTTCCAGAGGTGGACAGTAACTAAGTACATTTACTTGAGTACTGTACTTAAGTACACTTTTTGAGTATCTGTACTTTACTGGAGTATTATTTTTTAGGGATACTTTTACTTTAACTTCACTACATTTGAAAGACAAATATCGTACTTTTTACTCCACTACATTTCTATCAAGATCCTCAAAGTAGAAAGTCGTTCCTGTAGCAGCTTTTAAAGTCGGTGGATGATTTTTTTCTTCTTTAAAAGTTTTTTTTTTGCAGACAGCCTATCAGTAATCACTCTTGTATAGGGTCATGTGAAGTTTCCCAACATTTTTTGAACACTGATCAGTTTACAGCAAAATGGAAGAAGGCGGTTCCTCTGCGCAGTGTGCCGTACTTAAAAAGTATGTTTCAGTTTTCTCAAAATATTAAAGATTAGTTTAGTTGGCATACACTTTGATGCATGTCTCATAAAAGGTTCACAAATGTAAATGTCTGGGAGAAAGAGAAGAGTAAACAGAGAGAGAATATCGTATGCGTATCAGAGTATAGGGTCCATGCATTCAGCCTTAAAGTGACAGCAGCTTTGTAAAGAGCTTTGTAACGTTTATAAAAGAAATTTAAAATTTAAATACTTTACACACTCTACACAAATGTAAAGAAATTAGTTTAAGGTGGTCTTATGCTAGCATGTCGGATGGAGCATCACTGACTGGCTTAAACCACCATGGCATAGCGTGCATTTATACAACAATGCAACGATAATAAAATAATGCATTGACATAAAAAAGGAAATTTACTTTTGATACTTAAGTACTTTTAAAAACAAATACTTCTGTACTTTTACTTAAGTAAAAATCAGTTTTTAGAACTTTCACTTGTAACGGAGTAATATTTGACCAGTGGTACTTTTACTTTTACTCAAGTAATAGAGTTGTGTACTTTGTCCACCTCTGGAGGTTTCAGTCAATAAATGGGAAAACAAAGTAACTTGCATTGCTTATTTGAAAAAGTAACTCAGGTATTTTGTTGTAAATGTAAAAGTAATGCATACTGTACTAGTTACTAGAGAAAAGTTATCCGATTACATAGCTTGCATTACCCCCAAGACTACATATATATATATATATATATATATATATATATATATATATATATATATATATATATATATATATATATATATATATATATATATATATATATATATATATATATATATATATATATATATATATATATATATATATATATATATATATATATATATATATATAATGTATATGTGATTCTTCAATTGGGGGCCATTTTGCCATCTTACATTTTGATGAATGAAATTTGGTTGAATTTTGTTAGAATTATGTCAAGACAATGTTTACATGCTTTGATGTAAAGATATAATAATGGCCACTACTGAGCTTAAATATAATTTGAGTATTTTATATCTATTTGCCAACTGGCACTGCAAAACGTCAATACCATCACAACATCAAAAAGTATCATAATGCAAAGAATGTATCAAGGAGATAATTTAAACTCATTTATCTTGCAAACATTGTTAACCTTCAACAATACGTATAAAAAAACGAAATGTTTCCATTCAGCGAATTACATATATTTTCTTGTTCTCACCATCAAAATGTGTTTTTCTGTGTTCATCAAAGCACACTTTTGTTTAATTTCTGGAAAATTAATTTTAGATGTTTTTTCTTTGAATAGGTGGATGAGTATTTCATTAGGCTTTTCATGTAGCACCTGAAGATTGAACATAAAACAGTTTTAAATATATGTTTGCTGTAAATTAAGCAACGTGGCGGTAATGACATACTGTTCTGGTAATGACATTGTGTTTTGGTAATGACATAAATGAAAAGTACACTGATACATAAAGCAAATTTAAAGGCTTAAATAATGACTTCTGGTGAGTCTTGTTGAAAGAAATGGACAGATGTGAGTAGATATATATAAATATGACACAACCATCAACTTGAACATGTTTATTTCAATCATGAATAAACCATACATTATTTTCTAGAGAATCAATTGTTACAATGGGATAAAACAGCATAAACATCCTTCATAAACATTTCATAACTAGGACTATTACCATTAGGTGAAATATTATATGTTTGGGTTGCATTGGGTTAAAACTAACAATGCATAATGAAACGTGTTTGCTTTCAAACACACTCAAAAAATTATTTTTATGATGCGGTTCACTTTATTTAAGCAATTCATCTTGATTTAACACAATTATATCAGGTTTCTGGTTCAAATGTAATTGATTCATGTTAAACTGACTTGATGTTTTCATTTTGAAATAACACGTTTCAATCAAGTAACCCAATCAAACAAGACTTTCACTTCCCGTCATGCTTTGCAAAGGGGCTGAATTCGGAGAGTAAATGTTTAAATAAAGTGCTATTTGATGCCTTTTTAACAAGATGAGAAAATGGAGAGACTTTTTAATGCTTAATGTTTTGTTATGTTGGTATTTAAAATGTTTTATGTTAGTGTTTTTGGAGGTTACCATTGTGGTGAAGAAGAGCATGTGCTTGGGATGAGGACCTGCTAATAATAATTAAAGCTATTTTTTTTTAATAATAAAAAACAACTACTTTGGCCATGCCATGGATGTAACACAACCATCTTCTGGCTAGCCAATAAGACCTTGTAAAAGGTTTTGTAAATGTTGTAAAAAATAGTATTTGACTAAATAAAAATAATAAATTAAACTGTATTACTTGATTTGGTTTGTTTTTAATATTCATTTTAGAATAATTAAATTGAGTAGTTTTGGACAAAATTAAGAATGTTAAACTGATTTAACTAAATGGCATTGAATTAACCTTACGTAAAAAACTTAAGTTTACTGAAATAAACAATTTTAATTAAATTCAACAAATTACGTGGAACCTGTTGACATAAAAAAATTAAGTAAAACCCACGTATCATTTTTTTGAGTGCATGTATTTGAACATTCAAAATGTGAATTAGAGATGTTAAAGGGAGATGGATGGGATGTGGAGAGAAAGAGATACTGGGCCCTAGTTTAAATGACAGGCATAGTGTAGTCACTCAATGAGCAAAGTGTCCTGAAGATCAACTCCAGCCTTTTTTCTATAATCTCTAGACCTTTCAGTTGATTTCTTGGGAGCCATTCTGGTTAAAAAATAAGAAAAAATTGTTTTAGGAAATAAGGCATCTCACTTAAGTTTCAATTAAGTTAAATTACTTACTTTTTCAGACATCAAATATCACTGTTCTTCCATGGCTGACATGTGCTCCCCTGCTAGTCTTCATTTCCATGGTTACGGCATAAACAAGTCTTACCCTCAAAAAAATCCTTGTTGTAATCATAGACTGTCGCGGTAATGACAGTATTGTTGTGGACAATACTAAATTGTTAAAAATATTCACAAATTGCACAGATATGAACCAGAATTATGCTTCAAGTGCCTTTTTAAGTTACTGTTTAAACATATATTGTGATTTTTTTAATGAACTGATAACATTTTATCACATTTTCAGAGCAGATAAGTTTTAAAGTCTGGGTTGGGGACAAGGCCTGAGTAGCCAAATATTAGTGATGAAAACATTTTTAAAAATGGAAACAAACTGATTTTAGCGTATAACATTTTTTGGTGGTGCAATAAACAATATTTGAAATAACTAAACTATTTATTTTAAAATATAGTATTTTTAACATGAATGTATAACCTGGGGACATAAAAGTTCCCCTAATTGAAGAATCACCCATATATATATATATATATATATATATATATATATATATATATATATATATATATATATATATATATATATATATATATATGTGTATTTATTATTGATATGGAATGCTTTGGATTTGTGAAATTGATATGGTGATACAATTTCAAGGATGTGAAAGTTTTCCACTTTACTTTGGGTAAAAAAAGAAAGAAAGAAAGAAAGAAATGCATATGCAGGCCTTGCACCATTTGAGGGCAGCAAAAGCAAATGCACTTAAAGGCCATGAACACATGACTTGTTGGATTGCATTATGGTTGCATCTCGGGTCGGGGAGGACATGCTGGAGGGGAAAAGGGCGATTCTTGGGGGCCCTGGCTTTCAACCCCAGCACATGATTCCCACAGCAACTGCACTGGGGCCCCGGATACCCTAGCTATGGCCCTGATCTGGGGGACATATTGTATTTCATATCCATGCATCATATTTTATATCTGAGCTCAGGACAGACCGAAAACTCTCATATTATAAAGGCCAAAAACCAGCAACAGAACAGACATACATTTAATAAAATTCTTTCAAAGATGTATTTACACAGACTGACTTTTCATGATTTTTCATGACAGTGCAATTCAATATTGGAACTTTATAGTATATACAAAATAATAAACGAGTGTTGAAGAGTTATTAGTTCGTGAATCGATCTAAACTGGTCGCGCTGCATGATTCAATAAAAAGATTCGACTCATAAGATTCATTTCTACACGTCGGGAACTGTTAACGGAACTGAACACAAAAAGAAAATAAGTTTAGCTAAAAATGGAACAGGCGCTGAATAAGAATCCGTTCTCTGTTCCCCTCTCTTGACCTTCTCGTTTCCACGTCCGTGCGTCCCGCGTCAGGACTGGGGAATAGGCGGAGCAGCGAGCGTGTCTTCATTACGTGAACACCGCGCACGCGCATGTCTGAACACTTAGCTATCCCAGAGTCGAAGCAGTTAAATAGTAACTGTGAGAGAAACCGGTTAGTCTCCCCCTCTGAGTGAACAAAATTATCACTGGCGCAGAGGTACGACATATTCAAGCTAAGTCGCAGCATGTTCACCTTAAACGAATAGCATGTTTTGTTATGAGTGACACTAAGAGGCTATGTTTAAACTTTAGCGGCTAGCTGAAACTCAGGCATGCGAGTAGGTGTGGCGTGCACGCAGAGAGAGGTTCAGTGTGTGCCCGCGTGCGTTACATTGTACACGATGTTCTAATAAATGTGGTGGACTTCGTAGTGCAAAAAAGTATTACTCACTATCAAGACGTTTGCTAGCAAAAATGTGCTTTGCAGTATTATAAGAACTGTTCAGTTTTGAAGTGGTCTGTGGTTAGACAAACTTTTTGGTGTCTCTAGGGTTAGGGTCTTTAGTGTTGCATGCATTTGTTTTATTTTAACCGTGTTAGTTACATCTGTATTTCTGTTTCAGGCTGGCAACTCCCACAAAGGCTGTTTAGTTGTCATTAAATACATAAATTATGTAAATACTTGGGTTGAAAGCAACAGGTTGAATGTCAACCCCAGTCACTTTCAATGAAAAAAGTTGGGATAAATGTGAATGGTTTTCAGTCAGTAACCTTTGGAGCACACAGATGTTAGCAGACTGTTAAAGTCATTCTCTTGAGGTCATAATAACACCGTTTATGTTCACATATTTAATAGAAAAAAAGCTTTTCTTTTTTCTTTGTGTAAAGAATGCCAGAAGTTCAGACAATCTCAAATTGTATTCTTAACTTAGTGCTTATAATTGCATTATAAAGTGTTTTTTGTTTGTTTGTTTGTTTGTTCTAGGACTTGTGAAAGTTATCATTTGGTCGTGCATGTCGCTGAGAGCCTGACATTTCTCTTAAATGGCTACCTCTGGCTCCTCCACCACAGTGCCTGAAGGATTTCACTATGAGACCAAGTATGTCATTCTCAGCTACCTCAGCCTGCTCCCGCCATCAAGATCAAGACCCTCAGAAACGGCGGGTAAGAGATCACATCCACAAATTAATATGTACAAATTTCCTGCCTGCAAAGAATCATAAGGACAGAGTTTAATCTTATCTCAAAACAATGACACAACTTTCAGTGGGTCGCCTGTGTCCCTAATGCAAGAAAGCAGGAAGCATATATTGTAGTGTATGCATAATGAGGCAAGAAATCACATTTTCTGTGAACATGCTTGGGAAGAAATCATTTTTCAAAATCCAATACAAATTCCTGTAGAATTAATGAAACTGATGCAAAATGTTATGTAACTTTAGGAAAGTTTTATTTAACCATATTCTGTGGTACGAACAAATAGACTCTTTTATTAAGGGCTTAGCGTTATTTTAACGTTTAGATTACTAAAAATGCATAAGATCACAAAAATCACGTACATGCCACAGTGGACAAATGCTGCCTTCACATTGTGTCTGAAATGTAATACCTCCCAATTCTGAAGTTGCAATTATGAGTTGCTTTGAAGAATATAGGAATCATGGTGGACATAAGGATTGCTCTTGCCTTTATTTGGGGGGAAGTTTTATTAAAGCTGAAATGTATCGAAGATATTTAGACAATATCCAATGGAATTTGAATAAAATATAGAGTGCCATTCATTGGCAACCATATAAACATATCCACCCTATTGTATACATTCACCGTGCCATATAGATTCTGGAATTTCGGTGAAACAAAAGCATTTGTGTAAAGTACATCAAATATGCATCAGATGTTTGTTTTTTTACATGTACGCAAATATACATGACTGTAATAGCAAGAGAAAGTAGTTTAAAGGGTTAGTTCACCCAAAAATGAAAATTCTGTCATTAATTACTCACCCTCATGTCGTTCGACACCCGTAAGACCTCCGTTCATATTCGGAACACAAATGAAGATATTTTTGTTGAAAGCTGATGGCTGAGAAAGGCTTCAGATAGGCCTCCATTGGCATTCAGTACACTTATACTCCCAAGACGGATAAAAGGCACTCAAAACATCGTTACAAAGTCCATCTCACCACAGTGACTCTACAATAATCTTACGATGCGGCGACAATAGTTTTTGTGCGCAAAAAAAATCAAAATAACACCTTTTTCCAACTTGTTACTGCCTTCCGTGTGTGCCTCCACGACGCATGTGCGAGAATATGACGCAGATCCGGCGTTCGGACAGATGACCCAGAAGTGATTTGTTTACAATCAGAGGAAGACGCTCGTATCTCAGCTGTTGGATTCTACATTGATCGTGCTTTAGGTCTCGGCGTAGTTCTCAAAATGGGGTTAGAGTGTGCATTTCATGGATTCCCGAACCCCGGCGCTACGTCATATTCTCGCGCATGCGTCGTGGAGGCACACGCGGAAGGCAATAACAAGCTGGATAAAGGTGTTATTTAGATTTTTTTTGCGCACAAAAACTATTGTCGTCGCATCGTAAGATTATTGTAGAGTCACTGTGGTGAGATGGACTTTGTAACGACATTTTAAGTGCCTTTTATCGGTCTTGGGAGTATAAGTGTACTGAATGCCAATGGAGGCCTATCTGAAGCCTTTCTCAGCATCAGCTTTCAACAAAAATATCTTCATTTGTGTTCCGAATATGAACGGAGGTCTTACGGGTCTCGAACAACATAAGGGTGAGTAATTAATGACAGAATTTTCATTTTTGGGTGAACTAACCCTTTAAGTGTGAAAAAAAAGTAAACTTCAGTCACTAGTACAGCAATAGTCTTCTTTACAATCTAGTTTATGGCACGCCAAACTTTGAAATTCAGGTATCAAAAAACACAAAAAGTTTCCCAGTCGTAATTATGTCTGGAGAGGTTGTTCGTGTCCAATTTCTGACTAGGAAATTAGTGTTTCTCATAATTAGTAGGGGTATAACGATACATGTATTTGTACCGAGAAATCTTTCAGTGTTGTAGTCCATTAACCACTTTTAAACACCATTAACCACCAATAATCACAATAAACACTGTGTTTTTTAACTTTTGATATGAAACAAAGTCCCATCTCTCAAATTCTGTCCATTTTATCACAAAGTTCAAACAATAAATGCTGTATTGACACTCTTTAATGTGGCGAGACATATGGCTGTATAGGCGCCTCAGTTCAAGTGGCAGCGCGGAGCCGGAGCGCGAGAGAGCGCAATCATCCCTTCTTCTTTTATGCTAGTTACAGAATAAACATCTGAAGGTTTGGTGAAAGATACAGTACAACTTACTGACACGTTTCTCGTGTAATCGCCCAATCAGTGTTTCAACCGTGGAAAGACGTCACTAGAAACATAATTTTATAATTAAATTTAGAAGTTAATGTAAAAACTGCCTTGTATGCAATTTACATGTTTGCATACATTTTTATGTGAATGGTGATTATTATATCTAAAATGTAATTGTTTGGGCTCTGTTGTTAATTGTAACCTATAATATTATATGTCCAAGTAAGGGCTCCCTATATATAGTTTACGACATTAGCAGAGATGGATTGTTTATTTTTAAGAATTGTAATCATAGTTAAATGTATTTAAAGACAGAGACACAATTTATTCAAGTAATCCACTGTTTAATAAAAAAGGGGGAAAAAAGCAATTTTATGTTTCGTTTTCTCCTTCCTGCTGTACGAACCCGTACAGAACCGTGACTTCAAAACCGAGGTGCGTTCTGAACTGTCATTTTTGTGTACCAAAATTTCACTTTTTCCAGTGAAATAAGTATTATCCAGGTACTTGAAGTCCACTTATTATTGGAATTTTACAAGTGAGCAAACTAATCATTTAAACTAATCATTTATGCACTATTTTGTAGTATAAGTAATTATGCAAATTGTGATGCACATTAGATCTTCCAAAAGGGCTTTATGCAGATGAGTTTTCCCTCTACAGCCTGTACTATCCATAGAGCTGCTTTGCTAAGGATCTGGGTTGCCATTAGAGTTTGAGTTTCAGTCGCTAGTAGGGTTTGTCCACAGTTACTGAGGTCACATTCCTCTTCCAGGAATCTCCATTTTGTCCTTGAACATGGGCTGTAACTCAAAGTTCTGTATACATAGTGCTATAACTAGTGTCATTTGATTGGAAAATGCCTGAAGCTATTACAAGTAATGCATTAACGAATCCTTCAGAGTGCATGTGTTGTCTATACTTCTTATGTGGCAGTCTGTATGGCAAAATTGGTCCCACTAGCTTCAAGTGGTCCTTGGCATTTTGCTTGGAGTTATTTGTGGGACTGCTTTTCATGAATATTGACTTCTTGTAGCCTACATCCTTTTATTTAGTCCTTGTGGACTTTAGAAGGAGATGCAAAGTGCACACACAGTATGTCATTGACAGTTAATCTGGTTGACACAGAGGATGGTATGGGTTTAAGCTGCCTGTTGGAGATTTTGGAGCCTTGGGCACAGTGGTTCAATCAGGAATGTCCTGTATCCTGCTCTGGTTTTCAATCAGTCAGCTTTGAAAGTAGCTTCTGATCCCTCTTTCCACTCGACCCGCTCTGCACTCTGACAGACTGTCATGTGCGATCAGCGTTGGCTTGTTCACATGCCACTGGTTCAGAGTGAAGCACAGCCCTCTCAAATCTAACCAAAGACCGGCCCAGCCTGGGAAAAGTCAATGTGAGCTCCCATCAACTTTTGTACAGTTGTTTAAAGCTTTATTGTTTTAATTCACATTTTTATACACACTTTCTTGCTCTCTCTCCTAGTCTGTCTGACTGTTTCTTTCTGTCTCTTAACACTTCCTCTTTTTGTAGTCCATCACTGGTGTCTGTGGTTGAGAGAGCTGAATGTTGAATCTGATGGGCCCCAGTAACATGGGCTGTAGAACACTAAATAATTCACCAATGTGTGAATGAAAAGCAACACAGCGGTTTATGGCACTGAAAAGCCAGTTGTATACAGCCACTGTATTACAGATTCATTTATAATAGTGTAAGATATAGTAGAATGAGAACAATGGGAACTTAAACTAAAGTCCCTGCCCTGGACACATGAGAATATTAAGGGGAAATAGGTTTAATTGTCTTTTTGCCGTTAACATATATTAATTTGAGTACATTGTTCAGAGTTTGACCCTGTATTTTCATTCTGTGTTTTTGAGGTTGTGTGCTGAGCCTGAACATACTGGGCATTGCATAAGGTCTGAATCCAGTAGTTTGTTAGAAGCTTTGTTAGTTTCTGGTCTCTTTGTCTGTTTATGAGATGCTAATATTTCATGCAAAATTCATTTTGTTTCACGTCTATGACTTGTTTTGCAAAAGTGGATATGGTCTCCACTGATAAAAAGCACAGCTTTTGGATTTAGAAGTTATGTTAGTATTTGAAGAAAATGAGTGCATCTGTGTTGCATTCCAGTGTCTTTCTCTCAGTTTCACCTTTAGTTTCTTTCCACTTCACCTTTTTTAGCTTCATCAGCCATGCAGTAAATTATTCAGCTAAATATTTTAATACCTGGAGTTTCCAGGCTTTTTATGCTTGCTTGCATATGTTTGTGTCAAGATTCAAATAATCAAGATTGTTTTTAAAAATTAAGTGCTTTAAAGGTGCAGTGTGTAGTAGTGTTGTCAAAAATATCGATATTTCGATATGTATCGATACTGAAATATCTGAAATGATACGATATTCCTTTTCAACAGTATCGATACCAGCTGCGCTCTCCTCTTTGACCGACAGCGAGTTGACACGCACCCACCTCCTCTCATTCAGTCCGGTTAACCCTCTGAACACGCATCGCCGTTTATGTATGCAATGTATGCAAAAATGTATGCATTTTTGATTAACTTGTGTAACTCTAATGGATTAATCTGTATTTAATTTTTTACAATGAAGATTATCCAATGTTATTTTAAATTTGATTACTTAGGTTTTTTTTATATTCAGTTTCTTACCGGAATACTGTTAGACCTACCTGAAAAAATAAAGCAGTCTATTTAATTTGTATCTCTATTCTATTGTATTTATTTGTTTTATTGTGCAGGAGAGAGCCAGTCTACACAGGAAGTGGAAAGAGAGCGGAATAGCAGCCTGAAGAAACAGATTGAGAATGAAATGAAGCAGCTGGAAGAGGAAATTGCAGCCTGTAAGATGTTTTTTTTTTTTGTTATAACTGTAATTTCATGATAAAATAAATGTGAAATCTGGTTCATGGTTTCAAGTCATCTGCCTCTTTCTCGGCTCAGCTTTTTCCAGGACTGGTTTTGATCAGCACACATCCCCTGTGTTCAGTCCAGCCAATCCAGAGAGCTCCATTGAGGACAGTCTGGCAGTGCTGGGGGACCGCATCTCCCGGGACCTGGACATACACCTGTCCTCCGCCACTCACACGCTTCTGCGCAGGTCCTTTAAAAGGTCCAGGGAGAATTCCTGGACAATTTTAGTAGTTGGAAAAAAGCTTTAGCAACTGAGACCGTCTTGGCAGAGGTCTATGCCATAAAAATGTAGTGTGTAAACAGCCTGCACTCACAGTTATGATAAGTTGGCTTGTAAAGGGAATTTAAATGGCTATTCTTGACGTTTGACTTTAAATATTGACCGAAAGCTTTCAACGTATATTATCTTGATGTTTTTCAGGACATCAACCAAATTCAAATAAATGCAGAGAAATGTTCTG
This sequence comes from Gobio gobio, assembly GCF_949357685.1. NCBI lineage: Eukaryota > Metazoa > Chordata > Actinopteri > Cypriniformes > Gobionidae > Gobio > Gobio gobio. The sequence continues at coordinate 44,348,448 of NC_137115.1, read as the reverse complement.
AACAGTGATTCTATGAATGTGTCTCTTGTGCAGTGATTTGAACTTTGAGCACTTCAGAGCAGCGGTGGAGGAGGTGTCTTCTCACGCTCAAGGAGGATGGAGCAAGGTAATTTAAAACGCTCACCACATAGGTGCACACAAGGTGCCCTCAAGGCCATTGGGACTGATTTGTGAATGTCTCCATTTTCTCATTCTATCATTGTGTCACTGTTTAGGTTTTGGTACCCTTAGTATTGTTACAGACCCTGCAGACTGAGGGGCAGCCGCTGGAATCTCTGCTACATTATGGTTTGCGTTACCTAGAGGAATCACAAGCAGACTTCATCATTATGCAGGGAGGATGGGTGAGTGACTTACATTTAATGGGTAATCTGGTTCGATCTGGATCATTTGACCAGTTGATTCTTAACCATATAAAAAGTTTATTTTCATCAATAATGCCAGGCCTGTTGCGATTATTACATAATTGCTGAATATTTCCAATAAAAAAGAATTAAGCAACTATAAAAAAAAGTAATGAAATGCACATTTTCATGCCTCGCTTTCTGGTGGGGTAGTGTGTTATTCTCCAAATAAACTCGGAGCACTCCATTCACCTATTTTTATGCACATTTTGGGATATCGCATGAAAAAAACACTGGATGAAAACGCCAAAATGCGCATAAATTCAAGAAATGTGTAAATGCATAAAAAAACCTATGCACTCAATTGAGTCGGATAAGCGTTTTATCCGATAAAGAACTATTATTGCCGAATAATTTTCTTTTGCGATGGTCAACCTTTGCGATGGAACAGCATAACTAGACTAACCAGAAGGCCGTTCTCGATGCACAGCATCTGAAATGTTGTTTTGGTCATTCTGAAATGCCTGAGCAAAGTCTGCCGTCAAAGTGGTTCAGTATAATTACCTCCCAGAACTGTTTTACATGATTGTCTTCAAACAGTAGGCATCCGCCTCTGAAAGCAAGATCATTTTATTGTATTTCGTCTGCGAGCCCTGAGGCACAAGTCATTTATTATATACAAAATTATTATATACAGTAGCTTTTCCTACTTTTCTTACTGATATTTAGTGGCAGTTTATTAGGTTGTGAGAATTTCTCTCTCGCTGGATGGAAACGCTGCAAATGTTTTATGTTCCAATTTTGCGGACAAGTTAAATTCGCAACTTTGGATGGAAACATAGCTTAGGACAAATTAACATCTCTGAAACTTGTTAGCAACTTGCAAAATGTTTGATAGTCTTACTTGGGTGTACCTTAAAGCAGTGGTTCTCAACCTTTTGACTAAAAGAGGTCTTTTTGGTCTGTACCCGAGCCGATTGGAAAAATTTTTTTTTAAAGCCCAACTGGACAAGAATGTATAAAGCAGTGATGTCTACACAGTCTGCAGACCTGCACGCCAGTGGCGAGCGGGGACTTTTTCAACCGGCTATGACACAGACCAAACTCAGAGACGACAAAAAAATAAATATCACTGTGTAGATTTAAAAGTATGACCATCTTTCTACCTTATTTGTATTAGACCCAAGGGTACTAATATCAGACCTGGTCCAATGTCCGAGACACTCATGAAAGTTTTGGACCCGAACCTGTTATTTTTTTTAGATCCAAGAAGACCTTTGAAGACCTCTAGTTCCAGAGAACAACTGCCTTAATTGCAAAAATGGGTTTCTTCACAGAACTGTAATGGTTTTTACACAGTGTTTTTCAAGACTTCTGTCAGGAGAGGGAGCCAGAGAGAGTTTTTTTTTCTTCTTTCTTTTTTGTACACATTACCCCATTCAGCTGCTGGTGGATAATGCTAGCCTAATGTTACCAACACATTGTGTGCTGACAAACAATACTTTCCTTCAAAATCAAATGTTTGCTCAAAGTATGCAGAACCCTTTGATACAAAAGGCTGTGTGTTGGTTAAACACATTATCAGCAGGGTAACTTTGTTTAGTGTTTCATCAATACTCACCTTCCTCTCACCTTTATGGACTGCGTGATTAAGAGCATATTTGTTTAAGGCACAGCTCTTATTAGCTGCGCTACCTCATATTAAAGGTCATAATAAAGAATTCTCTTTGTTTTGCATAATGTACACACTTATTCCCATTCAGCTTATCAAAATGTATGTAATTTGATAGTTCAAACTGAAGATTGTTCATTTCAGCAGGCTATCGTTCCCTCATGCAAATGTTTTATGAGAACAGTTCTTCACCTCTTTTGGAATATGAAGGTCTTGTTGGTTTATGACATCCTCTTTGGGTCACACTGTATCTCAGAGGAGGGCCATCCTTATGAAAGACTCAGTTGATGCGTTTTATGCGTGAGCTGAACTCAGTCAGAAGGAATAATTTAATTAGAGCACCGCAGACACTTGCGCAGGAAGGAGGGGAGACCATTGTTTTATACTTCAGCTTGGTACAGGACCACATTCCAGTGATGGAGTGAGAGCTTTGACATAAATGATATTGGATAAGCGTCTGTGAGAGTTTGAATGCAGGTGGGAGGAGTCTGACAAGTAGGAGGAGACCGTGTGCAAACAAACAAACCAGACCTTCTGCTCGGCACTTCCAGCCCCATTACTCTGAGAGCAACCTTTATCCTGTGTATACGTTCTCTCCGTCACCCATTTAATTTTATTTCCTTGCGGTCACTGTTGGAGTTCTGCGCACTTAGGAGCTGAACACAGGCAGGTAGGACAGCTGCTTTCTTCTGGAGCTCTGGACCACATGAGAATACTTACATGGTCCATTTGTGAAGCAGACTTTTGCGATTTAGGTCTTTTGTCCTCCCTCTTGCTCTCCATCACTTTGATTAAAATAGTGAGTACTTAATCTTAGCAAGGACATTGAATGTTTAATTCCCCATTAAATAGGGGAAAATAGCCATTGCTGCTGATATGGCGTTAAATCATAAATAAATACTCCATTAAATAGATCAGTCGTTAAATTTTGAATTTATCTTGTTTTAGTGTAGAAAACTGTTTGCTCAGTTCTGCTTTTGGATAAATTTGATTCAACAATTTTGTTTACATATTTTCAGAAGCACACAATACTCATTATAGTATAACAAAACCACAAAATAGGCCTTAATTGTGACGCACAAGAATATATTTCTGACTATAGTGTTTGCTCCTTACTCTCTTGTCTAAATTATAGCTTCAATGCATTGCAACAAATCATGGACAAATTGTTTTTATGGGTGATTTATGCAGAAAATTGTTTCGTGAATGTGATCCAAATGACAAGTTACAGGGACTAAATGTCCTCACTAAAATGGCAAAATCCTTGTCTTGGAATTAGTTTGGTCCTTATGAGGAAAATGGCTTATAAATCAAAATCTTGATGTTTTTTGATCATTTAAAAATGCAGAAAGTTTTCTGTGATGGGTAGGGTTAGTTAGGGTTAGAGTATAGCATATACAGTTTGTACAGTATAAAAAGTCCCCATAAATCATGGAAACCCAACTTGTGTATGTGTCTATTCTGCAAAAAGAAGCCATTTTAAAAAACTAAAACGCAGCATAAGTCAATGACTAATGTCTGGTCTAATCATGATAAACTCTAGGTCAAGGGAAACCGTTCAATACACCCCACCAAAGGAGTACGAGATACCCGATATGTGGGACTTGTGTGACATTTTGTCTTGTGAGTAACCCCGCCCCATGGTCCCCTTCCTGTCCCTCTGTCTGCAATGTACGCAACACAGAGGTGACCTTCAGTGTGTCTGTCACATTGGCCAGCAAAGATTCTTGAGATGGCATGATGTGCTGTAATTTGACTCCAGTTGTGTGGTACAGAAAACGCTACCAGAGCGCCCTGTCTGTATATCAGTAAGTGCTGAGAGCAGAGCTCGAGCCACATCAGGTCGCATCACCCTGCGCACCGCTCAGTCAGGCCCCTTACGTAACTGTATTTTACAGGCGATGTGCTGCTCTCATCTCACAAACAGAGGCTATACGCCACCCCCACATGCTCTAGATGAAGAACAGAAATAAATCTGATAAATCCTCATATGAAATCAGCTTGAGCAGGGCTGTCCCAGTTTGACTGCCTCAAAACTAGTCCCTGTGCTAGTTGAGATAGTGACCTGTATGCTCGACATACTCTGGGAGTTTAAGACAAATCTTTCAACTTAGGTAGCCAAAGTCGGTTTTGGATTTACTTGAACAATATTAAATATTCCCTTATGTACATTAGGATGTGTTCAGAAGAGAAATGAAGCCCACTATGGGTCAAGCCTATGGGGAATGCTAATGCTCTGAGCAGGCTTTTGGAGAGAGTTCCTTCCAGTATAGGTTCCCTGGGGCGGTAAAAAAAAATCCTGCAAAAAAGTTCACAGTTTCTACAAAAATATATTAAGCAGCACAACTATTTTTAACATTGATAATAGGAAGAAATGTTTCTTGAGCAGCAAATCATCATATTAGAATGATTTCTGAAGGATCATGTGACACTAAAGACTGGAGTAATGATGCTGAAAATTCAGGTTTGCCATCGCAGGAATAAATTACGTTTTAAAATGTATTAAAATAGAAACAAGTTATTTAAAATTGTAATTCAATATTACTGTTATACTGTATTTCTGATCTAATAAATGAGAGACTTTTCTTTTTCAAAAACAAAAAAATCACCAATTACAAAATAGACCACACACTTTTAAACTGTAGTGTATGTTTAGTTGGCACATTAGTTCTCATACTTTTAGTAGCATTGTAGTACTAAATTACTAAATGGCTATGCACTACTCGGTTTTATGATCCGATATCTTCAATATTGTACCCTCATATGAATGTGAAAGCATATGATTTTTGGCAGGCATGCTTGAGTTTTTGTCTTTAGGCGAGGGTGGGTACATGTATCTTGGGTGTGTGTGCGCATAGGCACCTATGGCTCACCTAAGAGGAAACGCCTTACAACGTAACCTTGTTTTAAGACAGCCTCTGGAAAGGACAGCAAGTCTAATCTTGCAGAAAACATTGGTCGTACTCCATTTCAGAAAGCTATTGTCAAATCAGACTCTGTGCATGTGTTTTCTGTTACATTACATTGAGCAAAAGTACCAGTAAAGACATACAATTTTAAATAAATGCCATTTTAAATCAAAGAATCCTGAAAAAAATGCATCATGGTTTCTGCAAAAATATTAGGCAGATGTTTACTTTGATTAGGGCTGTAATCTCCCAGTAGATTAGTCGATACGTTCTGGCTGGACCAAAATTCCGAAAAAAAAATTTTTGCCGCGTTCATTTCATCAGTTTGGCCGCGTTCATTTTATCAGGTGGAAAGCACTAATTGCTAATGGGGGTGTTTTTAGAGCACCCCTGTTTCACAGGTAACAGTCTGTCTTTAAAACACCCCCCCCCCCCCCCCCCCCTGTTTTCACTTCTTTTGGATTAGCCCAACCCACTGGAGAAGAGACAGATTGAAGTGCGCTACTTTGCTGTATATTATTTATTTAATTGTGACGGCGTTTTCCTAGTCAGTCCTCTTCTACCATGTCATTAAAGACAACGGCAGTGTGGCAGCATTTTTTTTAAATAGAAAATGGGAAAAAAGTCGAATGCAAATTTTGCAAGCAACAGTTGGCATATCACAGCTCGACGACAAACATGTCATATCACCTAAAAACGGTAAGCTAACTTGTCTGTTTTGAGTTGCCCCGTCCATTTTATTATTGTGCAAACTACAAATTTATTTCTAGTATTATTTATTGGATTTGGGCCTTTATTATTTTATTTGGAGCCTATGCTTTATTTTTCAGTTATGCACTTTATTTCGTTTATGCTCTTGATCTGGCTTGTTTAATAAATGTTCCTTTTTTTTTTAAAGTGGACGTGCCTTTTGTGTTTAAGAGTAAAAGCTTTATGTTAATAGTCTATTCGTGTCTCAGCCGCGAAGCTGAGCTGATCCTATGTTCGAGCTGCACAGAGCGGCTGAAATGCATATGACTAAAACAATTGTCTAAATTATGTTGCATATTCCTCAAAACTTCTTGTGATAATATCACTAGTTGACAACATAGCCTATGATTTCCGAAAATATAGTAACTGTTACTATGATATTGCACAGGTGCACGTGATGCAACGCTGTCAGACTCATTTCAGTCCAAAATAAAAATATCAAAAACGATTTAAAATACTGCAAATAGCCTACTAGTTTATGTTTATTTATAATTAATTTAGGCAGACAACATGGCCACCAAGTACTGCGCAAGTGCGCAGCTAATTAATTTAACGCATTTTTAGTCTCAAATTTCAGGACTTCAGCTGACCAAGATTTTCTTTGGTTGATTACAGCCCTAATTTTGGTAATAAGAAATGTTTCTTGAGCACCGAATCAGCATATTTTAATGATTTCTGAAGGATCGTGTGACTGAAGACTGGAGTAATGATGCTGAAGATTCAGCTTTTCCATCACTGGAACAAATTAAATTTGTATTATGTTATAACTTATAATAATAATAATAATAGCTGTAATACTGCTTTTTTGTGCATTTTTTTATCAAATTGATGCAGCCTTGGTGAGCATAAGAGACTTTCAAAAAAATCTTGTTTGTTGTATTTACCATGCAGACCATAGAAACCCCTGTCTGCATATTATAGTAAGGTCAGCTGTTTTCTTTGGAAACTGTCTAAAGCTATATGACTGTTAATTTTTATAGGGGTTTTGGAGACCACCACTTACATGTGATGGTTATCCATATGAGACATCCTATGTATATTGCGCTGTAACATTCCACTGGTTGTGTCCTTATGGTCCTCTCTCTGTTGGCCGTCAGATGTTATTCTGGGATCTAATGTGTTTTGAAAGCATATGTGAGGCAGGATTGCATGTGAAACTAGGTGCACGTGCTCAGTGGTTGATTACTGAAAAGGCCAGAAAGGGCACACTGAGCAGAAGCGTGTCCTTTATGATGAGCCAGTGAGCGGCAATATCTCCAGTTTGCTTAATGCAAATGAGCAAAAACTGATGCATTTAAAGACAATGAGTTCAAATTCAAATTTTGCATGCTTGACCTAGTTTTGCTAGACATGCAGGAACCAGCAGCATATATGCAGACAGACCACAGCCGTAAGGTGGTGTCATTGTGTGGGCAGAGTAGGACATGACTCTAAATAAAAAGGACCTTGATCAACAGTGCGGTGAATACAGGCTGAAAACGAGAAGAGAGTGGGTTAACACACTTTGTGTAGGGCACTTTGATGTGTGATGGCACTTTTCCCCTGACTTAGTTATGTAAAATCTTTTTAAAGCTGATTTTGTTTAGTAAATCCATGAATGGAGAGAATTCATTATTATAGATGTATTTTTCTCACACTCCACTGGGTGGCATATGAAATCAAATAACAAATGCTCCCTGGCCTTGTAAATTCCACGTATTGTGCTAAAAACATACTATGTTAAAAAAAAAAAACTTTTTATTTTAACAAGCTAGACTACCATTCAAACGTTTTGGCTTGGTAAGATATTTTTTATGTTTTTGATGGATGTCTCTTATGCTCACCAAGGCTGCATTTATTCCTGTGATGGGAAATTGATTACTCCAGTCTTCAGTGTCACATGATCCTTCAGAAATCATTCTAACATGCAGTATTCAGATTTGTTGCTTATTATTATCATCAATGTTGAAAACAGTTGCTGCTTAATGTTTTTGTGGAAACCATGATATTTTTTTCAGGATCCTTTGAATCGAAAGTTCAAAAGAACAGAGTTTATTTGAAATGGAATTCTTTTGTGACATTATAAATGCCTTTACTGTCACTTTTGATCAATTTAATACGTACTTGCCGAAAGTATTCATTTCTTTACAAATGTATCTTACTGACCCCCAAACATTGAATGGTAGTTTACTGTTTGGAAAGGAAAAAAAAAGGTTTTATTTAAATTTTATTTAATTTATTTTGCAAATAAATGTTGGAATTGTAATGACTATACGTGGAGTATAATAAGATTAATTAAACAAGTAAGATGTCTGACAAGTGATTTCATGTTTGTTGTATGAGAACGGGTTCCTACGTCTTTATTAAGTCTTCTGTGCGTCTTACTGTGGGTAATGAGATGTCAATCACAAAAGGAAATGCGTAGATTGTTTTCACAGTTGCATGTATGTTATGACTCAGACTAACTGTTTTTACTAGGAACACTGTAGCCCCTAACTGGAGGGTTTTAGGAGCACAAGCTGAACATTTATGGGCACACCTTAAATCAACCTCCAATGCAGTTATTCACCACCCCCCACCCCAAACTGCACATTGTAATTTCTGTACGTTAATTCTAAGGCCTAGTCCACACGTACACAGGTATTTTTATAACCAGAGTTTTTCCTCCTCGATTTTAAAAAACAATCGCGTCCACACAAGCACGGTTTTAAAAAAATCTCTGTCCACATGAAAACGCAAAACCACGCTATGATTGGCTGCCTGATTCCCACATGGGTCCCATCCACGGCACTGATGTACTAAGGGATGCCATGGGCTCAGTGAAACTCCTCTACAAGTTCCTTTACTGAGTGAGAGTATATAGACAGGGGCAGGGCTCAAGTGGATTGTAATAGCTTCACACACATCCCTTACTATTTTGTATTATTGAATTCTGGCGCCTCTGTTCTGCATTAGGCCTATAATGAGTTAACTGCGCATGTATCTGTATACATAAGCGCTGTTAGCAGAGTCATTAAAAGCTACGTCCGCATTGCATAGACTCGACTCATGTAGCTATAAATAAAGAGATAACGGCGCACAATCTGACGTCAAACAAAGGAGAGAACGGCGCACACTTCGACTTAACAAGCCAAAATCTCCGGTTTCACCGTCCACACGACAACGCTGTAACCGGAGTTTCTAAAAATCTTCACCCTGGCCGGAGTTTTCAAAAAAGTCTGGTTTCAGTAACCGGATACTGCGTTTGCGTGTGGACGAACAGCCAAACCGCGTAGAAAAAGCTGCGGTTTTGAAAATACCCGTGTTCGTGTGGACAGGGCCTAAATTCACTAGGCTTCAGACTAACATTTGAGGGCAGCAGCACCGGAGCCACTAAGCTCTACTCTATTTGGCAGTACTGAGCTTGAGTTGAGGTGTAGATACAATTAACTTTAATTATCACCATTCATAATGTCTTAATATTAATTCAAAAGCAAAGCTCACTAGATCTTGCAGTGATCAAAGACTTTATATACAGACTTTGCAGCGATGTCATTAATTCTGTGGTGAATTCAACAGATTTGCACATCTTCCATCCAATCAGAACAGAGTATTCAAAACACTATATCAGTATTAAGGTATAGAGCTTTTAAGCTGTTTGGAATTATAAAAAATGACTAATGAACCCATTTTTCCCCCTCTCTTTACATTACAGGGCACTGTGTTTAGCTTGGATGAAGCGGAGGACCTAGGTGTGATCATAGCTGAGGACAGTAACGACATTTACATCCTGTCAGGTGAACAGGCCTCAGATCGGCTAAGCCCTCCTGCTTCACTACTGACTCCTGGAGATAGTAGTGGGCCGGCTTCCTGGCAGACCGAGAGTCTTCCTGTGTCTCTGACTGGACACGAGTCTTGGGCGCAGGTCAGCATGATGGACCCAGAAGACGCCAAGAGTCTCGACAGTGCCGAGGGAGTGGCGTTAGCCGAAGAGCAAAGCGAGAACAATTCCTCAAACTCTGACATTGTCCATGTGGAGCGTGAAGACGCCGAACTGCTTGAAGAAGGTGGAGAGACGGCGGAGGAAGGGGAGCTGCAGAGTAGCGTTCTTAGCGTGCTGGGCAGCGAGAGTGAACTCGCTGCTGTCCGAGAAGAAGCATTAAATGCAGAGCCGGCTCCAACCGCACCTGAACCAATTGTGGAACCGATCGTGATGGAGATCCCTCCACCTCCAGCCTCAGTAGAGCAAGAGCTCCCAGCCTCCCATGCTGCTACCGCCTTGTTGCCCGTGCCTGAGCCTGAAATTCAATCTCAGCCTGTTCCAGCTCCCGTGGAGCCACAGTCATCATCATCCCCACCCGATCTAGAACCAGAAGCAACCCTGGAGCAAGAGATACTTCCAGAGGTTGAGCTGAAGCCCATGTCCTCAGCCTACGACTTCCCTGTCCCGGCCCCTCCTGAGGTGCAGACAAAGACAGAGCCACAACCCGAGTCCTCTGACCTCCCTGTGCTGCTATACAGCGGTGCTGCCCTGGTGGCCATTGCTGCAGTATTGGCCTTTGGAGCACTGGCCTACAAGAAGAAGTAGAAAGTCTGTGACTGTCCTTGACCTCGCTGTATCTCTTTCCCTAATGGAGCCCTGTGGCTCACCGTGCCGCCACAAGCTGCACTTTATGGGAAAAATACTCCTCTGATAAGTGTCATACCATTTTGTTTTCTGTTCTCCTTGCTTTTATTTGTTGGCTTAGTTCTTCAATCCAGCTTTATGACTGGACGGGAACTTACAAGTGTAAATTCAGGGGGCTTTTGTGCTGTACTCGTGAACATGGTAGCGATCTGTTCACTAGGCTGTGACCTAGGTTTTGCCTGGTTCTTTAATATTAATGAAAGGAACATCAAGGCTTCTGATCCATAGGAAGTTATTTATACATATGTTGATTTAATGAACTTAAATTAGATTTTTACTAGCTTGTATGAGTGCATGATTATGATTTTACCTTATTAGACATGAAATATTAAAGTGCCCTTTAGATAGATTGTGTGATACTCCTAAAATATATGAATATTTGAACACGATTACTCATAATCAAAAGCATAGTCACTCATCCTTGATTCCTTTAAACATCATTTGGACATTCATATTATTAACCATCTTTAGTGTAAAATTAGAATAACTTTGGCCTGATTATGCTTGCATGAATGCTTTTGTTTGAATCCCCCCTTTTAAAACTAAAAGTTGAAGCCTAGGTCACAGCCTGAAATGGGAAACCCCTCCACTTTGTCCGTTACATTTTGTTTAAGGGATTGTCATTGATAAATGTACTACAACTTGCTATAATGTGAAAATGTGTTCCTTAATGAACAAAAACATGTTTGTTAAGGGCTCGTGAAAATACTACACCAGCACAGTCAATATTGCCACGGCAGCTGAGCACAGTTGACTGGATTTATCTCAGCGTCAGGAATCGGAAGATTATGCTAGATAAGAAAAGTCATATTTAGTTTTCTAATATGATGTTTCCGTGCATTTTGTAATTAAATGTCCCTACTTCTGGGTCAATTTCAATAAAATCTTTGTGAAATATTGCTCTTAGATAACATTAAAGGTAGGGTAGGCAATTTCGGAGAGGCTAGCGATAGCAAGCTAGTTTTGAAATCATAAGATCGCACTTTTTCTTCAGAGCGTCTTCAAAGCCACGCCTCCTCCAAAACACATGAATGCACACAGCCAGAGCAGAGTCTGCAAAGCGTCATGAGAGATGGCATTAAATTACCTCGTCTCACGGCACAAAACATTACAATAATAATGAACTTAAACAACTTATTAGAGCTCTGTACCACCTGACTGCTGCAGATTCATTGCAGTGTTGATATTGTTGCCATAAAATCACGTATTTTATAGTTGTTATTGCGTGAACGCAGCACAAGCTGCTTGTTTTTGTTCAGAAGGGACTTTAAAAGGCGGGTGTCTATCTATAAGTCTGCGCAGCCTCATTGAACACACTGATGATGAAGTGATGTCTGCACAAGCAGGGTGCGCTGAGGTATATTTCCTGAGAAGATACATGTATATTTGAAATATTTAGACTACTTCTGTTATTGATTGCTCTCAGAATGTGAAGAGTTTCAACCAGTATAACAAAAAGTGTTTATGAAAAACATTGCCTACCCTACATTTAACTGCCTGTTGTGTTCAATCAAGTGCTGACTTCAGGTTTGGGGGACCGGAATGTCTCTTTAATGTCTTCTGAGCCACAACAATCAGTGCTTCACTGTTTTTCTTCGTCTCCTCACACAAAGTATTGTCTGTCTTCAGCCTCTGATTTACACCATGTCTGTATCTTGTGCTGTTGTTTGACCCTTAAAAGCTAAAAAGGCCTGCACGGCCCAGCCTTGTCACCCCCCCTTTCCCTGTTGTGTGCCTATCCAAATAGAGACCTTTGTCAAAACAATAAAAAAAAACATCAAGCAGAAGTCAGATTTACAGGCAGGATCCACCTGTTGTGTCAGTGGTTGATAACTTCACGTCAGAGGGGGGAAAAAAGTGCTATTTTTTTGCAAGTGAGGTTTTTTTGTAACGTAGATGGACAAAAGCTGTGAAATAAAACTTCAATCATGGGTGAACCTGGTGTTTTGTGTCCTGATTTAAGCACACATTTTATCATCATAAAACTGCTTAAAATAAATTAATAAAGACATGTAAACAGAAACTAAGTGTGGTTCCTCTAATTTGTACTGGTATGACTCATGTGGTACATGAAAAGAACAGGTGATCATGTGATATCCCTTACAGGTTGTGACAATTACGGAGAAGAGAGATGAATCATGCACATTTTCTCTTTAGTTTGATTTAATATACAAATTCCTGGTTAATCATGACATTGATTTTCCATGGCAGTTAAAGAAACAATGCATAACCATAAAACTTAACATAAAAAAAATGTTTGTTTCACACAGTATTAAACAATGAAAGTAATGAAAAACAATGTTTTTAAAAAAGGAAACTTTTACAATCAAAATAATTGCTACAAAGGATAAAGACATTTGTCTTTGCAACGTTTTTTTAAATTTTATACAGAAGGCAAAAACTTTCAAATTTGATTTATACAAACATACACAGATCTCATCGGGGATCAGCGGGATCCGAAATACTGCACCACAGTGCCATAAAGGTTGAACAGAAACCGGGGCGCATGCTCACACACTGTCTTCATGAGCACAAAAGTGAAGGCCATCTCGACAAATTCCTTCTTAAATTCTTTGGCTCCAGACACCTGGTGAAGTAAGCCCTGCACGCCATCAGATAGATGTGTGGACCAAAACTGCAAAGGTTAAAGGAATATTGTGGGATTGGGATATGAGTGTTAAATAATGCCATGTTTACCATGCTCGGAATCATTCGTCTTACCTGCGTGGGACAAGTGCCCAGTTTCTTGGTCAAAGTTTCAGCGGCTTGTAACAGGACTCTCTGCTCAAGCAGGTCTGCAATTCTGATCAACTCTGCAGCCATTTCCCTTGCTGCCTGTGCCTCTACAGCATTGACTGAAATGGAGATAGATTAGAGCGGTGTTAACCAACACAGACAACAGCAAAAATTATATAGTAGTTTTAATATGACTAAAAATCAAAATTTCCCCCCCTCACAGTTGTCATGAAGGGCAAAGTTAGCCGTATAGACCAAAACCACAATTTGTACCAGGCTGTAAACCTAAAACTTTTTCTGCTGTAAAGTTAGGGATTTTAACATGGGGCTCAATGAGATTCTGCTCCCTTCTAGAGCATGTCCCTAGTGGTCAGTCGATGAATTGCAGTTTAAGTCACTTCCGTATTGGCTTCAAGATAAACTGGAAGAGGTTGCCGCTTGGTCTTATCCAAGGGGTAATCCTACACCCGGAAAGCGTACCTTCCATAGGGGCGGCCTTTGCTAACCAAGCCATCACCTGCTGTTAGCATCCCATTGACTCCCATTCATTTTGGCGTCACTTTGACAGCAAATAACTTTACATCTGAGGTGTTTAAAAACTCCATTTGACCATTGTTTATTTTTTAAGAAACACGACAGTGTATAAAAGGCTCCATTACCTTGTATCTTACACTATCGCCCCATAGAAGCCATTTTTGTAAAAATAGGCTAATGATTGCGTCACAACCACGCGACAACCGGCGCATAGTTGAGAAATTACCGTATAGACAGGAGGAGAAACTCGCACGCAATCTTTTGCTGTCTATGAGGCAATCGGGGGGACGTGGAGGCATATAGTCAAGGGAGAAGCATGGGGAGAAGCCCATTGAGAGCCAAAAGCAACGGGATAAAATATTTCAACAACGTGATTCAGATTTAACTTTGCACAACTACTAGAAGACTTGCCACTGTCAGACAGGTTGCTCACGTCAAATCTACGTCTTCAAGCTCAGTCTGAGGCTGCGCAGTACGCTCAGCCATCAGGAAGTGAGTGCTTCTACGTGACTTCATTTTTTCTCTGTGAAGTCTATGGGGTCGCTGTGTCCATTTCTTTTACTGTCTTTGGTCTTATCTAGCGAAGCCATTTTCTAAAAAAAAAAACATTACATTTATTTACTTTTTAACCTCAAATGCGCAACTTCGGTGTTGTTCTTCTTCACGATGAATGACGTCATCACGTCGGGAAAGGTCACGTACGTGGAAGTACCGACCCAGTGCTGAAAAACTCATGTTCTCCGCCAACTTTAAAATTGTCCGACATCGTTGTTTTATCTTTATTTTTGGTACATGACCTTTCCGACGTGATGACGTCATACATCGTGAAGAAGAACAACACCGAAGTTGCGCATTTGAGGTTAAAAAGTATATAAATTTCATTTATTTTTTTTAGAAAATGGCAGATGGTTTTGCTAGATAAGACCCTATTCCTCGGCTGGGATCGTGCAGAGCCCTCTTAAGCCCTTTGAAACTGCAGTGATTTGGACCTTCAACCCGTTGGTTGCCATTGAAATCCATTATGTGGAGAACAATCCTGGAATGTTTTCCTAAAAAAAAACTTCATTTCTTGTCGATTGAAGAAAGAAAGACATGGACATCTTCGATGAGATGGGGGTGAGTAAATTATCAGGAAATTTTCATTTTGAAGTGAACTAAACCTTTAAAAATATTGTTGATTTGAGATTGAGCAAAAACATTTTTGCTTGTTATATTTTCAGTAGGGGTGGTCCGATCCGCCTTTTTTGCCTCCATCTATGCAATAGTTTATTGAGCCTTTTCTTTTAGCGGTTTTAAATTTCAGTTAAGTGTGGGAGAAGAACAATTATAGTCAAGTCAACATTTTTTTAAAAAGCGCTTTTTACAATGCAGATTGTTTCAAAGCAGCTTCACAGTGTTAAACAGGAAAATAATGCAACAGAATTTGATTCGGCTGTACAGCCGCTCTGGAGAAAACGGTGATGTCATCAGCTCATTTCAATTATCATACAGTGACAATGTGGGCAGATCAGTTATTTAGTTGATGTATTTCATTTAGTTTAGTAATTAAATTTATTTGGATATTTAGTTGAAAATGTTGTGCTCTCTACCTCAGTGCTGTGATCAAACAGACACCTGGGAGAAAGTAACATGTGAAACGGCAATAAACTCCAGCCAGATAAAGTCCTTTTATGCAAAACCATAGAACTTTATCTACAGATCAAGTATAATAATAGGAACATTGAATCGTCTTGGAGAGAGTTTCCGATATCCGATGCAGAAAAAAAAAAAAATTCAGTTTCCACCAGTGAATAATTATTTAAAAAACTCATCTCACAATTTTAACCTTTTTTCTCACAATCCCGAGTTTACATCTCGCAGTTCCCACTTTTTTTCCTCGAAATTGTGATTCAAACACAGAATTTTGCAGTCAGAATCTTGCAATTCAGATTTTTTCCCCCCTCAGAATTGTGTGATATTAGCCCCGTTTCCACCTAAATTACCCGGAACAATTTGTGCCAGGAAGTTTTTTCCCCCCAGACCTGCTACTGTCTGCTTTTCCACTGCGGTTTAAATTACCATGAAGATTAGGCAAATTAGTCCAGAGACGTGGGACTGCGTGCGACTGCTCCTCCCAGTCAGCGACGGACAGTAATCATTTTTTGTGCGATACTGTCCGCAACAATACCAAGTATGGAGGAGATGCAAGCAGCGCTGCTTTTGCTAGTTATGTATTGGTTTACAAAATATGTAATTAACAAAACAGCGGAAAACAGACGAGCACTGATACTAAAGCGTATTCTGAAAGCTAGATTTAAAATAAGACAACGTATGTTATAATCAGCTATTACGGACATTGACCGTGCGATTGCTGAGACAACGCGCGCCATCGGACAGAAAGAGCAAGACTGATATATAATGCTGCATGAGCTCAACCAATCAGTATGTTCAGCGCCCAAGTCCCACCCACGAAAGTTCCTGAACTTTGAAAAAGTACTACCTCGGGCCGTTTGGAGGGGGAAATATTTACCCGGAACTTCATTTAGACCCTGGTTCCTGTGGTAGAAACACACCGAGTACCATCCCAAAGTCCCTAGTTCCTGCTGTGGAAACGCGGCTATAAACTTGCAATTGCAAGGAGATATCTCACATTTCTGAGAAAAAAAAGTCTGTATTGTGAGAAAAAAAGTCAGAACTGTGAGATATAAAGTCAGAATTGCGAGCTATAAAGAGATATAAACTTGCCATTGAGAGGAAAAAAAAGTCAAAATTGTGAGTTGACTTTATTTCTCACAATTGCAACTTTATGGCCTGGGTTCAGAGACAAGGCTTAAACCAGGATTAGGCCTTAGTTCAATTAGGACATGTAAGTAGCTTTTATAAAAATAAAAATAAAACATTATTGATATGCATCTTGAGACAAAACAATGTCACTGGCATATATACAGATATGTCAGTGCAAGTTGCTTTCAGTTAAAACAGCTCAAACATGATGAAAAAAAGGACTAGACTTAAGCCTTGTTTGAGAAACCGGCCAAAAATCTCACAATTCTGATGTAAACTCACAATTGCAAGAAAAAAAATTTGAAACGTAAGATATAAAGTCAGAATTGCCTTTTTTTATTCCATGATGGAAACAAGCTTCTATAGTTATCAGCCGTAACATGAACATAATCATTGGCTTACTGGAATCAATTAAGGTGAAATAAGATGAGAGTAAATAATAAGATAACAGTAAAAATACCTGGCAGTTGAGGCTGAACTTGATTCTGAAGTTCATGTAAAAGATCTCTGTAGGTGACAGAGAAACTATGTCCATCCGTTTGCAAATCTCCATCGCTCTCAATATAAGTGTGATTGGTAGGCAGCTTTAGCTGTTCATCAAGATCATCAAGCTCACTTTTAAGCTCACTATTTTGGCAGCCTTTTTGCTCAAAGAAGGAAAGGAGCAGCAGGGAACAGTGAGGAACATTTAAGTTTCTGTTGGGGTCCATTGCCCAAACCTGTGCAGTGCCTCATGCAGGTGCTCTGCAATTAAAGAGAAACACAAAAGCAGTTTCATTATCATGACAAAAACAAAAGACAGGGTAATACATTTCCAGACTATATATAGCCTGATCAACATATTTTCACAATCACAATATTTTACCATATTATATTATATATATATATCTAGAGCCTGAGGCCTAAATTCGTTCATGCTTTCCATGGGAATCGAACCTATGACCTTGCACTGCTCCCCTGTTTAAGTTACACAGACACCTAAATATTATCATATGTTGTATATCGTGCTACACAAAAACAAGCCTATAGCTAGCTATAACTTAGTTGGTTAAATAAACGCAAAAATTAAACTTAGTTCATGGTTTTGACGAAGGTTGGCTTGTAATAAGATGATGAAATATCCAAACTCAAACCAGAAAACATAACTTACATGTGAACTTAGTGCTAGCTAACATTACTCGGTGTATTATTGAGGATTTGGGCTAATTGTACGTCTTAGTGACGTGTTTAGAATACAAATGTTATTGTATACAGCGCGTTTAGCTGATCCCCCCATTTTGTACCGAAGGTCCGTTTCAGAATTTTCAGATAAAAACAAAGTAAGATCAAAATTGAAGTCGCTAGGAACCACACAAATGACACCCAGATGAAGCTCAATGATTAACGCAGTCAAAATAAATAAATACCAGCAAGATGCAGCACATTTCTGAACATTAATATCACGTGCAGTTCTGCACTAACAGGAAAGTTTAGTCAAACCGAGGGAAGCGTGAAATATTTGACTAGGTAAGTTAACGTTAAACTAGGTAAATAAAATAGAGTAATACGTGAATGGGTGTTTATATTTAAAGGAACGGCATAAACTGTAATAACATTATCGAAACAAATCATGATAAGGCTACGATCTAACGTTAGTAGCAAAAATACCGGGAAGGTGTGCTAATTTAATACTATATTTAAAAAAAAACATTGACGCAAATGTTCGGAATCGTGTATATATATATATATACACACCTATCGACTGTATTTTCTTTTGAGTGAAAGAAGAAAGATTCGTTACTTACGTAAACATTCAGTCAAAATACCGGTGAAGCATTATCTCCACAAAAAACAAACAACGAATAGTGCCGTGACGCTTCAATCCCCGCCTTCTTATTGCACAAGTGACGCGTCACGTACTAGGGCGTGGCTAATGGCTGGCGGAATTTCCCTGGTAGTGTGAAGTCTGAAAACATTTAGATATTATTCTTGCTGTTTATTAAAAGTTAAGGCATTCAAATTAGAGTTGACTTTTTAACTAACCCGCTGAGAACGCAAAGCTAAACAGACTTTAAAAAAAAAAGTGTCTCAGTTTATGATAACATTTTTCAACTGATCTGCACTTTGGGAGAAAGGGGTTTTTGGAAACGAATTTCCCCTTCTGCTAGACTGCACTTGCCAGATAAGGAAGTCTGAGGAGCTGGCCGAGAAATGTACTATTAATAAACTCACAAATATGTCAGGTTTAAGCTGTGCATATCTTAATTATGCTGATTTAACTACATTTAAGGCATACTGGTACCCCTTCTCTTCTAGGAGGATCTCCGCAGTCATACTAAAATGCCATCTTTTTCTAAAATGCCTCTTGTTGCTGAATCACTATAGCAGATTTGAAGGTGAATAGGTGCTGTACATTACACAGAATCACTCAGAAAAACATAAAAAAAAACTTTATTTACAATTAAAATGCACTGGTTATTTGACAAGATAAATTTGGCATTCAAGAGTAAACCTCAATATGTGCCGATTCATGCACCATATAAAACAGCAGTGGCAGTGTTCATTTTTGACATGAGTCAGGTTCAAAAAGAGGATCTGAAGTTCCATTTTTACCAGTGACATGCTGAGTAATACAGAAGTATCTGACTATTGCATTCCAGAAATAGTGTTTGTAGGCATGTTGACATGCAGTACATGACAAATTCAGTGCTAGTATCCAGGGAAGCCAAAGCTCATGGAACGGGCTGCACTTCTACCCACAAGCTTCCTCCCAGCTCTCGGAAGAGACCCTGGTTGGGATGACTGCTGGGGTGAGGTAGCAGCCAGTCTAGCTTCCTTGAGTTCTCTAAATAGAAATAAAAGGCATTGCAATAGATACCTCAGCATAAGTGATTATTGCAAGGAGGTAAACAATACAAGTAGAGCTACCTTATGAAAAATAGTACTAGAGAATAGTATAATGCCAGGTAACTCACCTTTCCAGCATAGCTGTTCTGAACTTTTCCACATTTAGCTCCTTGCGAAGCTGTGAAGCCAGTTTGCCGGCTCTCTCCTTGCGCAGTACATCATGCCGACACAACGCAGATGCAGAAGGCCTTGTAGCAGGATCAGGATCTAACATTGTCTATCAAATACAAATGTATTGTCCATATTAGGTTTTCAATCTTGTCTTTAGAGACTGAATGTATGAGTCCATGGTAAACAAAACTTCAAAGCCACCAGCACATTTATGAGAATTCTTCAAAATAGCAGAGGAATGAATCGAAACTATTTTTCAGCATTACGTGATAGTTGGTTTTATGCCCTCTGCTGGTGGAATGAAAGTCTAATACAATATGAGAGGAGGAAGTCCTCTGTTATTCAGAAGAACTCTCATGAAAGTCCTATGCAATTCAGAAGAACTCTCATGAATAAGCTGGTGGTTTTGGAGGGTTTTTTTTCTTATAATAGATACATTCAGTCTTTGAGGTCAAGATTGAAAATCTGATATGAAGTAAACAGATTATTAAGGAAACCAAACAAACCAAAATGAACCAGTCAGATGTGCATACTAAAACAGTACCTTTAAAAGGTTTTTAAAGGGTGCTGGTAACTCCTGGGGCAGGCTGGGTAGCTCACCCTGCCTGAGGGTATGCCAGTTGTCTCCATTCTGAGGAAGTGGTGGAGTTCCAGCAGCTAACAACAATGTCAGGCCCAGCGCAAAAATATCTGCTTTAGGAAGATGCGTGTAGTCCTGTGAATAAAAAATAAATAAAAAAGCAAAATGCAGCCAGAAAAATAAATAAATAAATAGTTACATAGTCACAGCAATAGTTGGTCCACGATTATCTTGTTTTGACATTCATAGCCATTGTATACAAGATAACCTCTGCAGCAAACTGAACACCCCGTGATAG
Organism: Gobio gobio; assembly: GCF_949357685.1. NCBI lineage: Eukaryota > Metazoa > Chordata > Actinopteri > Cypriniformes > Gobionidae > Gobio > Gobio gobio. Next base: position 44,328,220 of record NC_137115.1, on the reverse strand, counting down.
CTCAAACAGATATTGTACCTCTCGCAGGACCTCATAGGCCAGGAAACGACTATCCCCTTCCTCTACCTGAGGGCTTGAGATGGATGTTACATGACCCAAGTCACCTAAAGAACAAGAGATCCATGATACTAGCTAATAATGATACATGTCAAAACAGTGACATTTCATTTTCACTTCTCTGATGGCTGGTTTTGACGGTGTCAGTGTCCATTTTGTGCACACAACAGGTAAACATGTCAGCTGGACAGACTTTACCATGACCAAAAATTATGCTAGAACAGCAATATGCTAAATTTGTTTGGCTGAAATAATCGTGAGGCAACTTGTTGCTGAAGAACTTTACTATGACAAATCTAATTTATCACCCTGAACAGCATACCGAGCTCAGTTACCAAAATTTAAGTTATGTTTTCGCCTACTAGTATTTGGACAGTTTAGAGATCCATCATTGTTAGATAAACCTTCCGGATCACTAAAGACATGAATATGTAATAATGATTGGCAAAATATTTAATGCTAAAAAAAATAAAAAGCTACCAATTTTATATACAACCCCAGAAGGGCTTTCATCCTCTTCTTCACTATCTCCCTCTCCACCCGCACTCGAGCTGGGTCGACAGCAGATGAAAATATTACCTGAAAACGACAGAAATTTAAGCATGCGAGTCAAAAAGTCCAACTTTTCATTAAGTGGAAGATGCATGTGGAAAAACAATGAAAGAGACAAAACTCACTGGGTTTAATGTCAAGGTGCACTAGGCCTGAGCTGTGGATGTACTTGAGCCCCATGGAGACCTGTAGGAGCAGATCCCTTAGCTCAGGAACTGTGAAGTACTCCCCTTGCTCCCCCTTTTCAGTTATAGCATCATGGACGCTACCACCTACAAGACCAAAAAACATTGTTAAATAAAATTAAAAAAAACATCTGTTGCATTGTGATCTTCTGTCCTACCATCACAGTACTCATTTTGTATAATCATGTGGTCATCTTCAGCCCATGCGGAGTAGTATCGGACAACATGAGGGTGATGGCCCAACACCGCATGGGCATACACTTCCTTTAAGGCCAACTGCCTGAAAGAAAAGGAACTTGTTTTACATTAATAAGGTCTACGATTCAACAAGGAATCACAAAAATCTTAACCTAAGATATTAAGCCAGGATTAGGCCCAAGTTCAATTAGGACATTTAAGTAGCTTTAACATTACTGGTGTACATCTTGAGACAAGATGATGGCACTGGCATATTTTAATACATGTCAGTGCAAGTTGCTTTCAACCAAAACTGCTCAAACATGCATTTTAGTATGGGACTAGCTTAATCCTCGTCCTTGAAACTGGGGATAGAATTGTTCACCAATACAAATAGTAGGTTTTAAAATGGACCCTTTTCACAGACTGTGATGACACATTTCCACAATTATCAATATCGCAAATCTATTTCATTTAAAAAAAATAAAAAAATAAGTAACATTTATAATGCTATACTCATAACTCGTTATATTACCTTTAAATTAGTACCGCTTCCTAATACAACGGCTGAGGGAATGACAGCAAATTTGACATTCTCTCTTCTGACCGCTGTAAGCCCGCTCTCTACACTCTTAAAAAGTTCCCCAAAGAACCCTTCAGTGAACGGTTCTATTTAAATACATAAAAATAAAATTATTCTTAGTGTGAAGAACATTTTATTCTAAAGAACCTTTTTCCACTGTCACCCCCCTTTTTGAGAATACACCATCCAAACTTACAGGGCTGTAATTCAAGAATGCTTCAAGTTTGGTCTTGTTTTAAAGAAGACACTCTGTAGATTATTGCTGAAGTGAAAGCAATTCAAAATAAGTAGTTTAAATTTACTGTAAATGAAAAATACTGTACTAAATATTTTATTTTGTATAAAATTGTTTAAAAAATATTTTACAAAAAAAATATACACTCTAAAATTACTATAAAATCAAAGCCATATGCCTAACCAAGTTGTGTTCCAAATTTGAATTTGATATCACAAAAATTGAAGTTCTTCAGGGAACCTTTCTTTTTAAGAGTGTATATTTTTCCCTCTTTTGCAAAGTCATGGAAATTTCATTGGCTATCGGAACAAATGGGAATACACAAATTATATTTGCTGCCGTCTTCCGGCCACCATTATAAAGTACACCCAACTATGTCGAACCCCAGAAATGTGAAAAGGGTCCATTTTGGAAAAAGAAAAACAGTAAGCACTGTGGCAGTGCTGACTCACTCATTGGCAGAGCCTGCAATTGGCCTGCGCGAGCGCTTGATGGCGTACATGCAACCATCCAGTCTCTTCACACATCGATACACGGAACCAAACTCGCCCACGCCGATGCAGCTCAGCTCTAGAAACTCGCTCTCGTAACGTGACAGCATGCGGGATGACACTGCTGGCCTCTAAAGGCCAACAGATGGGAGACCATGTGAGAACACAGATTTGCCAAAGCTTCCGGCGGGATTATGAAGTCTTATAAACCCACTACATAAAAGACTAGGATAAACTATGGTGTTTGAACCTGTACCTTTGAGGGGAGGAAGAAATGTTCATCCTCTGATGAGTTCTGAGTGTCTGGAGATCTGTTGAAATAAAAGGTACTTCAATGTAAATCCAGTTCCACAATGGGCATTGCTTATAGAAATTGTTACCTTTGTGCATCATCCTCATAATCATCACTCCTTTTGCTCTTCCTCTTGTGGTGTTCACGGTTTCTGCGCACCGTGTCAGGTGTGAAAGGGTTAACGTTCACTGAGGGCACGCGGTCAAAAGCATTAGGCAAACAAAGGAATCTTTGACTGCGACACGGCTTGCTGCTAGAACAAGGAAGGGTTGATTTTGATAGCAAACTCTGCAAGTGGAGGAAGTTAGATGATATAAACAGTAAATAGAAATCTTTATAGGGTCAAATGTATTGGGATTGCTGATACAAAAGCATAGACTACCCAGACAGCAACATAGTGTCGGTTCAGATCTGGCCCACATCTGGTAGTACGTGTTGAATCTACATGTACCAGATGTGGCCCGGATCTGAACCGACACTATGTTGCTGTCTGGGTAGACTGTCATTGCATCGAAGTTAACATGAAACTAAACGCTGGAAGATTACCTTTGGTGTACTGGGCGAGTCGCAAAGCCGGAGTTTTTTCCACGCAGCATACGGTATGGGAGAAGTAGGGATGGAAGGGGAAACCGTGATACTCCTGGTGCGGTGGCGCTGTATCCGGGGCGTCCGACAGGGGCTTCTGAGTGAAACACTTCTGTGTGCCCATTCATCAAAGCTATTGTCACTGCTGTCCTCCTCCTCACTGCTGGAGAAATTCAGGTGCTGCTGCGATGCATTCACAGAGGCCATTTTAGACCACTGCAATCAGAAAAGAAAAGGAAAAAAAACTTTTTCACAGATAAAAAAAAAGGGGGGGGGGTTTAGAATGGCAACTACTGTAAGTTAGCAGTCAATGCAATATCAACAACTAGAAAGAAGGGTGACAGATGGCCAATAAAATTACTTATAGTAATTTTTAACGGCTAATTACTTATAGTAATTTATAGTAATTTTGTGTAGGCCTTATGGGTTTATTAAAATGAATTATAGCAATTGAGATCTGCAGTTTCGTGTTTACACAATATGCGTTTGAAACAAAGAGATGACTGGCAAACAATCAGAATTATGTTATATGAGAGCAGTCTCCTAAGCTAGGCCTCAAAGGACCTCATATGTTTATTGTGCATAGGGCCTATAGCAACATATACAGATTCCTCTTTCAAAATATATCGCTTCCAGGGTCTTATTACGCTGTTTTGAACATAAATACAGCTCCAACTTACCCTGAGATGAGCTCATGGGCGACCACGCTTGAACTTGGCGCGTCAAAGTTAACGAGGTCCTTTAACTATGGGCGGAATGGCTCTTCCATCAATTAACTCCGCTAACTAGTATCAAGCCTTTGTGCTGCCTTCAAGCTGCCTTCACGTGCTATCGGAAATTTCCCACTCCCCACTTCTGAAGTCGTGATTACGAGCTCATCGTCGCATTCACATTTTGACTTGAGAGGGCGTTCGTGTCCAATTTTTTAAACTAGGAAACTAGTTTACGATAATTCCGAGAGCACGTGAGGGCATTCATATCAGTAGATGAACCGATCACCACTTTACACCTGAACACGAAAAGACATTTGTGTGTAAAATGATTCACAGAATCCTCACAAGTATTTCCTTTATTTAAATGTTCGTTCCTTCATATGCTTAAAGGTCAGGACGTTTTCCTCAGAAATCACTGGTCTATGCCTGGACTTTAAGCTAGGTAGGCCTACATTAAATATAATAATAGCCTTATGAATTTCAATATCGCCCTTAGACCACTATATAGGCTATAGTCTTTGGTATAAACCAAAATGCCATAAAATAAGCCCTTAGACAAATGATATTGGTTTGTTGTGGTGTAGATTGGAAAATCAGCTTAAAAAAAGAAAGAAAAAAAAAAGAATTTATATATATATATATATATATATATATATATATATATATATATATATATATATATATATATATATATATATATATATATATATATATATATATATATATATATATATAATGTATATTTTTGAGTCATGAACAATGTGGTAAAACAAGCTTTAGCACATTTCAATGTGTTTAAACTTTAAATTGTTTGATGTAGTACCACCTGACATGGAAAATGTACCTACACATACTTGAAATGAGCAGTTTTTACCATTATTTGAGAGCCATCTTCAAACCTTTTCAGTCTGCCACAAATATCAGTTGGGGTCCTCTGGATGATGCATTATCATCTTTCCTGTTATTATCTTGTCAATTCATAATAAAAGAGCCATGTTTGCAGTTGTGCCACCCTGACATTTGAGAATATACCTACAAATTGCTGGACAAACGTTTTTCAATTATTTCAACAGCTTTAAAACTACTGATATTTATGAAATGTGACCAAAGTTTTCAAACCTAAGAAGATACCATGGTATTTATTTTTTACTGTTTTATTATTAAGACCCCATATTAGTAGTTTTCTTATGCCGTCTTCACATGCTATTGGAAATTTCCTACTTATGAAGTCGTGTTTACGAGCTCATCCCATTCAAATTTTGACTTAAAGCTGGCAAAGAGATGGGTCTTGTGCCTGTTGCCCACTTGGGTCCCACTCCCAACTAATGGAAAGTGCCATCCTATATGAAATCCATGAGGGCAATTGGCATGGGGCCATTATGGAACCCATGGACAATCCCATATAGAGCCCATTTTTCAGCCCATTTCAAACCCACATGGGCCCCACATATAAATGTTGTCTGGGTTAAAGCTGGGACCGAGATGGGTCTTGTGCATGTTGCCCACTTGGGTCCCACTTTGTGGCAAGTGCCATCCTATATGAAATCCATGTGGACAATTGGCATGGGGCCATTATGGAACCCATGGACAATCCTATATGGGGCCCATTTTTCAGCCCATTTCATACCCATATGGGCCCCACATATAAATGTTGGCTGGGTTGAGAGGGCATTCATGTCCAATTTTTTAACTAGGAAAGTTGCACCACATTGACATTTTTGGGCTTTAATTTGTATTATTTAAATGTACTAAAACGAATTCAAGCTAAATAGGTTTTATTGAATAAAGTGATATATCTCTTGTGAATATATCAAACTATTTTAAAAGGGAATAATGCACTTGGACACAAAAATATGACATTTGAAGTAAAATGTCACGCTTTAGATTTTTTTTTTTCCGAAGCCACTATAGCCTACCTATCAGACATCTATAGACTAGGCCTACAAAAATATAGACACTTTCAAAAAACAGTATTTATTTATTTGAATAGAAAACATAAAAAAAATAACATTTGTGGTTTCCAAAACATGAATTCTGACTGTTAAGGAAAGCTTATTATGGTCGTTAAAAGTCGTCAGCATATTTATTTTAGGGGACTGCGCACACAGTTAACATCATAGCCTACTCTGTGTATTTATTTTTCGGGTGGTAGAAGGTTGATAACAATAACCCTTTTGCACCACGTGAGCGGAAGTTTGTGACATCATCACAACAGTGTACGCCTGGGTAGCGTCTGTTACCCTGTCTGTATTACTACATTTAGGGATTGTTTGAATTGCAAGAGCATGTTCCGTTTCATGCGTGGCGTTGGTCGCTCCGACTGACCGCTCTGTACCGAGTGCGACGACTTTGTTTAAATCTTCGATAGTCAATATCGAAAAACGCAATGGTTGAGCAGTCGGATCGCGCCCCGCTGCTGGACTGGGAGGAGGTTCCCCCGGCCGAACTTGCCCCGTCGGTTCCATCACCGGAGACTGGGGATTCAATACAATCCGGTCTATCGAGTTACCCGACCGAGGGCAATGTAGAGACAGATATCTCCTTAAACAGAAGCCCAGCGAGACCGAATAGTGTAACAGCTGTTCCAGGTGAAAGTGCACATTCACCCTATAAACATAGCGGCCCGGGAGGAGATGCTTCTGCCACCGATGAAGAGGGAGACTGCGCCTTTCATGGACTGTCAGTCAGGGATCGGAGGATCACTGGGTCTGGATGGGAAGAAAAAGATCAGATTGTTGCTGTGTTTGTTGTGACTTTCGACACCAGATCGGGTGAGGTTAATAATCAAATGCTGTAAAATGACTGACTGAGATAAAAAAAAAAAATGTAGATGGCAGTCACAAAAATGGAAATTCAGAGATGATGATGAAGATGAGAAATCTTTAAAATATCTAGTAGAATACTTCTTTGAAATGTACTGGTAAAAAAAAACTAATTTCTAAAAGTATTTTGAATTAATAACTTTTCTGCACAATTTAAACAAAAAAGGGTCTAACGGGGTCAACAAAATGGCTTCTTGTATGTTAGTTGCTGTGAAAGTTTTCAAATTATTTTATTAATATATAAACAATATATTTTGAATAATATATTTCAGATATTATTCATATTTTTGTCTCTGCTGTTTGGTCTTTAATAATATTGAAATATTATGCTGAACCATTTATGCCTAAATTAATTTTCCCAAAAAATGTCAGACTTTTTATATACACAAAACATAAAAGTAGCTTTTAATTCAGAAACGGCAAACTTGTTAATCATATGATAGAAGTTTGCAATTACACCTTGTGTGTGACAGCAGAGGCATCCCCATTTTGTTCCATATGGGAAATGTTTTGGATGTGTTATATCACATGTAAGGAAATTAATAGAATATCGATATAGAATAGAAGTGAGAGTTGTATAAGTCATCCGGCTGACTACTGTACTGTTCTTAGCCAACTTCCTCTTTTGCTCTTAGGAAGTTTAGGGGAGAAAGTCATTTTGAGAGTTTTTGTGTTGTTCTGCAAACACTATTTGACTAAAACCTGGTCCAACAGCTTCACACTTGTTTACATAGGCCCACGTTGTGTCTTTTACAGGGAACATGATAGAATGGTGCCTACCTCAAGATGTGAACCTGGAGGGAGTAGAGTTCAAGTCAATGGCCAGCGGCTCTCATCGGATCTCAAGTGACTTCATGTGGGAATCTCTTTCTTAAATCCCATTGCATTTATAAGGGGCCGAAGGCAATTGTAAAACTTTTAACCTTTTCACATAACTTACTGCAAACCTACTTTCCTAAAATAAACATTTGTTTTAACTGTGCAAAGTTTAAGTAAGTAAGTAGGAAGTAATATTTTTTATTGAAATGCGTGAAATTCAGATTCAATTTACATTTACCCTGGACCTTACATTATAAAATCCTTAGTTTTATGGCATCTTTCTGTTATTCATGTAACATTTTAACCAACAACCTAGAAATTGAATACATGTTTTGATTACAAATATTGGCCATTAAAAAAGTGAAGATAATTTATAATTGCAAGGCAAACTGTTTGATTAGTAGTATTTTCAAATATGTTCATTTTGTCCACAAAGCTATGTATATAGATGAATCCAGATTAAATGTGCTTGTCTTTTGCTGTAGATATTTCCGTAAAGGCTGCTACTTTGGACTAGCGTGCTTTGCCAACATGCCTGTGGAAAGTGAGCTGGAACGAGGAGCTCGGATGAAATCTGTAGGGATTTTGTCTCCTTCTTACACACTGCTATACCGTTACATGCACTTCCTGGAGAACCAAGTCCGGTGAGTGTATTCCTGCATCACATTTTATCTTTTTATGTCTCCTTCTCTCACTCTTTTGCACGCATCATTACTATTTTAAGATGTTATGCATTAAACATAAGCTCCGAGTTGAATGTGATGTGAGATGGAAGTTGTTTAATTTTGATTCTCTTTTCATCTCTTCAATCAGTTAAAATGCAGCATGCTAAAACTGCAATATAAATCCACACTTCTCTATCCTGTTTATAATTTCTGCTGTCTAATTTCTAACTCTAAATAAAGCATGTCCCTGGTAAGTGCAATGCATTTCATAACAACACCATTTAAAGCTAGGGTAGGCAATTTCAGAGAGGCTAGCAATAGCAAGCTAGCTTTAAAATCATAAGATCCCACCCTTCTTTCAGAGCGTCTCCAAAGCCATGCCTCCTCTAAAACACATGAACATGGAGCAGAGTCAGCAAAGTCTGCTGCAGCTTCATTTCGCCGTTGATAGTGTTGCCATAGAAATACATAATCCTGAGTAAAGGCTTGGGACTCACACACACAAACGCATTCACACCTACGGACAATTTAGTGCAGGGTTCCTTAAATCTTGCCCTGGATGGCCAATGCCCTGCAGAGTTTAGCTCCAGCCTGGATCAAACACACCTGAGCAAGCTAATCAAGCTCTTCAGGATCACTAGTGCTGCGTCCCAATTAGGCCTGTTGCAATAATCAATATATCGATATATCGCACAATATATGTACATGACCTCAATCATTTTTTGCCCATATCGCCCATTATGTTTACATGATATTGAATGTCACCAACATTTTACTCTATTGTGCTGTCATCTTGTATGTTTTCCGTGACGGAGGCGAAAGTGGTTCTCGGGCAGTTCCTTCATACACAGAGCGGTTGTCGACAGGTGAAAAAAAGGCGCCATTTGAGGCGTTATAGTATTTTCCTGACAACTACTGACAGTTTGGAAGAATAAGCCCAAATGGACTCGATTTCAAAGCCGCAATCCCCTGTTCCGGTGCACATATAAATGTCATAGCAGAATGACGAGTGTGAAAATGTTTATTTACTATTTATTAAATTTTTTATTTTGTTATTTAGGATAATATAATTTTTACCCTTAATTTCCATGATCTAAAGAATTAAAAGTTGTCATTTGAAAGTGTGTAGGTCCACTTGCATTATCATGCTGTTATATTAGGATTATATATTCAGTGGCATAAAATAGTCTTAAAATGACAATAATGTCGCAAATTATTTCTGGGACAATGTATCGCAAAACAAAAAGTAGTTATCATGACAGGCCTATTCCCAATTCACATACTATCCGTCCTAAATAATATTCTAATATAGACGGTCTACTTTTTCCGGTTAGAATCCAGAGTGCAGATCCGTGCACACTCTTAACGGCTAATATTGCCCACAACCCATAGCGCGTTGGACGAAGATTTGATTAAAACTACAAACATGGATAAAAAGTGTTTAAAAAAACTACTGACTGGCAGATTAGCGTGCTACTACATTTCTCTCTGAAACGATAGGAAATAAAGTTAAATTGAATGTGGAGGATTTTAACTGTGACAAGATAGGTGTTGGGAGGTGTATATCATCCATTCAGTGATATACACTGAATGGATGGATAGATATTCTTATTATTAACTATTTATTTATAACTTTTTATAACCTTTTCACTTTTTTATAATTTGTAAAGAATGTTAATACTATAGCAACGAATGCAATTTTAATTGTGTAGAAAGGGGCAATTCAATGCTACACAGAGTGTGTTTTTTTCATTCCATTGCGCTACTGTTCTATCGTTTTTTTTAATATAAACATCACCCAGACGTGTTACTTTTGCGCTCCCATCTCGCTTCTATACTTTTGCAGAGTATCGTGCATGACGCAGCTTTATAAAAGGGGCACTCAAGTTAAAATAACTTAAAAAGCTACAGACTGAAGCGCGCGATTAACGCGCTGCACCGTTACTTTCAGTTAATAAAGGAAAAAACACAGCAAATTAATGGTGTTATTTTTGTGATTTGTTTGGGGCATTCTACAGTCTTTTTTTCAACACAGAGCCCACCTCAGATTGTTTTTAATGAATGCACAAATCGTAAAAACAGATTAACACAGTTAATCACAGTTAACATCAGTTCCTAAATTCTGATTGGGTGGGCAAGGCAGATGTTTGGGTGGGCTTAGCCCACCCCTGCCCATGCCTAGAGCCGGCCCCAGTTAGAGCTAATCTCTGCAGGGCAGTGGTCCTCCAGGACCGGATTTGAAGAACCCAGATTTAGCGTCTCCAATTCACTTATACTGCATGATTTTGGATTGTGGGGGAAACCGGAGCACCCGGAGGAAACCCACGCAGACACAGAGAGAACATGCAAACTCCACACAGAAAAGACTCCTGGCTCAACCGGGAAAATTGTTTATGAAAAACATTGCCAACCCTAGCTTTAATTCTGCAAATGCATTCTTACAGGCACCAGTTGCAGTGTCCAGGCCAGTACTCTCCGCTGGAAGCTTTCTACGAGGATAAAAAGGCAGTGTTGCCCCCAGGAGGGAACGGTTTGGTCACAGCCTGCCCGACCAGCGCTCTTGGACCCATAGTCAACCGCTGCATGCATCCAGAGATGAAGGTTTGAAGATATAGCCCAGTTTTATGTCACTAATCAAAGCTTCAGCTTTTTGAAAGAGTTGTCCTTTATATATATTTTAATGATAGTAGTTTTAGATAATTAGATTTTTTTTTTACATAATTCTTTTAGTTTCTGAAGAAATCTAGGCCAGGCCACTCAGGGAATTTCGCGTTACTGATTAATCAGGGTGCATTACTTCTGCACCTCCTAGCAGCAGCGTAAGCATGGGAAAGTTCAGTTTTGTGAGAGAAAAAAAGAACTATTGTGAGACAAATTTCCCTGTGTAAAAACCACAATATCCTCTATTGTTAAAAAAGAATTCCATATGAGGAGATACTCTTGTTGAAAAATGTGCTGATGTATACATCAGCTCAGAACCTGATTTAGTTATGCTGTTTGTTGAATAAGGCCTCGTTCAGTCTTGAATATGCACTTACTAAATCCATGTTTATGGTTTTTATTGTTACATACAATAGTTTGTAAATGTAATCAAATGTAATAATATAATGTGTGAAGTACACAAAAAGTACATACAATTATAAATAACATAAAAAAGTTCACAAAATATGAAAACTGAAATTGCTCTTTGAACTTCGAATAATTTTAATATGCACTGACAAGCCTATCAGAGGATTTTAAAGAGGATACTAGATTGAATGACCACTTCTATTAATCAGCTAAACGGCCATGATTATTGACTGAATAGACTTTAGTCAGGGTAGGGCCACGCCATATTGATTTTAACATTGTGAGTTGTGAGGGATAGATTTACTGTCTTAACAATAGCGCACACTGAATAAAGGTCCTAGATCACGTAATTTTCCTGACTCACAACTTTCAGAACTGTTTTATGCAGTGTTTGTCTACTGAATTTTAGATTAGGGTCCAATTCTTACGGTCTTAATTAACTATTAACTACAACTCCAAATTACTTCTTATTAATAGTTAGTACGGTAGTTGTTAAGTTTAGGAATTGGGTAAAATTGAGGGATGTAGAATATGGTCGTGCAGAATAAGGCATTAATATGTGCTTTAAAAGTACTAATAAACAACCAAAATCCTAGTACTATGCATTCTAATTTGACCCTAAACTAAAGTGTTACCAATTTCTTTTTTTTGGGGAAAGATGTTTCGTCGGCTGTGCATCAGTATGTTGTTAAACAACTGTCTGATCCATTGAATGAAGGGTTTTTAACCCTCACAGCCTCATTTCATTCCTGTTATAAAATAAATATGCCACTACCCTGACTGAGATCAATGGCGGAATTTTGGTTGATTTATATCTGTCTCTCACGATTATAATATTATATTTTAAATATTAATGAATAATTATTTTATTATTCATCATCATTGTCTCTATGATCTAAAAGCTGTCATGTTTTTTTTATATAAACTTAAAGGTTTAATTCACCCAATAATGAAATTTCTGTCATTAATTACTCACCTTCATGTTGTTTCAAACCCGTAAGACCTTCGTTCATCTTCAGAACACAAATGAAGATATTTTTGATGAAATCCGAGCGCTCTGACCCCCTCCATAGTCAGCAGTTTAATTAACACTTTCAAGGCCCAGAAAGGTAGAAAAGACAACGTTAAAATAGTCCACGTGACTACAGTGGTTCAACCTTAATTTTTATGAAGCGACGAGAATACTTTTTGTGCACAAAAATAACTTTATTCAACAATTTCTTGTTGTCTGTGTCATTCTCCTACACTGTTGTTGACGTAGTGTAAACCGCGCAACGCTTCCGAGTGTTCTGTGTCAGAACGGCAGCTTATTTGCCGACGCTGTTCACATCAGTGTTAATTTCGTTGACAAATAATTTTCGTCAACAACCTTTTTTCACTGACGAAAACGAGACTATAACTAAATAAAAACTAGTGTTGGATGACAAAAACTATGACGAAAACTTACTGTCATTTTCGTCAACAAATAAAAACGAGACGAAAATGTTAGGGAGGGACTATTAGGGAAGAGATCGAGTCAAAACTGATTTTGAACTGCGCACATTTGACACAGGCACATTTTAACACGGTGCCGTTGCATGCTCTACAGGCTCACGCATCCCCAATACAGCGCTCCAGAGCGGTTGACAATCAGTGAATAGCGCACATTTATGCCAGGCAATTGTTTATGAACTAATGCTGATGAGTAATGACAATTACCATGTTTATATAGTCATATGTTTTAGACGGTTGTAACAATGCATATTTTATCTCCCTCATCTGAACTTGAAGCATTCTGCAACTGCAATAGTAAAGCGCAGACATTTCACAATAAGAGTCAATGTGTGTTTCGAAGTTGTTTATAATTAAAGGTCACGCATTATATATTTGTTTTTGCTTACACAATAAACTATATTTAATTTCACTACCATTTAATTCATAGGAATTAATACTGGAGGAAAGACCAGTATTTGACACATATTCAATAAAGTATCAGGGTTATAATAGTTAACTAAAACCATTTAAAAAAAATCTTCATTACTTGAAATTAAATAAATGTTAACTGAAATATAAAAAATAAATAAACAAACTTATTTGAAGCTTTAGCTTAACCTGATATGGCCTATTAACTAAAACAGAAATACAAAGTTATAAAAACTATATAGATGTTTTGAAAAAACAAACAAAAAAGTGAATTGAGCTCTCTTTCGTGTATTTTTTATGTCAAAAACAAAATGATGTCAAAATGTCAGTTCAAGTGACAGTCGGTTATGTAACACTTAAATACTAAATGTATTACAATTTAACTAAACTCTTTAGATTTTAGGAGACTAAATCTACAGTAGATTTAGTCGACTAAAACCTTATGATATTTAGTCGACTAAAACTAGACTAAAACTAAATGGCATTTTAGTCAAAAGACTATGACTAAATCAAAATATGCTGTCAAAATTAACACTGGTTCACATGAGCACCACAACGCATGCGTGCAATGTTGACGCAGGAGCTAGCAAATGGTGAGTCGCCGTTCTGCCATAGAACTTGGAAGCGTGCACTGTTTACACTACGCCAACAGCGTCTAGTCTGACACAGACTAGAAGAAATAGTTGAATAAAGCAAGCTTCCTGTCGCATAATGACGTATGTGTGGGAGCAAACTTGCACGTTTTTCATTTTCAAAAATCTTTGTGCAAACTATCCCTTTAATATGTATGTCAAGTATGTGTATGTATACGAGTCAATAAGAAATCTGAAGCAACAAATCATGTCTCTTATCTCTTCTCTGTCCACAATTAGATTACACACCCGGCTGGCTGCATGTCCCAATTCATCCGATTCTTTGGAGAGCAGATCATGGTGCTGTGGAAGTTTGCTTTGCTCAGGAAACGGATCCTCATTTTCTCTCCTCCCCCTGTCGGTGTGGTCTGCTATCGAGGTGAGAGAGGAAATCCACTTACTTGCACATCAACACATGGCTACCATAACGTTTCTGCTTATTTTTAAAACAAATTAAGGGTGTGTTCACACTTGGCATGCTTGGTTCCATTAAAACGAACATAGCTAATGATTTCTGCATTTATTTAAATCTGTAACTATATTATATAAATCTGGGTGTTTTCACGTTTTACTCATGATTATTTGTGCTATGTAATGTTTTGCATCCATCAGTATACTGTTGCTGCTGCCTTGCTAATGTGTCCATTCCTGGGATGGGTTTGTCTGTTCCGGAGTTCCGGCCCTTCTTTTACATCAATGTTGCTGACATCACTGCTCTTGAGGCTGAGCTGTCTTATGTGGCCTGTAAGTGTGCAAAGTTGGCAAAATTCATAATTCCACAGGCACAAAATGGTTTAACCATTGTAAACAGTGGATGTTAAAGGGTTAGTTCACCCAAAAATAAAAATAATGTAATTTTTTTACTCACCCTCATGCCGTTCCACACCCATAAGACCTCCGTTCATCTTCAGAACACTATATTTTGTATAACTATAAAACATATTTAAATCAGTCAATGTGAGTCCAGTGGTTCAATATTAATATTATAAAGCGACGATAATATTTTTGGTGCACCAAAAAAAACTAAATAACGACTTATATAGTGATAACCGATTTCAAAACACTGCTTCATGAAGCTTCGGAACGTATCGAATCAGTGAGTCGATTCAGTGGTTCGGAGCGCCAAAGTCACGTGATTTCAGCAGTTTGGTGGTTTGACAGGCGATCCGAATCATGATTCGACTCGCTGATTCGATACTCTTCGAAGCTTCGTGAAGCAGTGTTTTGAAATCTGTTATCACTATATAAGTCGTTTAGTTTTTTTTGCCGCACCAAAAATATGATCGTCACTTTATAATATTAATATTGAACCACTGTACTCACATGAACTGATTTAAATATGTTTTTAGTACATTAATGGATCTTGAGAGTCTAAATTGCTTTGGTCTCTATGGAGGCCTCAATGAGCCTTCAGATTTCAACAAAAATATCTTAATTTGTGTTCCGAAGATGGTCATACGGGTGTGGAACGGCATGAGGGTGAGGAATAAATTACATTATTTTCATTTTTGGGTGAACTAACCCCAAAAAAACCTTTAAATAACATTTCAGAATGAGTGTAGTTTTTGGTTGGCCCTCAAAAAACAAGAATCTTTTCCTCCAACATCAGTATTAGTTGGTAAATTCAATTAAGAAGAATGCACAGTAATGTAGTATTATTAGGAATAAATCAGTGGAGTGTGATTTTTTTCTCAGGTACAACAGAGAAGATCTTTGAGGAAAAGAAGGATCTGTATGATGTCTACATTGACAATCAGAATGTAAAGACGCACAGAGAGAGCCTCCAGCCTCTGCTTAGACTCAACAGCGCAGACAGAGAGAAGTATCGCAAGCTCTGTGAGCAGAGGTACACCAGCCTTTTAAAATCTGAAAGAACATGAAAACATAATTCCGCAGGCATATGATGATGTTGCTATTGTTGTAGGCAGATGCTGCTGTACTCTCAGGAGGTGGATGGAGACTGCACATCTAATGAGGAAGACCTCTTCATTTTGTACGTGATGGAATTACACACCTCAGTTTATCACATCAGCAGTTTTAGTGGGACAGAAAGAATGGAAGAACAACTCAATACACACTCTATGAAAATAGTTAATAGAAACCAAATATATTGTTTGGATATAGATGGTAAATGAAAAAATGCAATACTATATTTCGTGGATAGTTTATTTAAATACATTTCTCTTTCTACACTGTTTTTTGAAAGAAGTGTCTGATGTTCACCAAGGCTGCATTTATTTGACCAAAAATGCAGTAAAAACAGCAATATTGGCAAATATTATAACAATTTGAATATCTGTTTCGATTTTAATATATATATATATATATATATATATATTATATAACATTTAATTAAAGTAATATATCCCTATGATGGCAAAGCTGAATTTTCAGCATCATTACGCCAATCTTCAGTGTCACGTGATCCTTCAGAAATCATTCTAACATGCTGATTTGTTGCTCAAAAACATGTTGAAAACAGTTGATCCGCTTAAAATTTTTGAGGAAACCATGAAATTCCAAAAGAACAGCAATTTATTTCAAATGGAAAACTTTTGTAAGATTATAAATGTCTTTACTGTTACTTTTGAACAGTAAAAAAAAAAAAAGACCTTTGACCCCAGATTTTTTAATAGTATATTTGTTGTACATGTAAATTGCGTATGAGTATGTTAGTAACATCAATCAACTATTTCTTGAGTGTAATATAAATCTAAAGCTGTGGATGCGCACTGTATTTCTGTCATATCAGTTTATTTGTACCTTTTGGTTGTGAAAACCAATGGAAAAATGATGCTGTAATTAATCTGTATGGAATTTGTGATCCAGGTTCTTCATGGAACAGAACAACAGAATCTTCCAGACTCTGTCTGAGTTGGCGGGGAGCGCTGATCCTACCCTGACTGCTGAGCATGTGAGAGCCATGGGGCTGGATCCTCAGGCCGACCGCGGTTTTCTCGTCGACCTGCTGGAAATCTATGGCATCGACGTCATGCTGGTTATCGACAACCCCTGCTGCCCGTAAGACTCTCCGTCTCTGCCGCTCTCTCTGGAGCCCATTTTCTGTAAGGGCTACAACACACTGCCTACTGATTACCTGCTTTCTTTTCTCTCTTTCTCTGGCTTGGCTATCTCAGGAGCCATTCCTGACACCTCTGGACCACACTGATACTGCCAACACCAACAAGGTGCAATCCGACTGCAGGCTTTTTTGTGCACTTTGCGGCCAGTCAATCCAGTGACGTCTTTCTGCTTGTCCGTCTGTCTGCCTGTGTGCTTCGTATCCTTCCAGCCATCTTGGATTTCTTCTCGACTCGGCCTAAGCTTCTTTTCAAAACATGATCTCTGTGCCTCTCTACCGCTTTTCCATCTGTGGTCTTCAGTTGTGACTTTGTTCTTCTAGCCAGTGCTGTCTGGGGGAACTGATGTGACGTCCCCAGTGGATATAACTTGGAAACCAGAGAATCGGAAAAGCAACTCTCACTTCCTGGATCCACCTGATAACAACGGTCTGCTTTGAATGTCATATCTGTATACTTCTAAAGGTTTAATGGTTGTCGCATACTACACACTACTGTGATGGTGAAGATTTTTACAATCTCTGCCACTTTTTTTTAACTTAATCATGTACATGTGAACAGTCATTTCGTTTTGGGAAAAAAACTGGCATCTGTCAGTGTGTTTGTTGTGTTATTTGTGATCTATTATGCATGAACAAGGAGTTTGGCTACTGTAGTTTGGCACAGAACTTATTCATGTTTATGAATGGAAATGAACGGCACTGCTGAAGGTTTTCAGTCATTCTTATGTCACTCCTCAAATGTTAGCTGATGAATGTGACTGTCATTTCAATGCTGTCTATGCCTCACATTTGCTGTTATTACACTGATGAAACGGAGCATAAAATGTGTGTTTGTTCATGCTGGACAGGCCTTTTATCACCATCACCCTTGGCTGATGCACATATGATGCAGAAATGTTACATTCATCTTTTTGAGTCACTTAATTTGCTCTGAAGAAATGAATGTGATTCTATCCTGTCTTTGTCATCAGTGAATGCTCACGGTTATTACTTGTGAAAGACTTTGAATTTGTATATATTTGGAGTTTCTTATTTAAATTGTATTTGGGTCGGTTATTTCAGAACAACAGCAGCAGACTGGCCTCACAAGGCTTATTGATTGTGAATTTGTGTTTATATGTTCATCCTGTGAAAATCCAAACTGGATGCTTTATTATTCAAATTATTTGCAGAGCTGCATTGATATAGGGGAAATTTAAAAGAAAATCTAAATGGAAAAGTATTTACTTGACCTATTCAGTTTACAGTTTAAAGTCACTATCTATCTAAATTTCAACCTGCTAACAAAATAACAGTGACAGTTGATTTCTTAGGAATGAGTGCAGGCACTCAGGTTTGTAATGGTTGGATGGACAAAAGTTCTTTAAATTGTTAAATAAAATATTTAAATTAACAATAAATAATACTGTCGCTAATAACCTAGATTTGCTTAAATGTGAATTTTGTTTTTACATTTCTTCTCTATCAGAGAAATTAAGAGAACTTCTCGATTATACATTTTTCAAATCCTCTTGTAGGATGTTGGTTGGTTATTTAGTGTCTGATTGTAAATTAATGGAGAGTGTATATTAAGCAGCCATGTAACATAATTGTACAGGTTGAATTGTCTAGTATTGTTTATGTGAGATATGTTTTGTGCGTTATCTAAGTGTTACACAAGTCTTTGTCATAATAACAAGCTAAATGAATGTTGAGTTTTACTCTACTGGTATCACAAAGCACTAGTGTAATGCCTCTGTCTTACACGCTACCTACACAGAAATACGAACTAACAGCATGTGTCTGTTGTTTTAAAGCCAGTGATTCTTATTCACTGCCATTTTGAAATAAACGGTTCTTTCTTTTCTATCACATGCCTTGTCTGCACAGTATTTGGGGGTAGTAAAACACCAGATAACCTAAAACATCAAAAAAATGCATGGAAAAGCCTTTAAAAATAAGAGATTGATAATGTCTTTATTTCTTGGTCCTTATCTGGTCAAACATTTACAGTATCATGTATTGTTTCTTAAGCAAATTCTTTGCACTTTCTCAAAAACATTCTCAAAAAACCAGTCTGGACTATAATAAGTTAATAACAGTATGACAACCTCATCCATGCTGTTAAAGGAACTCTCCACTTTTTTAGCAAATAGGCTCATTTTCCAACTCCCCTAGAGTTAAATAGTTGAGTTTTACCGTTTTCAAATCCATTCAGCCGATCTCCGGATCTGGCGGTAGAACTTTTAGCATAGCTTAGCATAGATAATTGAATCTGATTAGACCGTTAGCATCTCGCTCAAAAATGACCAATGATTTTTCCTATTTAAAACTTGACTCTTCTGCTCTGTAGTTACATTGTGTACTAAGACCGACGGAAAATGAAAAGTTGCAATTTTCTAGACTGATACGCTAGGAACTATTCTCTCATTCCTGCATAATAATCAAGGAACTTTTGACAACCTGCTTGCACAGGGAGCGTGCTGGGGACTATTTTCAGGTGCTGTTGCGTAATATCATTGCACCTGCTGCACCGTACGGCAGCAAAGTTCCTTGATTATTACGCAGGAATGAGAGAATAGTTCCTAGCGTATCAGTCTAGAAAATCGCAACTTTTCATCTTAGGTCTTAGTACACGATGTAACAGGTTTTAAATAGGAAAAATATCGAAAGTCTTTGGTCATTTTTCAGCGAGATGCTAAACATCTAATCAGATTCAATTATCTATGCTAAGCTATGCTAAAAGTTCTACCACCAGACCTGGAGATCGGCTGAATGGATTCAAAAAACGGTAAAACTCAACCGTTTAACTCTAGGGGAGTTGGAAAATTAGCCTATTTTCAAAAATAGTGGCGCAAAAAACCCCACCATTTATGAGACATAAACTTTCAACACATAAAACTGCCTATTCATTAAAGGTTTAGTTCACCCAAAAATTAAAAACTGTCAATGACTCGCAGATTTCATCAAAAAGACCATATATGTTTTGAGGATGAACAAAAGTCTTACGACATGAGGGTGAGTAATTGATGATTGATGAAGTTTTGCATTTTTTGGTGAACTATCCCTTTAAGGTCCACAGAACACAAATTAAGTTAAAGTGTGATGACTTTTTATGACAACTCAAAGTTCATTTGACTCCGCTGGATTGTTTTCCAGTTTCTCTGTTTTCCAGTTTTTATGAAAACGTCTAAAAAAAATCAGCAGTCCTCTCCACAATTTGTTACATAACCACCATTATCACGGCACTATCATCACTGAGCCTGTGCAAGCTGCTCTCTGCGTTCTGCATTGCAAAAGAACCTCAGTTTCCGTGGCAACAGTCTAACTTCCACAGACATTGCCTCATATTCCTCATTGTCAATGTCATAAAATCCGGCACCCTCCTGTGGACAGGAGAAGAAAAGAAATAGATCAGAACGGCTGTATCACAGCTTAGAACAATCGAGAAATCCATCCCAAAAACATACTGACCTCTGGGAGATTGAGACAAGCAGCACTGGCTTCTAACTGCAAAGTATTTTCTATGGACTCCATTGGGTTTACTGCTTTCTTAGTCCTGCATGACATAAATCAATATTCATTCATGTACACAAATAATTTTTTTAAGGGGTTTATGAGACAGTATAAAAGTTCAGATTGCAAATTAAATTGAAAACATAATTACTAAACAATCAAAATACAACATGAACTATAACATTTTATCTTACACAAAAAACGTATTTTATTATAGTTTATTATTCATTATATTTATTATATTTTATAGAACATTTATAATTATTGGATATATCAATGCATTTAAAATTTACTATTATTTATTTTAAAATAAATTCACCATGAAATCAACATTGACCATTTGTATGGTTTTTTTGGAAAATTGCAGTGTTTATTATAAATGATTTATCTGTCCAAATCATTACATTTGTGCGCTCATAATCTTTAGTCACGAGGGCGGGACAATCTGTCACTCACATGACATCACAGCAATAGTAAACCACAATCCACTCAATTCCCGATGGACAAAATCAAGTGCCGCACTACATTTTTTTTCTTGTTCGAGAAGCCGTTTCACTCAAATATAAAGAAACTTCCGTTTCATGGTGATTTTTAAATAAAAGTTATAGAAGTCAGAATAGTTCAGCAGACAAAAAAGTACAAGTGATTCAATATGAGATATAGTTTGCTTTCTTTTCCATTTCTTGTGAACGACACTCACCCCTCAGTGATGAACTGACCAACTGTGAGGGAGTCTGGGTCCAGAGTTATCAGCATAGAATCGTCCACACGCTGAAGACAGTAGACAATACCAATCAGGACAAAACCTCAAGGCTATATATATTACATTTAGATATACAAAATATTCCAATAAAGAGTACTCACTCTCTTCACAGGGTTCTTATTGTGTGTGCGAACTGAGAGCTCCAACGTAGAAATGTCTCTGCTCTCCCATCGCTCTGGCTGGGGCTCTTCCGGTGGCGCTACCAACACAAACAGATTTAAACAAGAATGAAATGCTAGATATATAGATCCACAAGAATTGCCCTGGTTTGCTTAGCAAGAAGTCTGAACCTGTTTTGCATTATTCATAATAGGGTTGGGTTGAAAATATCGATTTTGTGATTTTAATCAATTCTGATTTTGATGAACCTTTATTGATTCTTAAAGGTAGGGTAGGCAAAAAAAACGAACACTTTTTGTTATACTGGTTGAAACTCTTCACATCCTGATAGCAATCAATAACAGAAGTGGTCTAAATATTTAACCCTCTGGTGCTCTTCGTTTAGGGGTTGCATTGGTTGTCTTCCCGGTCATAAGTGACCGGACACCTAAAAATTAAACTTCCTCCACCCGGTAAAACCAATGCAATTTATTTTTCTTCAATAATATTTTTTCTTTTTAATGTTGTATTTTGAGATGATTTGATGGTATTTTTTTAATATTTATGCAATAATTATGGTCTATTTTTGCCATTGAAAATTATACAAAATTTTTTTTTTTAACTTTTTTTATGTTTTTATTATTGCAGTATTTTAGGTTAAAATAGAGACTAGGCCTTCAAAATTAAAAAAAAGAAATAAAAAAAAAAAGATATTTTTGTTGTTGTTGTTGTTAGAAATATAGATTTTTTTTTCTGTGAATTTGTGTTTTTGCAGATTTCCCATTCATTTCCTATGGTGGTCATTTTTGACCGAAGAGCACAAGTGGGAGTATTTTTTTTACGACCACTTAGCATGCTCGAATCATGCCCTCAAGTTTGTGTGTTTACATACCTAATGCTAGAAAAGTCACAAAGTTTCATATCATTCTGATGAAGCTGTGATTTTTTAAAATTCTAAATGTGGTTCATAGATTCAGTTTTTCATAGGTGTGTGTGTGTGTGTGTGTGTGTGTGTGTGTGTGTGTGTGTGTGTGTGTGTGTGTGTGTGTGTGTGTGTGTGTGTGTGTGTGTGTGTGTGTGTGTGTGTGTGTGTGTGTGTGTGTGTGTGTGTGTGTATAAGTGTGCGTGTGTGTGTGAGTGGATGTGTCAATATCACACTCTTGATGTTTTAGAGTGTCACCCCTTCAGCATCGTGGCCGATTTGTTGATTGTACACACAAATATTAGTAGAATTTTAGTGTTTTTGCCGATTTCCCATTCATTTCCTATGCTCGGTCATTTATGACCGAAGACAATGAACGCTACTTTTTTTTTTACGACCAATTAGCATGCTCGAATCATGACCCCAATTTTTTTGTGTGTTTAAATACCTAATGCTAGAAAAGTCAAGTTTCATATCATTCCGACGAAGCATATTTTTCCGGTCAGAAATGACGAAGAGCACCAGAGGGTTAAACATTTTACATTTATCTTCTGTGGAAGTCTCAGGACCAAAACGTTCTCATTCAATCATTGCATTCGGTCCTAACATTTTACCGTTCCTCCAGAACCAAAACAACGAGCTTATTCAGTGTTCACGCTATGTCATAACTGTAATTTAGAGATGGCAACCCGTGACGTTCTACCTCAGACTCTGTTTTTTGCGTTTCAATGGCAACACTATCAACACCGAAATGAATCAGCAGCAGTCAAGTGGCACAAGTAAGAGCTCTGTAAGTTGTTTACGTTCATTATTATTGTAATGTTATGTGCTTTGAGACATGAGGTGATCTAACGCCGCCTCCAGCGATGCATTGCAGACTCTGCTCTGACTGTGTGCGTTCATGTGTTTTGAAGGAGGCATGGCTTTGGAGACGCTCTCAAGGGAGGGTGGGATCTCATGCTTTCAAAACTAGCTAGCTATTGCTAACCTCTCTGAAATTGTTTCCCCTACCTTTAAATCCAAAGAATAAATTCTTGAGTTGGTTTTCATAAATCACAGTAAGCTTTCTGCTTTTTTACTATTGATATGAAAAGGTTTCAGCTTTCGAATTCTGCCCATTTTCAATAACAAATTCAAACAATAAATGTGATTTTGGTGTTCTTTAATGTAGTGTGACAGTTCGCTGAAACTGCCTCAGTTCAAGCTGCATGTGAACCAATCATCTCTTCCTCTTTACTACTACCTATAATTTGAAATAAACATAAATTAACTCCAGAAGGTATGTTGAAAAGGAAACAGTACTGATATTAATCATGTCTCATGCAATCGCACAATCAGTGTTCTAAAGAATTTTGCTTAAAATATGGACTATAGGAATATTACATAATTATTGGATTTTTATTTAATCTTTTATTTAATCTTTAATGTTTAATAAATCCGTCATGCAAACAATTTTGTATGAAAGCCACCATTTAAACATTTATATTGAAAAAAAACTACTTCGAGTTGAACCATAATTATGTCATTAAAAAGTTATTATAATGTTATTAAAACTGCCTTATATGTAATTTAAATGTTTGTATACAAATCAGTTGTTCGTTTTAACCTTCAATATTAGAGTTGTGTACCAGCTGACAGGGTTCCCTGTATAGTTTACAGCATTAGTTAAAAGAGATTTGTTTTTCCTTCAGAAAGATTAACATGTACTGTATCTGATAAATATCAAAATGAATCGATATCTAATTGAACTTAATCGAAATCAGAATTGAATCGCAAGCATCCGAATCAAACTGACACGTGAAATTTGTGTCAATGCCCAGCCCTAATTCATAGGCTATGTTCTATATAAATACATATTTGTAAAAATGATAAAATACCTTCTATAGGAGGGTTCCAGTAGTTATTGAGTCTGCGGTAAATGCGGTAGAGGAGGTTTGGCCGGGGTGGTATTTCAGTGGACAGATCAGGTGGACGAGGTACAGGAGCCAGAAAGGAGAGGGACGCCTGGTGACTCTGTGGCCACTCCTGTAGGAGAGAAGATAGTCTGATTAATCCAATACTCACTGTAACTGAAATATGATCACTGTTAATGAAGGACTGCACTTACCTTAAGACTACTAAACCAATGTGCAGCTCTCGTTTTCAAGGGGCCAAGGTACCAATATCTTGACAAGGAAGAATCAAATTAAAATCATGTTAGAAATACACATTCGCATTTATGCATGCTGTGAATAAAAAAATTAAGCAGAAGCATACTTGCTAATAGAAGAAGCGACATCTCTAAATGCACCCCAACGTAAGCCTAACAAAGCAAACACTGGCTGCTCCTTCTCCCCCTAAGAACAGAATTACACACTGGGTGAAAGAATGAAAATAGTCAATGCTGTCAAATCTTGAGTTCTGCTGGTCAAACTCACTTTTATCTGCAGAACATCCAGTGGAACCGTTTCACCTTTCAATATTGACAGGGTTGCTGAGGTAATGTGCCTGAAAAAAACAGAAACATCTAATTACATTTGATCACAACAAACATTTGGGAAAATAATTTTCTTTTTAAAGGGAAATCATGAGACTTACTGTACTTTGTTGTCTGAAACTAGGTGCAAACTCTGACTTAGAGTGTTACTGGAACCCAGGGGAATGAAACCGATTGGTATTTTACTGAAGTTCTCCTGTGGTTACAGTAGTCCAAATTCAGAAAACATAATATTCAATATAACTTAAAGTATCACAACTATAAAAGTATTTATTACTAATAACTACCTCATCTGCTCTGCGCAGTAGGCCAGTTATCACCTGTGTGAAATATAATGCATGAAAACATTTAAATATGCTCCAGTTGTCAGAAACCACTTTATGAATATACTTTTGTACCTCCTGTAATGTCCCATCACCACCAGCAATAATCAGCATATCTGTTTGCTCCATCAATTCCATTAGCTTTTTTCCCTGGCCTTCATAATCAGTCTGTTACGGGACAGAACAACAGATTGCAAACAATCAATACGTTCAAAAAATGCATACCAAAAAAGGTGTAAAAAAGGACAAGGAATAAAATGATACCTTCACAACTTTAACCTCCATACCAGCCAAGTGTAAAATGGGAGCTGCATTCTTCTCAAACAAATTATTGGCTTTTCTGCAGAGAAAATGCAACTATGATAACACAAACACATACTGACAAGCCTAAACTGATTTATGAAACAGTGAGGAGCATAAATCAGTATGTATGTGTATATATATATAAATCATACCCTTTACAGGCAGCAGGATTCAGAATGACTGTGGCTTTCTTCAGATGCTCCTGAGGTCCAATTATCTGATGACCAAATTCCTGTGAAATCATGAGATACAATATATTTCAATGTAGGAAACATTGGGGTTCTGGGCATCACTTGTTACTTTAAATAAATTGGAACATTAACTGGAGAAAAAAGTTATTTTAAAATTAAATATTCCTTACCCTGGCCTCTATACATGCTTCTCGTCGCAACACACTGTCACTGTGAAAAAGTATTAGAATTAATAAATACATCGAATTAGTTAAAGGATAGAAAAGATATAATGATAGATAGATAGATAGATAGATAGATAGATAGATAGATAGTAGATAGATAGATAGATAGATAGATAGATAGATAGATAGATAGATAGATAGATAGATAGATAGATAGATAGATAGATAGATAGATAGGACAGACAGACAGACAGACAGAGAGATAGAGCGATAGATAGATAGGACAGACAGACACAGACATACAGACAGACAGACAGACAGACAGACAGACAGACAGACAGACAGACAGACAGATAGATAGATAGATAGATAGATAGATAGATAGATAGATAGATAGATAGATAGATAGATAGAGATAGATAGATAGATAGATAGATAGATAGATAGAGATAGATAGATAGATAGATAGATAGATAGATAGATAGATAGATAGATAGATAGATAGATAGATAGATATCTTATGATACAAACCAGTGCTTTCCATACAACCAGTGTCCTCCATATGACAGCACACACACAGCTAATGTGGATTTTTTCCAGTGATTTCTTATAGTCCGAAAAACTTTCACCACCCGAGCCATTATTCGCTATATACTATCTTCGAGATAGCCCACTGTATACAATTGCACGGCAAAACGAACAGGACTATATGTAGATCTTCACCGTTGACATTCCATCGTTCTGTTCTCCCAAAGCATGACCGGTGCAACAACAATATTCCTCCTCATGGGAAATATCAGTTCC
This sequence comes from Gobio gobio, assembly GCF_949357685.1. NCBI lineage: Eukaryota > Metazoa > Chordata > Actinopteri > Cypriniformes > Gobionidae > Gobio > Gobio gobio. The sequence continues at coordinate 44,301,819 of NC_137115.1, read as the reverse complement.
GCATTCATTTTCTTCGTAAAATGTAAACATTTTATCATTTTTTATATGTGGTAAAAGTTAACTTATATACTTGAAATTATTCTGTAGTCGTTCTATTTTTTAATAGTTGGATACTATTTCTGTTCGTGACGGAATTATACTGCCTGGATCTTCTGTACAGAGTGGGATTGAATTCAGAGACGTACCCATTCCAGTGCATGCGCTGTAATATACAAACAGACATGACAGCCTCATATACACACACACACTTGTGTCACTTAGAAAAATTGTTTGTTGACACAACGAATGTTTAATAGATAAGTTGCAAACAACAAGTGTAAGAATTTTAAGCTTATCCTTTTATTTACCCTTCGAGTTGATTTGATAACTATGGAGGTTGAAAACTTCGTTTCCAAGACCCTCGAGCTCCTGCAGGAAGAGAAAGAGGCTGAATTAGAAGAAACACGGTAAATTGCATGCGTCTCGCTGTTCTACACGTGTATTTATGTAGCCATTCATTTGTAATACCCAAATGTAATTGTGAACTATGAAATATATGTTTGTATTGTCAGAGCATGGCAGGAGAATTTATCTCCCAAGAATCTACAGAACAAAGGAGTGTTTCTGATGAAACTTCAGATTGGAAGCCAACATACTGGCATGTATGGCAGACGTCTAGTGGTTTTTGAACCCAGGAAAATTATAGGACCCTCAGTTCTTCCCAGCAATACCTTTGGATCTGGTGAGACATTCTGTGCAAAAAATGATCCATACTGCTAATGAAACATAATACAATAATGAAGCCTCTGAGCAGTGAACCACTACACATTTTAACTCAAATAGTATTTACTATTATTACTTGCTCTCATTTGTATTCTTTTTATAGGCGATATTATAGGTTTGTATCAGTCAGAGGGTCAGGGTCAGCCATCTCAATTGGGCTCAGGTGTGGTAACACGTGTTACCCAGGCGTCCCTCACGGTGGCTTTTGATGATACACAAGACGGTATTAACTTGGACAGAGATGGACTCTACAATCTAATGAAGCTGGCAAATAATGTGACCTATAGACGACTGTCAAAGTATGTGCACTTATCAGTTCATACAGCTAGTATACTTTTACTGATTATTTTTTCTTCCCCAAAATCAAGTGTTTTTATAGTAGTACACAAAATCAGCTGTGTTGATGAAATATGCTGTGCATGAACAGGTTTATTCATGTTGTTATGTATTCCACATGAAATTGTTGATGCATTCCCTTCTTGCAGTGCCTTAAAGTCTTTAAATGGATACAGCAGTGGTCCTGCATCTCACCTGATTAGTGTCCTCTTTGGGTACTCAGAACCAGGGATATTATCACATCAACGTAAGCATATACATGGTCTGACACGTGAAAGGGTATCTTAAATACGGCATTGTTCCAGGAAAATCACCCTGCCTAGTCCAATGGGGTCTTAAGTCTGTTTATATTTCGTTTATCGCAGATGCTTTGGAATTTAGCAACACTGGGTTAGATAATTCTCAGAAAGAGGCTGTGTCCTTTGCAATATCTCAGAAAGATGTGGCGATCATACATGGACCACCAGGCACTGGCAAAACCACTACAGTGGTTGAAGTAATCCTGCAGGCAGTAAAACAAGAGCAAAAGGTTAGCAAGATATCAAACTCTACATTTGGATGATTAAGGTATACATTATTTGGTTTAGTATATGTGCAGGATGGTGGTGAACATCTTTGTAAATGTTAACAGATCCTTTGCTGTGCTCCTTCCAATGTGGCTGTTGATAACTTGGTGGAGCGCCTGGTGAAGAACAAGGTCAAGGTTTTAAGATTGGGTCACCCAGCCCGTCTGCTCGAATCGATTCAGAAGCACTCGCTGGATGCGGTCCTTGCACACAGTGACAACACCAACATCATTTCTGATATTCGCAAGGACATGGACAAAGCTTTTGTAAGATTTTGATCTCTCATAATTGTTTTGAAACTGGTTTATTGGTTTATTTAACTGGTTTATTGGCCCCAAAAAGTGGGTAACACTTTATTTTAATGTGTTCTTGTTACTTATTACTTAACCCTTTAGTAAGTACATGTAGTTATTTACTTAAAAGCACTTTTTTCAAGCAAAACATTTCACAAGAATTTCTATTTAAAGGTGCACTATGTAAATTCTTTTCAGTAAAATATCCAAAAACCACTAGGCCAGTGTTATATTTTGTTCAGTTGAGTACTTACAATATCCCAAATGTTTCCAACTATTTGTAAATCGTGAGAAATTGCTATTTTTTAACCAAGGAACTGGGACGTGTGAGGGAGTCGCCTGTCGATGGCGTCATATCTACGTTCCCCTCGGTTTCTGGTTTTATTTTGCAGAAACGCTTTGCTCTTACTTCAGTGTGCAACAAGTGTCATAGCAGCCGCAGAGCGAACGCACAGAGTAACGTCATAACTTCATTTTCAACACACTCAGATGTATCTAATATGATAAACATTGGAAAAGCGGAAGTGGTGGCAGCGACTGTCATAATAAAAGTCCCGCTGCTCGCGAGGCGTGTGTGGCGTTCATCTTATTAACAATCGAGTCCTATCCTGACTCTTTTCCACCGGCTGTGAGGTAAAGACCACATGTCCCAAGATTCTACGCTCAAACTTGGCGTCATCAAACTACGCCTTTGTTTTGAACAGGCGACCTCTAGCGGACGGAAAAGTTACATAGTGCACCTTTAAAGTCAGCATGAGACAGAAGGTACGATAGTCTTTTCTTCCCTATTGTGATGGCTTCTTGAACAAGAAAAAAATGTAAGGCTGGTTAATCAGGAATTGATTGGATTGTAGGATCATTGTGGTTTGCTATTACTGTGATATAATGTGAATGACAGGTTGTCCCGCCCTTTCTTCGGTAAACGTGTCATCAGAGAAGACGAGATAATGTTGCAAGAGAGAGGGGGAAGTTATTTTGATCAAAGATTACAAGGGTCAGGCCTTGACATTAACACCTGCCAACCCGCCAAATACATGTGGCCAACACAGTCACTCCTACTTGCCACTTTGTTTGGTTGAATTTTATATATAATATATACATTTTTCTATAGTCTTTTAAAAAGGTAATAAACTAAGTGCAATGTAGTGTTCTTCTCAAAAATATAGATTTTTCGATACATATAGATACTGAATATCTGAAATGCTTCCAATACTAATTTTCTGTGCAATAGATACACGATACCAGCTGTGCTTTCTCGCTCTCTCATCTCTCCGATAGCGAGTTGACACACAAACCCGCCTCTCCTCACTCATCTGTTTTATTTTGCTCATATGAATATTGTTGGTATTATAGCAGGGCTTGAATTTCGCAGTATGATTGTACGTATTGCACATAATTTTACTCATTCCCGCAGATTTTTTGCTTGCACCCAAAGTGCGCTCACATAAAGCCGTCTCTCAGTACTAAATCGAGTTATTTTTTGCTGCTTATTGCACTTAAACAGTCAAATACACACAAAATAATGTCAAAATGCTGGTCTTGGTGAGTATTCACATAAATGCGGTCAGTTATGTTTTAAATGAATGTAAAAAGTTGAGAAAAAAAACATGTGTAACAGTATATTGGATCCGTGTGTCAGGTCTTAAATCGACAGCAGCCTAATATACCTGCTGCCAAATTATAATAATAATAAGAGATAATATTAAAAATATCTATATGGCAGTTTCCCCCCATGGTATCAATGTCAAAATTGTGGCCAGGGAAAATGCTGAGTGGCTAGTAACTTTGGAAAACCAGTAGCCACAGTGGCTGGTGTGCAAAAAAATGAATGTCAAGCACTGACGAGGGTGACTTTAAATTGTTGACATTAAGTGTTCAAATATGATTTAGGGCCATCTGTTAAGCTGTGTTGTAATACAGTCATAATAGAAAAAATGAAATGCATTGACAGAACGAAATGAAGAAGGCTCGGGACAAAGGCCAACGGAGCAATCTGAAGCGGGAAATCGGGGAACTGCGACGAGAGCTGAGGACCAGGGAGGAAACAGCTATCTCTCAGATCTTGAAAAGAGCCGATGTTATTCTAGCAACTAACACTGGTAAGTAAACCTTTCCTAGCTGTCATTAATTTTATTTCAGGAAATGTCTGTTTGTTTATGCCTAATTTAAACTCAAATATGATTGATTTGTGTAATATAGGAGCCTCTGATGAAGGTCCTCTCAAACATCTTCCTAAAGATCATTTTGACCTGGTGGTGATAGATGAGTGTGCTCAGGCTCTAGAGAGCAGCTGTTGGATCGCTCTGCTCAAAGCACGCAAATGCATACTGGCTGGGGATTACAAACAGCTGCCGCCCACGATCAAATCACAGAGGTATGAAGGAAAAGCAAATGTATCTTAAAGGGGTACTTCACTGCTGGAAAGATTAATGTGTATTTAAATTGGGTCATTTATGTAGTAGAAATGTGAAATTATTTTAGAAGTTGGTGCCTTCTAGACTGAGAAAAGCCAGAAAATGTATTTTTGGCTCATGGATGAAAGACAACAACTCCCAGAATGCACTTGCTTCGCTGCCTTACTCCCAAGCCACGCCTACCGGTTACATCACTTGCCCACCGCGGCACCACCCCACCGTCGTTTAGATTTTTATAGTCATAAAATAATTTACTTCAGTTAGAGAACAGATGCTACAAATTAAAAACTGAACGTGTCTGTTCAATACAGCACGAGCCGAACGAGAGTCACAGCACAAACGCAGCTGGACAGGAGTCAGATTTCATTCATCACGAGAGCAAGGAACTGACAGATTCATGGAAGATTTGGTTTCAAAGCGAAATGACCGCACAATCATTCAGTGTCCAGTTTGGTGCGTTTTCAGTTCATGCCTATAGAAGCTTAACTTTGCACCGCACCGCTCCGTTATGAATGCCTGAGCGGCCGTGCGCATTTACATTCTGATAGTGAGATGAAAACATGCGGAACTAGCTCCTTCTACTGGCTGTAGTCTCTAGCCTCTGGCCAAAAAAGCCTCCGATAACGCAAAATGACGATATTTGCATCATCGGAGGCTTTTTTCCAGACATAAAATACATAAATCTCTCCTCTCAGGGGGATATGAGAGGGGGAAGCATGATCATTCGAATATACTACCGGGTTTCTACTGATGCATAGCTGAATGCTAAATGCTGAAGTAACCCTTTAAGGTTGTGAATTATTTGGTTAATGTTATCCTTTTTTGATGAGCTCTAACATTTTCACTTCAGGATATAGCTTTATATAATTTAAATACTTCATATTTTTGGTCTATGTTTCTGATTAGCTTCATGTAACTTTTACCTGGTTTCTCAGACAAGGCTTAAGCCTAGTCCCAGACTAAAATGCATGTTTGAGCTGTCATAACTGAAACCATATATAAACATTTACAAAAGCTACTTAACTGTCCTAATTTAAGTAGCTTGCTCCTGCCTTAATCAAAACCCTGTCTGTGAAACCAGGCCTTCAAGGTCTCATATTTTACACCTTTCTGGAGTTTTATTTTAGGTGTTGATGTCCTTAAGAATATACATTTGCGGTATAAGTACCAAAAACCATTGCAATATATTTTTACAGCTCCTTTCTCAGGAGTTCTGATAAGAACAGGTCGGTTTTGGCCTTAATATTAATATTCCTGAGCCTCTCTTCTGATTGGCCTGTTGTTTTCGGAAACTATGGTAATGCAAGGCTGTCAGTCAGTGAGGCTGTCAGTGACGTCACATTCCTCTGAGAATCAAAACTGCTTGTCTAATGAAACTGCTTTGGTTTAATAGGGATTAAAAAATAAGGAGTGGGTGGATTTTTATCATTGTAGGGTGGTTGTGTTCACACACTGTCAACACATATTTATATCCAAACACCTTGTAAAAGTGGATTTTGCATAATAGGTGACCTTTAAGTATGAATTAGATTTAGTTGAAAACGTACTCCCATAATGATAAAATGTTATCGATGTTATAAATGTTATTTGATCTTTCACAGTGCTGCATCTAAAGGCCTGTCTGTCAGTTTAATGGAGAGGCTAATAAAGAAATACGGAGACTCAGTGGTTCGAATGCTGACCACTCAGTACCGTATGAACAGTGCCATCATGCAGTGGGCTTCAGAGCAGATGTATCAGGGAAAGCTGTTCGCACACCCTTCAGTGGAGAAACACTTGCTTAGGTGTGTAAAATATGCTTCTGGGGAAAACATTTAAACATTTTATTTGGCACTGTTTGTCACGTACAATGTTCAATTAGTGGAACTTTTCCTTTAAGATTATTTAAAAATACTGTATTTTAAAGGTAGGTTATAATAGCTTTATAAAAACTTAATCTTTAATTACTTTTCCTAATTTTTATGCATGTCCCCCAGTACTGTTATCTTTTAGAAAGTGTTTTATTTATTTATGTTTTATGCCTATTTTAAGTTTGCTAGCTAACTTGTGTTGGGGTAATACAGAGGAAAATAAATATGAAGATAACTGATTGTATCTTTAACAGAGACCTGGCTGGTGTTGCTGATGTCGAGGAAACCAGAATTCCCCTTCTGCTCATTGACACTGCAGGCTGTGGCCTAAATGAAATGGAGGACACAGATGAGCAGTCCAAAGGCAATCAAGGTTGTTATCAGCTCCAAATACAATGTCACTTAATATATCTAATATGATACATGGGTTGGATAATAAAACTGTAACACCTGGGTTTAGACCACATTCATTTATTAGTGTGGTGTAGGGTCTACTTTTGTGGCCAATACAGCATCAATTAATCTTGGTAATGACAGATACAAGTCCTGCAAAGTGGCCAGAGGGATTTTGAGACATTGCTCTTCCAGAACAGTGGCCAGGTCACTATGTGATGCTGGTGGAGGAAAAAGTTTTCTGACTTGCTCCTCCAAAGTGGCTCAGAAATATTTAGATCAGGTAACTGTGCAGGCCATTGGAGATCAAAGGATATTACACTGTCATGTTCATCAAACCAGTCTTGCTATGTGTATTGGTGCATTATCATGTTCATACATGGCAATCCTTCAGGGTACAATCTTTGAACCATTAGCTGCATATGGTCCTCCAGAATTGTTTGGTACATGCACATCAAGCACAGTAGGCAAAGCCATAATATTGCAGCCCAAACCATCGCTGTTTGGGCGTTAAGCTTCTTTGTGGCTTCTCCACACCGTAACTACAACGGATGTGTGTTCTCTTCAGAGAACAATATATGTTTCACATTGTCCACAGTTCAAGATTTGCATTGGCACCAATGAAACCGACATTTGGCATTGGATGAGTGACCATAGGTTTGGCTATTGCAGCCCAACCATGAATATTGACTCTGTAGAATATAAATGAATAAGCTTTTCTCTTCATTCTCTTCACAGGAGAAGTAGACATTGTGGCTCTTCATATCAAAGCTCTTACTGAGGCTGGAGTTCAAGTCAAAGATATTGCAGTTATTGCGCCCTATAATCTCCAGGTGTGTAAAAAAAAATCACAAAATCATATTTTTATATGTCTGTACAAAGCAATGCCTTCATTAGTTTTACACTGGTGTTTCATTATGAATATCATTCATGCATTTAAAAAAACTAAACCATATTTTGTCTATTTCAGGTGGATCTTTTGAGACAGAAACTGTCCCATAAATATACAGAGCTGGAGATCAAGTCTGTTGATGGCTTCCAGGGCAGAGAGAAGGAGGCAGTGGTGTTGTCATTGGTCAGATCCAACAGGAAGGGTACGCCAGATCTAAATTATGACTGAATCTACATTTATCCATTTATTTACCCTCCTGACATTCCAATTCTGTATGTAAATTGCATAAGCTTCTTCAAAGATGTGAACATACTTGAGAAATTAATTCTTACATTTATTAATCTTACTACCCCAAAGGTGAGGTTGGATTTCTTGCTGAAGACAGAAGGATCAATGTGGCTGTGACTCGTGCCAGACGCCAGCTTACGGTAGTGTGTGATTCTCAGACTGTTCGAAACCATGATTTCCTCAAATCCCTAGTGGACTATATGTCTGAACACGGAGAAGTTCGTACTGGCTTTGAGTACCTGGAAGACTGTGTGCCACAGAATTACATCCGTGATGAAAAGGACAAACAGATCAACGCCAAAGACGCTATATCCACAAAACAGAAGCCCAAGAACCAAGGCAAGAAAGCAGAGCAAGAACACAAGAAAAGTGCAAACAACATAAGCAGTGGAGCGAGTCAGTCCAGTGTTCAGCCAGTTCCACATAAAAACACCAATTCACTCCATTCTAAACCCAAAGATGCCAATCAGACGCAAAACAAGAGAAAAGAGATACAGGAGCAGCTTATGAATTTTCTGAAAGACCCAAACATGACAGAACTACAGTTTCCGTCCACGCTAAATTCCCACGAGCGTCTACTGGTCCATGAGCTCTCTGAAGAAATGGGATTGAGACATGAGAGCCAAGGAGAAGGGAAAAGCCGCCGCATAACTGTGTCCCGGACTCCACCGGAGCCAGAAAAGCCTGTGAAGGAGCCTGAACATTCAGACATGACCGAAGGTGCAGCTGCAAAGCCACAAGAAGAATCACAAAAAGCCTCCTCACAGCCAGCTGTTGATCTGAAAAGCCTACATTTGGAGCGAATGCGTCGGGAGCAGGAGAAACGAGAGAAGAAAAAACAGCAGAGTATAAAACTGGAACCAGATTTAAATGCTAGTAAAAGCCAGTCTGTTAAGAAACCCAAAGGAACTTCCAAAGGTTTGTGATCTCTATCCTAGTATCTGAATTCTTTAAATACTTTCATTCTCTGTGTTACACATCATGGTCTTTCTTTCATAGGAAACACTAAGATAAAAGCAGGAGTCATGGATATAGCTGCAGCTGCCACAGCTGATGATGATTTTGATACTCTCATTGATTCTGTGGTTAAAGCTGAAAGTGTGTGTGGTTTTGTGAAGTGCAAAGCCAGCGTCCTCACACTAGGGCAGCTCTGCCTCTTCTGTAACAGACAATACTGTCTGAGTCACCATATACCTGAGGTACAACTTACTTTATATTTTATATTAAAGGGGTGATATCATGAAGAACAACATTTTCCTTTATCTTTTGAGATATCTTTCATCTTTCAGAACTTGAAACTTTGTTCCCTGTCTAAATAAACAATTTATTGAATTCAATGAATTCAGTAATCAGAAATATGGCCTGTACAGTCAAGAAGATGTAATACAGAGGAAGCTGGTTAGATGCTATTATTCATAAACACAAAACACCCAACGTTAGAAACGAATGCCTGAAGTTCTTTTTTAATAATGTTCCTGGTCCTTTTCATTTCACAATCATAAAAATTGGTAACCATGTCATACAATAAAAAACACCAGAGAGAGAGAGAGGGTTGAAAATAGTCATGAAATAGTAAAACAATGTATTATATGATCCCTTTAAAATATGCAACACATTTATACTAAAGATATTTTGATGCAAGATGTGTTCTAAATAATGTATTGTCTTTTTTAGGTTCACGGATGTGGAGACAAAGCAAAAGCTCAGGCTAGAATGAGGATAAGTAAAGAAGGGGTGCTCTATGCAGGAAGTGGACAGAAGGACAAATCAATGGATCCGAATAAAAAAGCATATCTGCAGAGAAAACTAGACTCTAAACTTAAAGATATGGCATCTCAAAGAAAAACTAAAGCCAAGGACAAAGAGAACTGACATTCTAGGAGACATCTGATCGATCTAATTCTGTTTAATTTAAATGTGTTGGTACTTGAAAAATATGTATAGAAAGATTTTATGCTTTAAGTTTGATCTTCAACCATTAGGTGATTCTGGGAAGTTCACAAATAAGGCTGAGAACAGCTGCTATTTATTGCAGATCCACACTGGCATGGCTAAATGGTAAGCAAATATACAAACATAAAGATAAAACATTAAAAACAGCCATATTTAATACTCCCAACTGGCACTGACAATGAAAAGTGGGTTTATGAATGACTCCGGTTGAGCTTGAAATACCAACCCTGATGCTAGTCTGAAATCCCTTTACAAGATTTATGTCTTGCAGAATTGTTGATGGGAGCTTAGGTAGTTGCTCCACTTTCTCTCTCAGTGATTGATGCATTGATTATTGATGTCAGGTGTAATCCTTCTCAGTTATCCCATTATGCTCTGAAGAGCACAGACTAAGCAAAGCTTTGGATCCATTTAATACTCTACTCACACAGCTCGGTGTCTGTGTGTGTACAGTATATCTGTCCACAAGAGGACATAAGAGACTGAAGTGGCATTGTGAGCTAAATGGAGACAGTTAATGGAGGATTTGCATGCTGAACACATTAGAAGGAGTCAGTACAATGGTTGATATTTCTAGTAGACACAAGTCTTATGTCATGAAATGATGTGGCGCTGCTTAATGCTTTTTTTAACTGCTTAAAATTATTTTAAAAGTTTTATCAGTTTGCCCCAGACTTGGTCTGTGTTGCACTTGTTTGTGTATGATATCATTGCAGTGGATGAATGAACTTGTTCACAAACTGAAACAATATAAACATATTTTATTTAGTTTGTCTTTTTCATCACGCATGTTGGCCTACAAATGGGACAAAACTGAATGAACTGAAAAGAAAAAAAAGTTTTCTGATGAAGAACTGCAATATGAATAGTAGTTTTTACTAAACACAAAATCACTCATACATAAACATTACAGTACAAACGATTACAGTAGGTTACAGTAGACAGACAGTGGTTAAACATCCTAATATGCTATGTAGAAGATAAGCAGAATTGTTTGCTTTACCACATTCCTTTTCTCTATCACTGCTTTACTGAGGTTCTTGTAATGGGCAACCTTCCTTTGATCAGGAGGCCTTTCTTGTACAGTCCAAAGTGGCGTCAAAAATGCATTTTACTTTGTTATCTAAAGGTTTTTCATGTCAATTTAAGAGCATGGTTTGAAACATTTTGTAATACTGTAAGTACAGTAGTAGTAGCCTTCTTTGACTGCCCTGTGTGACTTGCAGATGACTCAGGTAGATGATACTCTGCGCTTGAAATGCTTAGCCTAAAAATAGCTCAGCAATGTTCTGAATCAGAAATAACCATTTAGCTCAAGTAAATAGTTACGAAATAGAAATATCCTTAAAGGAATATGAAACATACTGTGCCTCTACACCTTTTTTATCATCATTTCACATCATAATCGCCACATAAAGAGGTTCAATAATGAATAGAATATGGTTAGCTGAAATATTTATTGTATAACTGCATTAACATAGAATCAAAATAAATCTGAATGAGATCCAGCATACAACATATGATAATTATTATATAAACTGTAAGCTTCTCATACTTACTAAAAACTCACATAATCAATGCATGTTGATTTAAGCTGACAGTAAAAACTGCTGTATTACAGTAATGAAAATTAAATGATAATGCCCCTTGAATGGTGATAATGTTTTTTTGTTTTTTTTTAATCTCATAAAAATGGCACAATGCACAAACTCTTAATGGTCCTAAAATAAGCTTAACCCCATCCCCTCTGATTTTGGATGACGTGACCTTGACATTTAAGTTGTTTTATAGTTGTATGTATTATTTATTCGTGCCGCATGACACATTAAATTGCACAGATGCGAAGTGTGTTCCCCTCATTTATCCCCATGGCAAAATAAGGAAAGATTCTCTCGGTAAACTTATCTTTAAATTTGTAAATAATGGCACCATCTGCAGCGTTAGAAAATGAAACCTTTCCTCTGTCATAGTCCAGTTCAACTGTGATTACCTGTGGTTTCTTTTTCAGAGTCAGTCGAGTGCGGGGAGAGGTCTGAGCCCAATAAGAATCCTCATTATTTGCAAGTACCCAGAAACCCTCTGCCGGGTTGGGGAAAACTGCAGTTTTCCTATTTATGGACACTCGTGCCACTCCAATGTTCCACTCTTTACTGTGTGCCACCTCTACATCCCAGCGCTGCTTTCCTGAATTGAAGCTACTAGCAGCGAGTACTGTCATGTGGCCCGTGCAGCGCTCAGGGTTATCTGGAAGGTTCTGCTTTTTCCCATAGCTGATGGTGGTGAGTTCATCTCTGATGATCAAGTTAGGATGTGCCGTGTTTGGATCAAAATTGACAGAGCCTGGAGAGTTAGCGGGATGAAAACAGATAGTTGTCTTTTTATGATTTTGCATAGGCCTACTGTAGGCTACTTGAGCAGTGTAGTCATTACCAGTTCATTTTAGCATTTATTTTTTCAGATATTGGAGGACACTTTAAAATAAAAAAAACCTGTTGTACATTATTCATGGGGTGTGTCTCAATCATCTCCCTAGTGCAGTAGTCAGGGCACTAGTCAGGGAGTCGGCCACATTCCTGTACACAAAGCTGATTGAGATGCACCCATGGTTTTTAAACATTCATACATTGCACAATATACAACGTTCAGGCATAACATTATGACCACTGACAGGTGACGTGAATAACACTGATTATCTCTTCATCACGGCACCTGTTAGTGAGTTGGATATATTAGGCAGCAAGTGAACATTTTGTCCTCAAAGTTGATGGGCAAGAGTAAGGATTTAAGCGAGGTTGACAAGGGCCAAATTGTGATGGCTAGATGACTGGGTCAGAGTATCTCCAAAACTGGAGCTCTTGTGGGGTGTTCCCAGTCTGCAGTGGTCAGTATCTATCAAAAGTGGTCCAAGGAAGGAACAGTGGTGAACCGGCGACAGGGGCATGGGCGGCCAAGGCTAATTGATGCACATGGGGAGCCGAAGGCTGGCCTGTGTGGTCCGATCAAACAGACGAGATATTGTAGCTCAAATAACTCAAGAAGTTAATGCTGGTTCTGATAGAATGGTGTCAGAATACACAGTGTTGAGTAGGGGGCTGCAGAACAGTCAGGGTGCCCGGCCTGGTCTGATGAATCACATTTTTACATCACATGGATGGCTGGGTGTGTATGCGTAGCTTACCTGGGGAACACATGGCACCAGGATGCACTATGGGAAGAAGGAAAGCCGACAGAGGTAGTGTGATGTTTTGGGCAATGTTCTGCTGGGAAACCTTGGGTCCTGCCATTCATGTAGATGCCACTTTCCTAAGCATTGTTGCCAACCATGTACACCCTTTCATGGAAACGGTATTCCCTGGTGGCTGTGGCCTCTTTCAGCAGGATAATACGCCCTGCCACAAAGCAAAAATGCTTTCTGGAATGGTTTGAGGAGCACGAGTTTGAGGTGTTGACTTGGCCTCCAAATTCCCCAGATGTCAATCCAATCGAGCATCTGTGGGACGTGCTGAATAAGCAAGTCCGATCCATGGAGGCCCCACCTTGTAACTTACAGGACTTAAAGGATCTGCTGCTATTATCTTGGTGCCAGATACCACAGCACACCTTCAGGGGTCTAGTGGAGTCCATGCCTCGATGGGTCAGGGCTGTTTTGGCAGCAAAAAGGGGGCCAACACAATATTAGGTCATAATGTTATGCCTGATCGGTTTATAGATGTGTTTGAAGCAGGAAAATGGGCAAGTGTAAGGATTTGAGCGAGTTTGACAAGGGCCTAATTGTGATGGCTAGACGACTGGGTCTTGAGGTGCAAATGAAATTTTAGAGCTATGACAGTCATTTGTTTCAGAAGGCTTGAAATAAAGAGTAGTAGTAAGTATTTGTTTTTTTTCCCCCAGCCTCTGTTCACTCACTGTATACTTTTGTATACAGTATTTATTATAAGTTATTTATATGACCCATCATTTTTGTCACTCACAACGACAATGATCCAATCAATTCCTGATGGACAAAATCAGGTCTCATCCTAAATGTATTCATGTTCGAGAAGCCATTTCACTCTGATATACATAACAATAGGGAAGAAAAGACTATCACAACTTCCATTTCATGCTGACTTTAAAGTATTCAGAAGACATTTGTTGTGTACTTACAGTAGCTGACATCTCTTTCCATTCTTTTCCAGACCCCGTGCTTTAATGATCCCAGGTACGGAGACACATCTATAAGTGCTCTTATTGGATATTCTGGTTCAGGTACAGTGCAGTTAGTCCTATAATAAATGCATAATTTGTTGATTTCAGTTTAAAAAGAGAAAACAGACCGATTCAATTAAAAGCAATTGTTTACAGTACCGTTTTATTCCCTCTTTACATTTCTGGAGGTAGAGAAAATGTCAAAATATTAGCATAATTTGAATCCTTTGAACCAGATTAAATTTTTTGCATTAGATAAGGCCAAAAAATAACCTAACTTAAAGGTTTTGTGAGAGATTTTTTGCTATGCAGTAAATGATCCTAATATCACTGAAAAACTGTCCTGGGATATTGTGCCAATCTCTGTAACGATATATATATCTGTAACAGCCAACAACCAATAATTTTTTTGTGAGAAGTAAAATAAAAAGTGGATTCTTTGTTTAGCCAATCAGAAGGCTTTTGATGCACTTTCTACCTGTCAGTTATTTCGTGCGTACTCACACACAGAGCAAAGCATAGTGTTTTGCAGGGATGACATCAAAAACAGGAAGACTAATTCACCACTGGCTCCCTTGAGACTTTTCTATGGGTTTTGTCAATTATTGAGTAAAATAAAGCCTGTAGTAAACAGAAGTTGATGACTCTTTGACATTTTGTTCTACAATGTAAATTACAAACACCCATCTATTTGGGGCAGTCATGGCCTAATGGTTAGAGAGTCAGACTAGTAACCCGAAGGTTGCAGGTTTGAGTCTCAATACCGGTGGGAAGAGAGCCCTGAGCAAGGCACCCAATCGCTCCCCAGGCGCCCACTATAATGGCTGCCCATTGCTCCGTGTGTATGCGTCCACGGCTTGCAGTGCTCCTAATGTGTGTGCTCTAACTTGAATGGGTTAAATACAAGTACGGGTTACCATATTTGGCCTTCACATGTCACTTTCATAACGAAAACTTGATTTTTGAAGCAGTTATGTTTATTTTTGAAAACATGCTTCTAATGAGTAACTAGATAAGAACGTTTGGGGTGTGAGTGTGTGCCGTTTACAATGTAGAACAAAACGTCAAGGTATTGTCAAGTTATGTTTACCACAGGCTTTATTTTGCTCATAAATTGAAAAACACCATTATAAAACCCCATAAGAAAATCTCGAGGGAATCAGTGGTGAATTATGCTGCGTTCCAGGCAGGTTTTTGAGCCCGTAAGTTACGACTTCAAACCACGAATCACGACTTTGTAGCGCTCCAGGCAAAGTCACGACAAACTGCCTGAGCGCAAGGAATTGTGGTAGCTAGATGTAAACAAAGCATGGCGGACCGTACGGGGCTTATGCTTGTTTACAATCATTTATATCGCCAAAGGTGCTTACTCCTTGCTTATTTGAGGGAAACGGAGGAGAAAAAACAACGCATAAGGCAAGAGAAGCTGTTATACCTTTTATTTTATGTTATTCGTGTACGACTTTCATAAACACCACATTATTGTTGTTTCGTGGGCTTTGTGAGATCAGAGGGAGTAACTGGGAGTACATCGATCTAGTACGAGTTCACGGGTGGAAAGTCACGGGTTTGCAGCTAGGGTGTCTAGCAACTCTCCGTTGGCGTGCGAGCTGGAAAAAACAAACTCTAGTCAGGCCAATCACATCGTGTATAGAGTTGGTGGGCGGGCTTAACACATTGAAGGTAGAGTTGCGGCGGTTCCGCATGCTACTTGAAAACAAAGAAGCTGGCGAACAGCGGTCTTTCGAATCGGCTTTGGCCATGACTCTGGAAGGCTTGGAGTTAAGCTTTTCTTTGAGAAAAGAACAAAGAACGGCACTTAAGTCATTCTTAAAAAAGGAAGATGTGTTCGGAGATTTTGCCGGATATGGCGAAAGTTTAATCTATCAACTAGCTCCGCTTCACTTTCTTCGTTGCTCTGGTTGGTTGTAGCGCTATCCTATTGCGTGCAGAGGGAATTTGAAAGACAACCGTTTATCCCGCCCCTCGAATTGAGCCCTGCCAACGGTGAGTTCCCAGACCCAACATCTTGACGTGGGTCTGGCTTGTCAGGCTAATCAACAACAGCTCAGGGTCAGTTCACACTGAACGGGTTCTTGCCTATAAAATATCTAGATGCAGCGCAAATGTGAAATTACTCCTTGAACTTCCTTCAACTTGATGCTGCCAAAAAATTAGGCACTCATGCGCGAGACGGTCAAAGACATTCTTCAAGCGCATGTTTACGTCGAAAAGCAATTAAAAAGCAGGGAGATTAAACAAGGCGTTCTGTGTGAACCAGCTCTTACACAGCCAAACATGATAAAGAAATACAAAGACAGAGGAATTGTCGCTGGCAGGAGCTGAGTGACAGGTAATGATACCATAGTTACACCAAAGAGGCGGGGTTGTAAAAAGAGAGGTTCTATTGCATTCAGAAGTTCAGGAATATCTATAACATCGCTCACAGAACCTTTAAGTAAAATAATGGTTTAAAAGCACATTGACCTTTAAAAATGTCAGATTATCTGCTATTATGATGGGTTCTATGTAGTTGACGATGTCAGAGAGCTCTTCAATGCTCTTATTGACCTCCTTCAGTTTCTCTCTCACCACCGCGGTCTTGCTTTCTCTCTCATTTTGAAGCACCATGAGTCGAGCTGCCTCCTCCTCCCTCAGGATTGTATATAACTTTTCATACTCTTGTCTTACTTCTGCAGCAGTTTCTGCTGCTTGTTTCTGTAAATTAGAATCACAATAAATTGGACCGGATGATTCATAAGGAAATTTATGTTGAGGGGCTGTAGGTTTGTACATAGTTCACCTGTATGTATGCCTCCATTTCCTCCAAGGTCACCTTTAATTTTTCAAAGGTGGATAGATGATTTTTCAAAGGATTGTACTTAGTCGTGAGCTCTTTCTGTGGGGTAAGTGTATGGAAAGGGCATTTATAAACCAATCCCATTTAACTTGAGACCTTTGACACATGCTGTAGCCTATATGTAAGCCCATTTCTGCCACATAGAAAACAATTGATATACTAAGATAAAAATTATGGCATACTAAGTCATATTTTTGATACTCAAAATTATGAGATGAAAAAGTTGAAATTGAGATAAAAGTTGAAATTTCGACATTCCATCTCTATTCGACTAAATTCGACATTTTATGTCAATTATGATTTTCACAAGCATGATTTTTTTCCCCTTGTGTGGTAGAAACGGCCTTCCATACTGCATAGCCCACACTCTAGTTTATATACAGTATCTACAAAAACTAATATATACAGTGCCCTCCGCAATATTGGCACCCTTATGAGCAAAGGCGGCTGTGAAAATAAATCTGCATTGTTTATCATTTTGATCTTTCATTCACAAAGTTTTGAATGAAAGTTTTAATTGAAAGTGGAGGGGGAATTTCATTATGAAATAAATGTTTTTCTCTTGTTCACGTTAGCCACAATTCCAACATCCTTTTCCCAAGATAACAGAGTCTTCTCCTATAATGTCTGATGAAGAACACCTGACAAGAGATCAGAGACCATTCCTCCATACAGAATCTCTCCAGATCCTTCAGATTCCCAGATCCAAGTTGGTGCTTCTTCTCTTCGGTTCCCCCCACTCATTTTCTAAAGGGTTCAGGTCAGGGGACTGGGACGGCCATGGCTGAAGCTTCATTTTATGCTCAGTGGCACATTTTTGTGTTGATTTTGATGTTTGTTTTGGATCATTGTCCTGTTGGAAGATCTAACCACGACCCATTATAAGATTTCTATCTGAGGCCATCAGGTTTTTCTATTTTTTATTTTTTATCTGTTGGTATTTGCTAGAATCCATGATGCCATGTATCTGAACAAGATGTCCAGGACCTCCAGCACAAAAAAAATAGGCCCACAATTTTAAAGATCCTGCAATATATTTAACTGTGGACATGTGGTACTCTTCTATACCTGTGTGCACCAACCCCATCTGGTAGGTTTTCTGCCAAAAAGCGTTTTTTTTTTTTCATCCGACCATAGAACCATGTCCCTTTTGAAGTTCCAGTCATAGACATGTAAACACCTTTGAATATTGAATATGCTGCAGTTATATTCCCTCCCAAACAACATGTGATGTAGGTGTTTGATAACCCCCAAGACTCAACTAATCTCTGCAATTCTCCATCTGTGATCCTTGGTGAGTCAAACTCTCATGTTCTCTTCCAGTCAGATTTGTAACATCTTTAGTTGACTGGAACTTCTTAATTATTGCCCTGATGGTGGATATGGGGCTTTTCAATGCTTTAGCTATTTTCTTACAGCCACTTTCTATTTTGTGAAGCTCAACAATCTTTTGCTGCACATCAGAACTATATTCTTTGGGTTTACCCATTGTGATGTATGATTAAGGGAATTTGGCCTTTGTGTTTCCTCATATTTATATTCCTGTGAAACAAGACGTCATAGCTAGACAATTTCACGTTCCTAGTAACCGTGGTGTTTACTTAAAATATATGAATGGGAATAATTTATAGGCTACTTTAGAGATATTTTACACATACAAATTTCTAGGGGTGCCAACAATTGTGGCCAACATGCACTGGAGAAAAACATTTATTTCAAGGCAAGGGTGCCAATATTAGTGGAGGGCACAGTTGCTACAAAAGACGTAAGACTCATATAGGTTAACATACGTTTCCTTACCATTATTTCCAATGTTGCCTCGGCTATCAGGCAGTACTCATGATTTCTGTGACCCCTTGATGTCGTACAAACAACACAGATAAGTTCCGCATCTTTCCGACAAAAAAGCTTCAGTTCCTCATTGTGTATTGAGCAAAGCTCCACCGATTTAACCATGAACTGCTCCGGCTTCTTTTTGAAGACATCCGTGGCAATCTTTAGAGTCAGGTCGATTGGAGGCCTGGATGAGCTCTCTATACGGCGGCACAGAGGACATTGTCGTGTTCCTGTACAGTTCCAGTGCGTCTGAATGCAGGTTTTGCAAAAGCTATGTTTGCAACTCAGTGTGACGGGAACGTTGAAGACCTCACAGCACACGGGACACTGTAGATCCTCCACAGTGAATGGACAGGTTTCAGCCATCGGTGGTGAATTTGCGAATCCAAAGCCTTTGACAGGTGTTTTCTCTTTCGAAAATCTGAAAGTAGTGAGCAAGTGCGACTGGGACAGACTGGTTCGACCTGATTTTTTTAAGTGTCAAATAGTGTCTCTTAAACATGTCAGAAATGACGCTGTGTTACTCAGAGGATATGTATTTTCTTGGCTAAATATAGCTCAATCTTCTGTTCATGATGATTCATCATGCAGTTTTCAGTCTGATTAAAAAGACATACTTCATCAGAAAAGAAGCTGCAAAAAAATGTCTTTTATTGAAGATTTACCAGAAAAAGTCCATTGAATGTATATACAGGACATCTCTAAATTAAACAATGTGTTCAGTCTCATTTTCAGAAGATTCTGCTGCATAAACATGCAAGTATTGTGAGGGGAAAATGCAAAGAGGTAGTTATGACCTGTATGTAACCAGGATGTGAAACAGCTTTACACAGCATGCAGGGATATTAGTTTAAGATAGAAGGAAAAAGTTACTATAAAAATGACAGTAAAGTAAAAGAGAAATAAATAAGCAGCATTTTTACATATTGCTCCCATATATTAATCAATTCAACAATTATAAATCTCCATGTCATGTTATTTTATGTATTTGTAAGAATATGTCTGATTACAACCAACATGCTTTTAGCTCGGGGCATAAGCAAAATGTGTTATATTTGATCAAATATATCTTGGGATGCGTTTTATTTGTATTTTACCATTTAGTTATGGAATAATTAAAGTGGCAAAGAAAGAAGATCCACTTATAAAAATAGGAGTCAAAAGAAACATGCATATGACCTCAGATTTCTACCTGAAATCCTTACAACGGAAAATAAATCAATTTAGCAGTTATGAAAAGTTGTCATGTGATCAGATTGATTGTTTCAATCTATCATTATATATACCACTTGTGAGCATAATCATATTTTAAATTGATTATATATAAAAATGTGCTTTATTTATGGTTGAAAAATTCAATTAAAGTGCCCACAAAGAAATGAAGATAAAAACAAATTTTGGGCCAATCCGATTAAACATACTCAAATACTTTAGTGCTATACAGGTTGGGAAAAGGTATAAACCATTTGTGATTCAACACAGAGCGCATTTTCTTTTGTGAATCTCTGAAGTTTGTAGGAAATAATAAAGATGAAACATAAGGTGATATTAGAAAACTATACTTCTAACCGCACATCCTGCAAATGCATTGAATAAAGAAATAAAGACTGCTTTTCACATTTTGTTGATTCAAAGTAAAATAAATTAATTCAACTATTAACAGAAAAAGTGAAGTAATGTGTGTACTGTGTAAGTTTCTTATTAAAAGACATAAATAATTGTTATATAAATAGTTAACAAAATGCATAATTGGTCAAGTAAATAAGTTGAACACACGCCCCTGGTACATCCGAATATTACAGTTTCAGGAGGCAGTTAGAGACATTTGAGTTTACTACAAGCTCAAAGCAAACCTCAAACAAACTCAAACAGAACAGCACGTCTTACACCTTTATCTTTTTCAAATGACATTGATCATAGCAATCATGAATTATTTACACTATCTGCAGAAATTGATTAGGGCTTGAAACTGTTATAAATACATGTTTTGTTCTGTTCAGCTGTGATAATGTAGCAATAATGTCCACTATGAAACCACGTGATATGTAAAGCTCTCACCTCATCGATGAATATCCTCACTGAGAGGATGCTGCATGGTCCAATCAAAGGCGGTTTTTAATGTTTCTGTCTTACACCAATGCAGCATCATAAGGTCAGTTCAAAGAAATATCTGCTGTCATTTGTGACGTGTCTGCGTTCAACTATTAATCCATGTCCTGTCAGTTCCACATTATTCCCAGTTGCCATAAAGACAGGATGGAAACACTGGAAAACCTCCTTTTGTCCAGTCAGAAAGCTGCCTGGAAGAAGGCCCTGGAACTTTTGCTCCCAGACGAGTCACTGTGATGAGATTCAGCCGTTTTTGTCCAAGGCAGGAGTGCGATTTCATACGAAACCCAACTTCATTGATGAACAATGACATTTTGGGCAGCCCTTTGTGCCATTTGTCTGCAGACACCTGCACGTGTGAACAGAACATAGTGAGTTGCATAGTTCCTCCTCATAGCGGGTGGCTACAGAGAGTAACAAACGATACATACTTGAGGTGGAAAATGTGAGAGCAGGGCAAGGCCTGCAACTGCTGATTCCGCTCTCCGATAGACTCCCCACACATGCCACAGTAGAGCTCCAGCTCTTCCACACACTGCAGGAACTTCACCACCTGCTCTCTCAACTCGTCCTGCTGCTCCTTACTGCGGTAGATGCCTTCACACAGGCTGTGCACCTTCAGCATACACAGCTGGAACAGAAGAACACACAGATAGATAGTCAAATGCTATGCTAATGCTAATACAGAGTATGTATGGGGTTAATGGTATGTCACCTAAAATAGATGCATCACCTTGTTTCCAATCGCCTCGGTCAGATCATGTGCTCTTTGCATTGAGTCCAGAGCCTGTGAAAGTCATAAAATATTTAAAATCATTAATGTATTGAGATATTGCAGAGGTGTCAATCACTAATGTTCAGTAATGGACATCTATCAGGAAAACTACACAATCAAATCAGTTTCTTGACCTTATCGTATTCCTTCTGCAGAATCCAGCACTTTCCCACCCCGACGTAGATGGATGCTTGTCCAAGGCGGTTGCCAATCTCTGACATTATGCACATGGAGGACTCATAGCGAGGGAATGCTTTCTGTATTGAAGGTGATTGCATAAAGAAAAGCAGCATTTACAACACACTTGGTTGAGGCAATAGGAATGCAGGAATAATACAAATTAACTAATTAATCGCACATTTTTCTGTAATTGATCACCATTAAATCGCACCGAACATAAAAGTTTTTAATATATATTTATATTGTAATAACCCCATTTAATCTCCAAATTAATGTAGGAACAACATAAGGAAAGTATATTTTAAAGATTTGATCTAACAGGTAATATAGCCTGAATAAAGATATCAAACACTTCACAGTCTTCACTGCATAAATTATAAACTAAATAGATGTATCCTTACTAAAGCTACAAAAGTTCAGTCAAGAGCAGGGAATGGTTTTATATTTGTCTTTTGTTTTTTGATTAACATTGAATGAAAGACATCACAGAAGCGGGTTTATTAAGCTGCTGCCGCTTTAAAGGTGCAGTATGTAAGAATGACAACTAGTGGTTGAAATGGGTACTGCAGTCCAAATTCAAAATATTGTTTGCCCCGCCCCCTCCCCCTTCGACTAAATCGCACACACCGGTTGTCAGTTTGAGGACACACAACAGGAACAAGTGCAATTGACAATGGAAGGCGAGGACACTTACACAGACCAAAACAAAAACAGACATTCCATAGAACGTATATTTTAAAGTAAAATTTAAAGTCAGAAATTGTGTCAGAATTGTGTAATATAAAGTCAGAATTGCAATTCTGACTTTTTTTCTCTCACAATTGCAAGTTGATATCTCATAATTCTGACTTTATAGCTCGCAGTTCTGACTTTTTTTTCTCAGTAGTGAGATATAAACTCGCAATTGCGACTTTATACCACGCAATTCTGAGAAAAAAGTCTGAATTGTGAGATTAAGAAAAAAAATCGCAATTACCTTCTTTTTTTTCTGTGGCAGAAACTAGCTTCCATATGCATATTTCCTAAATATCTGCAAATATATTATGGTATTTTTAAGCTTTAGTACAGTCAAAAACTTACATACAGCACCTTTAAGACCTGCTGCACATGACGCGGATCTGACATCCAATGTCCTCACAACTCTTTTCGGTCATTTAAGACAATTTAACTCATTTAAGACTGTGCTTACGAGGATACTCGACAAAGCGGACATTTAGGCATACTTGTGTGTTTTTGTAGCCTGGATGCCAGCCGAACTTAGCCCCACCCACAACATTTGTGTTCGGGAAGTTAGGTCTGGACTTGATCCGTTGTGGAGCAACTATGCCCGAACAGAAGCTGTTCGGACCAATCAAATTGTCAGGGCGGGCTTTAGACGATGATGGACAGGTGATAAACAGCAATGTAAGCATTCACGTCACCAAACAGCGCTTGGGTTGAATTTATTCTAATCCTAAACGGAGAACTTGTTCGTAAATGCATTCACCTTCACTATTTCTCTCAGAAATGATGATCGTGTTGGTAAGTACTCCGTGTATCCTTAAATTCTTTTTTACAACACCGGCAAACATTGTTTACACTCACTTCTTCCAGCGTGCCCAATTATGTGATATTTAGACCCAGGAACCCAGGCAACCCTGCCAAAAAAATACATATTTTGCACGACAGGGTTGCCAAGTTTTCACCACAAAACCCGGCCAATTGACTTGCAACACTGTCAGTGCAGTTGAGTTTTGTTGACATTTGACAACTAACGTTATGCGTCGCTACGTTGCTCTGATTGGTTGTAGGTCTATAAAATTGAGGTCTTTGCTGGTTCGGTTGAAACACACCCCATAATCACAGCCCAACGGAGCAGTATCAGACCAATATTCTGACTAGAATTGAGTATGACAATGTCAGGCTAGTGTTTTTGTCCATTCAAGCGCAAAAGAGATCTCAATGCAGATTCACAGACAGTTTGCAGTACAGAATTAAGTTCTTATGTTGCATCTTATCATGCCTGAATGGTTTAATAGCAGTTAAATGAATGATAGCGTGATCATGTACTGTAGAGCACCCAAAGGATGACAGAAAAAAACGAATGCTGCGTTAATTTGCATTTTTTAACGCGTTAAACAAAAAAAAAGTAATCACTTGCATTAACGTGCTAATTTTGACAACCCCAGTATTTACATTTTGTTTTGCGGCATTGAACATTGTAGCTAGTTGCAAGAATGTTGTATATTAATTTAAATTCCATTTATCAACATTTACTAATTGTGATTATAATATAAAAATAAATGACAATTATGATTTTAGTCATAACTGTAAAGCACAATACTATGGAAGCTTGTTTCCGCCATGGAATAAAACAATTTAAAATAAATAAAAAAAATCACAATTGTGAGTTTACATCACTTTTTTTCTCAGAATTACATGATATAAAGTCGCAATTGCGAGTTACAAAGTCAGAATTGTGTGATATAAAGTCAGAATTGCGAGATAAAAACTCACAAATCCGAGAAAAAAACTCTGAAGTTATAAAGTCCAATTCTGTCCAATTTCAATACTTTTTTCTCAGAATTGCGATTAGATCCTTACCTTAGATCTTACAATTCTGACTTTATATCTCACAATTGCATGTTATAAAGTCAGAATTGCGAACTATAAAGTCAAAATTGCGAGTTATAAACTCACAATTGCAAGAAAAAAGGTTTACATCTCGCAATTACGACTTTATATCACGCAATTCTGAGTAACAAAGTCAGAATTGAGAGAAAGAGAAAACAAAAACAAATCACAATTATCTTTCTTTTTTATTCTGTGGTGGAAACAAGCTTCCATACAACGCTCCAATAAGGGGGACAGTGAAAAAGATTTGCATTAAACTTACATCAACATCTTTCTGACAGCGATGAATATCAGCAAAGTTAAGCAGACACAATGCCTGAAGAGGTCGATCTCCATGCTGCAATGCAATCTTCATTGATTCCTGAGAGACAAGATTTTATGTCAATATTAAGAAAACATGGATGTATGCATGTTCTCCACAGATTCACAAATACTAAACTGTAGCATGTAGGTTTATATATATATATTTTATAACATCAGTTTGCTTTTGCATGGTTGTTTTTACTGCTATCACTGTTATAATTCAAGTATATTTCCTTTACATGTTTTTAACCTATAATAAGAACACCTCCACGTTGCACATATTTCACATACAGTATAGTTTAAGAAAGCATAGAGTTAATCTTGCTGTCACTTCCATTTACGACAGACAATATATCCTCCCTCAGACATTCCCCCATGTGGCTCAAATGTCCCACCACCAGATGTTCTTTGGCTTCACATATTACCTAGAAATTATGTAATCACGTTGGGCCTCATTTATAAAACGCCCATATAATATTTCACAATTTAAATTGATTTTACTGTATTTTCGCAGCCATGGTGAACATAAGAGAAATATTAAAAAAACATAAAAAAAATCTTGATTATTCCAAAATTTAGACCAGTAGTGTACAGCATACACAATCGAAAAGTTGCGTGACAGCTGGAACATAGCCTGCATTAATCCCCACTGTTAGACGTTTGTAAATCACTGCTGCAGACAGCACATTGTGACGCTCACAGTCCAAAGCAATGACTGCCTGTGATATTTCTCTCCTCGTCATTAGCGAAAGGGTTAAGTGTAAGCTCTGCGGTTCATTAACACTCCCCTCAGACGGCACCTCAGCAGGATGGACTCTCGGCTGGCGTATTTTTATCGGTCATAGTAAAGTGGGCTGGCACAACTAGCCCTACAAATAGCAGCACCTGTCAGTTGTGCGTGGCCCGAGCAGCAGAAATTCAGAGGCCAGGGTTACGCCAAGGGGACTGATAAATATGATCAACATGCGGCATCCTGGGGGATTAAGATGCTGCCTTAAATTGGTCCAGGTGACCATTGACACGAGCTGCCATATTTGTACGTTTATGATGCACACTACAACATAAATACACATGCTATATTTTATGAGCGAAGTGTCCAAATGAATCAATTTAATTAAACAATCATGTTGTTTTTACAGAATTAAACTGGCAGCTATGGTTGGTTACAGTAAACATGTAAAGCTATTTACAGAACAGCCTGTACATTTTACAATTTAAAACTGTAATAAAAGGGGCATGTTGCTGCTACTAAAAGCTGTTTTGTACTTTTTACATAAACTGACATTCACCATATGATAAGTTCATCACAAGTACTTTATATTAGGTAAAAACTAATATATAGAAGGTGCAAATCATGCACACAAATACAAAACACCATCATCATGGTAACACACATGAGCTTAAAGCTACACTGTGTAACTTTTTTAGTCTATTCTTAGTTAAAAACACTTAGTTCTTTCAAAAATATATGTGCTCATTAATGTATATTTACTTCTTTCAAGTAATAAAGTATTCCCGTAAGTTTATAATATGCCATTGAAAATACATAAGGTAATGGGATCTAACAGTGGTCGCCATGTTGCCCCTCCATCTTGAAAGTACATTAGCCAAAGAGGGACATACCCGTAAATTCAAGCTTCGCCTTTCGCGTTTTAACCGGTTTTAATACTGATGGCACTATACAAAATTCTCTGCCTCGCGCATGTGCGCGTCAACTTGTTCAGACTTGTCTGGTGCATGTGCAGAGAGTTTTCATCTCAGCAGCGTCCAGTAACAGAGTTATACGGAGTTTTCCTGGCTTGTTTATTCCTCAAAAGTATGTTTTTCCTTGTGTGGTATTTCTGTGCGTTAATAACTCCGTAAGTAATAATAGTTATTGTCATTGTAGATGTGTTTCAGAGTGTGTCATCGCGTAATTCAGTTGATGTCACCTCAGAAGTATTTTTGTGTCAACATACAATAGCAATGCTCACCTATTTGAATAATCATTCAGTTATTTTGTTATCAACAATGTTTATTCGTTTTTAGAAAATATTTGCTTGTAATGTATGTTGATGGAAATATGTATCAGGTCTGATCGGCATATTAACAATTGTTATACAGAGCGCACTGCAGTGCTAAAGTTAAAGCGGCGCACACACTTTTGTAACCGGACACCGCTTGTTAGCAGCGGCAGCTCCGCTCCTTTTAATGCAGCTGCATTTAGCGCCTATATATGGTACAATAAGCTCTGGTTTACGGTTACATTATACAAATGTAACTTATAAGTATAGTTATACAGTTCTTAACTGTGTATGTATATTTACCATCCTTATTTGTTCTCTCACAGAAACCACATTTATGTACATATCCACGCAAACCTGTTTATGCCTTGCAATTGGATGACTGAATAAACATTACTATCATCAAAGTTCACTCTGGATTAGCTGCAGTTCTTTCTAGCCGAATAATTAGGCCAGTTGATTTCCAACCATCCCACTGCGCACAGAATATTCTACAGGCACCGTGTGGAATGTGGACGAGGTTGAACTGGAAGCCATGTTAATCTTGGACTAAATCGGCCACCGTAGGAGTTGAAACGAAATCGGAATTGAGAGGAACAGAAACTTAAATTCCCTGGATGGGCATATACCTTTTCACCACTAGATGGGGGAAAATATCACAGTGTAGCTTTAATATCTCAAAAAATGAGCTTTCAGTAAGATTTTGTTTGAGCGCAGTGCCAAAAGTTTCCACTAGATGAAATTAGTTTCCCATTCATTTCCAATACGGTCAATTATGACTGAAAATGTTTAGACTTCATCAGAATGGTATGAAACTTGGTAAAGTTTTTGGCACTGCTATGTGAACACACGCACAAAAATCATGGACATGATTACTGAAAACAATAGTCACACTTGTACCAACTCCTCAAGGTCAAAAATGGCAGCACTGGGAATGAATGAAAGCAATTTTTTGAGATTTCAAGCTCAAATTTGGAGCACAACTTGTTTAGATTTATGGCTTTGATTTTCTCACAGTTTTAGAGTAAAACGTGTTTTGGAAAGTATGCATTTCATATAAAAATTTTAAATAGTATTTTTGTGCATTTTTCATCACATTAAACAAAAAATTCTATAACTTTTTTAAAGTTAGATTAAGTCTGTGCTCCAAAGCATTCAAGATTTATGGAAATTTATTTTCAAGTCTATGCTCAAAAAGTGAATAAATGCTAGTAAAAACTACTGCATAAATGTAATTTACCATAAAATCCCCTAAAAATACAAAATATTAAATAAAAAACATTATTGGACTAAAATATTGTACATAATAAATGTATTTTTTTTTTTTTTTTTCATTTTTTACCAATACGCAAAGACCACCAGAGGGTTAAACAACATAAGATGTTACATAAAATAAACATAACTGATAACTGAACAAAAAAAAAGAGAAGAAACATAATTATTAAAATAAAAAACTTTCAAAAGTTAAGTGAAACACAGGGAATTCTGGGAATGTCAATTTATGCCATTTTATTGTAAATTATAAGATGATTTGTTAATGGTACGTTTAACAGTATTTTACTGTAAAATTACAAAATATAAAATAATATATTATAGCTTTTACCCATTTATAGTACGGGAACTTACTGTTAACCAATTAACAGGTTTTTACTGACATATTTGTAGTCTTTTACAGTTAAAATTACAAAGATTTTTTACAGTCTATGTGATAAAAAGTCTGCACATACATTATTAATTTAAAAATGGTAGATGTATAATAAAATCATAATAAATGTTTGTACCTCACAGCATTCCATTGCATCTGGTAAGCGCACTAGCTTCCTGTAGGCCACGGACATATGGTACTGGCTCATGGCACGGTACTTTAAACTCCATCCTTTACCATAGTCATTCACCAGTTCAGCTGCTTTGCAAGGAAAGAAGAGTGCTTTCTCATAATCCTGCAACAGCACAAAATATGCAGATATGGACACATTAGAAGATTATTAGAAGCATAAAACAAGCTGCACTTAACTATTAGGAACTTGGATAATTTGTATCAACATTTAAAATAATCTTGATTCAAAACAGCAACCAAATACGAGTAAAGAAAATTTCTGCAAATGACTGACTGATAAACTTAGAGTATTTCAAGTCAATACACGAATACATTTAAATAGATTCAAAGAGTGTGTAAATGAGAATGCTGAAAGCAACCAACCACTCAAAGCTGATAATTTCCCTTGTGGCAGGGAGATAGAACTCTGCCACAGCTAAAAGGAGCCGTCTTATTATTGCTCCTAGTAGCGCTTGCATTCTCTGCATGCCTCTTCATCACATTCATATTACAGCAGGCCTTCCTGGGAATCCAGGGGATTTGCTCTCTTCAAATCTCTGGTGTCAAGGTGAGTACAAATGCCTATATCTAGCCAAACCTTCTTTGTCTGACTTGCAATCGGATACATGTACATAACATGTAGGCAGTTTGTTAGTCATGTAAAAATCACTTACGACTCTGTCAGTGAAATAGAACTTAAATAAATGTTGGCCTAAAACAAATACTTACAGTATGCTTTACTGGTAGACAATGATCATACTTAGGGTTTCTGTCAGTAAATACCATAGACTGTATGGTAAATACAAACACTACTGTTCAAAAGATTTAAGATTTTGAAAGAAATTCATACTTTTATTCAGCAAAAATGCATTTTTACAAAAGATTTCTATTAAATAATAAATACTGTTCTATTCATGAAAGAATCCTGTACAAATGTATTGCGGTTTCCACACAAATATCAAGCAGCACAACTGTTTTCAACATTGAAAGTAACACTTTATTTTACAATGCCCTTGTTACATGTACTTACCATAGTAATAACAGTAAATCATGCATAATTACAAGTAACTAACCCTAAACCAAACTCTAATCCTACCTTAACCCTATAGAAAGTACATTCAACACACGTTAATTAATATTACTCAGTACTTAAATATATAATTACACTGTAACAATGACACCTTATTACACACTAATAAGACACTAATTAAAGTTTAACCTACTTTATTTTAAGGTGACAGTTACATTGTACTTACTCAGAGTAACATTAATGAACTACATGTACTTACTATAGGGTTAGGGAAGGATTAGAGTTTGGTTTAGGGTTAGTTTCTTGTGATTATGCATAATTTACTGTAGTAAGTACATGTAGTAATGTGTAAGTATGTCACCTTAAAATTAAGTGTTACTATTTATTTAAATAGATTTAGTTTAAATTGATAAGCGGGTAGTGAAGGGAAAATAGTCAACAAGTGTCCAGCATCCTTCAATACTGTTTAAAAGCATCCCAGAATGCACCTCATTAAGCTAAAACGTGTGTACAGAATCTAGACAAAGAGTTGACATTTTTAAAGAAACTATTTCCATACACTCATTTGATGACTTTACTATTACATGAAATGTGTAAAATAGTAATAATAAAAATGAGTAGGTGTGTCCCAAGCAAAAAAGAGTGATAAAGTAGTGATACCTTAAGCTGGATGTAGAAGTTGCCCAAACTGCAGCAGACCCTGCACTCCAGCATCTTGTCATCGTTGTTGTGAGCGTATCGCAGAGCCTTCTCGTAGCTCACTAACGCTTTTTGGAAAACGCTAAGGCCCAGGTAGGCATTGCCCATGCTCAGACACACTTGCCCATTGAGCTGTAGGCTAACAGTGGTGCCCTGCATGTTTAAGCAGGTCTCACAATACGAGACGGTCTTCTGGAATTCACAAAGCTTCTCGTTGCTGCGTGCCAGGTTCAGGTAGCCCTCCGTCAGGTAGTCCGGGTCCTCCATCTCTCTGGCTGTGTTTATCTGAGCTAGGGAGTACTGATCGATGGTTGCATGTACATGGGGACAGGAAACAATAGAAGATAGTTCATTTATACATTTATTTTACAGGAGTCTAAAAATGACATAATTAGCATACAAATAAAAGCCTGTTCAAGTGTTCCCCAATTCTGTTGCAACCGGATATAGTGCTGGACAATGTACTACTGTTAAAATGGTCTTCATACCACAACAGATATCAAGCATACTTTATTATTATTATGCGAGAGCTACAGTTGTTTAAACACATCATAGTGCAAATGAAGTCTTTGCTGAACTCGGGGAAAGCAGGTCCCTCTGCAAGGAGGTTTATGTCAACAAGATGCTCGGTGCTGAGGATCATATTGCATGTGGCTCTCCTTACCTTCCATGCAACTATGGAAGTTATATATTATATGCATGTTCCGCATTATTCGCATTGTGATGTATATATATATATCAGTCAGAAATCTGCGTCAATGAGCAAATTAGTACAAATCATATCTCGGTGTGTGTATTTATCATTTATCAGATATCAACGTTTAAAGCGATAGTTATTTTACTCACCCTCATGTTGTTCCAAACCTGAATCATTTTATTTCTTCTGTGGAAAACAAAAAGTTATTTTTTGTCCATACAAATGAAAGTTAATGGGGTCCAATGTTGTTTACAACCCCATTTGATTTTCATTATATGGGGAAAATAAACTTATTTTGTGTTCCACAAAAGAAATAAAGTAATTCAGGTCCATTTAAATGAACAATCCCTTAATTTAAATGATCCATTAAACAGTTTACTCTGACTTTTTTGACAAACAATACCAAGGTACAAGAGCAGGATGATGGTTGTATAAGTGGCTCTTACCTGTAGCATCTCTTTGTATTTCCCCATTTCCGAATGTGCTGTGATCAAACACCCTAAAACTCGAAACTTCCCCCCAGGATCAGATGTCTTCCTAAGCACTTTCATCCAGACATATAAAGCCTTTTCTGTGTCATTCGACTGGTAGAGCTTCAGTCCCTTCTCAATCTGCTGTTTGGTTTGGTCCTGACCCATTTCTGCTACAAAGTCCCTCATAAAAATAACCATCCGTTTGGCTCTTTGGCCGTCTGGGGAAGTGCAAGTGTGCAATTTCTTTTGTCTTTCACCCGTCAATTCCACCCGTCAAATCCACCCCAGAGATCTGCACCCACTTGCTTCGCTGATCCACAACTCTCAGCATTGGGTGCAAAGAGATGTTGAAGAAACTGGATCCACTGCTTGCAAGGTCTTCAGAGTACAGATCCTCATTGCTCATCACTTTGAAAACACTTCATACGAATCACAAAATCATGATCTCTTTTGACGTTAAAGAGCCAACCTCAGTCCCTTTGGAAAGCTGGGAAAGAAAGTTGAAGGAAAAAATGCGAAGCTAAAGAAATAAGTCTCAATCCAAGGTGCTGGCAATGATCTCCCAGAATATCTAGTCCCTCCACACCCGAGGAGGAGGAATTCTCTGTACCCTCACCCCCTACAAGCCACCCCTTCATCTTTCTCCTCCCTCCCACTGCAGTGCTGGCGCTACAGCAGATGGCCTTGTCACTCTGGACCATGTGTCCCTGGTGGAATCCAGCTTCAGCCTCTGAAAAGATCCAAGGTCACAAAAGACGCTTACCCGCTGATCTTCATACCAAGAGTAGTGCTGTTCACCTCCACATCCACAGACCGTTAAGAGGCTCAAGCACCACAACTAATGACCCTTAAGAAAAAAAAAACAACTTACGGAAATATTTAGTCCCGGGCCACAGCCGAGGTTTGGACATCATGTCCACAAGTCTAAAAACAGCCAGATATTTCACAACGGTGAAGCAGAGCGAGTCAAATGCTACTCATAGAGAGTGGCAGTTCCTGTGGGTGGGCCTTGTTAAGCCGCTTGGTGTGCCACCTCCCAGCCCCCCAGCCTTGGTGTCAGCAACTGATGCTTAGAATAGTTCACAAAGTCTGACATGGTATTTGTCTTGAGTTACAGTACCGCTGCTTCTTAAAACACATCAATGGGATCGAATTGTCGGGTTCTCAACTGAACCTGGCTTTCTTCGGCCCTTCCTGGCCCTTTACACCCAGCTTCGCGGATACAAATAGGGAGTATTTACTACCTTGCCATTCACAAGATGACTTATCTTTCCAAAGATAAACGTCTGGGGGTTGCAAGTCACGTCTTTGTTATAACACAATTCCTGAAATGCTAACTCGCTGCCTCAGCATGCTTTGTTTTGTCAATATCACGTCGTACCAAACCGGTATGACTTTCTTTCTTCTGTGAAACACAAAAGAAGATATTTTCAAGAACGTTTCAAAACCACATTGGACCCAACTGACTTTCACCTTATGGCCAAAATACACTAAAGGTGCGTCCCAATTTGCGTAGCGGAGGGGGAGGGGCATCAGGCGCCGATGTTGAATGACAAAATAACAGTTGTGTCCCAAACGACGCACTATACACTTAATATTTTATATGGTTATTTAGTCATTCAACATTGGAGTCTGAAACCCCTCCGCTACGTAATTAAAGCTTTGACAGCTGAGTGCATGAAGTGTCCAACATTCCACACTTCGGGTGCTTCTCAATACTCAAATTGATGCTTCCTCATTTCCTCGATCCTACCAGCCCATGACCTTTAGAAACCAATCAAACTCAGCCATCTTGAAGTACATCTCAATTCTCTAGTTGCACCGCGAGGAGTACACCAATCCTTCCCTTCCCGCATCCTAAGGGGGTGGAGCTAAGACACAAGGAAAGGAAGTGAGGGAAGGAAACGAGGATGCACAAATAAGATCTGAGAAGCACCCTTCGTTTTTCCGGTTAATTAAGTGCATCATCCGGGTATTATAGTGTACTTTTTATTTTTGGAATTTTCAGTGTGAACACACTACTTGCACTATTTATACTACCAAACATATTCTGTGACACCGTCACCTACATGAACACTTTACAGTTGGTTTTATGACTGTAAGTCATTCTCTTCAAATGTTATTGAAGTTAGAAACATGTATACCAATATTGTATGTAACTTTAGAGACAGTCTCTAACGGACTTCCAATGTCAAGTCAATTTTATGCCAGTATATATCACTGGGAAACTCTTACCGTGAAACTTTGCGTGTTACGTTCATATTCCATCTGCTTGCCCGTAGCCTATATAGTATAGCCTACGTCCCCAATAAGGTGCAAGTTTGGTCTTTTATATCACTGTATTAGTACATTAAAGGGTTAGTTCACCCAAAAATGAAAATTCTGTCATTGATTACTTACCCTCATGTCGTTCGACACCCGTAAGACCTCCGTTCATCTTCGGAACACAAATGAAGATATTTTAGTTGAAATCCGATGGCTCAGAAAGGCCTCCATTGGCACAATGCACTGTACACTCTCAAGACCCTTAAAAGGTACTAAAGACGTCGTTACAAAGTCCATCTCACTACAGTGGTTCTACAATAACTTTATAAAGCGACGGGAATAGTTTTTGTGCGCCAAAAAACCTAAATAACGACTTGTATAGTGAGGACCGATTTCAAAACACAGCATCATGAAGCTTCGAAGCGTTATGAATCAGTGAGTAGATTCAGCGGTTTGGATCGCCAAAGTCAGCAGGTTTGGCGGTTTGACACGCGATTCAAATCATGATTCGACTCGCTGATTCATAATGCTTCGAAGCTTCATGATGCCGTGTTTTGAAATCGGTCATCACTATACAAGTCGTTATTTCGTTTTTTTTTTGCGGATTTCGACTAAAATATCTTCATTTGTGTTCCGAAGATGAACGGAGGTCTTATGGGTGTCGAATTACATGAGGGTAAGTAATTAATGACATAATTTTCATTTTTGGGTGAGCTAACCCTTGAAGCTACGTTGAACATAGTTTAAGAGGTCGACTAACAGCAGATGGAGATTATGTATTGGCACTCTACTGTTTTTATGTAATGTTAGACAATGTTACCTTGCAATGTTAATTTTTCTGTGTGGAATTTGAACCACTGAATTTGTGGAAGCAAAATTGTAAAGCGAAAAAAAAATAAAAAATAGACCAAAATGTCCAATATGTTGGATTTTTAATCAGACCTAGTATTTTGGAAGTGAAATCTGAAAGGTGAATATGGATTATTGAATTTTTAATAATGAAAATGTGTGTGAAATATAGCTTAAATATACAACTATTATGCAAGCATGTTTAATGCATTGCATATTTTTTTCAATTACTTCAATTCAACAAGTTTTTTTTCAAATACATTTGGCATTATTTTACTTCCATAGTGACGGTGATATCATATGATAACTGTTAGGCAAAGGGGGGAAACATGAAACACATAACTTATTTTTACCTTTTAATTCAAGAGAAAGGTTGACAACACAGTCAAACAACACAGAATTACTTCAAAAAGTCAAATCAGTCATTTTTAGTAACAATATTCTGAACCAGCTCCAAAAACTCAACAAGAATATGCTAACCTATGTCTCTGGAAGATGTAAAATGGACTGCATCTTCATATACTGCATGAAGGGAATGAAGTCAAATGTAAACAGTTGTAGCATACAATCTGCAAACGGTGGAACCAGACACTATTTAAAGTTCCTGAACAGTCATAAACCACTGAGAAAAGGTGATCTGTGGTGATTATAGAGAAATTATCATCAGTAAGAGAGAGAGAGAGAGAGAGAGATAAGTGACAAACTTTAATTATGAACATCGTTTAAATGCCCCTGACAGTGGTACTAAAATACTTCTTGAGGTTTTGCAATGTTAATCTAGAACATTTCCTTACATTCAGCATATCTTGGCAGACATTTGAAAGACACCATCTATCGCACACTAGCACTCATTCAAGGGTAGTTATGACATCCAATTCACAGCTGTATACATTGCATGTATTCTGCGAATTCAGTAAATGCTGTGTACAAATTAGTTCTTGTGGCGTTAGATTGAAGAAACGTGTCGTGGAATGTTAATGGTTTAAAAGGAAATTTAAATTAATTCCTTTTGAAATCCAAATGAAATGAACCGAGCATATTGGAAGGATGGACTGCAAATGACACCGCAGGTTCTGACAAACATCGCACATTACATTTGGCCTTCATTAACACTTTACGGTGTCCTACAGTATAACACTTCACATGACATTATAAAGCTTGTACCACTGTATCACAGTAACAACTTTTACATGACTGCTGTCTATTAAATCACCATAGTACATTTTATCATGGTCCTATACATCTCAGGCCAAAACAAACTGCCAGTTTGTAAGGAGGATTTTAATTCCCTTGATTACTGAGACCACCGACGTGGCAGGGTTCAATTTCAACGTGTTTGCGTCACCTTTCTTGCATTTATCCCTAAAAACGTAAATGCAGCCATTGCAGCTGGCCACTTTCCATAGAGACGGCACGCAGCTCCACACTTCAGGGAAGCGCAGCCGGGTGAAGCTGTCCAGCAGTGGGTTATAGCACACCAGAGAGTCGCCCTCTGCCACCACAAATATAAGGTCCTTATGGGCGGTGGCATGCATGCATCCGGCGAAAGGCAGCATGTAGGGCTTGGTTTGACACCTCTGTGTGGACGTTTCGAAGCACTGGATAAGGCGAGACGGTTTGGTAAAGAAGTCCATGTCATTTTCCTCCCCACCCAAAAGGTAAATGGTGCCTCCCAAATTGACTCCGGCTGCACCCGACACAGCTGTGTCTAGTTGAGTGGTCTCTTTCCATATGTTGTCCTGTACTGTATAGCAAATCACAGCGTTGGAGAGAGTGTCCTGGAGGGTCTTGCCTCCCAACGAGTATATGGCATCCTCTGTAGACACAGACACTAAAGTGTGGTGGAGACGGTCCCGGGGCAGAGGGGCACAGCGCTCCCAGTCCATAGTGTGCATGTTGCACTTCCACATGCGACGTGGTATGGAGCCCCCTACAACATATAGATCGCCCCCATGCTTGCAGGCGGCCGTGATCTGGTGACACAGGCTGTTCTGGCCGCTCACACTGATGGCGTCGTCCTCATCACAATGAAGAGACACCGCCAATGAGTGTGTGCGTGTGTCTTCTTTCCCAATTAGATATATGTGCACTTTTTCACCGATCTCCTAAATCGCAACAAAGCCAACAATGAGCATGCGAACAATACAATACTAATAAACAACAGTTGGTTGTGAATTCAGCTTGTCAACATTTTAAACTGGTCAGAACGTTCTAGCTGGTTAACATAGATGAGGTGTTCTGGACATTGCAAGAATGACTTCTGATAAGTAGGAAACTGTATTAAAACATTTTCCAGCAAAATTGATTAGAAAATGTTCTTTATAATTATAATAACTGCATAATTTTTTCAGATATAATTGCAAATGCTCTTTGCAAAGAAAAACTATAAATTGAATAATATACATGTTATAAAATAAAAATTCACGGGGTTATCAGTCAGTAGTGATAATCACTCATCTTCTACACTTATTACATGTGGCATTCCACAAGGCTCCATTTTGGGTCCTCTTTTTTTCCTCTGTATTATGCTTCCTCTATGTCCATCTTTCAGAAGTACAGTGTAGCTTATCATTGTTATGCTGACAATACACAACTTTACCTTCTGTCAGGTCAAATAATTGTTGATATCATCTCTTGTCTTGAGGAAGTTCATTGATGGATGTCTGAAAATGTTCTTAAGCTTAATGAGGATAAATCTATCCTCTTATAAATGAAGAGTCATCTTTAATTCTGACTGATTATTTGATAAGCAGATAAATGCTTTTATTAAAGGAAGTTTTTTCTTCCTTTAATCTTAGATCCATTGCCACATAAAAAAGTTCCTCTCTCAGAAGGACTTGTAAATAGTAACTCATGCAATTATCACATCCATTTTTGGATTACTGCAATGCTTTATAAATTATATGTGGGTTTGTTTCAGTCTACTTTTTCACACCTGCATTAAGCCCTACATTGGCTACTATAGAGTTAAATGTAAGGTTTTGCTGTACAGTTTAACCCCACAGTACATTGCTGTTCTCCTTTTGTACTTAGCTCTCTTCGTTCTTCAAATCAGTTACTCTCTGTTCCTCGTTCCTGTTTGAAAACCAAGGGTGATCAGGCATTTGTATCTGCGGCCCCCAGGTTGTGGAATGCACTTCCAACACATTTTTTCTCCATTGCTTATGATGTTGTTTGAGATGTATAGGGGTTTTATTAGCATGTTTTATAAGTTTGTTTATTTAAACACTTTGCAAATGCCAAATATATATTTTTTTCTGAATACATTTTCATCTGAAGAAGAATATAGAATATCAATGCAGCACTGTGAGATAAAATATTGCATAAAATACTGTTAAATGTCTATTTTTGTCCAACTCCTAATCATCACTAACCTTTAGATTGTCTAGAAGCATATCAGAATACTCCTCTCGCTCGACTTTGTTGTGATTTATCCACGACTCAATAGCTCCAGTTGGGTTTTGTGAGCTTGGCACGCCATCTGCAAATTACAGACACACGTTAACATTATCTCTGACTCTTTCCAATCATAATCTCTCATTTAAAGTGAAACCAATTTGCGCCATTCATTCACCTTTTATGATGTCTATGAGAAGGCACAAAGGCATGTTCAGGAACTCCTCTGTCTGGTGCAGCTGAACCAGGTGAATCTTTGCACAGTGCTTGGCAGCCGTATACAACTCCTGGTCACTGTGTCTGTCCGCCAACCACATAATCTGAAAGAAAGAGTGGTTAACAGATTCCTACTGATTCAGCTGACCTTTATCAAAGCCTGTTTGTGTATGCTGTAAATCATAATTAATAAAAACTGAAGGTTTCACCTGCAGGCAATTCTTAACATCCACAGTTCGTGATAGGAAGCGAGAGCACTCTTCAAAGAGGGCAGTGAGCTGATACATATCAGCCATTTCATAGGTGTCCTGCAGGTCTTCGACCTTTAGTTTTATTGTTCCGTGGTAGATGTAGTCCACCAGCGACTGGAAGACAGATGCACTGACGTCCTTCAGCTCAATATTACGATCGTAAGCTTCTCTAAGGTTAGAGGTGAACATGGACCTGAAGAAGCTGCTTTGTGCCGAGAGCACCAGGCGGTGAAGCTGGAACTCTTTGCTGTCCACAGTGACGGTGACGTCTGCAAACAGACCATCCTCCAGACACAAGTCCATGATGCTCTTCACAACACGGCTGGAATGGGAGCGATCAGTAAAGGTGTAGCCCTGGAAGTAGTTTTCATCCCCTGATGGACCTCCAACGCTGTAACCCCCATCCTCGCCAGACTCCATGGCACCTTAAATCTAAAGCAGCTTCACCTGAATACTAGATGAATGACTTACTGGGTCAGCTGCCTCTCAGATGTTTGCATTCGTATAGCTTTAATTGTTAACTGGCAGGCTGGGATTTGCCTTGGGATTTAATGCTCACTGGGCTCTAAAATAACTGACAGACTGATGTAAAGCCATAAATAGCATTCTTTATGAAGGAAACTGCTGATTGCAATCTACACATTTCATGCAGATTAAGAAGACGTTCATAGGTGATTTTTGCATTTATACGGTAACCTACCACCAATTTAAAACATGAAACTAGCCGACTTGGTGTTCAAATAAGAGTTAATTTTGACTACCCAAATTATGTCCATCTATGGTGAACTGGCCAGCTATGTGGCTAATGCTAACATAAGCCATCTATATTAGAGTCTATATAACTTCTTCTACCATCCAAATGAGTCCAAAATCAAACGCAGTTGAAAAAAAATTCT
Source organism: Gobio gobio (assembly GCF_949357685.1). Classification (NCBI taxonomy): domain Eukaryota; kingdom Metazoa; phylum Chordata; class Actinopteri; order Cypriniformes; family Gobionidae; genus Gobio; species Gobio gobio. The sequence goes on along the minus strand of NC_137115.1, from coordinate 44,262,617 downwards.
GTCAGATGAAACTGTGCAGACAGCACATGCGCATTCAGATAATATTATTTATAAATGTTAGCATGTGTTAAATCTTTGCCATACCAGAAGAGTGCCTGTAAAAGTCAGCTCTAGGAAGTAAACAGCACATTTCTTCGTATTGACGTCACCGCGCGTTTACGTGACTCTCTGCCGCCCCCGTGTGTTGGAGGACTGTCACTGCACTGCATATCGGGAAGGAAAAAAACAAACAAACTATGTATTTGTTTTAAATGTGTGCTTAAGTAACCTAGCTTTTCATTAAGATTAATTATATAACATCATATATATGGTATTTATAAATAAAAAGCTAATAGATAAGTCACTATCTTGTAGTCACATTTTTTTCTCTTCCAGTTTGGCTCAAATTGTCTTTTTCCGCAGGTGAAAAAATGCGACGCAGCAAAGACTAACTCGGGAATCCTGTATTTTTTTGTGTGTGTGAGGTGCAAAACGGATGACGACTGAAAGCTCCGTGAAAAAAGTGCAATTATATTTTTGTGGCAATGTTTTTGACTCAGGTCAAAGTTTTATGTGTTGTCCTGTGTCTCATTGGCTTCAGGGAGCCTTGGAATATCTCAGGTAACTTTTGAACTTGACGAGACGACATGTGCTGTAAATCTTGTTGCTATTTTATTTTATTTTATTTTAATCATATATGCATTCGGTTTTCCTTATGAGCATAGTAGGCTACTTGATTGCATTTGCTGTTCAGAGATGTTGGGATGTGGCACTGGCACTTCTGTGGCATGTTGGACATGATTTGTGCCAATCATGACGTCAGAATATTTACTTCTTTAAATTCCGCGAGCACTGTTTAAGGCTTAAATCTTTCGTTTAATATTAATTGAGTTCACTTGCTTAAATAGCACTGATCAATAACCATTCTTGAACAGCTCATATTTGTTTGTCGTACAGTTCAGGCTTAAAGGGATAGTTCACAGTTGTTCCAAACCTGTATGCATTTATTTCTTCTGCTGAACACAAGAGAAGATATGTTGAAGAATCTTTTAACAGTTTTGGGGCCCTATGACTTCCATAGACTTCCCCTTGTATGATGGAAGAATAGTGACCCACAACGGTTTGGTTACCCATATTATTCAAAATATCTTCTTTTGTGTTCAACAGAAGTCAGAAAGCAATTCATACAGGTTTGAGGGTGAGTGAATGATAACAGAATTCTCATTTTTGGGTGAACTGTCCCTTTAATACTTTCACAAACTCGTGACTGTGCTGTCATGCAGATGTTTCTGCGGTTCTGCACGGAGGACTGGCACCTCAGGGTTTTATCAGATCTGAAAGTGATGCTAACCTGATGTTTGAGGTAAGAACATATAGCCATACATTCCACAAAGCATTCAAAGTGACAATTCATTTATACAATTAATTTATATTACATTAGTCGAATTCAGTAGTTAAAACATTGATTTATGTCACTTGGAATGATACAACTCCTTTTAAATGCACTCGGGCGTGATTATGACCATTAATATAAAGTTTAATAGCAATTATTAGGTCACAGAAGCAGAATTATATTCTAGTTAATCTAAAAAATATTTAAAAAATTTCTAATTGGTCTACAAATATTATGCATGCAGTTTTATTACACTGTATTGAAAGAGTACATGGAATTCAAAAATGATATATATATATATATATATATATATATATATATATATATATATATATATATATATATATATATATATAAAAAAAAATATATATATATATATATATATATATATATACACCAATCAGGCATAACATTATGGCCACCCCCCTAATATTGTGTATTGTGTTGGTCCCCCTTTTGCCCTTTTGCTGCCAAAACAGTCCTGACCTGTCTAGGCATGGACTCCACTAGATCCCTGAAGGTGTGCTATACTATCTGGCACCAAGATGTTAGCAGCAGATCCTTTAAGTCCTGTAAGTTGCGAGGTGGGGCCTCCATGGATCGGACTTGTTTATTCAGCACGTTCCACAGATGCTTGATTGGATTGAGATCTGGGGAATTTGGAGGCCAAGTCAACACCTCAAACTCGTTGTTGTGCTCCTCAAACCATTCCTGAACCATTTTTGCTCTGTGGCAGGACGTATTATCCTGCTGAAAGAGCCCACAGTCACCAGGGAATACTGTTTCCATGAAAGGGTGTACATGGTCTGCAACAATGCTTAGGTAGTGGAACGTGTCAAAGTAACATCCACATGGATGGCAAGACCCAAGGTTTCCCAGCAGAACATCACCTAAAGCATCACACTGCCTCCGCCAGCTTGCCTTCTTCCCATAGTGCATCCTGTTGCCATGTGTTGCCCAGATAAGCGATGCATACACACTCAGCCATCCACGTGATGTAAAAGAAAACGTGATTCATCAGACCAGACCACCTTCTTCCATTGCTCCATGGTCCAGTTCTGATGCTCACGTGCCACTGTTGGCGCTTTCGGCGGTGGACAGGGGTCAGCATGGGCACCCTGACTGGTCTGCGGATATGCAGCCCCATACACAACAAACTGTGATGCACTGTGTATTCTGACACCTTTCTATCAGAGCCAGCATTAACTTCTTGAGCAATTTGAGCTACAGTAGCTAGTCGGACCACACAGGCCAGCCTTCGCTCCCCATGTGCATCAATGAGCCTTGGCCGCCCATGACCCTGTGGCCGGTTCACCACTGTTCCTTCCTTGGAGCACTTTTGATAGATACTGACCACTGCAGACTGGGAACACCCCACAAGAGCTGCAGTTTTGGAGATGCTCTGACCCAGTCGTCTAGACATCACAATTTGGCCCTTGTCAAACTCGCTCAAATCCTTACGCTTGCCCATTTTTCCTGCTTCTAACACATCAGCTTTGAGGACTAAATGTTCACTTGCTGACTAATATATCCCACCCACAGGTGCTGTGATGAAGAGATAATTAGAGTTATTCACTTCATAATGTTATGCCTGATCGGTGGTGTATATAGTTCTCACACTATAGCAAACTGCAAAATAAATACTTTGGTTATAAGCGAAATTCTTGACTGAACTGTATAGACAAATACTGAAGAAACTAATTTATGGAGCCCCTGGCCTAAGGGGACATGGTAATGGAAAAAGTGAGATTATATTTAATATTTCAATGCTTTTGAATTCCCCAGAGAAACTTTGCATTTGTGTGCAAAAATGTTGGTTTTCTCCAAGAAACATTGTATTTGCTTGCAAAAGTATTTGCTTGTTTCGAGACTTTTTACAAGTCTCGAAACAGTCTCTGAACAAACAGAAGCATTGGAAGCTTGTTTCCACCATGGAATAAATCATGTTTATTTCACAATTCTGACTTTTTTCATCAGAATTGCGTGATGTAACGTCGCAATTGCGAGTTATAATGTCAGAATTGCGAGCAATTAACTTGCAATTTCGTGACAAAAAATAAGTCTAAATTGCGTCTTTATATCACGCAATTGCCAGGTGTAAACTCGTAATTGTTAGAAAAAACTGCAGAATTGTAAGATAAAAATTATCTTTTTTTTATTCGGTGGCGGAAACAAGCTTCCATAGCACGAGATATTTTCCTTGCATCACAATTTTTTCCCCGACACCATGTCCCTGTAGTAGGGGCTCCTATGTACAGATGAGCTCACTACATTTTTTTCATTCCTTTGTTTTTTAATCCTAGTTCTTATGGAGAGGACTGGAGATTGATGTCGACAATAATGTTGTCATGCGGGATCAAGAAATAGCATCTATGCGACAAGGGCGAGCTTTCTTATCTCTTATAAACGACAGTATTCCAAAGACTTTGTCTGCAATGGAGAAGTTACTGGCTGTGCTGGAAGAGCAAGACAAATCTTTCACTCAGGCACGTTTTGAGACCCTCATCCTTGGGACCATCTATTCAGCCTACCAGGCCAGAAACCAGAAGCTGGAGTCAGAACAGAAGGCATGGACTGATATTCTTGGTCGTCTTGCAAACGTTACTTTCGTTCAGCTACGGAAGTCTTAACAATAAACATACCAGATATTAATGTAACATCCTGATCATTTGTACCTGGATTATATGACTCAGTACAGTTTGTAATCTAGTCGAACATCTTTGTTGTCAGTTTGAATTGCTTTGATTTTCTTCACCTCCAACCATGGCTTATTTTTTCTGGTTCTTCAAATACAATCCATATTTTATTACACTCACAAAGACACACAACCAGGTTTTAATGTAAAAAAGTACAAACGTTTATTTTGAACAGAATATATATATTTTGGGACCTACAAAAGGTAACAAGTCCTTTTTTTCAGGATTTATTTTTTGAAATGAGTAGAACAAATGGAACCTGAGCCACCAAGTATCTAGTCTTAAAGCTCAGTATATTCTCGCTCACTTTTTCTTCGCTTTTGATGTCTTGCATTCTGTCTTGCTCTTGGTCTTTGACTTGGTCTCTGTTGAAGACAATGATGACAGCTTTTTCTTGAGCTTGGCATCATCAGCAGCTGCTCTTCTGTCTCTATTCGTGCGCTGCTGGGTGCTGCGCTGAGATCTGGAGGTTCCAGCTCTGCCTCCACTCACCTCCATTCTTTCCGCTGCCTGTTTCTGGTTAACACTGTTCAGTGTGTCCTCTCGGTTCCAGATTAAAATGTTAAAGCCTGTAATTAAGGTTAAATTAAATAAATCATGCAGCACTCCTGACTACTATGATTATAAGAAAATACATTATATTGTACCCATTCCAGAAGCCAGCACATCCCCAGTTGGACTGAACTTGTTGAGCTGAAATAAAATAAACATGAGATATAAAGATATCTGCACCTGCGGTGTCATCAGTAAACAAGGGTATATATAAACCTATGATTAAATACAAATCACAGCTTTTTTCTTCTTGCTGTGTAAATTTGTTTAAATTCTTAATATTTTTCAATCATGTAATATTCTGCAGAAGAGAGAAATTAATCTCGCTGCTTCTCTCGCGAGAAGTGAATCTCAGTTTTACTGATCTACAGCGTGTGATTGGCTGTTCACTACTGATGTCACAGCTAAACTCCTAAACTCAGGATCAATGCCTGAGTTGACAGAGAAAGTTGATGATCAGCATCATGGGACCAACAAAGCCTGAATAGATTGGTTTGGTTTTGTCAACTCTAAACTAATCTTGTAACCCTGGGTTTGTTAAACTACCATCATGATACAGGCCCCAGTTCTGTTGCTTAATATTTTTGTGGAGATGGTGATCTTTTTTACTTCAGGATTATTTTATTAATAGAAAGTTCAAAAGAACAGCATTTATTTAAAAAAAGAAATCTTTTGTAATAATATAAAATGTCTTTACAGTCACTTTTGATCAGTTTAATGTGTCCTCACTGAATAAAAGGATTTAAATGTACCCCCCCCCCCCCCCCCCCAAAAAAAACTATCTTACTGAGACCCCAAATAGTTGAACCATACTGTGTTTGTGTGTGTGTGTATATATATAACTCTAACTGGCTTTAGAGGTTCTGCATGATCCCAGTTGAGGAATAGGGTCTTATCTATCGAAACCATCTTCAAGAAAAACATAAACATTTATATACTTTTTAACCTAAATTGCTCCATCTTGTGTTGCTCTGCGCAATCACGTTGGAAAGGTCACGCTGGACGTAGGCGGAAGTACCGTCCCAAGCGAACACTAATACAAACGCCCTTTACAAAAAAACCTCCATCTTCAACTTCAAAATCGTTCAACATCTTTTTTTGCTAAAGGACATTTGTTTTAGTCTTCGCACAAGCCTTTTTAAACATGGGGGCGGTTCTTCTGTTCTTCTTTCCGACATCATTGCGCAATCCGTGGTGTGTCGCAGAGCAACACAAGATGAGCAATTTAGGTTAAAAAGTATACAAATAGTAATTTTTTTAAATAAAATGGCCGATGGTTTTGCTAGATAAGCCCTATTCCTCAGCTGGGATCATGCAGAGCCTCTAAAGCCATTCGAAGCTCTTTAAAACTGCATTGATTTGGACCTTCACATTTTTGGTTGCCATTGAAGACCATTGTGTGGAGAAAAATCCTGAAATGTTTTCTTCAAAAAACTTAATTTCTTTTCCACTGAAGAAAGAAAGCCATGAACATCTTGGATGGCATGGGGGTGAGTAAATTATCAAGAAATTTTCATTTTCACATTTTCAAGGGATAGTTCAACCAAAAATGTAAATTCTGTCATTAATTACTCACCCTCATGTCGTTCCAAACCCATAAGACTTTAGTTCATCTTCTGAACACATATAAAGATCTTTTTGATGAAATCTGAGAGCTTTCTGTCCCTCCATTGACAGCTAAACAACTAACACTTTGAAGCTTCAATAAGTTTATAAGGAGATCTAAAAGCTAATCCATATGAATTGAGCGGTTTAGTCCAAATTTTCTAAAGAGACTCGATCGCTTTATATGATGAACAGATTGAATTTAGGCTTTTATTTTACAAACCTCATCGGTTCTTGCAGAAGCTTGTGCTACGTAACACACAAGAATGAACCTCATTGGTTCTCGCACGTCAAGCGTACATGATGTGTGAGTTGATGAATGTTTATAAATGAATAAAAGCCTAAATTAAATCTGTTCATCATATAAAGTGATCAAATCTCTTCAGAAAATGTTGGACTAAACCGCTCAATTCATATGGATTAGTTTACGATCTCTTTATGAACTTTTTGAAGCGTCAAAATGGTAGTTGAGTAGCTGCCAATGGAGGGACAGAAAGCTCTTATATATTATCAAAAAGATGAGGGTGAGCATTTGGGTGACCAATCCCTTTAACATTGTAATGTTAAATATTGTAAAATATTTAAAAGGGGGGAAAAAACATACTTACAGATATGATACCAGCGGCATTGGGGTCTTTCAGCTGATGCACAAGATCACCACTGTTTGCATCATAAATGTCAATAGTTCTCTTGTCATTGACTAATACTTGATCATCTGGGTAACGGCCAGCCACGATGAGGTCATACATGGGATGCCAGTTTGCCTGAGAGAAAGAAAATTACCAAAATGAAACTCTTTTAACGTAACAACTAACTATTTGGAAAGGCTAGCAGGCAAAACATGCAGTTTAGACAAAGGGAACTCTGACCTTGATGGGCGTTAAGTGCTGGAACTGCCGATGAGGGTGAAGAATTATTTGATCAGGTTTAGACCAGTCATATGAACAATATACCCTGATCTGGTTCCTCTGGTCTGTGGTAAGGAGCTTGGTGCTGTCCGTTGGATTAAAGTATGCTGAAAGAAAAGAACATTCATTTCCATTTATTTGCATTTAAACCTATTGTACAGTTGAGAGGCTTTTTTTAAATGTATTACGTGTTCCCCTCCTCGCTTACCAGAATTGACAGGTTTTTCATGAGGCATTTCAGCAATATAACTGCTTTTGTCTTTAATATTTCGGAGGTCCCACAGCTTGACCGTAGCATCAACAGAGGATGTTGCCATCAGCCAGTCACAACGAGGGTTAAATTCTACGTGGGTCACTTTGGCTTTGTGCAGCTTCTCTTTGAAAATCTTTCAAAAATACGAACATCAGACGGTTTTATTTTTGATTTTGGCAATGAGAATTGATTTCGATGTTTCCCTCACTTACCTCATGTCCATCCAGGCCAAGCAAGAGAAGTCTTCCAGTATTGTCCCCAGTAGCAAGCATCTGACGGCTAACAGACACGTCCACACAGCAGTACCAGTAACTGGGAGAGTGACATTTGTGGCATTAAGACCATATACACATATACATAATGTAATATCCAATGTATACCTAATAATATATATGAGTGAAATGGATGGTCTTTAAAAAGTGAAAGAACAAGAGACTTTATGTGAGACAACTGTGTCAAGCAATCGCAGACAAAATACAACAACTGATCTATACAGCGTGTTTAAGGGCAGTTCTTCCAGTAATTTGAAATGCTAAACATAAATATGAAATAGATATAAACCACCGAAACATATTTTCGATTTCCCAACACTGCTGAACAATTCACACAAGCACTGTCCTCACCAAAGATCATGGTGGTCATGGCCACAGTCTGGGGTTCGAGACAATATCTGACTTTGGAGGCCCTCAAAACTCTGCACGCTGATTGTGCCATCACCAGAAGCGACAAAGATTTTGGACACATCTGTGGGGCAGAACTTCATCTCCCCTATAAAGTCACCAGCTCCCTTCTGCGTGGATACAACAGACAAACACAAGCTTGTTTGATCTAGATACAACTGCCAAACCAAGTATGGCTATGAAGAGGAGGACTCAATGGTCAGGGAGGACTATGGGTTTAACATGTTTATAAATTCATATCGCAACTAAACCAGCACAACAAAATGAGGAAGGTGAAGACAAATAATGTTCTTTGTGTTCGCCAATAATATGCTAACATTCAAATGATGAATGACAATATTATTGATTATACTTAATGGCCTAATCTATTTGCTTGGCAACAATACATTAAATATAACACAAAAGCAACTTAATAAATTAATTATCTAAACATGGAGACTCTGAACACTCTGTCATTTATAGCATAACTCACGGCCAAAAAAATATAAAATTATTTCATCCTCTGATCTATCACAGGGTTTATCCAACTTCATACCAATCAGAAGACCAAAATATACACAAATACATGCAATGCCCACTTTCTCTTCTTTCAGACGAATGCAATCAGAAATATTAAATAATGCCCTGGCTCTTCCAAGCTTTATAAATGGCAGTGAATAGAGGATTTGATTTTGAAGCCCAAAAAAAGTGCATCCATCCATCATAAAAGATATCCTCAAGGCTCTGGGGGGTTAATAAAGGCCTTCTGAAGCAAAGTGATGCATTTGTGTAAGAAAAATATCCATATTTAAACTAAAAGAACTAGTTTCCGGCAGCCGGCCGTACGCATTGATTTACGGCGAAAGAGTAACCCCTGACCTGACGCATGGACGAATGTGAAAGCGCAGTGGATAGAGCAAAACAAAACACAGGTCTTTTATTAGATGTCTAAAACAAGAATTTTTAAAGAGAAATGTCAGAGGATTTCGATATAAGAGAAGAGAAGCTTGAGTTTATTGCCTATTTGTTTGAACTTGCGCGAGGCGTCAAAGCTTACGCTACTCCTAAAACGCATAAGGTGTTACTATTTTGCCGCTAGTCAACTTGCGTAGCTGTCTGCCGGGAGCTAGTTATTTTAGTTTTTCAAGTTTTAAAAATGGCAATTTTTTACACAAATGCATCGCTTCAGAAGGCCTTTATTAACCCCCCGGAGCCTTGTGGATATCTTTTATGATGGATGGATGCCCTTTTTTGGGCTTCAAAATCAAATCCTCTATTCACTGCCATTATAAAGCTTGGTAGAGCCAGGACATTATTTAAAGGTATAGTTCACCCAAAAATGAAAATTCTGTCATCATTTACTCACCCTCAAGTTGTTCCAAAGCTGTATGAGTTTCTTTGTTCTGTTGAACACAAAAGAAGATAGAGTGAATAATGTTTGTAACAAAGCAGATAGAGCAACTATTGACTATCATAGTATTTTTTTCCTTCTATAGTAGTCAATAGTTGCTCTATCTGCTTGGTTACAAACATTCTTCTAAATATCTTCTTTTGTGTTCAGCAGAACAAAGAAACTCATACAGGTTTGGAACAGGAGTAAATGATGACAGAATTTTCATTTTTGGGTGAACTATCCCTTTAATATCTCTGATTGCATTCATCTGAAAGAATAAAGTCATATACACCAAGGATGGCTTTAGAGTGAGTAAATCATGGGGTCATTTTTATTTTTGGGTGAACAATCCCTTTAAGAGTCGACTGAATCAAATACCGATAACTGATGTCGCACACTTGCTCTACTATAATTCGACTGAATGAACAGAAGTGTCCATCAACAGGACAAAGTATCAGCTCAAGCCTCAAATCAAGAAATTGACGGCCAGTTTCAAGTATTGTAAATCTCTGTGTGGTCTATGTTTCATTAAAATCAAAATGGAGAACAGCCATAACTTCCATAAGTGCTAATAGATGAGCTTACTCCCATGAATCTGTTTTGGCAAAAACTTGTATAACCGATCCACTGAAATCCCGAAGGGTGGTAGCACCCCAAATAGATGAGGTGAACAGCTGATTGGTATTGAATTGGTTAAACTTCATGCCTGTTATTGCATCTCCAGGACCCATCTAGGATAAAGAACAGAGGAGAAAATCTCAGCAGTCAGCAAAACTGCATCTGTAATCTGTTCAAATCTGCAAATGCTGAACTTTACTTTTACTGTACTCTTAGACTTTTAATAGTTTATAGTACATTATTTTACTACCGGTATTTACACATTGATATTTAAATTTTACATGATTTAACCATTGATGTGAGTACACTACATTGGTGAATTTCACGATAATTTGATTTCACCGAGACCCCAAAAGTATTTGGACACTGGATAGTTCACCCAAAAAATAAAAATTCTGTCATTACTCACCCTCATGTCGTTCCAAACGCATAAGACTTTCATTCATCTTCAGAACACAAATAAAGATCTTTTTGATGAAATCTGGGAGCTTTCTGTCCCTCCATAGACAGCTACACAACTGTAAAATCCTAAATTCAATCTGTTCATCATATAAAGCGATAGAGTCTCTTCAGAAAATTTGGACTAAACCGCTCAATTCATATGGATTGGTTTTACGATCTCTTTGTGAACTTTTTGAAACGTCAAAGTGTCAGTTGCGTTGCTGTCTATGGAGGATTTGATCAAAAAGATCTTAATTTGTGTTCGAAGATGAACAAAAGTCTTAAAGGTTTGGAACGACATGAGGGTAATTAATATCCCTTTAAATGACACTTAATGTATGAATGTCATTAGATTAGATAAATATCAAACCAAGTTGCATCTGCAAACAAATGGTGCTATAGACATTAGAAACAAAGTGTCCAAATACTTTTTGTATTCACTTTAAACAGGATATTCTTCACTTCACAATCCAGCTTCATCTCACCCCCTGTATGAAAGTTCTCTTATTCAGCACATCGTAATCCCACAGGATGATGTCTCCACCCTTGGAGCCCACTGCAACAGTGGTGGGATGGGTGGGATGCCATTCCAGACAAGTGACCCTCCGGTCAAAGGGGCTGGCTGTGCGGTGAAGTTGGTAGGTTCCAAGTGAGCGAATGAAAGGCTCTTGCAGACACTGTAACACAAGTGAGAGTAGTACATAGTAATGTAATATTGTTGTTGAGTTCTTGCACCAGTTTTAATAAAGAGCACAGTGTATAGGCAATAGCCAATAGGCGATACCATTATAATACATATATTACCATACATATACATTATATGCTTGTCATCACCTGGCGCAGTTGAGCATGGATGCTCTGTCCCAAGGAGCTTTTGTAAATGTAGTGAAGGATACTTGTTTGGCCCACTTTCTTTTGACCTCCAGTCCATTTCACACTTGCTTGTATGTAGGTGTCTGTTACATTACACAAATCCAGTTTAGCTCACCAGTAAATCTAGATTAGTTCGTTTTTTTTGCATTTAACTTTTTGTATACTGAAACCAAACTGTGCAATGGTAAGACTAAGACATAACTCATAGCTTTCCTCACCCGTTTTTGATGCCGTCTTGTCTTGCTGTTTGGCTTTGAGCTTTTTGGAGAGAGTTTGAGGAGGTTCTTCAGTCGGTCTTTTCTTTGAATTGACGTTCTTTGTCTGCTTCGAAGCAGTTGAGTCTGTCTGAGCCCTTCCTCGCGCCATTTCAAGTCTATTTTCTACTTGGAAAAATGTCAACAAAGAAATTGCATGTCAATTATGAGTTACACATAAAGATCAATCGATCCGATCCTATCCGATCGACTAGAATCATGCACTTTCTTTCTTACCTGCAAATGTAAAGCTGTCTACATTACACTGGCAAACCCTCGCAGATCAACACGCTACACGTGCACAGACACGCAGTTTGACTATACATTCAATGACGTATTAAAATGATTGTTTTGTAATCATTGAGCGCGATACAGAATTTATCCACTAGATGGCGCTAAATTTTGGCAAATATTCACAGGCCTGAGTAAATCATGTAGGCTACATTAATTTTCTATTCAATGATCACTTTTTAAAGCTATTCAAATGTACAGCACTAGAACCGTTGCTATTTAGGATACAAACATGGTGCCTGAAAACTATGTAGTTAATCGAAGAGTGAAAAGAGGTGCTTAGAGGGATAGTTCACCCAAAAACGAACATTTTGTCAGCATTTACTCACCCTCAAGTTGTTCCAAACCTGTATGAATTTCTTTCTGTCGAACACAAAATAAGATACTTTAAATGTTGGTTAAACCGTTGACGGTAGCCACTGACTTCCATTAAATATATACCATGATGGAAGACAATGGCAATGTCAACTGTCTGGTTACTAACATTATTCAAAATATCTTCTTTTGTATTCACCAGAAGAAAGAAATACAGGTTTGGAACAACTTGAGGTTGAGTAGCCTAAATAATGAAAGAATTTTCATTTTTGAGAGAACTATCCCTTTAAACCTTATAGGAAATTAATATGAGCTTGATATAATACTATATAATGATATAGTTACATAATAGCCTACAAATAAAATAGTGTTACTAATAATAATAATTCCAAATATATAGGCTATATATACATCATTATTACAATCATGTTTATTTTTTAAAAATACAAATGTTATATACATAAAATAAACAAAACAATAGTTAAAATGTTTTAATTGTTGACATAATGGAATCCATAGTGGAATCCTTCCACTCAGCACTACTCTTGTTCACTTCAACCATGAGGAAAGAGCCGAATATCTTCTTTTGTGTTCACCTGAAGAAAGAAATACAGGTTTGGAACAATTTGAGGGGGAGTAGCCTAAATAATGAAAGAATTTTCATTTTTGGGTGAACCCTTTGAACCTTATAGAACTTTTCCCTTGATTTTTGAAATATGAAAAAAAAAAATTATAAATGCCTGTACATCAACAAACAATGAAACCTTACAACAATATACAAAATACATTTTTAACATCTTCAAAACCTTTGAACTAAACCACTTTGGTGGGCGTCGCGTTCTGGGAGATTTGGATACAGCGCGTTCAGGACGTGTGTGTTGGCCAATCACAGAAGCCCAGGGCCCTACAGCTGACAACGAAAACAAAGAAAGGCATGTTTTCCTCCCACTCGCCACTCATTGTCAGGAGGGAAAAATTAAACATTCACATTCATTGTTGTTTATTCAGTTCACACCCCGAACGTCGAAAACACATCTACATCTGACGGTAAGTGTGACAACAGACTTGAGCTGCATATATTAAGCCACTGTCTTTTGAGATATATAGCCTACGTGAGGTATTTTATGAAGTACTTCATTCCTTCGCAATCTTAATATTTTACAACCGCTGTGTAGGACAAATAATTAATTCAAGAAGTGTGAACTTGTGTCAGCCACGTGTTGTTCATTATGAGTGAGCTCCACTTTAAACTGCACAATCTTTTGTGTGAGATAATAATCTTATATTAAATCAGCTTTGATGTGATGTTTTGGATTAAAGTGTCATCACATTCTGATGTATATACACTGATCAAATCAATATTCACAATCAATATCAGTATTAGCCTATATGTTTAGTTGGATTTTGGATTGTTTCCCCCTCTGTCTGCTTTGACTTTTTGTGTTGGGTTTGTTGTGATTCTATTGTTGCCAAATGCAACAAAAATGTATCTATTGTTTACCATTTACTGATATTGCACAGGAAGCATGAGTTGCATTTATTTGTTATACCTCCATTTGTTGTTGTTGTTGTTGTTGTGGTTGTTGTTGCATAAATCAAAGATTTAGGACCCAATGTGGGGTGAATTTTTATGTGTATTCTATGCTATACATATTTTACCAAAATATGAGCTCTGATACACCAGTTCCTACAATTATTTTTAGGGTTTTACACACCCCTCTAATGTATGTTGAACAATAATTAATCAATTGGAGAATTTACCTAACAATAAAAGTGTCAGGTTACTGTATATTCAAAGGGCAAAGGCATAAGTGATTTTTTTCTCCTCAGCTCCCCTCTCCAGTCTTAAAGTTAATGATCTACTACCTTTTTGAACATGAGGTAGAGATGGTGATTTTCAGGTAGCCATATAAATATGAGAATAATAGGGATTTAATGATTACATTTGTGTTTATTCAGGCAGGTAAATATGCAACCACAATGTTTATGACCCTGCTCATAACAGCTTTAAGGCTATTGGAGACATTTAGTTTGTATGCATCCTAAAGCACAAGTGTTTGGTTAAACAGCAACACATATTTTTTTTTTACATTTTAATATGTGATGTGTTGTTTTGATGTGTTTTTCCTAGGGGTGTAACAATATATCGTGCCACAATATATCGCAATACAAAAATGCAACAATATGTATCGTGTATAGTGATGATATGTATTGTGAATAGTTCCCCCAAAATTAAAATTACAATAAAAGTTTACATAGTTTTAGTGTCAGTTAAACTACTATATATATGTATAATGTATAATAATGCCATGGGGGAATATTTGTGGGTCCTGATACCAAATGTCTTATGTTACCAGTAAAAAGTGGCCTGCAAGCATATTCATCTAAAATAATTCTGTATTTTCAGCTTCAGAATCATGAATATTTTCATTCTGGTGTCACCACTGTCCTGTGCATTGGGTTACCAGCACCAAGTCCAAGCCTATTGATTTCCACCCTCAGTGTAATACCAAATTTAGCATTTTAATCAACAGAACATTTTACCATATGTTTTGGTGTATCTTAATAATATTGTATCGTGAGTTCAGTAATATGTATCGAATCATAACATGAGGGTTTCGTTACACCCCTAGTTTTTCCAGATAAAAAGCTTTATGTATGAAAGACTTATGGATTCAAAACGTCATCTTGAAATTGTTAACTCCCATTTAGGGAGGTTTTATAGAAACATCCTGAGTTGGTGACTGGACTGTGAGATTCCGTTGGTGACTGGACTGTGATATACCATAATCAAGGGGAACACTAAAGAGAAGACTTCCAAAGCAATCACAGGGAATCTCTGAAGAAGCTCTGTAGATGGCAGCTGGGCTCTCCACCTTGTGATAGCTGGAGCCTTCCTCTACTATGCTCAATCTCATTAAGTTACCTCAAGTGTTCACCATTAACCAAGTTCCAAAAGTAAGTTTTTCATTGTATAGCACTGTTGAATATGTTGTACACTGGTTGAGGTGTCTTTATTATGTCAGTCATAAACTATTAAAGCAGATACAATTTTCAGTTAAATATATGTTTCATTATAGGTCTTCCATGAGGATGGCATCATTTCAGGGTATCGCCACCCATGCAGCTCGGCCAAAGAGTGTGTGCTTAGTCTTTTCCAGCTAACAAATGAAACTCTTAATATTTGGACTCATTTTCTGCCTACATGGTAAATTCAGTTTCAGCATTCATATTTTTGTGTATATATATATATATATATATATATATATATATATATATATATATATATATATATATATATATATATATATATATACATACATACATACACATTTACATGCACCCTCATAATGCAAAACAATTTTGTGATTAAACTTTACCTCATGTAAACACAATAATGCAATTAAGCTCATAATCGCAGCAAGCATAATATTAACATATGAAGCGTATGCTGATTTTAATCTAAATAGACAGGCATGTAAACACCTTAAATGAAGGGTCATTATTGCAGTGATTGTGTTATTGTATGTTATGTACAGTCCAGACCTTAAATATATTGAAAGTATTTGGGATGTGCTGGAGGAGACTTTACATAGTGCTTGACTCTTGTATTGTCATTACAAGATCTTGATGAAAAATGTGATGTGTGTACTTCTTGATGGAATTAACATTTATTTATTTTACGAAAACATCATTTATTTCCATCAAGAGGTGAATACATTTTTGGTAAAGATCACATGGATAAAAGCTACACACTCCATCAATTAGGGTTATAATAACTGTTGCCAAACACGCATAATAAACATAATAATCACTGCAATAATGATCCAATCATTGACTCTTAAGCAGTTGCCTATTTAAATCCAAACATTCACAAAAATCAAACTTTTCATTGCAGTAAAAGAATTGAAAATGTGGGTAAAATCTCTTTAGGTTTGACATACGTTTGACATAATTATTAACACCCTTTTATTCAATACTTTTTCAACCTCCTTTTGCCAAGATAACCATTCTGAGTCTTCTCCTATAATGCCTGATGAGTTTGGAGAACACCTGACATGAGATCAGAGATCATTCCTGCACACAGAATCTCTCCAGATCCTACAGATTCCAAGGTCCATGTTGGTGCTTCTCTTCTTCGGTTCTCCCCACTCATTTTCTATAGGGTTCAGGTCAGGGGACTGGGACGGCCATGGCAGAAGCTTCATTTTATGCTCAGTGGCACATTTTTGTGTTGATTTTGATGTTTGTTTTGGATCATTGTCCTGATGAAAGATCCAACCACGGCCCATTATATGATTTCTAGCAGAGCTGGTCAGGTTTTGATTTTTTTATGTCCAAGACCTCCAGCAAAAAAATTGTGTTTTTTTTTTTATATCTCTTAGCACCAAACCCATCTGACCATAGAAGCCAGTCCCGTTTAAAGTTCCAGTCGTGTCTGACAACTGAATATGCTGGAGTTTGTTTCTGAATGAGCAAGGAGGATTTATCTTGAAACCTGTTTTCTTGTTTGAGGACAAACTCTCCTCCTCACCATGCATTAGGACACATGTTCTCTTCCAGGCAGATTTGTAACATCTTAAATTGACTGGAACTTCTTAATTATTGCCCCGATGGTGGAAATGGGGATTTTCAATGCTTGAGCTATTTTCTTTTCTTTGAGCTGATTTAATCTTTTGCTGCACATCAGAACTATATTCTTTGGTTTTACCCATTGTGATGAATGATTAAGGGGATTTGTTTCTTCATATTTATACTCCTGTGGAACAAGAAGTCAATTTCTAGACAATTTCATGTTCCTAGTCACCCTGGTGTGCTAACAAATGAAAAAAAGAATGGGAATACACTTCAGAGATATTTTACTCTTAAAAAATTCTAGGGGTGCAAAGAATTGTGTCCAATTTGTTTTGGAGAAAAATATTTACTGAGGGGGCTAATAATTCTGACCTCAACTGTATATGTGTGTCATTTTTGGGGCGTTTAGCATTTTTATTGCAGGAACATTCACGCTACTGCTACACCACAGCTTTGCAATTTGCGTGCAAACATGCTTGCAAGATTGTCAAGTAATAGATGTTTTCTATTTTGTCAGGTTTTTCTTATGGAAACTGCTGACAGTGGTGGTGGTGCAGGATGACTGGCAGGATCCTTTCACCTGGCCCTTGCTGGTGTTCCTGCTGTCATGCTGTATGTACCCACTGGCGTCCAGCTGTGCTCATACCTTCAGTACCATGTCAGAACGGGCCAGACACATCTGCTTCTTCTTTGATTATGGAGCACTCAGCTTCTACAGCCTTGGTATGTAGAAAATATAACAGAACTATTGAGTAAAATGTAGTTTCTGCTTCTTTAATATTTTTGTCTTAATTATCTTTCCTTAATTTCTTCTTTTTTTATTTGTGTATTTGATCATCAACAGGTTCTGCCATCACCTACTCTTCTTACTCATTTCCAGATAAATGGGTTAATAGCACATTTCACAAATACTATGTTCCTATAGCTGTTGTCAACTCCGTGATCTCGACTGCACTTGCCTGCTACTCAAGGTAGGATGAGTAATCAATAAAACCTATAATTCCAGTAAAAGCTACGATTTCCAACCTGCTTTGTGGATTTACATTTTACAAATGTACATTGTCCTGCAAGTATATATTGTGCTAAAATGTCGAGACATGTTATTTCTTTGTTTTTAGACTTGGTTTACCATTTCTTCAGTATAATTATCACAGCATTAAAAGGTATTTCCTCTTTTGTATTCTTACCTTGACATATTTGATTGCAAAAAATAATTTTCAGTATAGCCTAAATAAACAATTGTTATTCACCTTTAGGTATTCTGGGGAAAAAGATCAGAAGCTCTGTAAACGTCTAAGGATAATCGCCTTTGTCTATCCATATCTCTTTGACAACATCCCTCTCTTTTATAGAGTAAGTGTTTTGGCAATTTTTTTTGTGGAACAATTTAACTCATTGTTTTCGCTGTATTTTGTATTAAATATGAAATTGAACAAAAGTCATTTACTCAAAGTACATTTGTTTGGACTTTTGGCCTCGTTTTTTAGATCTTAGTGTGTGCTGGTGAGGGTTGCACTGTTAATGAGGCCAATGCGGTTCACTATCAGCACATGTCATTGGCTCTCTTCACTGGCTTTCTTTTTGCCACACACCTGCCCGAACGGTTGGCTCCTGGTAGTTTTGACTACATAGGTACAATTACAGATCCTTAGATTCCTAATCATCATGAATTCAGATGACATAATGCTAGTGGTGATGCTTTTAAACTACAGTAAACTCTATTAATTATAAACTTTGGTCCTTTTGTACATCCTTCACAGGTCACAGTCATCAGCTCTTCCACGTGTTTGCTATTATTGGCACGTATTTCCAGATGACTGCTATTGAACTGGACATGGCTGCACGGAAGCAGTGGCTTCATCCTCATGTGCCACCAATCACCCTTTCAAACACTGCGGGAGCTGCATTCTTTAATGTGGTCAGCGGGCTTTGTATAGTATATGTTTTCAGCCTGGCACTTTTCTCCACCAGAGGAGGTGTAAAGAACTAATTCATTTCAAATGTGACATTTGATAAGGTTATTCAGGGCAGCAAAGTTAGTCTCCCCTAAAACCGAGTAAAATATATTTATGTATTGTATATATTGTAGGCATGTGTTCAATAGAAGCAATTTAATGAACAGCCTGAGAAGATTTTATTTAATCTGGAAGAGTATAAGACTGTATAATTTATGAATAGTTTGTATGTTTAATCAATGTTTTTGTAAAAAAAAAAAAAAAATGCTTTACTTCAATTTGCATGCTTAACATTTGCACAATTTCAAAGCATATATACGTTTTTGAAGCACATGAATCAGACTTATGATCATGTATATTCAAGTGCATTTTTGAAGACTTTCTTATAAATAAATCTTGTTATTATGTAACATTTTATATTTTTAATAAATAAAAGTGATAAACTGTACCACCTTCTGACTTCAGACCATTCATTAGTGTATACATCACTAACAAGTGACAGAAGGAATGGGACGAAAATATAAATAATAAACTGTATGAAATAAACCCCAGTATAAGAAGTGTCTTCCATAACTTGAAATCAAAACATGACCAAGTGGTCTTCATTACATGCTGACTGGGTCACTCAAGACTTGCATGGGTTTCTATTGATAGGTGAATTTACTCCTGTCTCTCGTGTCAAGTTCCTTTGACTGTTAAACATATTCTTTTGGACTGTAATTGTTATAATACTGCTAGAAAATGCTTTTATTCAGAAACATGTTTACTTTTTTCTACTGGTTTTAAAGAATTACAACAACAGTCCGGGGGTACATTGAATATAAAAAAGGGCAAATACATAAAAAAGTTACAAACTTTTGTAAAGTTAAATAAAAATATGAAAATGCTTACAAATGGAAACACATTTGACAGCTTTCTTTTTCTTTAAACATAACATTATGTTTAGGTATTGTTGAACTTCTGATTTTAAAAATAAAGGCTTATTTCCTTCAAATTTACATTTATGAATAATAAATTTAGCTAAAAATAGCTGATTAATTAAGTAGTATTCCTCATGATAAGATTTTTCATAGGAGAAAAAAATAAAATAAAATAAAACATTTTAAAGCACAGTTGAAAGCTGGGCATGATTTGAGCCTTAATAAAAGAACAAAAATACTTCAAATGCTGCTCAAATGTTTCAACATGTAAACCACAAAAAGTACCAGATATATTAATATCACAATTAAACCTGTTTACAAGATAATAATTACAAGGGTAATATTTATAAATGAGTATTTCCCCCTTATTTATTATATTCTGACTAAAACCGGATATTGTCGGGGAGGGGCTTAAGGCGGGACATCCGCTCTGCTGAGACGCGGCTGAGCTCCCTGATTGGTCACATTTGAAAAATCAGTTTCTGACGAAGCAAGAGGGAACGTTTGAACTTCGAATTGTGTGTACCGGCCAGAACAAGGCAACGGCGACGCGGAATTAAACTAAAACACCTCAACATGATTAGGCAAGCGTAAGTATTTTAAACATATATTGTACTTTGGTTGTATTAAACCGATAACGAATTATTAAAGGACCGTTTATTAACATTTAAGTGAGTTTATGGTCTCACAAGAAAGACGTTAAGTGGGTCTTAGCAGACATTAGTTAGCTAACGTTAGTGTAACGTAAACTTACTCACCGCCCGTTGAGCTTACTTCGCGTTATTACCACCGTTTGTACTTTAGTATCAGTTTATAACCCCGCTTTTCTTGTCATGTTTTCGATTTATATTAGTAACGTAAGATTATTTGTTAACCATGTTATTATCAACGCGTACGCTAAGCAACATAACGTTACTTGGCGTTTCACATCAGAAATCGGCTGGCTAAGTTTTCCTGCCGTAACGTTAACTCCAAAAATATAGTTTATAGCCTGGACTTTCAACCAAAGCTAGACTCCGTTTGTTTGAACTGTACGAATTTGCTGACTGACTGAGGTGTGCATTTTTGCTTTTGTAACAGGAAGGGCAAGACCCCCCGCCGCCCTCCTCCAAAAAAGACTTCCAACAACCAGAAGGACCCTGTTGGAGTATGTTGTGACTTGTTGCTCATATTAAGATAATCAAAATTACGATAAACGTATTAATCTGCGTTATGCGTTTGGCAGGTGTACTGTCGTGTGCGCCCACTGGGTGCAGATGATGAGGAATGCTGTATTGAGGTTATAAGCAACACCACCATTCAGTTACATGCCCCTGATGGGCTCAAAGCCAACAGGAATGGTGAATTCAAAGAGGTGAGTGCTCCCAAGAATTATTAACATGCATTTCTGATCTTTTTGTGAATTGGGATTAGTTCACCCTAAAACTCCCCTCCGTTTCTCTCCAATCTTGTATGAATTTTTCTTCTGTGCGACACAAATGGATTTTTGAAGCATGTAATGGTTGGATTTTTCTATATAATGTAACGTTAAGTGATTGTGTGCTAGAGTTGTCAAGCTTGGAGAAAATGACACCATAAATGTGTTCTGTACAACTTGTGCTTTTTCATATATTTTGAGTCTCATCTTTTCAGTGAACTGCTTTCTCTCATTTGCAAAACTTTGTTGTATCATTTAGTGCTGCATGGAAAGCTGAACTTTTTTTATTTGAAGCTTATGGCATTAGACAGGCTTTGTTGGAGTGGCCTAATGAAGTTAACTATAAGAATTTCTGTTTCAGACACAATATTCCTTCAAAAAAGTGTTTGGAATTAAAACAACACAGAGGGAATTATTTGAAGATGTTGCTAAACCTCTTGTGGAAGACCTTATTCACTGTAAAAATGGTAAATATCATCTTCTGTATACATGTTGTTATTTAAAAACACTGGCCCAGTTTCACAGACAAGGCTTGGGTTAAGCCGGATTAGGCTTTTTTAAGTAGCTTTCATAAACATGCCTAACATTACTAGTGGTGTCAACAATAATCGATTCGGCGATGCATCGCAATGCGGGGCATGCACGATTCGGCATCGATGCGGCAAAGTGCCATAATCGATTTATGTCACCGTTTATTTTCTGGCCTTGAGTTGGACAATAAAGTTGTGAAGTTTCAATTACTTCTGGGGTCATAACAACAACAACAATCAAGATGGCTGAGGCGGAGGGAGATGACCGCAATAGACGGGTAATTAAAAACGCACCCAAAGCTTGGAAAGCGGACATCTGGGCACATTTCGGATTCTACGAAGTTGATGGGAAACTAGACAAGACTTACGCGGTGTGTAAAACCTGCCACACTAAAATCAAGCACGTTGGCAATACAACTACACAAACCATGTTGATCGTTCTAAAGTAGAGAAGAGAAACATTTCTCGTTCAAAGCACGGAAAGCAGTGATTTATGTTTTCTTATATTTTATTTAATTTAATGACATTTATGTCAAAGATACACTGCCCTACAAAGGCTAAGTGCAGTAACTACGCAAACACTGAAACTGAGAAAAATGGCTTTAAAGTTTTTACACCAGCCAGTCAAACAGGTTGTGGGTAGATTAGTGGTAATGCATTCATATATTGCCTTCTTAGGAAGAAATTTTTTATAGATAAAAACCATGACCACCGACGTGATCTTTGACCCCCAAAATGCAGATACTGCACTCTGCCTTTGGATGACCTTAAACAACTAAAACACTATTGCAAAGGCAAAGTGCAGTATATACAAACTAAATGTGTTCATCCAACTTTTTTTCATGCTTCTTAATACATGTTTATAGTAATAATAAACTTTATATAATACAGAATTTTCATTTTCAGTTGAACTATCCCTTTAATATGGCCCTTTAAGTTAACTTGCGTATGCTTCTCCCTTTAGCCTAACTTCTAAGCTATTCTCAAACATGTACATTTCCTGTTTATGCTATCTACACCCTTAAAGCTATAATTAAAATATAATTATGTATTCTTAGATAGCCTATCTGAGAAATCCAAAAAACGGAGCACTTTTTTTTGTATATTAAGTAGCCTACGAAATTAGTGCATAAAAATAGAGTACTTTCAGTACATTATGCAAGTGTACTTTTTCACCTAGTGTGCTTGCTGTCGGCCCGGCTGCGCTCATCCGGTTGTCACCTGCTGACTGGCGCCCCTAACTTCTAGAGTAACTTTTGGTATAATCATATCAATATTAAAAAGTAGCATTAAAAAATTAGCAAATAGCCTAATATTCTACCATATACAATTTTGTAAAATTATCAGCTAGCTAACAACTTTGTTCTGGTCTCCCCTAACTCCAGTCTACACTAAATTATATTTCACTGCACATTGTCAACATAAATAAGCTAAATGACTGTGGATGATTAAACTAATTCTTACTATCCACTCTTGCTAAATTGGGTAAGCACACTTGTGTTCTCGTTTCAGAGGTGTTCTGAGTAAATGAATATACTGATTCGTTCAGTGTTGGACGCATCAGTTGTTCTAACCAGTCGCTAAAATGATTCGATTCAAAGGAGTCATTGGTTTGCGAATCGGACATTAGCAGACGCGTTGTGTGCGAATCCCGTCTGTTAGAACATCGCGAAAGATTTGTCAATACAGAATGCACTTCATAACAGAATATAATGTTTTCCCGTTTATTGAAACTTATGTTTATGTCAGCTGGTCAGAGTAGAGTCAATGTTTTTTGAGCGCAGTTCACACCCAGCGGGAATTCAAGGAAAAAAAATATCCGAATGCGGCACGTGCAACATGGATTCGGTCTTCCGACCTTTTGATTTTGATTAATATGTGAAATATGAGCCAATATGTGAAATATGAGAAGACCTCGACAGAAAGAGAGAGCGGTCGCGCGGGGGAGGATCTCTCTGCTCGTTTTCTGTCACTCAGTTAACACGGCCGTATCACACGTGCAACAGTCATCCATTCTACACTCATAAATCACAATAACTCATCAAATAAGGCTTTGGCGGGCCAAAAATTTGTCTTGGCGGCCGCCAAAAAATTTTCAATGCAGGAAAAACCCTGTGACCCCTGTCAATACAATTGGATTAGCTGCCTGAAACGGAGAGATGTCCGAATCAACAAACACCAACGTGATTAAATCGGATTATTATTACGTTGTCAGAGGATATTGCCTTTAATAGAGCAGCACAAGTAACGTTAAGTCAAAATTTGCTAGCGGCTGGCTAGTCAATGTTAACTGATTATAAAGCTGTCAGTTGCCTTACTATGAGTTATTTTGATATCTTCCTTACCAGTCTTTGAATTTGCATTTTAACGCGCGTTCAACCATCATTTGGCTGCGGGATTGTGCCATGGTTGGCTTGTTGTTTCTGTGTGTTACGATAGGGGCAAACCGCATTCAATCCCCATCGGGACAAGGCTGAAACCGCAGTATCTGCTGTGTCAAAAACGGGGAAACAAAGCTAGAACGCAGTAACATCACTTACTGCGGTTTGCCTTGGTATTGGCTTGGATTTTGTAGTTACTGCAATTTTGACACGCTCGTTTCTCTAAAACTGGACACAATTGAACCAGCAAACTTTGTCACAAGACAGAACAGATGTCACAAAGCCCATAACTAAATTTTGACCAAATGTGTAGTTACTGCGCTTTGCCTTTGGACGGCAGTACAGGAGAGTGATAATGCACACATAGCAGCCAATAAAATCTGTTGTTCAATATCTGATTGCTTGTATTGCCTCGACTGATTAAAATTGTGCCTTGTTGTGGTCAGTAGAATTTTGATGCATCGTAGAATCGAATCGTTACCTGGTGAATCGTAATCGAATTGTGAGGGCAGTGCCAATGCACACCCCTAATTACTAGTGTGCATCTCGAGTTAAAACAGTGGCACTGACATATTTTAAGATATGTCAGTTAGTGTTGGCAAAAGTACCAACTTTGGTACCAAGTCGGTACTAAAATGTTAATGTGACGCTTTGAACGCTGTTGAGCATAATCGAAAACCCCTCTGATTGGCCATTGTGCTCACACACTCATCGGATATGTCTGTGATTGGCTACAAAATCAGCTCTTCAAAAACATGTTGTAAATATACATCAATGACGCTCTTTGCGAGTGCTTACACGGATACACATGGGAGCGTTTGAAAGCAGGCTGGTCCGCTGGTAGACGCCTGCTTGTGCTTTTAAACGCTTCCACTTTCACACACTTCCGTGTACTTTCAAACAGTCCCGTGCATTGATCATTGTAGTTAAGCAAAGATATCCGATGAGCGTGTGAGCACAATGACCAATTTCGCTCAGTGTCTAATTTGTTTTATTTCAGTACAGAAGGTACTTTTTACAACACTAATGTCAGTGCAAGTTGCTTTCCGTTAAAGTGCCTTTCATTTAGTGCGTAACAGTTCTAAGTGAATGAGAACATCCTGCAAAGTTTTAAATCTGAAAGTGCACCATATATAAAGTTGTCTATCAAATGTAAGAGTCGACTCTGAGTCAATTAAATGAATCGAATTACAAGCAGTTTCGTTGTGACGTTAAGACAAAATATTAGCATATTGCTTGTCCACTTGGTGCACGCATATTGTGTAGGTCTTTGGCTAACTGGTGTTATTAGCCCACTGTCTTACTGTAATACTTCGCTGATAGTGAGGAATTAGTTGAAACGTCTCATAATGAGAAACATCCTGCTCAAAGTTCGGGTTGAATAACTAGTTTTTACCAATGTTTCATCATCGATTCAGGCTCGCGCTGGGATTAATGTAAAATGGGCGTCATCGTTAGTGTCTTTACAGTGTGTACAATCGCTGAGCTTTAGGAAGCCTCCGGATGGAGCTGAATTCTATGGTAATGGTTGTTTAGCTTCTGAAAATAGGCGCTGTACATGGTGGTATGGGCATTTTCCCAAAATACTGTATTTGAATATTTGGGCTCATAAAAATTGAATATTATTTAATAGTTTATTTAAATGACGTTATTTTGAGAATGAGACATTATTATTTTTTTATTCCTCTGAACAAGCTTAGGATTAGGCAATATACATAACAAGCTTACGTCATAAGGTTTTCTTTCAGTTTAAAACATTAAACAATGTGTAAACAAAAAATATAGGCCTAAAGAACAAAAGCTTAAGCTCAAGCAGCGCGAGCAGGAAAAAAAACGCTAATAAAGAAGAGCGCGCCAGTCATCGTGCTGAACGTACATATACACACAAGTCGGTATATGGTTATCGTGTTTATATTCAAATTTTCATGTTGAGAAAAACCATATCAGTTGGATGATATTCTGTCGGGTGAGAACGATCTTCGCTGACAGATGTTGCAGAGATGCAGAGATAACGGTGTTAAGTGAAGTTTCTAACAGCACTGTTTTCTGTTCTTAAACCCTTGATGAAACTTAAAGGAAGCATACGTCTCGATAATTTTGCTATCATATAAGTTATCCCGCTCTCACACGTGTACAGCTGCTCTTACTTGAACTCGTGAATGCAGTGATGGACAGCCGTCTTTCCTCATTCGCCTAATGTTTGGATTTCATGTGAATTTTTTTTTTTTTTTTCTTATTGGGGTTGTGATATGATAACTAAAATTCATTTGATCAAAAGTAACTCAATTTTTGCAAGATCGTTTTCAATTTTCATCTAAGTAATTCCAAACAACGCGAGGCAGTTGACGACATTGTGATCAAATACACTCAACTTATTAACCCACGCCACCTAGTGGTTTAGATTTAGTTATAACCAAGTTTTAGAGGTGTTGTGCAATGTATATAATGAGAAAATTAAACAGTTTTTTGACCTTTGCATGTAAACCTGTTGTTGGAGACCTCCAAAACTAAATTAGGAAACTTTAAAATGGCATAATAGGGGCACTTTAAAATGGCTCAAACATGCTCTTTAGTCTGGAACTAGGCTTAAGCCTGGTCTGTGGTAAGTCTGTAAGCAGTTTTCTTCTTGTAAACTAGGCCTGTTGTTCACCTACGGTGTCACCGGCAGTGGTAAAACTCATACAATGACTGGTTCACCGGGTCAAGGTGGGCTGCTTCCACGTTCACTTGACATGATCTTCAACAGCATTGGCCCCTACCAGGCCAAGAGATATGTGAGCACATTCCTCGTTTTAATTTACTTTTATTCTTTACCTAACAGAATAAAAAGGCATAATACATTTTTTACGTCCTTGAGCTATCTTGGTCTCTCTTTTAAGGTTTTCAAGCCTGATGATAAAAATGGCATGGAGGTGCAGAATCAGGTAGATGCACTCTTAGACCGACAGAAGCGAGACAGTCAGTCAACTGTACCGAAGACCCCAACTACAAGGTTATTTCCATTTGAAATCAAAGTTATAATTTTTTTTTTAAATGGAACAGTTAATTAATCTGCTGTTCTTGTTTTGTAGGCGAATTGATCCAGAGTTTGCTGACATGATCAGCCCAGAGGAGGCTTGTAAGGCAGATGGGGTGGATGAGGACAGCAGTTACAGTGTCTTTGTGTCTTACATTGAGATTTACAACAACTACATCTATGATCTCCTGGAGGAGACTCCTTTTGACCCAATAAAGCCCAAGTAAGCGTGCTAGTTTGATATTTTGTGTCAACTTGATATTGAAATTAGTGATTTTATCATTTCTCTTTCACTGTCATTGTGCAATTTATATGTCGTCTTTATGCTTTATGAAACTCTTATTTTATGTAGTATCATTCAAATGTTGGAGTTAGGTTTAAAAAAAAAAAAAAAGATTTATTTTATTCAGCATGGATACATTAATGATCAAAAGCAGTTGTGAAGATTGAAAATAAGAAATGTTTCTTTAGCATCAAATCAGCATATTAGAACGATTTCTGAAGTGTTGTGACCGCTGAACATTTATTTTAAAATTAAACTGTATTAATTCTCAATATTAGTTTCACTGTATATTTGTCTGTAGTATCAATGTTTTTTTTTTTTTTAGGCTTGCAGAACTAGGTGGCTAATATAATATTTCAATTTTGAGAACATATTGCCTAAAATGATTGTTACATTGACAACACTCAGTAGATTTTGTAACCGATCCCAAGATAGTTTAGGTTTAGTCTCATTTAAAAAAAAAAAAAAAAAAAAAAATTAGTCATAATTAGTAATATCTGAGCTTAGTTTATAGATAAATGTATTTTGTTTTTTCATTAGGTGGAATGGTGCAGGCACACCTCTGAGAAACAACATTGAGTTCATGTATGTGTGGCCAGTGAAATCCATTCATAGATGGTCTTGCTGCCTTTAAGGATTTTCTTTCCTTTGTGTAGCTGTTTTGCGTGTCCTGTCTTTTGCTTTCAAGTGCTTCTAGGTTCTCTGTGTCAGCTTTTGTCTTGGCTGTCTGATTTGTGCTTTTGTTTGCCTTGCTGGTAGACACTCATGAAGAGACTGCGCTTTATTGCAATGTGGCTGAATCATTTGTTTTCCTGCTCTGTGGTTACAGAAGTGATCTCATGCTTTATTTCATATTTCAGACCGCCCCAATCCAAAATACTGCGTGAAGATCAAAATCATAACATGTATGTGGCTGGGTGCACAGAGGTTGAGGTCAAGTCAACAGAGGAAGCTTTTGAAGTCTTTTGGAGAGGTAAACTGATGTTTAACTAATGTTTAAACTAGATGTTTAACCTTTTTTCAGATGGTTTGTTTGTGGTTCGCATGCAGAGCTATTGTTTGAGAACTTTTTGTTTTCTGAACACAGGTCAGAAGAAGCGCAGGATTGCAAACACGCAATTGAACCGTGAGTCCAGCCGCTCTCATAGTGTGTTCATAGTTAAATTGGCACAAGCACCTCTGGATGCAGACGGAGACAATGTGCTTCAGGTCAGTTTAATTCTAATGCCTTAAAGATTTCACCCAAAAAAAGGCTAGCTACAAATTATTTTTAATATTATTTGACTCTGGTGTTATTCAGATAAATGTCAAGTGTGTGTGTGTAATATAATATATGTGTTCCTGATCTTTATGCAGGTTTAATCAATGTGAGGTCTGTAGGTATTTTGACACCCCCTAGTGATCAACTATAATTCCTCAAGTTCACCTTTGATTTAAACACCCTAATAAGTCTTTGACACAACCTTATTTGTTGATAATTTCACATTTGTCAAAGCTGAGGCAGGTCAGAAAGCTTTTAAATGGCTCCTGAGACGTTAACAGATAATTCAACTAAACAAAAAGAGAATTCCATCTTTAACCCTTTTCACACGTATGTTTAGAATATTGTAGCTTACCCCCATTTTTTTTTTCCTTCAAAATATTCACAAACTTATTGGCTATGTCATCAACTACCTGATATTCCGAATCTCAAATATGTGTAAGTGAATGTTTTGTCGTTTAAAAACTTAGAATAATCATGTTGATCTATAACGCGTGATGTTAGTTTGTACCGCAATTCAGAGAATCAGATCTGTCGGATTTATAACATGAAAATTCAGCCACTTCTCCCAAAATGCATGAAAGCAAGCGGCTGGTGAAGTGGGAGAAGAATAGAAAACATTATAGTTGCCTACACAATTTGTATCTGATATGAATAAAACACATGTCAAATTATAATTGGTTGAATTTTCAGTCCTTCCAGAAAAATGTGGAATTTATTTATATTTTTCTTCTTTGCGGCATGTTTTCTTAAAAAATATATTTATGCAATGAAATTGCGGGAATTTGCAAAAACTGCGGTTTGATGAAAAAGAGGGATAGTGATTTCCCCCAACACCCTGTTCTCACTAGGCTACTACCTTAATGTAAAGAGTAATTTCTTATTACTTTTAAGCATACTATATCACCGAAAGTGCTGGGAATATTTATGTTCTCATCTTGTTTTATTTCAGACCTTAATAAAGGTAAATATGTGGAGATGCTAAAGTTGGGCACTGAATTGTAATAGTGGTACCACTGACCCAATACTTGATTTTAATCTTCTCTTTTTTTTCAGGATAAGAATCAGGTGAACGTGAGCCAGTTGTGTCTGGTGGATCTGGCCGGCAGTGAACGCACTAGCAGAACCCGAGCAGAGGGCAGTCGTCTCCGTGAAGCAGGTCCGCCAATGGAACAAACAACTAAAGATTATTGACTTCATATAAAACACACCCCTGCAATCATGAAGACCAATGGTTTTCTTTTTCCTCTCGCAGGCAACATAAATCAATCTTTAATGACTCTGCGTACATGTATTGAGGTACTGAGGGAGAACCAGATGTGTGGCACGAACAAGGTATGTGAGATTTCAAATGAAAATTTGATTTGAAAATTTCTAAGTTCAGCAACATTAAGGCACTCTTGACTTCTGTCCTCAGATGGTTCCATACAGAGACTCCAAAGTGACCCATCTATTCAAAAACTACTTTGA
The DNA here is from genome assembly GCF_949357685.1 of Gobio gobio. Lineage (NCBI taxonomy): Eukaryota > Metazoa > Chordata > Actinopteri > Cypriniformes > Gobionidae > Gobio > Gobio gobio. Next base: position 44,232,579 of record NC_137115.1, on the reverse strand, counting down.
TGGTGAAGGCAAAGTGAGGATGGTGGTGTGTGTAAATCCAAAAGCTGATGATTATGAGGAGACCTTGGTAAGGAATATAAACAGGTCAAAAGATGGATTGTTCCCTCTTGATTTATACTACTTGTACTGTGACATTAGGGTTTCTCATCTGTGTGCAGCTGGTGATGCGCTTTGCTGAGATGACTCAGGAGGTGGAAGTGGCCCGGCCTGTTGACAGGCCCATCTGTGGCTTCACTGCTGGTCGCCGACAGAGGAACCAAGCCTTCAAAGAGGAGCTGACTCGCAGACTAGAGGAACGTGGTGGTCCTGTAGATGGAGGTATTTTTGTGTGTGTGAGAACTTGCACGTATCATGTGAGAATGTTAACGTTATCTCAAATGTGCTGTTTCTTTACCATGCAGAGATGTATGCATGCTAATTTCTAGGGGTGGAACGGTACATGTATTCGTATTGAACCGTTTCGGTACAGGGCTCTCGGTACGGTGCGCGTGTACCGAACGGTTATGAATGCAATCTTTAACAATTAACAGTGGGCTTGTTTAAAGCGCGGAACACACTTCAATCCGAGTTCCCACACTAACATATTGAGTATTCAGTCCATTTTATCACGAAATTCAAACGTTAAATGCCGTTTTAACGCTCTATAATGTGACGTGACTGATAGACGCGTATCAGTTCAACTTTAAGCGGCGGCGAGTGAACGCGATCATCTCTTCCTAAAGAATAAACATAAATTAATATCTTAAGGTATGTTAAGGGATACATTACAACTTACTGAAACGTATCATATGTTTTGTAATTGCTCCATCTGTGTTTCAGCCACGGAAAGACAATAAAACAGCTTGTAAACAATGTCATGTAGAATCACCTTTACCTCAGAAGTTATTCAGTGTCCACAGCTGTGAGTTCACTAGAGATATTAACTTCTTAACCCGCATCGGATCGTGGACGGGGGGGTTGACGGAAGTGGGGGGGTGTGTACTTTTATTTACTTTTGTTTTATACAAAATATTCAATCAACTATCACAAACTATGCATCATTTGAAAGCTAAAACACTCAAGATTCATGTTCTGAACTTGTTTTTGCAATAAATACACCAGAGAGGAAAGGGTTAAATGAAACGCTAAAGGACCGTCCATGTAAACATTAGCATAATATCAGCGTTACTCATCTTTCATCTCCTGTCGTTCAGATCAGATCGGACGAATCCAATAAACACCCGCATACATCTCTGTGTAAGAGTCCATTCTTCAAAATGCATCCCACTTTTTAATCCAAAACAACGAAAAAATAGGGAAAAAACTAAAAATCCTCCGTTGTTTGCAAGAGAGTTTTGAGTTAGCGTGATCAATCATGTCCATTTTCAATGAAATATCGATTCTATTCCGTGTCTGGCAAACTCCCTGCAAGAATAGCTTCTCCCACGTATTTTAAACCCTCCCTCGTCTCTCTCCTTCAATCAGAGACTCTTCTGGGATGCATCATATAGAGGAAGTGCCTTACAGGCTTGGTGAGCTGTCAATCATTGCGCCCATGGTTTTCGTTGGATAAAGGCACTCGGTGCCCAGCCAATGCCTTTCCAACAAAGGTTTGATTGATGGACTTAGTAACCAATCAAAAGGCATTATCTTGCGCAGTTTGCGTAAGTAGGCTTTGGTGAATACTGTTTTTGCGCTGGCTGCGCGTTCTCCATGGCGCAACTGCAGTGGAGCGCGCTGTCTCTCACAGACGCTTCCCATCAGCTAAATTAGTTTTTTACACTTTGTAATCTCTGTAAATAGTTGCTTTAGTTTTTCAGTAACTGTTTATCCATTATAATTAGTAGTATATTGCAGTTTATTGCAGATTTATTTGAATGAAAAACTACTCTTTACAATAGCAAATGTTCTGAAATAAATGGCCTTTTTGAAATGACGCCTAGACTTTTCTTGACATAAAAGCTCACAGAAGCTACATTACTGAGAGAATCATCCTCATATTTGAATCATGACATGATTAAACATTCAGTTTTATATTTAAGTTATTTTCAGGCTCTTAACATTAAATTATAATATTTTTTTCCCTAAGTGAAAACAAAAAACAAAAAACGTGAGTCACTTACATGTATATTTACATGTATATTACTCTGTTCCCATATTACTTTGAGTTATTATGACTCTTGGGTAGCAATATTTCAAGTGTCTAGTTTAAAATAAGACCAGGTTTATGAATATAGACCATAGGGTTTAAGAGCTGCAGACATTTTCATTTGGGTATATCGTTTTCAAAGAATTCCTAAAAAATGGGGCGCTTGTTAAGAGGTTAACTCTTTCACTGAATACATGCACTATATTAGCCTATTTATTCGTTATATTAGCCTATATATATTCATTATATACTACTTAGCCTGTTAGTGATGTCTTGTTTATTTAATGTATGTTTAAATAAACCTGTCATGGAAATTACAGCCACTAAATGATTATATTTCAACAACGAATTGGAGAAAAAAAAATAATTAGATTTAGAAGTTAATGCAAAAACTGCCTTATGTGAAGCTTATGAGTGTTGATTATTATATCTAAAAATAAATAGCAAATTAATTTAGGCTAATAGTTTGGGCTCTGTTGTTAATCTTTAATAGCAATATGTAAGTAAGAGCTCCCTATATAGTTTACAGCATTATCTTTAAGAAACTTTTAGTTATAACTGAATTCATTTAAGGACAGACACAATTTTTTTTCATTAAACCACTGTTGAATTAAAAATTAATAAAAAGCAATTTTGTAAAACTGCTGTACCGAATCCGTACCGAACTGTGACTTCAAAACCGAGGTACGTACTGAACCGTCAGTTGTGTACCGTTACATCCCTACTAATGTCTCATACTGTTAATGTTACAATATGTGATGTGTGCTTTTACAGAGTTTCCAACTGTATTGAACCAGCTGCTTCAGTCCTTTCCTCCACTTCCTCCCTGTGAGATTTCTGGCCCTAACGATGATGTCACTCTACCAAGACTCATTGAAGCCCTTGAAAAGAGACACAGGATTCGGCGTATGATGTTAGAGGAGTACAATAAAACTGGTAAAATCATCATTTAGAGCCGTTTATATTGTCCTTCAAGCGCAACCTTTTTTCCAAATTTCTGGCCATTATTCTGTTTCAGCCCACATGCTGAAGTCTGTGCTTCAAGAGCAGGACAGCAACATTGTCTCCAAGGAGAATTTCATCCATGAGCAGCGTGGCAAGCTAGGGGAAAAGGATAAAATGATACAGAACCAGAAGAACGAGATTGATCGTCTGGAAAAGAAATCCAAGATGCTGGAGTACAAGGTATTTGAGTTAGTTCACCCAAAAATGAAAATTAGCCCATGATTTACTCACCCTCAAGCCATATGACATTCTGCTTTCAGACGAACACAGTTATATTAAAGAATATCCTGGCTCTTCCTAGCTTTATAATGGCAGTGAATGTTTTGTTTTTGAAGTCCATAAAAGTGCATCTATCCATCATAACTGCTCCACACGGCTCCGGGGGGTTAATAGGGCTTCTGAAGCGATGCGTTTGTGTAAGAAAGATATCCATATTTCATACTTCATAAAGTACATTTTCTAGCTTCTGGAGGACCGTCTTCTGTCCGTCTTCCAAGCTTCCAGCAGACCATCTTCTGTATTCAACTTGCAGAAAAGTGCAGTGCCTCTCGCAGTTCAAAATGCTTACGCTGTGTCTGACATTGCACACCAGTTACTCCCATCAGATGTAGTGTAAGCATTTTGAACTGCGAGGGGCACTGCACTTTTTCTGTAAGTTGAATACAGAAGATGGTCTGCTGGGAGCTTGAAAATGTACTTTATAAAGTTTTAAATATGGATATCTATCTTGCACAAATGCATCGCTTCGCTTCAGAAGGCCTTTATTAACCCCCTGGAGTAAAAAAGTTAAGGACGTGTGTCAGTGTTGCCTAATATAGCCTGTCCGCTCCTGTCTGGGTCGTTAATGTTAAACAAAAAACAACTGGAAAAACGTTACTTAAACTTAAAGCACTCTTTGTATCTGAATCTTTGTTGTATCTATTTGTCACTTGTTTATAAGGTCTTATTTTATTACTGGAAATTACTTAATTTCTGGGAATGACAACCACAAAGTCATTTTGATCTAAAAAAAACCCCAAACAATTTTGTGATTCTGCATTGTTATTTATTGCGTGATTTATTGGTCTTAAGACCTTTTTAAAGACCATTATGAATACAATTTAAGTCTTAAATTTGGCTTGGTGAAACCCTGTGATAGAATGCACAATACTATAATATTTCTTCAAAAGCAGATCGTGGAGACAATTTTTTTTTTATTGTCCACGATCAAAAAATGTATTGCCACCCCTAGTATAATAGTAGGTCAAGGTTTGCTGCAACAAATAGTAATAAGTGTTGAATATGGCTGTTTTAATGCATCTGCTGTGTTTTTATCTGCATGTAGATTGACATCCTGCAGAAAACTACCAACATCTATGAGGAAGACAAGCGGTCTCTACAGCAAGAATTGGAGAGCAGAGAACAGAGGCTTCAAAGGGAAATGTCTGAGAAGAGACGCATGGAATCACGTATGCAGGGCATCGTCACTGACGCTAAGCTCAAGTGGGAGAAGGAATGTGTGAGTGTCTTTCCATAGACCATATCTTTAAAATTTGGTCGTTTTGGGAAATACTCTTTAATTTAATTTGTTGGTGTAATGCATCCTCCATGATTGCTCATTGATTATTCTCTGCAGGAGAGGCGGGTAAATGCCAAGCAGCTGGAGATGCAGAATAAGCTGTGGGTGAAGGATGAGAAACTCAAACAGCTCAAAGCCATTGTGACTGAGGGGAAGACGGAGAACCGACAGCCACAGCGGCCCTCCAGAGAAAAGGACAAAGTGCCCCCCAAGAGATCCGCCTCCCCGTCACCGGTTCCTGTACGTTTAACTGACTTGCGTTTCTAGACCGCCTGACCCTGAAACTTATGCCTAACCTAATCCATATACCTCATCTTTATTTGTCCTTGCATGGTCTGCTGTGCAGTATATGTGTGTATAATTACCCTGTGCACTTTTTCAAAGATTTCCCACCTCTTTTTAATGCTGTAAATGTTGTTTTTAATGTACTGGTCTTTGTGGCATGCAAACCATGTGTGAACTAATCATGTCGCTTGCAGTCTCCCTACAATAGTTCGCAGTCATCCCTCTCCTCCCTGGAGCCTATATATAACTTCTCTCAGACGGTCAGGCCAGATCCTCACTTCCCCAGACCAGGCAGTGTGTCAGTGGCTTCCTGCATCTCTGAGTGGGAGCAGGGAGTCCCGCAGTCTCGCAGGCAGGGTAGCCAGTCGCCTCCAGACAGTAGGAAGAGAGCTCAGGGCCTTCCCGACAGTCTTAGCAGGAGAAGAGGCAGGTGTTGGGCCAGAGAGGTTCCTGTCCAGCCAGCAGATGTAGACCTAGAGGAAACGGATCACTGGGTCAGTGAAGTATCTTGCTGTAGTTGTAGGTAAAGCTTCAACGACACACTAATATAGACATTGTAGCCTTATGTAGATCTGTTTCTAAGCTACACCAAATAATGTCCAGAAGACCTGTATGTAAAAAGGTATTATGTGCTGCTTATTTTAACCATGTAATGGCTTTTTGCACTTTTAGATGAATAAATTTGAGTTTTCATCTTCTCAATGTCATCTGTTGCACTTCATACACTTTAGACAACTGATGCTCCAGTTGTGTAGAAGCTGAAATTGTCAACTTTAAGATTTAATATCTTTAAAAGGAAAAAAATCTGCTTTTCAGTCTGCAAATAAAGCATCCCATTCAAATAATCTCCATCTATTTTCCCCCCTCCTAACAGCTTGGTACGTTTAGTTTGTGCTTAGAAATTCACTAACACACTAACGCTTCAGCATGCTTGTGGCCCATGTTCTATATCTCTTACTGTTTGTTTTAATTGAATAGACTGTGCCGCCGGTTCGGCCTCTACACAGACGCTCGCACTCCGCAGGTGGGGAGAGGTGGGTTGATCATAAACCCACAAGTAATGTGGACCTGGATACAGTTCTCCAGCCAAACCTCCCCAATTCCATCAAAGTAAATGCTCCCAATGAGAAGGCTCTGTCCAAGTGTGACAAGTACGTTTTGACGCACCAGGAAATGGCCTCGGATGGGGAGATTCAGACCAAGCTAATCAAGGTAGCTTCCTTTTTCTGGTGGTCTTGCTCAGTCTGGTTTTGTTTGTCAGCTGAAATTAAAATCCTTTGCTCTTTATCAGGGTGAAGTGTTCAAAACTAGAGGAGGAGGACAGGCTGTTCAGTTCACAGATATCGAAACGCTCAGGCAGGAAAACCCTGTTGCGGCCAGGTGATTGTTGCCAAGTGTGAATGCTTTGGTGGTCATATGTGCATAACTTCTAGGTCTTGGTGTGAATGATCTATATTATTATTATTATTATTTTGTTTATTTTTATTTTTAATAGTAGCCGTAAGAGGCGATCATCTGAGTCTGGCCCGGATGGTGAGCCTACGGAGGGAGACTGGACTGATGTGGAGACAAGGGTAAAAAAAAATAAAAAATAAACTAGCTAAATGCATAAACTGATTGTTCAATGATTAGTTTTTGGCTTTTAAAACCACTTTAAAAAAAATATATATATTGCCTGCTTTTAAGTGATTATATAAAGTACCATACTGTTCAAAAGTTTGGGGGGTTTTGTCTATAGCTCGCCACCAGTAAAAACAGTAACCTTGTGAAATATTACAATTCATTTTCTATATATATATATATATATATATAAGATTCCTGTGATGGCAAAGCTGAATTTTCAGCATTATGCTTGTCATCAGTGTCACATGATCCTTCAGAAATCATTGTAATATTCTGATTTGATGCTTTAAAATGCATTTCTTATCAATATTGAAAGCTGTTGTGCTGCTTACTATTTTTGTTAATTTTCTTTCCCAGGATTCCATGAATAGAACGTTTAAAATGTAACAATAAATGCTATTCTTTTAATGTCTTTACTTTCACTCTTGATTGATTTAATCCTTTTTTTTTTTTTTGAAAGTGTGCGTGCATATGTTTCTATATTTTAAATGACCAACAAAAAAGATCCTAATCTATCTGTGTACTTTACTCTAGTGCTCTGTGGCTGTGGAGATGAGAGCTGGCTCAAACCTCGGACCTGGATACCAGCATCACGGATATCCAAAGTAAGCTCTTTACTTGCATTTGTTTCATTCATCTTTTGGCTGCATTTTCACTGCAGGTCTTGGTGCCCAATTGTTTTTTGACTATCCGATTTATTTAATTTAACATGTTTTAAGTGACCCATATCTGATATCTGCATTTGCATTACACTTGGCTAAATGAACAAAAAATATTTATCAGTTTCAGTAGTACAGTGAGTTTAACTTTACTGGCGTGGAATTCATAAGCATTTCTAATGCAACGGTTTCACCCTTATCTCAAAATCATTATATAGTACAGATTCTTCAAGACCGGGATTATGTACACAGATCCGCTATAAAAGTTAGTGTGTACTAATGGTCTGGTAGTAGAACTTAAGCGTGTCATGTTTTTTCTCATTAAACAAGTGTTCATCGGTGGTTGTATATCAAGAGCAGGGCAGTTTGTGCATTTTATTGTGATTTTTCACAGAATCGAAGAGTCTCCAAAACGGGACTGAAGCGCACGTCTTTGCACGAGCCACAGTCACTGATAAACGTGACAACGGGCACTCGTGGTGATTTCAAAAGTAACGCATTTGAGATGGTCCTCACTGCAGAACATGAGCTCCAGGGGGCGATGTTGGATACAGATCCAACTCCTCCCACTTTACATACCTCTAAACCAGGGGTGTCCAAAGTTGGTCCTGAAGGGCCACTGTCCTGAAGAGTTTAGCTCCTGCTTGCATCAACACACCTGCTGGAAGTTTCTAGTGTGCCAAATAAGACCTTGATTAGCTGGTTCAGGTGTGTTTAATTGGGGTTGGAGCTAAACTCTGCAGGACAGTGGCCTTCCAGGAGCAGGATTTGAGACCCCGGCCCTAAACCTTCTTGTCTCCTTCCCCTGGATCTCATGTTCTGCAGTGAGGGGCTACTGACACATTTCTGCTCCAGATCACCTCTTATTTTACACAAACGAACAAAATGAATACCACTGCTAGTCAATTAGAGATGTTTAATTTGTTATAGATTTAACATATTTTTTTTCAATGGCGTATAACTCAATGACTGGAATATCCGATCTGTCCGCTTGCATGGCAGGCGCAAATGCATTTGCTGATTCCCATCAAATTTATTTCCACATGAATGAGGCCTGAAACCGATCTGAAAATATCATGTGGGAGTCATGTGTTGTTGTTTTTTTTTCCTGCTTGCATGTTCGTGGGTCATATCTGATCTGCGCAACATGGGAGAATTTTTTTTTTTAATTGGGTCACTTGAACCATGCAGCGTAAATGCAGCCTTAGGTGAAAAGTAACTTTAAAAACTTTTGTTTTGTAGACGCAGAAAGCCTTGAGACTGCTCTCGCATTGCCGTCACAGCCGAGTCCTTTCCTCTCGAAGCCTCTCCTCACTGTGTGCAATAGCAAATTCACTTTATAATATTTAACTTTTTTTTTTATGCTTTTATGTAAAAATCTCTTTTTATAGAAGACCACAGGATCACCAAAGCTGTTTTTATACTGCATTTTCTACCTGGGTGTTGCCATGTAAAATTCACATTGTGTAAGTGTGGGTCTGGGTGGTTTTCAAACAAAACAAAAAAAGTGTTACAAATATTTCGTTTTCTAACTGCACATTTAGCTATTTGCGTGTATTTTTTTATATATATGCTAATGTATACTCTTTTGAAACTGGGCAGTTAGGACAAAGCATTTGCTGGTGTTACTTAAAAAGTCCTTAAGTCATTCTCATGACTTCGATAGGCAGCATCTCGCAAAAGCACTCTTTCCATCTAGTTTCATTTGTATGATTTCTGCAGACAAAACTGTTAATAAACAGCACATGATATACTACTTTGAGTCTGTTTAACTTTTTTTTTTTTTTTTAATACTTTTTTTGTCCATTTATGTCTCAGCCATGAAGAGCATTTTGATCTGATGCTGTAAGAAATCAGTAGATGGCAGTGGTGTTTAAACTATTGAGGTTGGCTGTTTTAATTCCTACACCAAGCCTGCCATCTGTAGTATTTATCTTCATGTAGTCAATGAGTACTTTAAGATGAAGTATGAGAAGCCGCTGCAATGCGATTTATCAAGTTGTATTTTTATTTTTTCAGATTCTGCAAGTTTATTAATGCTTTACACATAAGGGCTTTGTATAATGTTATGGTGATTATCACATTAAGAACATAAGCCTAAAAGAATGTTCAATTAGAATATCAATGGTCAAATATTTAATTGAATGCCTTTGTGCTGTTAGCTTGTTCTGCTCAAATAGCCTGTATTTTAGTTGCCTATGCCTTAGTGAGCACAATATTCATGCCATTTAAATGTACGTTTCTGAAATCCAGTCAAAAAGAATTGTAGATTATGAAGTTGTATTTTACTAAATGCATCAAATCGGATTTAACATCACTGAAATGCATTAAATGCCTCTTCACACAGGCCGGAAGTAGATGTGCTGATGTCATGGACTGTTGTTTGTACATTACAAGTGACATGAGTATGACTCGAGAATAAAACGTGGCTGAGTTGAAACGCTTGATTTCTCCCATTTTGACACCAACATAGAAAAACAGGGCTGTGCCGCTTGTTGGAATATTGGAGTCGTTCAGCTCTGTTTGTATGGTGTCATGCTTGTTTCCAGTGAAATGTATATGGTTTGTCTCAAAGATACTGGATCTAAATAAGACCACTTACCATCATATAATCTGAAACTGTTCACACATCTCCCACATTTGGTACAAACATTTATACACGTCTTTATGATGTTATGAATGAGCCTAGTTGTTTATCTTGAGTTTGACAGTTTAATTAATACACCCGGATTAATTAAATGCCAGAAATTGTTTTGTGCTTCGCAGAATATCTATAACATTAGTTTGTAAATGGTTATTAAAAAGGGTCATTAGCTTATTGGCTCATTTCGGGGTTTCCTTGAATCAAGCTTTCCTTTCCAGGATGTAAGCCTACAGTCGTCCTGCATGTTTGTAATTGTATTTTTTGGTGGGTTACGGTTGGTTAGAATTAAGATGTTAGCAGGTGATTGAGTGTTTGCTGCTTTGAGTGGAAGCAATTTTGTATCGGGAGAAAAAGTGTGCCTGTGTTTACAGGTCAAGGGGATCACAGCGGTAGCAATTCTGCTCAAGTACCTGAAGTGGACCATGTCTAAAGAATTGAGCACAGACATTCCATTTCAAATGAGGCAAACTTCCTCCAAAATATTTCCCCAATATTTCAACTTCCTTCCTGGATTTACCTTTTGATTAAAAAGATTGCTTACAAGGCCCAAACTGCACATTTAATTTTGAAAGAATTTTGTATTCTACCACTCATTCCCAAGGCAAACTGAAATGAGGTTTGTGGACAGGTTTTTCTGCTCTGAGAAAAAAATGTTTTTGTACCTGAATCTTTCTGAAGTGTTTGGAATTTATCTTTCAGCTTAGAATAAAACAAGTCGTGTTCTCAAAATATTATAGAGCCCCAATTATGCTATTTTAAAGTTTCCTCATTTCTGTTTTAGAGGTCTACAATAAGTTTACATACATCCAAGTTAAAAACAAACACATTCTCATAATATGCATTGCAACACATTATATATACATTTGTCAGTGTCTGAAACAGATCAAGAACCCGGTCTCTCTAAACCCCTACTTTCAGAGAGCCTACTCTGCTCTGATTCGTCAGATCGTCTAGTCTGTTGTGATTGGTCTATTGCAGCGTGTTTTGAAAACGAAATGCTCGTTACCATTTTTGAATTGCAGCTCCAGAGGCTTCCTCAACAATTAACTCTTTCCCCGCCATTGACAGAATTTTCCATCATTTATTAGCGCTCTACCACTCTTTCTTTTGCAATATTGCATTTTCAGATATTCATACAACAATATTTCTGGTGGCCATGAAATTTGAGAATTATCAAAAATAATGGCGGGGAAAGAGTTAACGATGGTGTTGCTTTTATCAAATCCAGCACGAGTCCTCATTTTTTGGAAGTGCATGCAAAGTGGATTTGCTTCCGCAGAGCAGAAAATAGTCTTTGATGTCAAACACAAACCAAACTCTTCCAGGCCTCAGCTACAACAGCTGTTTGAGGACGGGTCAAAGTAGACCCTGTTCGCGGGCAGCCAATGAAGACCATAGGGTGTTATGCAAATTTGTTACAAACCTACTGACGGTTTGTGCAGAAAGTAATGCTGCATTCCAGGCAGGTTTTTGAGCCCGTAAGTTACGACTTAAAACCACGACTTGCGACTTTGTAGCGTTCCAGGCAAAGTCACGCCAAACTGCCTGAGCGCAAAGAATTGTGGTAGCTAGATGTAAACAAAGCATGGCGGACCGTACGGGGCTTATGCTCGTTTACAATCATTTATATCGCCAAAGGTGCTTACTCCGTGCTTATTTGAGGGAAACGGAGGAGAAAAACCACACATAAGGCAAGAGAATAATAATAGCCGCATTTCCACCGCAGGAACTTTCCCTAGGAACTAGGAACTTTGGGGTGGTACTCGGTGATGAATATCCAGAATAAATTTATTTCCTCCGCCGAAAGTCCCTGCTCTCGAGGTAGTACTTTTTCAAAGAGTTTTTTGTGAGGATTGTTCTGCTTTCAGTAAATATCAGTCTTGCTCTTTCTGTCCGATGGCGCGCGTTCGTCTCAGCCATCTCACAGTCAATGTCCGTAATAGCTGATAATAACATACGTTGTCTTATTTTAAATCTAGCTTTATGAGCTTTCATAATACACTTAAGTATCAGTGCTCGTCCCTTTTCCGCCATTTTGTTAATTACCTCTTTAGTAAACCAATACATAACCAGCGCCGCTTGCATCTCCTCCATACTTGTTAATGTTGCAGAAAGTGTCGCGCAAAAATGATTACTGTCCGTCTGTGACTGGGAGGAGCAGTCGCGCGCAGTCCTACATCACCGGACTAATTTGCCTAATCTTCACGGTAATTTAGAACGAAGTGGAAACGCAGACAGTAGCAGGTCTGGGGGGGAAAAAGTTCCCAGTACAAATTGTTTTGGGTAATTTTGGTGGAAACGGCGCTAATAATAATAATTGGTTACATTTTATATAGCGCTTTTCTGGCTACTCAAAGCGCTTTACATGGAAGGGGGAATCTCCTCAACCACCACCAATGTGCAGCATCCACCTGATGCAGGCCATGATGGACAGAGGCCAATGGGCAAATTTGGCCAGGATGACGGGGTTACACCCCTGCTCTTTTTCTGAAGGACATCCTGGGATTTTTAATGACCACAGAGAGTCAGGACCTCGGTTTAACGTCTCATCCGAAGGATGGTGCTTGTTACAGTATAGTGTCCCCATCACTATACTGGGGTGTTAGGACCCATACAGACCACAGGGTGAGCACCCCCTGCTGGCCTCATTAACACATCTTCCAGCAGCAACCTCGTTTTCCCAGGAGGTCTCCCATCCAGGTACTGACCAGGCTCAACCCTGCTTAGCTTCAGTGGGAAACCAGTCTTGGGCTCCAGGGTGATATGGCTGCTGGTAAGAGAAGCTGTTATACCTTTTATTTTGTGTTATTCGTGTACGACTTTCATAAACACCGCATCCGTAGGGGCTACCATTTTTGCGGGCTATGTGACATCAGAGTAACTGGGAGTACATCGATCTAGTACGAGTTCACGGGTGGGAAGTCACGGGTTTGACTGCCGTTCCAGTGCACTGGGTTGCCTGGAACGCGGCATAAGACTGGATTTACCGGCGACTTATTTCAAGCAGTTCAAAGTCTGTTCTTTCATTTGTGAGACAATAACTCTGTAAAAAGACTGTAAAATATTTGAAGATCATAGTGCACATTCACAAACAGATATACAACACATTACACGAAAGATAAAATCCAAAAAAAGCATAATAGGAGCAACTATCTGCTCATGGATTGTACAATAATTGTCCTCTGTGACACCTCTCAGTCTCAGTTGTGTAAGGAGAGCAGCTCATTGGTCCTGTATCTATCTCTCTATTACCTCCACAGCCAAAGCCTGATGGTGGATATCTCATCTGCTCCTCTGACTCCATTTCAATTTGGAGGCACTAGAGAGTGACTAACGTGGAGCGCCTCCAAGAGAGGGTCAAGGGCTCCAAGCAACGAGCAGACATTAAACTCACTTGTGCAAGCCATCAAGTGCTCTGCTTTTTGACCATACACAGCTTGATGAGCCACACTACAATATAATCATTTGGCTCGGCTGGCAATGGCTCTGGAGCTAGCGAGAATGTTATGCTATGATAGAGTTTTAGATTACAGCATTAGGATTATGAGCCAATGGAGTGAGAGAAAGAAAAAGAGAGAGACACACGAGCAAGCCTGGAAGACTATACCACTCAGAGAGCTCCTCACTTTAAAATATAGCCATTTCAAACAAATAAGCACATATCACTTACTTATGCCAGCAGATCTGGAGTGAAAAGTCTGTAAAAAGCCTTCGCTGTTATGGTGAGCTTATTGATTTATGTATGTTACAGATTTGAAAAGCAATTTTAGGGCAGTTGCACTGTAATTTTTCCTTCATTAAAAAATGTACACATTAGGAAACAATGTAGTTTAAATGAAGTGGGTTGTCTCATGGGGGCTGATGTGTTGAGATCTCATAATGAGTAAAGTACTACTCGCTTTATCTCATTAGCCCTGTTACCAGCTACTTTCATTAAGTTCATGGCTAACTGCAAACAGCCTTTTTGTTACATTTATTTTGGTCACATTTTAGTTTGGGGATATTCACTATTCACTAGGACTTTTGCCTCAATAAACTCCCAATATACTGCGCATTACTATTTAGTAAGGTAGGCCTAGTTGTTGTTAGCCTGGTTAAAACCAGACCATTCTGCCATTATAAAGCTTGGAAGAGCCAAGACATTTTTTAATATAACTGATTGTGTTCGTCTGAAAGGAGAATGTCATATACACCTAGGATGGCTTGAGGGTTAGTAAATCACTGGCTAATTTTCATTTTTGTGTGAACTAACCCTTTAATGTTGATGATCACGTTATTTTACATATGCATATGATTACATATGATATTGCTTGTTTCTGCATCTTTGATCAGGAGATTCTGTACTCTTTCAGGAGGTGTCATGGCGCCCCTAGACTAGAATATAACAGTGAAAACATAGCCTAGAAATCTAGACGCACCCTAGCGGCAGCAAATATAATTTGCAGCTAGGGTGTCTAGCAACTCTCCGTTGGCGTGCGAGCTGGAAAAACCAAACTCTAGTCAGGCCAATCACATCGTGTATAGAGTCAGTGGGCGGGCTTAACATAATGACGGCAGAGTTGCGGCGGTTCCGAGTGATACTTGAAGACAAAAAGCTGGCGAACAGCGGCCTTTGGCCATGACTCTGGAAGACTTGGAGTTGAGCTTTTCTTTGAGAAGAGAACAAAGAACGGCACTGAAGTCATTCTTAAGAAAGGAAGATGTGTTCGGAGTTTTGCCGACCGGATACGGCGAAAGTTTAATCTATCAACTAGCTCTGCTTCACCTTCTTCGTTGCTCTGGTTGGTTGTAGCTCTATCCTATTGCGTGCAGAGGGAATTTGAAAGACAACCGTTTTTATCCCGCCCATCGGATTGAGCCCTGCCAATGGTGAGTTCCCAGACCCAACATCTTGATGTGGAAACACGGAAAGCTGGAAAATTCCGTCAGTGGCGGGAAAAGAGTTAATAGTTTTTCGGTTCCCAAACTAAAGCTTTACCATTGTTTTTATTTCTTTATTTGTTGGTTTGTTTTTTATTTAAAGGGATAGTTCACCCCAAAATTGTAATTCTGTCATATATTTTCAACAGAAGAAAGAAATGATATTTTGAAGAATGTGCATGGGTAACCAAACAGTTGAAAAACAGTATTTTTTTTCTATACTATGGAAGTCAATATGACCCAGCAAGTGTTAGGTTACCCATGCACATTCATCAAAATATCTTCCTTTATGTTCAACAGAAGAAAAAACTTTATGCAGTTTTATAACAACTTGAGGGTGAGTAGATATAGCTGATGACAGTATTTTCATTTTTGGGTGAACTATCCTTTTAACCTTGCATTTGTAGATTTCCGTAGCTTGTAAGCTAATGAATGGAATTGAATAGGATTCCACTATTTAAAAAAATCAACTATTTATTTATACTCAACATGAAATCTTGCTAGTTTACAGCTGTGAGAATTGTTTTTTTTAATTAATATCTTCATTTTATGGTTAAAAATGGCCTTTACATACTACAACAATCCAGAAATAACTTTTTAGCCAAGTGACTTTAGCGGAAAAGAAAAATATTTTCAGAAGAAGAGCAAGTTATTATATTTTGATTAAAGATCACAAGGACAAAACAGTTATTTGAAATAATGTGCATAAATGAATTACAATAGAAAACAGAAAGTAAAAAATGATTTTGTTGACTTAAAAAAAAAAAAAAAAGTTTTGCAATTAAATTCTCTAAGCCAGGGGAGATCCGCTCAGAATGCATCATTTGGCCCATTTCTGGAAGGAAGTTCTTTGAACAAAGTGAAAGTCATTTTCTATTCAAGTGCTTAACCTGCAGAATACACACTAAAGAATTAGAGAGAAAATACTGAAGAACTGCCTGCTTGAATTCACACTAATTAGTCAGCTTGGCTTTTCAAAATAAACGATTGCATGGTTTATCTGCTATTTGGATGATTAATTCCTGCAAAGAGTCTTTTTTTGGTCCTCTGTTAGTCTATCGCTCGCCGCTGGAGAAACGGACACGAGATAATTTGGAGTAAGGCAGACCGTCTAATGAGCTCCTCACTTCCCACCACACCAAACCATTACCGATGCAAATTTCTCCATGTTTATTTCATGCGTATATGTAATCGACCTGTGCGCTCTAGGTTCGTTTTTTCTCATTAATACAATCGAAATATTCAGTTTGCTGTTAATCATTCCTCTCCCGTGACACCACAGATGCAGGTAAAATGGAAGATTTCCATCACAGTCAGTTCGTAGCCTGTCGAGTCGATCGGCGTTTGATCTGACGTGTAAACCAGGTGTCCTTGAGCTTCACGGCCTGTCAGGTCATGTCAGCGGAGTCGTCTCCGGCGCACAGGCTGTTGCTGTTTTCCCATGTTTGGCTGATGTTATGTATTATGTAGACGCTCAGGGAGAACATTGTCAACACTTAGTGTTTGGCCTTATGCAGTGGAAACCTTCCTTCGGATGCTGTAAACAAGGCTGCCATGCCGACTCTATTAATCATTGAACCACCGGGACAATGGTGGCTGGTTATGGTGGTCAGCCGAGGAGGCTTTCTACCAGCCTTTTAGCTGAATTAGATGAGGGGGGAGTTTTTCCTCTTGCATATCATGATGGCAGGACCCCCTCGGGGCGATGAGGTTTAGAAGGGCATGTTGTGGTTGGTGGCGGTTAAACAGCAGATGAGCCTGGCCTTTAAAGGCCCATATACCTATCTAGATGTGTCCTGGGGAGCAGTCACTGACATTAAAACTCAATTAGTGGACGACTCTGTAAATACTGCATGAGCCCGGCGCTTTGCTAATGAAGGCCCAGAGCAGGGTTCCCGCTCTACATCTTGATATGTCAGGATCGTGGCTGCCTGCGAGCCAGCGTGTCAGTCCAAAGGGAGGTTAAAATGCAGATGAGTGTTGACAGTCGGGTGCAATTGTCATTCAGCATGTCTCGTGCCCTCCCCGGGGTCTCATCTCGCTTTACTGTGGTGCTTCACTCCTCTTTGGCTCCTGCTCATCATCACACATGCATACCAATACGCAGGGTAAATTGAGATATGAGCTGCATTTTAATACACCAGGTCAGTCTATTTTGCCTTGTCCTGAGGCGTGTTCAGAGCGCTGTCTGAAAATGTGCTGCTGCAAAATGTGTCTTTCTTGTTTTTCATGTAACATAAATGGTGTGATTGTAACACATTTTACCTCCTTGGTAATCATTCTTTGGTCACACTTTAGATTTGGGTCCAATTCTCACTATTAACTATTAACTATGATTTTTGCCTCAATAAACTCCTAATTACTGCTTAGGTAGTTGTTAAATTTAGGTATTGGATGGGATTAAGGGATGCAGAATATGGTCATGCAGAATAAGGGATTAATATGTGCTTTATAAGTATCAATAAACAGCCAATATCCTTGTAATATGCATACTAAGCAACTAGTTAATAGTGAGAATTGGACCCTAGACTAAAGTGTTACCCACTCTTTTTACTGATTATTAAAGCGACAGTTCACCCAAATTTAAAATTGTCATTATTTACTCCAAGGCTGTAATCCCTTAATAGATTAAAGGGGATTTAAGGGAATAACAATAAATAAAAAAAAACGTTAAAATAAGTTATATTTCTAATTCTAATTATGGATTTAAAGCACATTCACCTTTATTGGTGTGTCTAATATGTTGAAAACGCAAATCGGTTCTTGTCTTGTCACCTTAAAGGGTAGCTCACCCAAAAAATGAAAATTATTTCATTAATTACTCACCCTCATGTCGTTCCAAACCCGTAACGTGGTAAACGGAAGCTCAATCATGTTCACTTGATGTTCGAGAACCAATGAGGTTCATTCTCGTGTTACACAGCACGTTTGAGCTTCCTCAAGAACCAATGAGGTTCATTCTCGTGTTACACAGCACGTTTGAGCTTCCTCAAGAACCAATGAGGTTCATTCTCATGTTACGCAGCATGTTTGAGCTTTGAGCTTCTTAGAAGTGGTCCAAAGTTTTTTCAAAGAGCCAGAAAGTAACTTTGCAGCAGGCACAACAAATTAACAATGATACTAACGTTAGCATTTTAGGTATGACAGTAGACATATCAGCAAACACCGTTCTCAAAGAGATAATTTTTGGAATATAATACAACATTGCACAATCACAGTAGTGACGCCGACTGGGTTAAGCATTTACTGTATCTGAGGGAAATGTTGCAGTGCGTTCTGCCAGTCTCTTCAAAGGAAGATTACAAACGGCGAATGCCAAATGTTTAAACGACGATTTTGTTTTGGTGGTTTGCTTGACGATGTGAGGACAGGACTCTTTCACTTTGCAATTTCAATCACACACACAGCACGGAGCAGGAATATCTGGGCCACAGCCAATCAGAGGCAAAGACCCACCCCATCTCAGTCTCTGATTGGTTTAGACCACGACATGATCCAACCATGAGTGTGTGAGTTCAGTCAAAGGAGAACAAACGCTTCGTTCGTGGAAAGGCAGCTGAGCGGATGCAATGACGTTAGGTGCACCGGTGCGACCTAGGAAAAATTGTAGTCGCACCCTTACAACTTTTGGGCGCACTCAAGAGCCCTGCTGCAAGAGGTTTCTTCTCACGGGTCAAGCAGGTTTGGTTGCGCTTTGCTGATCAATGTTTATATGTGAATAAAAGCCTAAATTCAATCTGTTCATCATATAAAGTGGTCGAGTCTCTTCAGAAAATTTGGACTAAACTGCTCGATTCATTTGGATTAGTTTTACAATCTCTTTATGAAGCGTCACAGTTTCAGTTGAGTAGCTGTCTATGGATGAACAGAAATCTCTAAGATTTCATCAAAAAGATTTTCATGAAGGTGAGTAAATGATGACAGAATTTTCATTTTTGGGTGAACGATCCCTTTAAGTTATGAATGACATGAATCATGTAAAATGATAGCATATTTTCAAAATGGTGACATTTCATAAAAAAGTTGAGGAGTTTGCATTACTGAATAGGCTAGGCTGTCGGTTGTTGAACATTTCTATCATACAACAGCTGTCAAATATGAAATGTTTAGCTACTTACATCTTACCGCACACTTTTTCATTGTTAAACCTAAAGTTGGAATTCGCACCCGTCTTCTGTGAACAGTAAGCCCCGCCTTCTTTGATTTGATTGGCCATCTCAATAATTTTGACATGGATGAGCGCTGTTAAAACTGCTGAGACAGACCAATCTATAATAATCAATAATCAAATCAAAAGAATCAAACACTGAGCAAGGACAATTTGACAATTGGGGGAGGGTTGATTTACTCAAACTCAAAATGTGGAACAAGTATAGCAGAATGTTAACGCTGCTCTTTTTGTCTTTACAACTTTGGATGGACCAGGGGCAGTCAAGCTCCAACAAAAACACCATAAAAAAGTATTTGGAAGTTATATGATAGCATAAGGAACAGGCTAAAATTAATCTTGAAAAAGCTATTCTGCTTTAAATAACTCATGACATGAGGGTGAATAAATGATAACAGAATTTTCATTTTTGGGTGAACTCTCCGTAACAGATGCTGATAAATATTTTTTAATGGAGTTAATGGACGTCTGCCAGACATCTGTTTAGAAACTTTCATTACATTTTGAAATGTAATTATCTTTTTAAAAATGAGACAATGATTATCTTACTGTGAAGGCTATTTGTCCAAATAGAGGAATGTTACAATTAACAGATCTAGTGCAAATGCCAAAAAACTCATAATAAAAAACATGGATGTCTTCCAGCATAAGCAGCCTAAGAAACAAGTAGTTTCCACAGAATAAATATCCTTTCATGTATATCACAATATGAGGATGAATGAACTGTTCATTATTTTCCCCTCAGGGTCTTTGTTTCTGACAGTGCTTTAACTCTCTGCAGCTGTCAGTTGTTTTCATTCTTGAAGTCTAGTGCATGTGCTGCCCACACTCTAACAGGCTGTGACCTCGCAGCGGTGACAGTCTGCCAGAACTGATTTCCGTTGACTCTCTTTTGCTGAGACCACAGTGAGTCCTTCACAAAGCTGCACGGTTACATGGCTTGTTGCTTTCATCCAGTTACTGTTGTGCAGTGCTAGAGACTGTAGAAAATGTAGCAGGCAAGCTATCTACAAAAAAATGTCAATAGTGTTCATTTATCTGGTCTAATCGGGTTCTTAAAGTGACAGCCTCAAACTGGAACACAGCACAAATTACAAAAGAAAAAAAGGAAAGAAAAATATTTAAAGGCACAATATGTAATTTTCGCCACTAGAGGTCGCTCATTCAAAATAAAGGTGTAGCTTGATGACGCCTTGACTTCGCCGGTGGAGAAGAATCCGATGGGACTCGGGCAAAAATCATATTCATGGATGAGTTAATGTATTAAAGATTTATTAACGTTACTGTAGTATGAAACAGGGTGGGGCTGATAACCGTTGGAGCGAGGCCGCTGGAGGGATTGCTAATGAGGGACAAGCGCGACACACGGCTCGAGAGCAGTGAAGCTTTTATTATGCCGCAGGCGAAACTTCCGCTTCTTCCAGTCCTGTGTATGTGGGGTGACGCTGCACTGTTTTATCATATTAGATACATTTGAGTGTGTTGAAAGTTATTATAATGCTACTCTGTGTGCTTGCACGGTGGCTACTATGAGACACTTTTGCACACTGCAGTAAGCTAGATTGATTTTTGATTGAAACGAAAAGACTAACTGTGTTGAGCTATATAACAATGATTCGTTTACTGTCGATGAATGTATCCAAACAGTTGCTCATCTGTCTATTAAAACACATAATATATTAAAAGCGTCTTTAGTGTTTCCATTGTTTCTACAAAATAAAACCGAGGGAAATCGAGGGTAACACGGTTATGATGTCATTGATAGGTGACGCATGGACACGGTCCGTGTCCTGGTTAAAATGATTATTTCTCTGGATTTAAACATTCTTGGAAACATTTGGGATAATGTAAGTACACAAGTCAATAAAATATATAACATTGTTCTAGTGGATTTTGTCAATTTTAATGCAAAAATCTTACATATTGTGCCTTTAAAGTCTGGAATCTACCTATATATTTTCTAAATTCATGTCTCGCTGGTGACGTATGTTGGTATTCTCCAATCTTTTTAATTTACATAAAACCAACCAATTTTTCTTACAATCGGCTGTAAGCTCACATTCAGATCTGCCTCCTTCCAATCAGCAACTGATAGATTGAGTTCCTACATTTTTTCGTTTTTTGATAATCTGCTTTACTCACTGTACCACACTTCACTTCACTCACCACACAAACCAGCCTCCCCTCAGTCACTTGTTTCATTTGCTCCAGATGAATATTGTTGGTGTTTTGCTGGGCAACATTATTGCACATATTTTCCACACATTTTGTTCTTACACCTAAAGTGCGCGCACATAAAGCTGCCTCTCAGCACTAAATTGAGTTATTTTTTGCTGCTTATTGCTCTTAAACAGTCAAATATACACCAAATAATGTCAAAATGCCGGTCTTGGCGAGTATTCACGTAAACAGTTATGTTTTAAAGGCGGCATGAAATCAAATTTTACAATTTGTATTTTTATATTTAATATTGTTGTGTTTACTATAAATGATTTATCTGTGCACTTCATTCATTTTTAAAAATGAATTTACCCTTATAATCCTTAATCAAATACGTTGACTTTCCCTTCCCCATCGAAACGACTTCTCTTCTCCCCCGGTCATGTGCTATTGCTAATTGAGTCCCACAAGGGTCAATTCTTGCACCACTCCTATTCAACCTGTACATGCTGCCACTGAGCCAAATAATGAAAAATAACAAAATGGCTTACCACAGCTATGCTGACGACACCCAGATCTACTTAGCCCTATCACCAAATGACTACAGCCCCATTGACTCTCTATGTAAATGCATTGATGACGTTAACAGTTGGATGTGCCAAAACTTTCTTCAGTTAAACAAAGACAAAACTGAAATCACTACATTAGGAAACAAAGATGAAATTCTCAAGGTGAATGCATATCTTGAGGCTAAAGGTCTAAAACCAAAAAATCAAGTCAGGAATCTTGGTGTGATTTTGGAGTCAGACCTGAGTTTCAGTAGCCATGTCAAAGCAATAACTAAATCAGCTTACTATCACCTGAAAAATATTGCAAGAATTAGAGGCTTTATTTCCAGGCAAGACTTAGAGAAACTCGTTCATGCTTTTATCACCAGCAGGGTGGATTATTGTAATGGTCTTCTCACTGGCCTTCCCAAAAAGACCATTAGACAGCTGCAGCTCATACAGAACGCTGCTGCCAGGATCCTGAGCAGAACCAGAAAATATGACCATATCACACCAGTCCTCAGATCTTTACACTGGCTTCCAGTTACATTTAGGATCGATTTTAAAGTACTATTACTTGTATATAAATCACTCAATGACTTAGGACCTCAATACATTGCAGATATGCTGATTAAATACAAACCCAACAGATCACTCAGATCATCAGGATCAAGTCAATTAGAAATACCAAGGGTTCACTCAAAGCAAGGAGAGTCTGCTTTTAGCTATTATGCCAGCCATAGCTGGAACCAGCTTCCTGAACAGATCAGATGTGCTCCAACAGTAGCCACTTTCAAATCCAGACTCAAAACACATCTGTTTAGCTGTGCATTTACTGAATGAGCTATGCCACTGTACGTCTGACTGATTGCACCTTATCTTATACATTTTCTCAATGAGCTCTGTGCTTTGTCCGAACTGCTTGCACTTTAATTATGTGTTTCAATTTAACCCTGTTTTATTTCTAGTTTTTAATTATACTTTTTATTTTTTATTATTTTTTATTTTGATTTCATCTTTATTTTTATTTCCTTTTAATTCCTATTATAACTGTTATACTATATATATTTTAATTTTTTTTCACTTATGACTATTTTAACTTCATTTCTGTGTAAAGCACTTTGAATTGCCACTGTGTATGAAATGTGCTATACAAATAAACTTGCCTTGCCTTGCCTATTGCGCGAGGGCAGGGTTATCGCCCCCTGTCTCGTTTCTGCACTGCCTCTCAGAAACCTGTCACTGATCGTAGCAATATGGTGGTTAGGTGCATTTTTCTCGGTGTACACAACACCTTCTTCAGGAAGGACTTGAGGCAAAAAGAGAGAAATATATGAGAAATAAAAGTTTTTTTATGTAAAAATTACTCAATATAGTCGGACGAACAGCTTGTCGTGACGGCTCGCACTTGGAATGCAGTGTGTGTGAACGGCGCGCCCCCCTTAAGGGAGAGCTGAGAAAAAAGTTTTACAGAAATAAAGCCATAAAAGGCTTAAAATAAGTGAAATCTGTAGCATAAACCAGCAAAAAGTGAGGAAATATGCTCAGTGACATACGTAGAAAAGATTTAGAGAGAAAATATATTTATTTAAGAGATAGATCGAGTTTTTCTCCACAACTGAGTGCAAACTGGCATTCAAAGCCTCCATTTTGTTAGCAACGCCCAACTTCCAACGATCCAATCAATTCCCGAAGGACGAAATCAAGCCCCGGCCTACATTTTTTCTAATTTCAGAAGCCGTATCACTCGGATATACGTCACAATAAGGAGAAAAAGACGATCTCAACTTCTGTTTTACGCCGACTTTAAGTGAACGTAAACAGTTCAATTTGGCAAAAATGATTCAGACTTTTCAATGCAGACTTTGTAATGCTGTTATTCAGTAGATCTCAACCTTTTTGACTTCAAGGCCCCCCCATTTAGCCTGGCTCCGCCCTCCTACGCACTTCCGCTCAATTTTCATTTTCCTTCAGTACTCCGTCTGGGATTGCGGTATATTCTCTGGTTTTCTCCGGTCAAATTTTAACCGGTCCAATCAGCGAACAGAGGGAGTGGCTGAGAACGATGATGTTGATGTTGTGCGCTAGTTTGAGATGACATGCATCACGACCAAACGTTAGCGATTGGTTATAGCAGATCCAGAGTGGCTCTGGGCAGATCCAATAGTTTTAAACTTCAACAGAGTACCCGCCTTCAAGGATGTTCACGCTTGTCAATGGAGAGTGGCCAGACTCTCTGTACAAATGAAATGTACGAGAGTCTGGTAAGACCAGGCTACCCCCCCATTGTCCACAACAAAATTTGAAGCCACCCCCCTCCCACCATTCACAATTTCTACCAAATATAAGATGTATATTTATAATAAAAAATAACCATATACTAAGAATAGGTACCTTGATTTTACCTTATTTTAATGCTTGTGATTTTTAATGCTCTTATTTTAAATAATTTTAAGTCATCTTGAGGCCCCCTTAGAAGTTTGTTGAGGCCCCTATAGTGGGGACCATTGTCATATATAGTCTAAATATTACCCCTATTAGATACTGATTAAAATTAGTTTAGTACTGGTATAATATATGTCCAAAAAAGCTCTTGAGTCTCCTGAGAAATCATAAACATTTTATACCACACTATAAATGTTGTATGCACTAACTCTAGTATGCACTGTGTATAATTGTATGCTCTACCACATAGCATTTAATTCCTCAAAATTAGGCATTGCGTGTCCTGCGTAAAATACACACACTTTATTGCATGCCTTGCTTTTTTACCTATTGAAGTTTGTTTGCTTTCATTGAAATGATATCAAGTGGTGGCAGGCTGCGACATGCACTGTGCATTTACCCGTGAGCGTTTATCAATAAAAATATTATTTCAATGAAATGTTGTAGGCTGCTGCTTAGATACCCAGCTCTTGTCTTTCAAAGAGGATTTTAATCTCTTCCATTCTTTCATGCAGTTGCGAGGAGCCGTTCTGTAAACACAGACTTTGAAGAGACCTGTCACGCTGGCTGTCGGCTACAGGTGTGAGCACACTGTTCCAAGACGGGCCGTTCCAACTGTCTGTGGTGGCAAAAAACCCCAAAAATATCACAATGTCATTCTAACTGAACTGACGAGAGACAGGAAACAAGGTATAAAGACATCTGTGGTAGGGAGTTCCGAGCATGACTGCATAGCATTACATCACTGGGCCTTTACATTACATTATATTAGCTTTTTTTTTACAGGATAGTCTCTAAGAGTATGAAGCCCTTTGGAGTGGACCGGCAAAATAGCGTGATAAATGGAGTAATTTTGTGTTTTGAGTGATTTTGAAGTTACTTCAGAGCAGCCGACTAAAAAGGAATTAGTTCTTATCCACCAAAGCATGTCTGTTTTAATTAAAAGCGAAAAATTCTAATCTGGAATTTTTAAAGCATCCACTCCTATAGTGTTGTTCTGAGGACAGGGCAGCCGGCCAAGCCCCAGAGACCAAGCTGCTCTTTAGGAACATTTGTATTTGAGCCTGGCCAGGCCTCCACTAATCCCTCTTAGGGCATCCATCGCATCACTCTCTCTCGGCTCTCCTCGTGATCAATACACAATACATCAAAGGTTAGGTGGAGATGGGCCTATTCTTTGAAGCCGTGTGTGTAGAGCTGGATTTGCTGAGCTAACATCGTCCAGTGAAGCCACCTTTTGATTGAGCTTGTTTGGCCGGAGCTACTTCTGTTTGCTGAGGGGCAGAGGAGAATCTAATGAAGAACAGCCAATGTCTCTCTGTTATCTCTCGTCTCTGTCAAAGCCAATATAAGGCCGCTGCCAGATTTCTTTGTCCACTGGACACATTCCAAATAGCTAGTATAATCTATTTGCAGTATTACTACTACATATCTTGCAAAATATATATTAAATATAAAATCTGTTTGAGAATACAGGCTCAGTGAAGGCTTCAAATTATTCTATTATTCAGTTATTACCAGTACTTTAATTATGACATAATTTATTCTATATACTATAACCTATACACTGCCTGGCCAAAAAAAGGTCACTGTTTGGATTTAAATAGGCAAATGTTTATAAGTCTATGATTGGATCATTATTGCAGTGATTATGATGTTTCTAGTAGGGATGTAACGGTACACGTATTCGTACCGAACAGTTTCGGTACAGGACTTCCAGTACGGTGCACTTTAACAGTTAACAGTCGGCTTGTTTTACACATGGAACATACTTCAATCAGAGTTCCCACACCACCCATTTTATCACGAAATTCAAACGATAAATGCCGTTTTGACGCTCTTTAATTTGACGTGACTGATCATGGTATGTACGTCACTTCGGCGCGCGAGTGAGAGAACACGATCATCTCTTCCTAGTCAAAGAATAAACATGAATTAATATCGTATAGTATGTTGAGGATACATTACAACTTACTGAAACGTTTCATATGTCGTGTAATCGCTCAACCAGTGTTTCAACAGCGGAAAGACGACAATAAAACAGCTTGTAAACAATGTCACATAGCAAACCTCAGGCAGTCATTCAGTGTCCACAGCTGGTTAGTTCACTAGAGAGATGAACTCTTTCGCTAAATATATGCACTATATTAGCATATATATATTCATTATATTCTACTTAACTTGTTAGTGATGTCTTGTGAACCTGTTATTTAATGTATGTTTAAATAAATCTGTCATGAAAATGATTATATTTCAACAACGAATTGGAGTAAAAACATAATTTTATATAATGCGAAAAAACTGCCTTATGTGAAGTTTACATGTTTGCATACAATATGTTATTTGAGTGTTGATTATTATATCTAAAAATAAATAGCAACTGAATTTAGGCTAATAATTTGGCCTCTGTTGTTAATATTATAGTAATGTGCAAGTAAGGGCTCTCTATATAGTTTACAGCATTATCTTTAAGAATCTTTTAGTTATAATTGAATTTATTTAAGGACAGACACAATTTCCCACATGAGTGATTTATAGATGATCATAACAGAATATGCTAATCAATGACTTGAAGAGAGTAACTCCACATCAGCTGCATAAATTCATCAGCTAACAATTCAGAAAGTCCTGTTGCATTCTACATGTACTACATCTTGAGTCTCTCCATCATTGTCTGACTCTGGTTTGAACATAAAAGGCTGAACAGAGCTGCTAACACGAGCTCTTGAAGCTCCGCCCGCTTCTAGAAAGGGGTCCAGCTCATTTGCATTTAAAGGGACACACACAAAAACAGGCTCGCCCTCAAAAAGTGACAATTTTAACGTTCTGGGGACATCAGAGACTTATTTTACATCTTGTAAAAAGAGGCATAATAGCATTTGCCTATTTAAATCCAAACAGTGACTTTTTGTTTGGTATATATGACAGTGTGTGTGTGTGTATATATATATATATATATATATATATATTACGTGGAGCGCATAGACCCAAATTAACATCTTAAAGTCAGTCTTAAATCTCAAAAACGGACAAACTTGGTTCTTGACAAAAGTCAAATCTTCATTGTTATGCAAGATGCTACCAGTCACGTGAACGCACATGGTCTGCCATCGCTGCTGACAGACATTTAGAATAATTAATTCTAAATATCACAGAGGCAGCCTTGCCAAGTCAAGTTAAATAACAAATCACCTGCGCTGACACGCAGCCATTTGAGATTATTCCCATGTTTTCATGCTGTCTATTCACATATAAAACTCCCTGCATATGACGACATCCAAATTTATGGTAACACTTTACAATAAGGTTTCGTTAGTTAACATGAACTAACAATGAACAATACTTCTACAGAATTTATTAATCTTAGTTAATCTCAATATTTACTAATACATTTTAAGATCAAAGTTGCATATGTCAACATTAGTTATTAATGCATTGTGAACTGACATGAACATGAATGTTTTTATTAACTAGCATTAACAAAGGTTAATACATGCCGTAAGAATATATTGCTCTTTGTTCATGTTAGTTAATGCATTAACTAATGTTAACAAATGAGATGTGACCGAATTGACTAGATTATAGCTAAACCTTTTATGGTCTTACTAATATGGCCTAATAAAATTGCTTTATTATAAGAAAATATAAATGATCTTTTTTGATGAAACTTTTCATTTTTTTCCACCTAGAATTGGCATATTTTCACACAAAAAGATGCTGTCATCTCCCTCTGTTACCTCAACCAGCAACACTATATAGGGCTGTTCTGCTACCACTCTCCTCCACACCTCCCTTCCTTCCTTCCCTCGCTCTCTCTCTCTCTCTCAGTCTCTTATTTGCATTATATATGCTTCATTTAGCTTACATGGCTGAGTGGAAATATAACCTGAAGCCATTCAAACAAGGCATGAACTGGGGCCCAGCAACAGTCAGGAGCAGGACCGCATACGGCCATGAGATGGCAGCACTCTCCTCCGCTCTCACTGGGTCTCCTCCATCTCCTCTCCTCATTTCCGCTCTGCTGGGTAGAAACATTGTAAGGGAGGAGATGGACCACTTGTATAAAAATGAATGGGAGGCTGAATTCAGCATATTACCATATGACAGAAATAGTAAGAGTAGTATGCTATTAGAGAGCTTTATTAATAGACTTTATTTTAGCATTAACTGAACCCACCTGAAAAATATAAAATGTAGCATGATTTGATGTAAAATAAAAGCAGCTTATTACGGATTTGAAATATGTTACGGAAATTTAAGTTTGACAGAGTTTTGGACACCTTTTTTATGCCAGGGTTGTTAATGTTAACTAAAAGTAAAATATTAAAAATAAATTAATACAAATATTACAAATCAATGTTGTTAATTGAAAAAAAGCTGAAATAAAATATAAATATTAGTAAAAAAATAATTAAAAAAAAACGCTCCCTGTAGACATTACCAAGATGGCTGCCAAGTGAACTGACTATTATTAAAGTGACCTGTCCCAAATGAAACAACAGAACACAATGATCCAAGATCGCAGATGAGAAACCCTTTGAAATATGTCCAAGAGAGCAATAATAGCTTACTGAATAGCTTACTTACAGAAGGTGCTGTAAAGCTGTTTCTTCTTCCTCATTTTTGTTCAATGAAATGGCACAGTAACACTGCATATACGGTATGGTTTGGAAGCCGTGTTCATCTTGAGGTGGTTTTTCCCAGTTCCCCTGTCATTTACTCTCCTTCTGGTTTTCATTAGCCGTGCAACCTTAGCGAGGCCTGGTCTTCGCCTCCCCTGTTATCTCAATGATGTTCTAATGCTGGTCAAACATTATTGTGAATGGCTCAGCTCAATAGAGGCAGTGTTAGCCAGGAGAGTCAATATTAGCTGAGCAAACAGGGCGAGAGGAAGGTGGGGGAGGGGAGTGCACCGTCTATGAGTGTGTGTGTGTGTGTGTGTGTGTGTGAGGGGGCCTAGTGTGCGCTCTTGGTGAACCTTGACCGATCACAACAGAAGCAACAAAGCATGGGATAAAGAGATGACAGGAATTTAGCAAAGCATTCTTCTCCTTCTTTTGCTCCTGGCTCTCGCCGAAGGAGCCGTTGATCCAACAAAGATCGGTCAAAGATTCCCGTCGTTCCATCTACAACGCACATATTTACAACCTATTATAAGCACGCTGTGGGATTAATGAGAGCTGTGTCTTCTCAGGGTTGCAGGGGAAGGTCAATTAGTCAAAGAACACAAACAACAGGCCCAAGGTCAGCTCTTTGTCTGTCTTGACAAAGGTAACTGAATCATAAGTTCCACGCCCACCCCACCTACGGCCGTATCAACACGTCTGCTCAGTAATCACAGACACTTTTATGCCCTGAGAGCTGTGCAAACAGTTGGTTTGGTAGAATCAACAGTGGCTGTCATGTGACCCGAGACGCACCGAAAGCTTTCCGCATGAATCATAATCTAACATAGAAGTGATTGTGCAGGTGAATGCGCTAATAACAACAAGCGGCTGACTAATGTTTGACTTGTGTCTCATTAGAGAATGCGAATAAGGGGAAAAGATTAACTTCTCAAATGACAGTGTCTCACTGTTTAGATGAGGCTTGCTAACCTGTCCCATTTAATCTATGGGCCTCGCTGGCAAACAAACAGACAAATATTGACCGTCTGGGAATAGGCCTCACTCAGCAACACATACACCCAAAGCAATTTCCTCAAGGCTCTGGGAAACTGTCAACATGATGGCAAAAGAAAATATATTTTCTTGCCATAGGGCAAACTGTGAACAATTTGTGCTGATATGCGTAAGTCAGACTGGCTAATTTGAGCAAATAAATGGCCCGGCTGTGCGACGTGTGGAATACTACAGGTACCGAAAAGACTCTCGCTTTGGTTTTCCCTGCATGTGTATTTGGTTTGGGTCATTTGATACGGATAAGCAGGCGTAACGTTTAGGTTGAGGGTCAGGCCTAAACCTCCGGTTAAGCTTGAGTTGCAAACGAAGCTTTAAAAAACAAACAAAGGCTGAGCATTGTTTGAGATAACCGCACTAACACCCCCCAGCCGATCCCGAGAGCGTAAAACAAATACCTTTTGATGTAGCAACACGGTCCCAATTCAGATCTGCTGACATGTGAAAAAGCAACATTAGCTAATGCACTTCTTAAAGACCATAATCGCTCTTTCCCCTACAGTTAATGAATGCTAATTAGAACTAGCTTCGTGTTTGCTGGCTGCCTCTCTAATGTGCCGTATTGTTCCTCTTCTCCTGCTTCAGCTCGGCTCTAATGCTGCTGTGCCAGCTATTAAAGTCAGCTAATCCATCTATCTCCACAACTGCCAGCTCCGAAAGCCACTAATAGCTCAGCCACAAAACTGCGCATTTCCGAATTCATTTGATCCGTAGTTTTTGCGCCGGTAAAGCGAGTGGGTGGCATTGCGGTTGAACTCGAATTCCATGCCATACCTGGCGCGGATGCTTAAGGGCTTTTTGTCTGAGTGTTTTGTTTTGATGGGACGGATAGATCAGCTCCACTTCCTCAGACATAAAGGCTCGTCTCAAACCCGAGACCGAATGTTTGAGACCAACACGGCTTGTGTGGGCAGGATGATTTCTGATCCTGAGAAATTACAGACATTACTTTTATAGAGTGAGTTCATAATGCTTCTGTTTTGCTTTTTTCCTTTTAAGTAATATTTTTTCCTTTACAAATAGTATTATCATAATAAGTTTGATAACGATAATGAATTAAAACATGTACCTCAGCACTCGAGCTGCATGAACTCCACAAATTTGTGTAAAACCTCATGTTAAAACAGCATGATTTGATCCAAAGAGCACTAAAACTAACTAACTGCATTCAACCATGAAAACGTTTTGAATTTGAAGATTAAGGTAAATTGTATTTAATCGGGAAACATGTAAGTATCTTTTGTTGCTTCCGAAGGGCAGTACTAAACGATTTTAATTTGGACATCTTCATTCTGTTCAAAAGTTTTCACCCCCCCGGCTCTTAAAGAGCACCTATCATGGAATTTTGAAATGTACCTTTCATGTAGTGTGTAACATAGATCTAAGTGAACAAAAACATCCTGTATAGTTTGAAATATGACAGTGCACCGTATATATAGTTATTTTCTTTCAAAAGTAAGAGTTGACTCTGAGTCATTTTTAAGAATCGTTAGAAGACCGAAGCTTTTTCTCTGACTAGATGACGTCAACTTGTCAAGTTATTTGAATACGATACGCCAACTTATTGCGCTCCAAGACGCCAGTGAAAACTAGAAAACATCATGGCGACGAGACCCTGTGTTCTGAAGTGCCACTCAAAAGCAAACTTTTTTCATCTGCCCAAGGATGAGCATTTGAAGACTAAGTGGCTTGAAGACAAACCATACATCGTCGCGATTGAGTGTTTATTAGTCGTCAAATGTATGTTTCGCGATCTCAGGAAGCTTTTATTATGGACTTCTATTATGGTACATGGTTCTTCTTCGTCTGTCTGTACATAGACTACATGTGCACAGAGCGCCCTCCGGCTGCCAGTATGAATTGAAAACAACACATAAGAGACTCAATCGCTCATGATTAGGCTATATCTGTGCATTTTGATGAAGTATTGAATAAAAAATACTCCTCTGTTTAGAAATTTGACACAGACATATGAGAATCTATCAATATATCTCCTCATCTGCACACTTTTGAACTAAAAGCCCTGAGGGATGTTGATTTGTCGCGAGTCTTCGTGAGGAGAATAGAGGAGTTTTTTTTATGAATGAGATCAGCTGAGGCTCATATTACAATCAAACGTACAGACGCGGTTTTCATATTCATAACTCCTGACACATATTAACAAATTACTGTCACTATAAGACTTTGATGGGCGTTCCGTTTCCGAAAATATCTGCACAGACTATACCAATCACAACTGACTGGGTCATCGGACCAATCACCGCAGATTAGCGTCACGTAAAGGCGGGGTTTTGAAAAGTGAATCACTAAAGGAATCATTTGAGAATCGCTGTCAAAACAGGTAAAAATAAATGCACATTATAAGAAAACTAAAGTCTTTTTTGTCATTGCATGCATGCAAAACTTGTTGGGGACTTCTAAAACAATATTTGGAATATTTTAAATGCCATGATAGGTGCTCTTTAATGCATTGTTTCCTTCTGGAGCATCAGTGCATGTTTGAAACTTTGTTAATAGTTTTGTTTGAGTCCCTCAATTTTCCTCAGTGTGAAAAGATGGATCTCAAAATCATACAGTCCCTGCTGGAAAGGGTTCAAATGTGCAAAAGATGCTGGAAAACTGAAGATTTTTCGGGACCTGGAGGATTTTTCTGAAGAACAGTGGGCATTAACATTGGGTTTAACTGCTCAGGACAAACAAGGGAGCAAGAACAACCATCACAAAAAAAAAGCAGTTGATCATCCAGGGAACGACACACAGTATTGAGAATCAAGGGTACATAAACGTTTGAACGGATTCATTTTCATAAATTCAGCTATTTCTTTTTTCTTGTGGACGATATGTAAAAATCTTTTATGTAAAATATCTTATTCAGGACAGTATAAAAAATAGCATGGATTTTGTATGATCCCTCTTATTTTGTTAAAATTATTCACATTTTCACAGATTCCGCAAGTGGTGTGTAAACTTTTGAACAAGACTATGTGTATGTATATATAAATATAAAATAAACCACAAACCTTTGGATGGTGAATAAATGGATATATAAAATGTTGTATCTAATGTGATTTTTAAGATTTTTAATGAAAAGATCTTTTTGTTCCTTAAATATCCTAAAAATGTTGATTCATACCACACCTCCTTGTCTGTGGATGGGCACTATTTTGGATCAATTACTTGCCCACATACAGTAATATGCCACCATGGGTTTTGGCTGCGGGTGTCTGATGTTCCCAATATTTCCCAGCCTGGTAAAATGGTTAGCTTTGGCCTCTTCTCAGACCTCTCTCAGTCTGTTCCCATCCTGAGATGCTAATAACTAGCTCTCTGTGACAGACGAAAGGTCCCTTTGTGTTCTAAAATGCCTTCCTTGCATGGCAGTGCACCAAGAATCACAGGCTCGCAAACAGGTGGTGAAGCATCTGAATAACAAATTAAGCTGCGCTTTCGCACGAGCCAACTCAACAAATTATTACAATGAATTATGACAGTACAATAATGTCCAAAGGACTAATTTAAGTGTGAGGAGACTGTAGTGGGGGTAAGCAAACTGATTTGCTCCATGGAGAGGTATAATATGCAGGATGTGGGCTGGCAGATGGTGTGGCTGGGCAAACATATGAATAATATGCTTCTCTACCTCTTCAAAGCAATGGAACTTCACTAAGAAGGAAAAACAGGGTTGGATTTACACTGACCACGAGCCAACACGACTCTCCACAACTTATTCTCTAATGTCAAACTAGACAACAGAGTTTTTTTAATCTGATCTTCAACACATTCTTCAACGCCTACTGTCCCGTTCTCTCACGCTGGCTGATCTCAATTGGAAATTTAATATGTTTAAGTTAATGCTGGCTGATATGTTTAATAGGAAAAGACTCTCATCAAGCAATAATTACAGTGCCATCTGATTCCTGAGGGTTGTGGTGTGAGAAACGAAAGAGCCAACGGTCACGTTTCAGTGAAAATTTAAATCAAGCTATTACTTTTGATCTTTGAGTAGACGTATCAAATGATTCTTGTTTTGGAATGAAATGTTTTTTTAAGATGTGATGATCATATTACTATTCTTCTTAAATAAATATTCCACCAGGACACAATAGATGAACATAGCTGAGGTGCACCGTTAACAGAATATTCCAGGTTTTATTGTTAAATAAAAATATTTACAGAAATTATTGTAACCCATTTCATAAAAAGCAAAATACAGTGGGGAGAACTAGCATTTGATACACTGCCGATTTTGCAGGTTTGCCCACTTACAAAGCATGTAGAAGTCTATAATTTTGATCATAGTTACTCTTCAACTGTGAGAAACGGAATCTAAATCCAGAAAATCACATTGTATGATTTTTAAGTAATTCATTTGCATTTTATTGCATGACATATCGCCACCTTGGAATTATAAGGTTCTATCTGCATTCTGACTGGTTTGGAGATATTGAGCTTTAAAGTTTTTTGCATTCCATTTGACTGTGTAGAAAGAACCTTTTTATTTTCTAAATAAAAAGTTCTAAAAAACTTAAAAAAACAACATCACATAATGTAAATAAGTTGTCACAGAATAAGAATATGTGAATAACTCGATTTTGACAAAAATGTCAGATAGAACCTTATAATTCCAAGGGGACGATAAGTATTTGATACATCAGAAAAGCATAACTTAAACTTTGGTACAGAAACCTTTGTTTGCTATTACAGAGATCATATGTTTCCTGTAGTTCTTGACTAGGTTTACACACACTGCAGCAAGGATTTTGGCCCACTCCTCCATACAGACCTTCTCCAGATCCTTCAGGTTTCGGGGCTGTCGCTGGGCAATACGGACTTTCAGCTCCCTCCAAAGGTTTTCTATTGGGTTCAGGTCTGGAGACTGGCTAGGCCACTCCAGGACCTTGAGATGCTCATTCTTCTTCTTCCTCCAAACATGGTGAGTGAAGTTTAGACCAAAAAGCTCTATTTTTCAGACCACATGACCTTCTCCCATTCCTCCTCTGGATCATCCAGATGGTCATTGGCAAACTTCAGACGGGCCTGGACATGCGCTGGCTTGAGCAGGGGGACCTTGCATGGGCTGTAGGATTTTAATCCATTACGACGTAGTGTGTTACTAATGGTTTTCTTTGAGACTGTGGTCCCAGCTCTCTTCAGGTCATTGACCAGGTCCTGCCGTGTAGTTCTGGGCTGATCCCTCACCTTCCTCATGATCATTGATGCCCCACGAGGTGAGATCTTGGATGGTCTCCCAGACCGAGGGAGATTGACTGTCATCTTAAACTTCTTCCATTTTCTAATCATTGCGCCAACAGTTGTCGCCTTCTCACCAAGCTGCTTGCCTATTGTCCTGTAGCCCATCCCAGCCTTGTGCAGGTCTACAATTTTATCCCTGATAACCAAACACAGCTCTCTGGTCTTGGCCATTGTGGAGAGGTTGGAGTCTGTTTGATTGAGTGTGTGGACAGGTGTCTTTTATACAGGTAACAAGTTCAAACAGATGCAGTTAATACAGGTAATGAGTGGAGAACAGGAGGGCTTCTTAAAGAAGAGAGCCGGAATTCCTACTGGTTGGTAGGTTATCAAATACTTATGTCATACAATAAAATGCAAATTAATTATTTAAAAATCATACAATGTGATTTTCTGGATTTTTGTTTTAGATTTCGATACTCTCACAGTTGAAGTGTACCTATGATAAAAATTACAGACCTCTACATGCTTTGTAAGTAGGAAAACCTGCAAAATCGGCAGTGTACCAAATACTTGTTCTCCCCACTGTGTGTGGACAGAAAGGCACTTATAAAAAGAAGTCTATGAGAAAACGAGATATAGACTTTATTGTTAGTGCATAACGCATTTTCGTTTTTTTGAGTCTTATTATTTTCTGTGGTAATCAAAAGCACTAAAAAAATTGTAGGCCACAGTGCATCCTCTTTCATGCAATTTAATCTGAATAATCTAAACATCATTATCATTGCACAAGGTGTTTTATTAAAAGACCCACTGTGAAATAGAGGCGTTTGTGGGAAAAATTGCACGTTACCTGTGCAAACCGATATATGATTTGGCAAAAGTATTTATGAAATTAAATCTGTTGGCTAAATACAAGCGTTAAAATATCCCCTCCAATAAAATATGATTCTGTGAAATGTGTTTGTGTGAAATAACAGCGTTCTGGGTGGATTTGTGCATGTGTGCATCGTCATCCTCACCACAGATGGATGATAAACAGCTATTAAAAAAGAGGAAATGACACATTTATTTCTTCCAAGTAAGAATTAGTGCTTGTGGCCTAGAATAAACCAAACCACTTCGGCTGTAACTTCCAAACTTGAAAGCGTAAAGCAGGATGACACAGAGCATTAATTTCACTGAACTAACAGGAACCCGGAATGGTTCTGCATAGTTTCCAAACAATAAAACGACTTCGCTTTGGAATGAGGATTAGATTAAATCACTGGTCTGCCATTGAGGCATGAAAAATCCCACAGCATTGCGAAAACATGTCGGGCGGAGGAACAACCTTCTCACCTGACAATCACGACCACACTTCCACCGCTATAAATCTCTTCCATGGCTGAAGGACAACACAACCATCAACATGCAAAAAGCTATCTATACTGACTCAGTATGACACTCACTGGCTTAGTCTGAAGCAAACAGCAACATTTAAACGCCTGAACAAATGAAATCCTTTAGAAAGTGATTAACAGGCCTGCTCACTCAATGAGTACTGGGAAAACAGGTGTGAGAGGCACACAGTTATGGAGAGATAGACGTTGCGATCTGATGAAATCTAAGATTACATACCTCACTAATGATGCCGTGGTACAGCTGGGTCGCAGTGTTCTGTTCAGTCACGTAGCTCACACGTCACTAAATGCAGGTTTCTTGGGGCCAACAGATCAACGCCTGCCTATTAGCTCTGTTCTCTGTCCCTCCGGCCCTATTATTCCACTGTATTACAGGATTGCTGTACACACCCAAGGGCCTCTGACCCATTCCTCCCCCATAAAATATATTGAGGTCTTCTCAATATGTCTGCATCTATTAGCGCCAAAGATTAAGGGTCAATCATAATTAAAATATATAAAAATAACAACAAAAATATGATATCAAACTACCATTTTAATGAGGCTTTTCTCATGATATCTGGACAGGATAACACTTTACTACAAGGTCCCATTGTTAACATTATAACATGTTAACTCAGATACATTGAACAATATTAACAGATATAACTTTTGAATTTAATAGTGTATTAGTAAATGTATATACACATATATATATATATATATATATATATATATATATATATATATATATATTAGGGCTGTCAAAAGATTAATCGCGATTAATCGCATCCAAAATAAAAGTTTGTGTTTACATAATATATGTGTTACTTATTATTTATATATAAATACACACACAAGCATGTATATATTTAAGAAAAAAATATTTATATTTATATATATTATAGATTATATAAATGTATATACATGCAAATATTTCTTAAATATATACATGAATGTGTGTGTATTTATATATAAATAATAATGAACAGAGTACACACACATATATTATGTAAACACAAACTTTTATTTTGGATGTGATTAATCGCGATGAATCTTTTGAAATAAATGAATGAATGAATGAATGAATGAATGAATGAATGAATGAATGAATGAATGAATGAATGAATGAATGAATGAATGAATGAATGAATGAATGAATGAATGAATGAATGAATAAATAAATAAATATACACACACACACACACACACACACATATGTGTT
Source organism: Gobio gobio (assembly GCF_949357685.1). NCBI lineage: Eukaryota > Metazoa > Chordata > Actinopteri > Cypriniformes > Gobionidae > Gobio > Gobio gobio. The sequence goes on along the minus strand of NC_137115.1, from coordinate 44,194,961 downwards.
TGTGTGTGTATATTAGTTGCACTTGAACTGAAAAAATAAAAAATTATTCTTTATTTATTACATTTATTCATCTGTTAATGTTAATTTCCACATTTACTATTTAATAATACATTATTAAATTCAAAAGTTATATCTGTTAATATTATTTAATGTATCTGAGCTATATGAACTAACAATAAGGTTATGTTTTTATTAACTAATGTTTATTAACTGTTATTAATCATATATATTATGTGAACACAAACTTTTATTTTGGATGCGATTAATCGTGATTAATCGATATGACAGCACTAATATATATAAATATATTCACTAATATAGTTATTTAATGTTAAAATTAACCTTATTGTAAAGTGTCACGCAGGATGGTTGTATCACTCAGACATTTACAGCCTTATGCTCCCCAAAAACAACAAACATTTAGATAGAAAATATAAAAAAAATCTATGCAAAAATTCATTTTACACTGAAGAGGCAGTGTAAAAAAAGTCACTGACCTGTACACATCATTGTGGCAGAGCCAAATACTTTAAAAGACCAAGAAATTCAATATTCTACATGAAATTCCTTTAGCAGACCTTTGGCTCAACTTCAAGCTCTCACACACACCTGATGCCTCAGGTGAGTAATAAATACCTTCAAAACCACCCTTTGCCTCATAACTCCCCTTGAACAATCAGTGCTGCTACACAGATCTTTTATAAACGAATGCATGCTTCACAATAAGTAGTCAAAGTTTGCTAAATATAGTAGCCAGGGACGGGCTCGGACACGCTCCAGTGCACTCTTGAAAGAAGCCAACCTGAGGCAAGGGCAGTCGGTACTCTCTTTTGTGACCGCCTGAATAATCAGACGAACTCGTAACTCAGTGCTGCCCATCTCCAGGTGTGATGGAATGCATCTCGGCAGTGTCTCATTTGTGGGCTAGTTCTTAATGAGCCGTTTAAGACAGACAGACAGATATACACACACACACAAACACAAGAGGCTGTCGGAAGCAGAGGCCAAATCACTATGCTAAGATTTATCATTATGACAAGACTCTTTGTGAGCTGTTGTCTGTTATCAAGTGTGTTGTATTTTGCGTTTCTTTTCTGGCTGTTGCCAAAACAACCAACAAGTCTATGATGAGAGATCTGTCCAGGCCCACATTCTGTGTATCTTTGTGTGTGTGTGTGTGTGCGTGCGAATGTGCAGTTACATGAAGTGGTTGTCTGACAGGGTTGGGTGTGTGTACTCTAGTGTTAGAGAAAGGGTGTAGGAAGCCTCCAGGCTGAATGGCTTCACCTCTCTACCCTTCATTTAAAACCTGGTGTAAAACAAGTAATTCGCCTCACCTGCTTTACCACATTTCAGTGGCTCTCATTAACACCAGTTTATTTCTTTCTCCCCGTCACTAGATCTGTGCCAAGAAAACAATTCTTTTAAATCTCCTATTACGTGCATGCAAAAATTGACATGCGTCATGCATGTTTATCTGCCCTTGCACTGGTTAGATGTTTTGGGAAGCAGAACTGTAGATATAATCTGATTCATTTGCTTGGGGCTGTTTTGTATCATATTACCATCCTTAATAACTTATTGTTTTTCCTGTTTAAACTATAACCTGATTACTCATGTCTATCTGCTATTTATCACGCGAACAAGAGGGATGTTGTCACCTATTCTAACATTTGTATTATCGTTATATTGCTTTTTATACAAGAAGTTCAGTTTAAAATAATTTATTATTGAGTAACTGACATTTTACATTTGACAAATATATCCAGTTGTCTTTTTTTGCTACACCAACTGTTTCAAACGAAGCAGCACAATTTACAGATGTGTGTATCTGTGCAACACAGCAATGACAATACTAAACAAATTTTTTGAACGAATCTGTTGAGAGATCAACAAATTGGATAATTCAATGATTCACATAATTCAATGAGATAGTCGCTGCGTCTGAAATTGCATACTGAGTAGTATGTAGTAGTACAAATAAGTATTTACTTAGTGACTGTTAAAAAAGTATGCTCATGTGACCTACCGGCGTCAGAGGGTTGGTTATCGTTTGGGTTTTTTATGATACCATTGCCAAATCGATACTTTTAAAATGGTACCGGTGCCTAAACGATGCCTGAACTGATACTTAAAATAAAAAAAAGAGCCACAAAACCACGGTGGATGACATTAAAGAATGAGTTTTATTGAATTTTTTTTTGTTAATTTTATTAAAAGTTTAAAGTACACTAAATATATAAATATAAAACAACAAATTTACATACATTCACAATAAAACCTAAGCCAACTAACCCAAATACAATAATTGAACACTAAATAACAGTTACAGTACTAATAACAGCTAAGTAGTCTGTATTGTTATGCTACAAACCTTCAAAAGCTTCAAGTTTCAGCAAAACCTTAGGACCATATTGCCTTCTCTGGCAAAATATTGTAGAATGCATCGCCGTATTATTTGGTGGCGCGTCATGCTTCTTACGTGACATACCGTAATATTCACAAAATATTCACAAACTTGTTAAAACTACACTGTGTAACTTTTGTTTATTCTTAGCTAAAAACACTTAGTTCTTTCAAAAATATATGTGCTCATTAATGTATATTTACTTCTTTCAAGTAATAAAGTATTCTCGTAAGTTTATAATATGCCATTGAAAATACATACGGGTGAGGGGTTCGAATGCCGGTCGCCATGTTGCCCCTCCATCTTGACAGTACATTAGCCAAAGAGGGACATACCCGTAAATTCAAGCTTCGCCTTTCGTGTTTTAACACTCGATGGCACCGTGTCGAATGTGGACGATGTCGAACTGGAAGCCATGTTAATCTTGGACTAAATCGGCCACCGTAGGAGTTAAAACGAAATCGGAATTGAGAGGAACAGAAACTAATATTCACTGGATGGTCATATACCTTTTCACTGCTAGATGGGGGAAAATATCACACAGTGTAGCTTTAACTATGTCATGAACAATCTGATATTCCGATGTTCAAATATGTGTAAATGATTGTGTTTTGTCATTTAAAACCCTTTATATGGATCATGTTAGTTGATCTATAATGCGCGATGAGCGCCGTGATTCAGATAATCAGATCTGTCGGATTTACATCACGTAAATTCATCCATGTCTCACAAAATACATGAAAGTAAGTGACCGGTGAACTTGGAGAAGAATAGAGTAAACTATATAGTTAACTATACAATGTGTCTCTGATATAAAACAGCCTTTCAGTAACTCAAATTATAACTGAAAGGAGTGTTATTGCCGCTTCCATAGACATCAGTGTGTTTAACAAACTATACATTTATTTTTTTCTAGTACTTATATGCATTTAAATGTCAGAAACCTAAAATAAACATTGTGTGGTTGAAAACACTGCATAGTTGTGATTATGTGACAAGCGCTGAGCTTGTCTGTCTCTGGCTCGGCGCCACCCAAAGCACGTTTGAATTTAAGTGGCAACGAAATGTGCATTCTGATTCGGTCCGGTTACGTATTGGCACCGGTTTTTGGTACCCAACCCTAGGCGTCAGTTGCATAAATCTCTTCCCGTGGCCTCATGGGAACGTAAAGTGTCCATCGAATGTACACTTCAGAATCTCTGCGGAAGTAGTAGGACTTTTAACATGGGCGTCGGAACCATTGTATGTGGGTGGGACAAGACCCACCCACTTTTTACGATCAATGATATTAGACCCACTCACTTTTATCGTCTCTAATTCAGCACGTCTGTTTACCTACCCCTAACCGATAAACACTTTATTATTAAAGACGTAAGACGCTTTATTTCCACTTTTCTAATACTTTCTTATCTTTCTTATCTGACGATCTGATATGTGATGGGAAAAAAGAGTAGAGTGAGTTCGGCAAAAGGCGGATTCGACCCTCGGGTCAATTTGCATCAAAACTTGATGCTATGCGTCTTACCCCTACACTATTGCCGCTCTCAATGATACGGTGATTTACGTAATTTTGTCTTGCCCAACCAGACGTTTAGCAAACAAGGCGGTACATTGTACAAAACACATTGTTTTTGCTTCCGACGCCCATGACTTTTAGCATACTGTTTTTTGAATACTGTGTATTCGGACATACTCCGCTTTTCAATGACTCACTAATAAAGATGGTGGCTGCATCAGAAAATGAATATTTGCTTGAATTCACAGCATAAAACAGTAGGTGAAAAGTACCCGGATGACCTACTACTTCTGGCTTGATTCTGGAATGTGCATCTTTACAATCCCATGAGGCCACAAGAGAGGATATGTGAATGGCAGTGAAATGAAACAACTGAAACCATAAGTCACATGACAATGACATGACGAATGTAGTATGACGGGATTACATTCATACCACACACATTCATAGAGCATACTTTTTCAACAGTCGCAAAGTAATTACTCTAATTACTTACTCGGAGTCGGAGAGAATGCAATTTCTGACGCAGTCAGATGAGGCCTAGTCCACACGTACACGGGTAGTTTGCCCTCCTCCGTGAAAAAAAAATTGTGTCCACATGAAAACGCAAAACACGCTATGAAGCGCTGTCAAGAGCATGCCAAACCAACAGGTTGCAATATAACCCTAACCGTGAAGCCATGTTGGCCAATCAGAAGCCTGGAAAAAAGGTAATTGCCGCAACAAGCCAAAATCTCCGGTTTCACTGTCCACAAGACACCACTGCAACCAGAGTTTCAAAAAAAATGTTCAGCCTGGCAGGAGTTTTCAAAAAAGTTCAGTTTCAGTGTCCGGATACTGCGTTTGCGTGTGGACGAACGGCATAGAAAAAGATGCGGTTTTGAAAATACCCGTTTGTGTGGACAGGGCCTGAAAAGAAGCAGTGTTTTTGAACTAATCAGTTGAATGATTACTAAAAATTCCATGCACTAATACACAAATTGACAACCTGTCACACAAGCCCAGACAAGCAGAGTGATATAAACGCTATAACTGTTTTGTAACTTTCCTCTGGTGCAGAAAAATTATACAAATTTCTGTCTTGAATTTAAGGTACTCAATATGAATGTTTTTTATCAAACTTTTCATATAACTGCATAAAAACAAGTGTGTTGTAGTGCTGAAATACCTATGGCTAAATCATATCTGTGTTCCATTCAACTCTTGCTTGTGTGATATCGCTTAAACATACACTAACATCCATATTTACCCACAAATAAAGCGTACATGTTACACATGCTTGCTCTTGGAGAAAAGTGAAAGACATCTTCTGGCATTTCCCCCAGAGTAAGGCCGAGACATAAATCTTAAGACAACGGTTTGTTACACCTTGTAAGTGTATAATAAGTGGCTGTCACAGGTCAGGAATGTGTAATGGCCACTGGCATTAGTCTTAATTACACTGCAAGGCCTCGGATGAGTGAAGACTGACAGACTAGAGATGAAAGATAAAGCGGAACAAAGCTGAACAACACACGCAGCAGATCAAGCAATAAAAAAAACTGAATACTCTTATGAAAGCACAGTTAAAACAAGGATGTACGAAATCAAAACAGAGATGCTATGGCAAGATAAAACAGGTTTGCATTTTGATGTGACCTATAATTTTCCTTTGTGGTCTCAAGAGATAATGTGGGGTTTCACCTTGACATTGCAACGACTGAAATGACACGGCTTAACTCAGTAGTTCAAGCCAGTTCCAAACAGGAAGTGACTGGGACAGACAGGGGATATCTGGTCATCATCAGTAGACTCTCAGGTGTCCCATCACATGCTCGATCCATCTCCCAGCCTTTTTTTTCCCCACACACTGCGGCCTCTGCCCACCCTTACCCTTCTGGCCTGAAGGATTTATTGGTCAGCTGCTCCCAAAAGTCCCTTTAAAAGCAAATGTGCTCCATGTTCTCCAGTCAGCCCACACATGCTCTCTTCGTCAGACGCACATTTATTGCCTCGCCTGAACATTTCTATTAGTTCAACCTCCTACATCCCAGTCAGCCGAGCTTTATTTATGATCATTACCCAATTATAGCTATTACATACTGTGTCGTACATGACAATTAATGAGGGCAGAATTATGGGGGCAACAGGACTCACCTGTAAATACCCGCTAAAGAGGCACCTTAGCCTTTAGTGGCAGTGCTAATCCTTCAGAAAGAGCGAGACTGTGGCTGGCTGGAGTTTTTAGAGCTTGTGTCTCTGGTGCAGTGAGATATCTGAGCCCTCTCCATTAGTCTACCGCAGAGCACTGAGAAAGCACAACCCTATTTCATGCCAGCTCCCAAATAGTGTGGAGAATTTGCGAGGCAGTTAGTGGCCGTCATTAATATCCACCCGGGCCCAGGCTGACAGCTGCTGATTGGAATGGAGAGCCCCTGTAAAGCAGACAGCTACAAATTTCCCTGACAGCTCGGCGTCCATTACCCACAGTCAGCTGCCAAAACAGCAGTAATAAGAGACACAGAAAGAGAGAGAGAAAGCAGCAAACATGCCCTCTCTAGCAAACTCTCTATCACACACCATGCCACACACACAGACAGAATCCCAGCCATAATCTACCTATTCATTTCTATGCTCTCATGACCGAAGAAATACTGTATTATACATTTGTCGGTTAGTGTAAGGTGTTGAAAAAAATTTTGTGGCCAGCAAAGATGGATTGGTAGTATGTCACTATATGGCTATATATATATATATATATATATATATATATATATATATATATATATATATATATATATATATATATATATATATATATATATATATATATATATATATATATATATATATATATATATATATATATATATATATATATATATATATATATATATATATATATATATATATACATACATATACACACACACACACACACACACACACACACACACACACACACACAATCAGGCATAACATTATCCTATATTGTATTGGTCCCCCTTTTGCTGCCAAAACAGCCCTAAGCCGTTGAGGTATGGACTCCACTAGACCCGTGAAGGTGTGCTGTGCTATCTGGCACCAAGATGTTAGTAGCAGATCCTTTAAGTCCTGTAAATTGTGAGGTGGGGCCTCCATGGATCGGACTTGTTTGTTCAGCACATCCCACAGATGCTCGACTACATTGACATCTGGGGAATTTGGAGGCCAAGTCAACACCTCAAACTCGTTGTTGTTCTCCTCAAACCATTCCTGCTGAAAGAGGCCACAGCCACCAGGGAATACCGTTCCCATGAAAGGGTGTACATGGTCTGCAATAATGCTTAAGTAGGTGGTACGTGTCAAAGTAACATACACATGGATGGCAGGATCCAAGGTTTCACAGCAGAACATTGCCCAAAGCATCACACTGCCGCCGCTGGCTTGCCTTCTTCCCATAGTGCATCCTGTTGCCATGTGTTCCCCAGGTAAGCGACGCACACACACCCGGCCATCCACATGATGTAAAATAAAACGTGACTCATCAGACCAGGCCACCTTCTTCCATTGCTCCATGGTCCAGTTCTGATGCTACTTTCGGCGGTGGACAGGGGTCAGCATGGGGACCCTGACTATGCAGCCTCATACGCAACAAACTGCGATGCACTGTGTATTCTGACACCTTTCTATCAGAACCAATATTAACTTCGTGAGCCATTTGAGCTACATTAGCTTGTCTGTTTGATCAGACCACACAAGCCAGCTTTCGCTCCCCATGTGCATTAATGAGCCTTGGCCACCCATGACCCTGTCACCAGTTTACCACTGTTCCTTACTTTTGATGGATACTGACCACTGCAGACCGGGAACACCCCACAAGAGCTGCAGTTTTGGAGATGCCCTGACCCAGTTTTCTAGCCATCACAATTTGGCCCTTGTTTTTTGTCCTGCTGCTAACACATCAACTTTGAGGACAAAATGTTAATTTGCTGCCTAATATATTCCACCCACTAACAGGTGCCGTGATGAAGAGATAATCAGTGTTATTCACTTCACTTGTCAGTGGTCATAATGTTATGCCTGATCAGTGTGTACAAATTGTACATTCTATCCCCCAAACACTACCCCTAAACTTACCCATCAAAGGAAACATTCTGCATTTTTACATTTTTGATAAAACATTGTTTAGTATGTTTTTAATGCTATTTTACATTTGAGGACATATGAAATGTCCTTATATTTTATGTTCACGTCGTAATACCAGTGTAATACCCGTGTCATTATACAAATTTGTGTCCTCATAAATCCCAAAAACATAATTTGCAGTGCTTCATGGGAGTGGGTGGTCTTTATGGCGTGATTTGCTCTGATTGGTGGAGATTTCTTTGTAGAATCATAGGTAATGTAGTTTTACACCTGGAATTCTGCTGTTGAAGATAATTATTTAAAAAATAAGTTGAAATAATGTGGGCAAATGGCTTAAACAAAAGCATATACCATCGATTAACAACCTCACAGTAGGTCTGTCTTTAATGGTTTATCATTAAAAATCAATTCCCCTATTGAACAAAATGAATGGCATTTTTACTCCCAGAATCAGACTGTTGCACTATAAAGATAATCTTCCTATAGATTGTCCAATCACTTTACCTAATTAACATTTATTAGCTACAAAAGTTCTGTTACACACACACATTAGGTTTCGGTATCTTTATGGGGACTCTCCATAGGAGTAATGGTTTTTATACTGTACAAACTGTATATTCTATCCCTCTACACTTACCCTACCCATAAACCTACACATCACAGAAAACGGTCTGCATTTTCAAATAAGCATCATTTAGTATGTTTATTAATCCATTTCCCTCATGGGAATCGCGGGTTTGTGTGGGTTAAACAATTCACACACACACACACACACACACACACACACACACACACACACACACACACACACACACACACACACACACACACACACACACACACACACACACACACACACACACACACACACACACACACACACACACACACACACACACACACACACACACACACACACACACACACACACACACACACACACACACACACACACACACACACACAATAGTGAGACTGGCAGTGATGAGCTTGAACTAACCAGCAAGCAAATGTGTCACTATTATTTTGATTTACTCAGTCACAGTGCTTAAAGCTCAATGTAACAGGCATAAGACTGATTTATTGCTCTCTTACATTTCACGCATGGGTCCACTAACGCCCCTGCACTGCAGATTGATGCGAGATATTTGGGTCACTTAATTATAGCCAGACCTTTTTTAAGTCCTAAAACAGAGGTGACAGCATGTTAAAATGCCATGCAGTTCGCCCTGCTGGAAAACCCAGCTTAAAGTGGTAACTGTGTTTTGGAATATAGCAGCTGCTTTCTAGGTGGTCTAAGCAGGTCTTTAGCTGGTCCAAGCGGGTCAGCCAGATACGAACGTGCCACCTTACTAAAACACGAAAGCTATAAGCTAAAGATGTAGCTATTTTCCAGCAGGGCTCAGTATCTTCCACACATACACGACAACAAGGAATATTGTGTGTGTGTGTGTGTGTGTCTGAGGTGAAAGTGAAATTACATTTAGGTCATTGCCACATATCACGCAACGCCACAGGTAAAGATATTTCTGGATTGTTATTATATTCCAGAGGCCTAACTTCAATATTAACACCTACTTCAGCTTTCTGCCTGACACCCAGCACACACTCACATATAGCCCCACTTGTTTGTATATGCACATTAAACTCATAGACAAGATACACATACCCTCCTTCAATCACCCCCACAACTGCACTTTAATTCTTCCGCCAAGCGACAGGACAACTGGAAGCTCAGGGCGCAATATTTCACAGCTGCTTTTTATTGCATCTCCTCCCCTGCCAGTCTTACCCCCGTCAGCAATAAAACACTCCATAATAAAAGCCCCTCTCCCTTAGCGCCTGCCACACCACCGCCGCAGATAATCCTGCCGGATCACGGCACTCTGCCCGCGCATAGCTGCCAGTGCTGTCGCAAGGCTAACCCGACGTCTCTTTCAGCTGGGTTATTATAATGTTCACTCCTTTATTGAGGCGAGCGTCAATTGAAAAGAGCAGCGCCGCCCTGGAAATCTAGGCGTACAAGCCGTTAACACAAGCCAGGCCCCCAATGGGCCCTGGGAGTTATTCATCATCGGTTCTCTCAGACAAAGGCACGACTTACCTTCATATTTCTGAACAAAAGCGATATGCACTCAATAAAGGGAATATTACAGAGTTGCAGTGGAGGAGATAAAATAATGCCCATACAAAGACAAGCAGCCGCTGCACAGGGACGTGGATAGATAGCAGAACCCGAAGCTACTTAATTAACAATGCTAAACCAGGGAGGTTTGGAGGGTTTTAGAAATCAAGGCATGGTGTAGACTGGACACAAACTCCAAGTCTCCAATATAAGCACCACAGCTTAAAGGCACAATATGTAAGATTTTAGGATTCAAATATCCAAAAACCATTCGAACAATGTTATATATTTGACTTGTATACTTATATTATCCCAAATTTTTCTAAGAATGATTAATTCCAGAGAAAAAAGCTATTTTAACCAGGACACGGACTGAGTCTGTGCATCGCCTATCGATGACATCATACCCGTGTTACCCTCGATTTATTTTGAAGAAACCATGGAAACACCAAAGACGCTTTAATATATTATGTGTTTTATTAGACAGATGAGCAACTGTTTGGATACATTTATCAACAGAAAATGAATCATTGTTATACAGCTCAACACAGTTATTTTTTAAAGGGGTCATGAACTGGCTTTTATTTTTTTATACTGTTGTCTGAGGTCAACTTATGACGTTCACGTGGTTTTTACATTCAAAAACATCATAATGAATAAGTAATAGGCTATTTTCTGCCTTGGTTTTGAGGCTCTCTGAAAAACGCTCGGTTTTGATGGGCGTGCCGCACTGAAGACTTGGAAGTTAACGCCCATGGCTAGGATTGGATAAGATTTGCATATTTAATGAGCTTCAGCTCCCCTCAGTACATGTGGAAATTGTTTTGAAAGCGTCTGGAGAAACGTTCACAGGGCTCGAAAAATATCTTTATCAAACAAACACAATGATTCATCTTTCATCCACCCGTGATTGATTGGAATGTTATTTTTGTATAACTTGGCCCGCCCGATCGGTGAATATAACCGCGAACCGTACACACAAACGCGCGCGCAAGAAAGGAATGTTATTTCACTATTTAAGATAACCAGTCGCAGGCCGGTGATATGTTTTGGTAGCCCGTCTGAAAAACACATAGCCCCGGGACGTTGGGCTTTGCGAGCACTGCCGTTACAAGTCCGAGTATGATCACGAATGAACCAATAACACCTTCTCCAGCCTGTGACAGCGTGCTAAGGTATGTAATCAATAGATATCAAACGATCTGCGAACAAACGCACACTTACGCACGTGAGCTGGAACCGGCATGTTTATTGCTCGGTAACGCAACCCATTTAGCTCCACGAGTCGATGGGCGGACTTGAGGCGGTGCTTCTGCATTCTATGACGTCAATGGTCGGCAAATTCTGAGATCTCTCGTTTTCTGGGCCTGGTGTAAATAAAAGCTTTTCTTTGACTAACAAGGACGTTTTTAGCTCTGAAACTTACAGGATATTCTTATATCACAATGAACTTTTATGTATCAAAGGCACGAAAGTTGTTTTCTCAATTCATCACCCCTTTAAATCTTGTTTAATGTGAGTACCATGTTTTACCATGCCTAATATCAATCTAGCTTACTGCAGTGTGCAACAAGTGTCTCATAGTAGCCGCAGAGCGAACACAGAGTATCATTATAATATAACTTTCAACATAGTCTATGTATCTAAAATGATAAAACAGCGCTGCGTTACCCCACATACACATGACCGGAAGAAGCAAAAATGTTCGACTGCGGCATAATAAAAGCTCCACTGCTCTCGAGCCGGGGGTCGCGCTTGTCTCTCACACGGTAAAATCCAACAGTGATTCTAACTAACACTTTTTGGTTAACTTTACTTAATGTCTTAACTTAATTGTAAAAATCTAGTAATCTGTACTATTCACATACTATTCTTTGTTTACTCAGAAAACCTAAGTTATGATTAATTGATTGGTTTGAGCGCCATTTTGTCAAGCAAAAAAAGTGTTTACTTTGGTTACTTTGGCACTTGAAACCTTTATATTATTATAACACTGTTCCTATTGATGCAGCGATGCAACAATAAATCACAGTTATTTGGTTTCAAAGAAAGAGAAGTAATAAATAGGTTGCTTTTAAAAGTTGACCTAGCTTCTGACTGAATAATTAACTATAGTTAATGATTTAAGCCCCGTTTCCACCCAAAATTACCCGGAACAATTTGTACCAGGAACTTTTTTTTAAAGTTCTTAAAAAAACAGGAATAAGTTTTGAATAAGCGACCTCTAGCGGTGAAAATTACATATTGTGCCTTTAATGTGTCTCTAAAGCATGTGCTATGCCAGTTGAGTGATATACTTACATTTTTAAATGACATCACTGCATAATAATTAGTAGGTCTGTATAATACAGTTTTGCATCAGGTAATTCACTCCATAGCATGCATTCCACAGTGCTGGAATATTTCTGTACATAAAAAGCTAGGTATGCTGTTTACAATGACAATTCCTTTAATGCATTTTCAATACTTCTCTAACTGTCTGCTGCAGTTTAAAAGACCTTCATGGCCATTCCTGTTTTAGCTAAGCACATGGTTGTATCAGAGCACTGCAGGCACCCTGCTCTTGTTAGAAGTGAAGCACTGCTGGCTGTGAAGCCTGCCTGCACTAAATTAGTTCTCCTTTGGAAAAGAGGCCAATGTTTGAAGCAACCTCTGAGCACTGCACAGCTATGCCAAACTCCACTGCTGCAGAACACCAAATGCTCTCTGTAAGCAATTAAACACACATTCAGATATCCAGTCAGTCACAACGTTAAATTAGGCTACAACACAACTCGGATGTCTACTTTTTCATTTTCACAATCATGGGGTCAAACTACGGTCTAATATGACTCTTACCATTTAAAATGTATACAGAGGGCCACAATATATATGATAGTGCACATTTACACTATCGCTTAAAAGTTTGGGGTTTAAAAACATTTTTTTAAATGTTTTCGAAAGATGTCCAATCTATGCTTGTCAGACGTAGCGTAAGCATTTTGAACTGAGAGGCGTTACACTTTTTCCGTAAGTTGAATATGGAAGGCGATCGACCGGAAGCTAGATAATTTACTTTATACATTTTTAAATATGGATATTTTTCTTACACAAATGCATCGCTTCGCTTCAGAAGGCCTTTATTAACCCCCCAGAGCTGTGTGGAGCAGTATATGATGGATAGATGCACTTTTATAGACTTCAAAAACAGAGCAACATTCATTGCCATTATAAAGCTTGGAAGAGCCAGGACATTTTTTAATATAACTCAATATGATTGTGTTCGTCTGAAAGAAGAATGTCCTGTACAGTACACCTAGGATGGCTTGAGGGTGAGTAAATCATGGGCTAATTTTCATTTTTGGGTGAACTAACCCTTTAACTTATTTTTAAAAAGTAATTTCATGAGAGAGCAAAGCCGAATTAAACAGCCATTACTCCAGTCTTCAGTGTCACATGATCCTTCAGAAATCATTCTAATATGCTGATTTGCTGCTCAAGAAACATTTATTATTATCAACATTGAAAACAGAGGCTGTTTAATATTTTTGTGGAAACTGATATTTTTTTCTCAGGATTCTTTGATGAATAGAAATTAAGAAAACATATTTGAAATAGAAATATTTTGAAAAAACAAACAAACATGTCTTTACTTGCTGAATAAAAGTATTAATGTTTTTGAAAAAATGACTTCAAACCTTTGAACTTTAACTCACTTTTCTACACTGTGATGATGAAACGGAGAACAGAACATTAACAGAATTAGTAATTAATTATAAATACATGAATAGGTTATTTTGAAGGTGGGACTTATTTCGCCATATTGTGTGATGCACTCTCACATTCATAATAATACGAGTGCACTGTTTTTCAATATAAAAAGTCTTTGTGCATAATAAGATATCTAATAAAATACAACTATGTATTCAATACATTAAAAATTGTGTAATATCAACCAATATTTGATCACGTAAGCACTATCAAATTAGTGAAAACATGGGGAAATGAACGTGTAGAATGTTATGAACGACTGGCGTTCCAGTTTTCTTATGAATTCTGCTGGGTATGACCGTTTTACTGTAGAAGAGTACATTGCTGACATCTTAAGATGTACATATATGCTTATTTTGTCCTCTTGTATCTATGCCCCCTCTTTTTTTGGCCTTTCCATAATTGATGTGTGCGCTATAATAAATCCTTTGGCAGGAAGACGTTTCTGTCTACACAGCTCATCTCCAAAAAAAAAGTCATGAGCAGGATGTAGCTATTTTCACAATCCACCCCCTAATCATTGTTGTCACGAATTAAAAAAACACTAGTCATCTGACGTGGTGTATGAGGAGCTTTATTGTGCTCACAGTTCACTCACTATTTATGACACAGGATGTTCCATCTGGCCGGGTTTCCTGAAAGGGCTCTTTCAGGATGTGCTCCCTGGATCTGCTTACACTTCTCCGGGACATCTGTAAGGCACTTCTGGGTGTAATACGGAATCTCTTCCTGAGCTCAAAGGGGCTTCTGCTTTTCCCATTATATGTACATGCAGGAGAGTCTGTTGACAGTCATTACCCCCCATGCTGCGCGAGAGCTTTCCATGGTAATTGTGAGTTTAGGTTAACATTTGGCTCTCACTGCTGTTTTTTTCTTAGTGATGTATGTAATAAAAGACTCATATAGTCAGAATAAATCTATAGTTCTAGCTCTATCTCTAGTATAATGCATCAGAAACGGATGAAAATTCTGGTAAGTCTCTTTGGATAAAAGCATCAGCCAATTGCATTAAAAAGTAAAAACTATAAAATACTATCTGACTTTTTTGCATCATTACATTTTAATATAAATGTTTTGCTGTACATTTTATGGCAGCAGTAATACCTCGAGTGATGGAGAAGAGCATTGTAATCCAGTATGTATATGCAGTTCCATGGAGTACATTCTGATTTGCATCATTCTTTCCGAAAATTGGGTGCTAAAACAACACAGACAGAGTGTGCAAATAAACGGCTCTATCAGCAGACACAATGCATTCAATGGACAGGATGAAATTCTGGATCACAAGGTTTCCTCCTTTTAATGAATGCGCAGAAGTGCTGTGGGCTGACATTTGTCAATTACAGGGCAGGAGTTGTTTTTCCTGCGCTGCCTCACAGATTAGTCCCACATGCCTGCACTCTCTGTCTCTATTGAATCAGTTGTCTTTAATGGCAGCGGGGGGAAATTGAAGGGCTCTGTGTGCGATTTGTCCCGTCGTTGTGGAGCAGATGGTGGATATCAGTGTCAGGCTTTGAGTGGCGAGTGGCTCAGGGAACAGGAAATGGCACGGCCGAGGGCCAGATCTAAGGCAGCGTGAAAGCGCCATTCGTCACACATTTCCATGGCAGCGTCGCTCATTAGCATTACCTGGATATGCATGATAGGGGTTGATGGGCGAACAGGGAACAGGGGACGTTTATGCGTCATTGGGGAACATACCAAGTGATGGACAGAGGGGAGGATACTGTGTCAACGAATGTAGACAAAAATAGCATTTATATTATAATATAAGGCTGTTATTATAGGAAGATACACTCAATTTTTAGAATTCCACTTGTGCATTGGGTTGTCCAACCATGACAAACATCATCCTTCTGAAGGCGGTAAAAACAAAGATTTTGTCAAAGCAGGAATGCAAAAACACAGACACACACGTTGTAAAAACTGTATATTATATCCCCTAACCCTACCCCTAAACCTACACATCACAGAAAACTTTATGCACTTTTCAAATCACTTAGTATGATTTATAGGCTGTACCAAAAAATACTTTTGAATTTTGGATACTGCCAAACTTGTGGGGACATTTTGTCCCCATAAGGATCACACACACATGCACGCACGCACACACACACACACACACACACACACACACAGACACACACACACACACACCACACTAAGATAAGGTTAAAGAACAAGAAGTGGTAAGATAAGCTGGACAAAGAAGTGAAAGGTAAACATCCTGTCTACGTGCTTTGAGTTGGAATGTGTTCTCATCTCACACTGATCACAGAGCACAATGTCTCACTCCAACACCAAATCCAAACATCTGTCAAAAAAATGGAACCCTCTTAAAGAATATTTTTTCTCAGAAAGCCATTTTTTGCATCATAAATCATGGAAAGTTATTATTTACTTACCCTCATGTTGTTAAAAACCTAACACCTACATATACTTTCATTCCAAAGTCTGTGCCCTGTACAATGCATTTTTAAATTGATCAAAAATTGTTTATATAACTATTTCAAATAAATGCTTTCTATTCATGAAGGAATCCTGAAATTTTTTTATCATGGTTTCCACAAAAATATTAAGCAGCAACTGTTTTCAACATTGATAATAATAAGAAGAAATGTTTCTTGAGCAGCAAATCAGTGTATTAGACTGATTTCTGAAGGATCATGTGAAACTGAAGACTGGAGGAATGATGCTGAAAATTCAGCTTTGCCTTCACGGAATAAATTACATTTTAAAATACACTATATTGGCAAAAGTATTGGGACACCCCTCTAAATCATTGAATTCAGGTGTTCCAATCACTTCCATGGCCACAGGTGTATAAAATCAAGCACCTAGTCATGCAGACGCTTCTACAAACATTTGTGAAAGAATGGGTCGCTCTCAGGAGCTCAGTCAATTTAAGCGTGGTACCGTGATAGGTTGCCACCTGTGCAATAAGTCCATTTGTGAAATTTCCTCACTAATAAATATTCCACGGTCAACTGTTAATGGTATTATAACAAAGTGGAAGCAATTGGGAACAACAGCAACTCAGCCACAAAGTGTTAGGCCACATAAAAACACAGAGCGGGGTCAGCGCATGCTGAGGCGCACAGTGTGCAGAAGTCTGCAACTTTCTGCAGAGTCAATAGCTACAGACCTCCAAACTTCGTGTGGCCTTCAGATTCTGATGCTCAAGAACAGTGCATAGAGAGCTTCATCGAATGGGTTTCCATTCACCAAGTGCAATGCAAATCCCATGGACGAGTCAGGAGAACGGTACTTGCCTGACTGCATTGTGCCAAGTGTAAAGTTTGATGGAGGGGAGATTATGGTGTGGGGGTTGTTTTTCAGGGGTTGGGCTTGGCCCCTTAGTTCCAGTGAAAGGAACTCTTAATGCTTCAGCATACCAAGACATTTTGGACAATTTCAGGCTCCCAACTTTTTGGAAACAGTTTGGGGATGGCCCCTTCCTGTTCCAACATGATTGCGCACCAGTGCACAAAACAAGGTCCATAAAGACGTGGATGAGCAAGTTTGGTGTGGAGGAACTTGACTGGCCTGCACAGAGTCCTGACCTCAACCCAATAGAACACCTTTGGCGTTGAATAAGAGCGGAGACTGCGAATCAGGCCTTCTCATCCAACATCAGTGCCTGACCTCACAAATGCGCTTCTAGAAGAATGATCAAAAATTCCCATAAACACACTCCTAAACCTTGTGGAAAGCCTTCCCAGAAGAGTTGAAGCCGTTATAGCTGCAAAGGGTGGGCCAACTCCATATCAAACCCCAGGGATTAAGAAAGGGGTGTCATTAAAGTTCATGTGCATGTAAAGGCAGGCGTCCCAACTTTTGGCAATATAGTGTATATTAAAATAGAAAACCGTTCTTAAAATTGTAATAATATTTCACAATATTATTTTTACTGCATTTTTGATCAAATAAATGCAGCCTGGGTGAGTGTAAGAGACTTTAAAAAAAAAAAACATTTAAAACTTTTAAACTGTAGTGGTCATATGCACTAATACATTTTGTGTTTTTAAAGTCATTTTTGGGCTTAACGACAAATCAGCTGCATTAAGACTCTTCAGAAATTCTCAGAAATTTTGTGTTTAAAAAATATATATATTTGGAGCGACATGAGGATGAGTGAATAATGACTGAATTTGAATCTTTGGATGAACTATGCCTCACAGATTGATCTTGTCAGGTCAGTGATTAAGGTATCAGATGGGGGCGACTGTAGATTACCATAAAATTGCAGCATCCACCACCTTGAAGGAGTTCACATGCAGGGGCATCAGCTCAACAGTTCTTGTTGGACAAATACTAGTGGGGAGGTTCTGTTTCTTGCCAGAGCACCTTCTGCTATCGTCACGTTAGTGTCAGTCAGCTTTAATTAGTCTTGAGTTCATGTTAGCCCACCGGTGAATGTACTCCCAGCAGGTGACTTTGGCAGTGAGGCAGAGAAGCATAACGACCTTGTGAGAATTTATCTGCTTTTATCTCCCATTTTTCCTTCCACTGTAAAATCATTTGTCACAAATTAGCATGTAGCTGAGTGCCATTTCTGTACCATTTCGAGGTCTCCATTGTTGTTATTGACATGGTTGATGAGGGAGGAAATTATAGTACTCTGCTGATCTTGGATCTGTTTCAGTGACAGCTCACCGGTTATCTACTGCCGCCATCTCAGAGGTCAGAGAATGTGGGAGTGCAGCCAATCCGTCCCAGGCGGGTACATCGTGCTCCATTCTTTCTTTAAGCTCATTAAAGCGCTGGTCTGCTACCCTCTTTCTCCACATCTTTACTGTGCGCCCTTTAAAATCTATCTCCTGCTTTCTCTCCTCCAAATACCTGTGCTTAGCTCGGTCCGATGACAGGAGCGAATAGTGAAGCGCAGTTAAAATGGCCCCAAGCCCCTGCAGCCTTAACCGCAGTCCCTCAACATCAAATAGACATCCAAAGCACACTTGAAGCCCTGCTAATGCGAGCCAATTGAAGTCTCCAGACCTGCGCCAGGCCGCGCAGTATCACTTCCCCTTGGCAGTCATCTCTGTGGTTAATCTGATCACAGTGCAGTGTTAACAACACATGGCCTGGCCCTGGAGCCTGCTCTAAATGAGGTTATATCCCAAGCAATACCTTGATGAATAATTAAAAGGCCAGACATAGAACTTGAAGTGACTTAGCCAGCGACCCTGGGGTCTAATCACATGGTCAAGCCATATTTGGTTATCTATCCAGTGCCATTGCTTACTCTATTCGTCATGTGCCCTCGTTCTTTCTCTCGCACACACACACACACACACACACACACACACACACACACACACACACACACACACACACACACACACACACACACACACACACACTATGTTTCGTTGGTAATCTTCCAGAGCTGACAGTGAGCATGATGGCCATGTTATTCTCCTTTGGGCTCACAGTAGGACAACTGCTGGCAACTGTTAGTTAAAACAATCTGCCGTTATAAACAGTTAAAGTGTGTCTTTGACGTTGATCATTATGCATTTTCTGTGACATTTTGCCTCAGCATTTCAGACACACACTTTTTTTAATCTATAATAATAATGCAACTTAATTTTCAAAGAAAAAATTTTTTTTGTGTGAATTTTGCAAGATTTAAAAAATACGAGGGTGCAATTTTAACTGGGCATGATGCTTATGCTGTGATGGATGATATTTTATATAGGCCTACTTATTCAAATATGGCATGTGAATAAAAAAAACTTTTCTTTGCTCACTTTTTACTTTTTTTCCCCCATGTTCAACATTTTAGTTTGACTGCTCAAACACATAACACACCGAAAAAACTAGCTTTCAAGAGCAAATTGACTGAACCAAAGTAAACAAAATCTTCATCTGTAAACAAAACAGGTCCTCCAAGTGTCTGGAGCACAGCATCTAATCAGTGAGCGTTGAGCGGGGTCTGCGTGTCACAGATGAGAGAAAACATAAATATTATACCTGCGTACACACCAGCATTACAACACTGCACTGACATGCAGTGACTTCCACAGGTCTAAATCTTTGCAGAGTGAAACATTGCAATCTCTCTCTCTCTCTCTCTCTCTCTCTCTCTCTCTCTCTCTCATCACTATAACACATATATAGAAAATATATATTTTTTTAATATATTATATTTTATATAATAAAATAAAATAGTATATCTAAAAAGTACAGAGAACAGTGGAACCCAATACCTAACCCTAATTCAGGAATATGTGAATGAAAAAGTACAATCACAATTCAGTTGCTGCACATTATTCACATTTTACAAAATGTTTAATATTCAGATTATTTCAATGTATTTAGACAATCTTCTATGATCCGTTATAGTATTTGTAATACTATTTCCTGAAATCTCAATTAATTCAAGCACTGACACACTTTACTCCATAGCTACTGTTTTGGGGGGATGCTTAATTCAATAATTTATTACTAGTCTTTATAAGATTACATTATACATTGGCAATTTATCTCTATGATGCATGATATATTTTTTAGACCTGTATAATTTAGCATTTTCATAAAGCTCTCGTTCTACAATTCAAAGCAATTACACACACTGAAAGTTTAATACCAGACCAGAAAAACAATATTTTCTCAGTTGCATTTACTGCTATAAAAATATTGAAACAAAGACGTGCATATAAATCCATTGTGACAGCAGTTCTCTCTCACCGTTGAGTGAGAGCCATTAGAGACATCTTTGTATACGCCAAAGTGCCAAAGGCCTTCATCCATATCTAAGCATCAGTTTAGAGAAGCCAACATGCGACATAAATGATTCCAGATAAAAGAGATTAAAGAAAGGTTCGCCGTTTTCCACACAGTCTCACTGACAGAGACATGAGGCACGGTGACCTTCTGAATCTAATTTACAAACATAAAAGATATTGCACTGCCACAGAAGTATCAAAGGACTCAGAGAGAGAGCGGGAAAAAACTCGAACGCAGAGAAAAACGTTTGACTGCTCAATGGTTCTCTGCGAGCATGATGTGTCAAGGTCGAAAATCACGAAGAATATAAAGACAAGGATTGGATGGGAAATTGTTCCTCTATTTTACTGACTGGTATTCAGCTACTCGGCTTTGATGCTAGCGATACATGTCATGCCCACATCCATGTGGCAGCTGGGGAACTGGCAGAGAGCTGGAGGAAGGGCATTTGACGGCCGCGCAATTTCAGATTTTGAGTGCAAAATCCAGCACCTGCCCTCAAATTACCTCATTCTCTCCCTTCTTCAATGACTAAAGGAATCAAAAATATATGGAGTGAGGACAGTTATTCTCTTTAGAAGGGCCTTTGGAAACTCAGGATGTTCAAATGCATCATTTTTTAAAACATCAACTACGGGACTGTTTTCATTTCCTCCAACCCTGAGCAGGGCTCATGACCCCAAAGGAAAAAAGCGGGCGCCCTCATCAGCCTACTTTAAAAAATAAATAAACAAGGCTATCTGATAAAAGACAGACCCAGGGTTGTATTAATCCATTAAATCATGCTACATGCCCCTCTTCTTGCAAGATTTGTACACACAATATTTTCATAAGACCGACCAAGAAGTAAGTAGACTATAAACAGTTATTCATAAACGAACAGAAACACTTTAAACCGTTTTTACACAGTTCCTCTGAATTAGAGCAATAACGCGTAAAAAACCCATCGTAAACATGACATAAAAAATCATTTGAAGTGTAAATAAAAAAAGAATTCTGGATGGAAATTGCACAGTGCTGGTTTAATAGCCCTGCCCATCAAACAGAGTCAAGCCTGCTGTGATCTCCGCGAGTGCTTGACACCTGTGACGCATGTGCCACTTTTGTTTATGCAGAGATGGCAGTATAAACATGTGTCCTCCCTGGAGACGTATGGTAAATTTACCTTTTCCCCCCTGACGCTGGGCCGAAACATCAACATTAATCTTTCTCTCAATGAGACAGAGAGAACATTTGTAGACATAAGGCCAGTCGAGTTAGCCAAGACAAACCTCTCATATCCTAAAAATGCCAAGAGCCCAGCTCTTACGCCAAAAACCACAGCAGGCCTTAGGTGGTTGGAGAAATCTTTCCAATGAAAATGTTTACATGAAGAAAGCCCTTTTTTCTCCGTATAAAAGTCGAGCTGGGGCAAAAGCCACACTGACACACATTGTAAGGGTCATAAGTATAGCAACCTGCTGACAAACATGCAGTAGACTGAAAGCGCAGCCATCTTTAGCAGAGAACCTCAGTGCATTCATTTCGCTCGCGCTCTTCACTTACTTAATGGAAACATGTCATTTGTCTCCGTGTCTTTTTACTCAGCCACACACACGTACAAATACATATGCTGAACATACTGGAACAGCCTCATTTCAGATCATTCAAACATTACCAGTCAACAAGACCTAACAGACCACATCTTAACCCCAAACAGTTCTTTCTGTCAGACAAAACAGCCATTGTGGTTGTACTCACATTCCTCACATAGCCAGTAAAGACGTCTGGGATGAAGGCCTT
This sequence comes from Gobio gobio, assembly GCF_949357685.1. Lineage (NCBI taxonomy): Eukaryota > Metazoa > Chordata > Actinopteri > Cypriniformes > Gobionidae > Gobio > Gobio gobio. The sequence continues at coordinate 44,172,542 of NC_137115.1, read as the reverse complement.
GACAGGGAAGCCAAACAATGCAGTCTATGGATGAAAAAATTCATTGTGATGATGAAATTCATAATATACTGAAGATGTAAGAATGTTGCTCTGTAACAATCAGTCTTATATCATTTTGTATTTAAAATAACAAGAATATTTTCTATGGCATTCTATGGCACAAAAGTTCAAAAAGTTTGTGGTCGATACAAATCGGTAAAGTATTGGTTTTGGTAACGTCAGTGAGGTTTTTGAAAGAAAATTCTTATTTTCATGTTTACCAAGGCTGGGTTTTATATTTTAATATATTTATTTCTGAGATGGTAAAGCTGATTTTTCAGCAGCCGTTACTCCAGTCTTCAGTGTCACATGATCCTTCAGAAATAGGCTGATTTTCTGCTTACATTTCTTATTATCACTGTTGAAAATGGTTGTGCTGCTTAATATTGCAGTGGAAACTGATACATTTTTAGGAGTCTTTGATTAAAGGGGTCGTTGTTAATGATTTCAATTTTTAAACTTAGTGTGTACTGTTGCTGTTTGAGCATAAACAACATCTGCAAAGTTATTACGCTCGAAGTTCAAAGCAAAGGGAGATTTTCTTTTACAGAAAACGCTTTTTAAGGACTACAACAAACGACCGGTAGAGACTACACAAGCTATTTCACGGGTTAGTGACATCAATAACCCTCAAATTTACATAAACCCTGCTCCCGGGAACATGCAACAAAGGGGGCTGCTTTAGAGAACGGGAAGAGTTGTAGTAGAGCACATTTAGGAGTCTGCTCAAGCTGTTGCATCCGTCTTTTCACATTTATTGCAATACAGTCCGTAACACAAATGCAAAAGCATGTCATAAAAGCAAGATGACAAAAGTTGTAACCGTAATTAAACTAAACTATACCTGTTCTATCTTCATGCAGCATATATTCTCTGGCTCTGAAGGCATCTTACAACAGATCCCACACGAGCGATTTATAGATTATCATGACAGAATATGCTAATAAATGTCTTGAAGAGAGTAACTCCACATCAGCTGCATAAATTCATCGACTAACCATTCAGAAACGTCCTGTTGCATTCTACATGTTGTCACTTCTTCTTGAGTCTCCATTGTCCAACTCCAGTTTGAACATAAAAGGCTGAACAGTTTCTGACATTTTCAATGTGTCTGCGTGAGGTAATCAGAGCTGCTGATGCTGCGTTCACACCGAACGTGAATAGAGCGTCTGGCGCGAGTGATTTCCATGTTTCCAAGTCAATGGAAAGGTGCGCCTGGAGGTCCTGCAGCGAATGACGCGAATTGAGCGTCTTGCGCGAGTGGTGCTTTTTGTGCATTCACGCGTTTGAAGCTAATTCGCGTCTGACGCCCGAGTTGAAAAATCTGAACTTTGACATCAATTCGCGCCGCGTTAACCAATCAGGAGCCTGCTCGCTGCTGTCACGTGGTAAAGTGACGTGATGAGAAACCCTGCATAATTTAAAAATACTACTATTGTGTCACAAAATGAAGTTAAGACTTTTTCAGGTGGGAATGTAGTTGTTTAAAGGTCAAATCTGTGGTTTATTTATAAAGAGAGCGCCTATTTAAAAAAAATTATCTTGTGTTTTTGGAGTTGTAAGATCCAGGCGATCATCGGGCACTCAGCGCTCATTAACCCCGGCGAGAGCAGCCTTTCCTCGGCTAGTACTTCTGACGTTTGCCGCTGGCTCTGATGTCCTGTAGTGGTTCGTCTTGTGTGGATCTTTGGTGTCATGAATCTATAATTATTTGTCTGCCAAATCGTTTTGACTGAGGGCAAAGAGAAGTTTCATAATTTAATTTTTTAAGGATATTTAAAAATACATGCAGTGAAGATAATGTAGGAGCTGCCTGGACCACATTTGTGTGGCTATTAATGTTTAATATATATTTTTAATGAAAATGAAAAGAGGCAGAGTGGTGTTTTATGACATATTTCTCCTGGAGCTCCTTGAACGCGCGTCTATTTCGCTTCAAACGCTCGATTTATGGACGCGCTGTGGAAGCGAGAATGGATTCAAAATGTTCAAGCATCCAACTAGACGCGGTAGACGCGATTTTGACACTATTTGCGTTTGCTGTGAATGCAGCATCACACAAACTCTTGAAGCTCTGCCCTCTTCTAGAAAGGGGGCCAGGAGCAGCAGCTCATTTGCATTTAAAGGGACACACAAAAACAGTGCGTTTTTTGCTCACCCTCAAAAAGTGACAATTTTAGCCTGCTATAAAAAATTATCTGTGCGGTATTTTGAGCTACAACTTCACACACACACTCTGGGGAAAGCAGAGACTTATTTTACATCTTGTAAAAAGGGGAATAGGACCCCTTTAATAGAAAGTTCAAAAGAACAGTATTTATTTGAAATAAAGTATTATAAATGTCTTTGCTGTCATTTTTTTAAATTAATTTAACGCATCCTTGCTGAATAAAAGTATTCATTTAATTAAAAAACAAAACAAAACGTATTGACCTGTTTATTTTGTCAACATTTAGGAGTACGCTAGTCATCAACATCAACTAAAAGCCTCAAAATCTCCTTTCTCCTTTTTTGGGGGCTATTTAAAGTTTAAAAAAAGTTATGATAAGATATCACATATAATACTAAGAATAGTACTAAGTACTAAGAACTAACCCATACTAAAGGTTTTGTACTTAGTCAAATAAAGTTGCTAGATAATATATGATTTTCACTGCAAAATGCCTACCAAATACAGTCACTTTATTTGCTTACACGGGCCAAAGTTTGTTTCTTCCCCTGTGTGTGTGCCTGTGTATTTATGTGTGTAGATTGTGTTTTGCCTGGGGCTCAGCCATGTCTGGACCTGCATACAGGCGGAATAATGAAGAGCTCCATGGATGTGACAGAACGGGTAGCAGGTATGCCGTTGAACTCAGCCCAAACCATCTGATCAACTGTGCTTTCTGTGACACACATACACAAACGCGTGCACTTTCTCACACACTGCACAGGCGTATTTATAGTGCACTGACAGAGCTGCAGACAGATGTCACCTTCAAGCAACAATCTCCAAGGGAAAATCCCAATGTGTGCACATACACAGCAAACTGCAGATTGTGCAAACAACAAACAAATCAGAATGTGAGAACTAAATCAACCCACATATAATTCAGCTTGATTGTGCCTGTAGGGCTCAGATAAACACGCATGCATGCTTTAAGGCCACCGGTTCTCTCTCCAGTGAGAGATTTTTTTGGTTTATAATGTATGAGTGACCGGGGACAGTAGAGCTGTCAGGCCTAATAAGATGAAGGCTGAATTTATCTATTCACACAGGAGAAGGGGGGTGGGACTCTGGAGGCGATTTTCACTAACTCTTGTGCTGTTGTGTGTGGAAGCTTGCCTATCGCCAGACCAAGCTCAATTTAAGATTGAACATTGGTCAGGGGAGTATGCTATGTATTTTCTACTACACACGAGCCATGATAAAAGAGCATAAATTAAATGACTCTGTACGCAATTGGATAGTCCTTCAACCAATCAGACCAAAAGAGGCGTGATCAATGGGCAACGACCCATCGCTTCTCTATCCGTCATCGTGTTAAACCCACCAATAGCGCGCCAGGTGGATAAGCCAGTCTGTGATTGGTTCTCGCAAAAGTGTAACAGAAGCAGTAGAAATGAATGTATAGGTTTCCAGACTGAGTTGCAGGGCGAAATCAAATCGCCAGCAGATCAGGCAGGGTTCTATGTGGAAGCTTATTTAAAGGGTTAGTTCACCCAAAAATGAAAATTCTGTCATTAATTACTTACCCTCATGTCGTTTGACACCCGTAAGACCTCCGTTCATCTTCGGAACAGAAATGAAGATATTTTAGTTGAAATCTGATGGCTCTGAAAGGCCTCCAATCGGCGAGAATAGTTTTTGTGCGCAAAAAAACCCTAAATAACGACTTGCATAGTGATGACGATTTCAAAACAAGGCATCATAAAGCTTCGAAGCGTTATGAATCAGTGAGCCGAATCAGCAGTTTGAATTGCCAAATTTCAGCAGTTTGGCGGTTTGACACGCGATCCGAATCATGATTCGGCTCACTGATTCATAACGCTTCGAAGTTTCATGATGCAGTGTTTTGAAATCGTCATCACTATATAAGTCGTTATTTAGGGTTTTTTTGCGCACAAAAACTATTCTCACCGATTCATAAAGTTATTTTAGAACCACTGTAGTGAGATGGACTTTGTAACAACGTCTTTAGTACCTTTTAAGGGTCTTGAGAGTGAACCGTGCATTGTGCCAATGGAGGCCTTTCAGAGCCATCAGATTTCAACTAAAATATCTTCATTTCTGTTCCGAAGATGAACGGAGGTCTTACGGGTGTCGAACGACATGAGGGTAAGTAATTAATGACAGAATTTTCATTTTTGGGTGAACTAACCCTTTAAGGTAATTGTGACTTTATACATCACAATTCTGACTTTTTTCCTGCTTTTTTTAAGGAAAAAAAAACCTGTTAGAATTAAAAAAACAAAACATTCTAGTCAGAATTGCAAGACGTTAACTCACAATTGTGAGTTTATAACTTGTAATTCTGAGACTGAAAAAAAAGTCGCAATTACCTTTTTTCTTAAAATTCCGTAGCAGAAACAACAACAACAGAAAAAAAGAATTTGTGAGACATAAACGTGAAATTGTTAGAAAAAAGGTTTGAATTGTGAGATATAAACTCGCAATTGTGAGATAAAAAGTTGCAATTACTTTTAATTAGTTTTTTTTTATTTATTCAATGGCGGACACACACGGCAAAAAACAGAGCTGCTAAATGTAAACTCAGAATTCAGAGAAAAAAGTAGGAATTGCTAGATGTAAACTTGCAATTGACCATTCAGAAGGAATGTTGTTTCAACCGCGGAAAGATGTCAGTTCACACCGTTTTACAAGTTCAAGTTCACCAACGTTAATCTACGAACTCTCTTTACTGCTTTGTCGGACAAAAAAAATGCCGGATTTGGCGAATGGCATATTATGATTGGTCAGATCGCCTGTCAATCAAACTCCCGGCGAAGGGTGAAAAACATCTGAATTGTGAGATATACTCTATAATTGTTAGATTAAAAAAGTTGCGATTTCTTTTTTTAATTCCATGGCAGACACACAGAAAAAAGCCAGAATGGCTAGATGTAAACTCGCAACTGTGAAACATCTGAATTGCGAGATACAAACTTGTAGTTGATAAAAAGTTGTGATTACTTTTTTTTTGTTCCATGGTGGACACACACACACACACACACATACACACAAAAACCCAAACAGAACTACAAAATGTAAACTCAGAATTACGATAAAAAAGTCAGAATTGCAAAATATAAACAGAATTCTGAGAAAAAGTCAGAATTGCAAAATGTAAACTCACAATTGTGAGGAAAAACATCTGAATTGTGAGATAAAAATTGCGATTGCTTTTCATTTTTTTTAATTCCGTGGTGTAAACAAGCTTCCACAGTTGATCCTCTAAGCACAACCCTGCAGTAAAGTGATAAAGGGAGAAGGAATGGTACCCGGAGTGCTCGAGAGAGATATGGAAACAGTGGAAGACAGTGAGAGAGAGAAAAGGGAGGGCCGCGCTTCTCGCCCTTGAAGCAGAAACACCCCTTTAGACATGACATGGTGTCGTAATACATCAATACTAAAATGCAGCACCGCAGTGCAACAGCCGCCAACTACACCCCCCCCCCCCCCCAGATCCTTAATAATTCATACTGACGGTAATGCAGCGGGACAAAAGATGTCATCCTTTCTCATTTGATGTCATCAATAAGAAATGGCATTCAATCCTACTTTAAGTCTTTAAGGGGAATATTCAGTAAACAAAGCTTGACAGGCGGTGACAAGGGGAATTTGGATCGAAAATCATCTCTGGTTGTCGTGTATTGAACCGAACTGTACAAAACTGTACAAAAGCAAATGACAAGTAAAACAATTGTGCAATCCCACTGCAGATCACAGGGTTTTAATTGTGTGTGTCTAATGTGCAGTAGGATGCTATGTTCATCTGCCCACATAACTGCATGCTGGGAGCGAGACGAAATGTGACCCTGCCATTCTCAATGTGTTGACAGTGCTTTAATTCAACATGATACCAGACACCCGCAGTCTGCCCTGGCCTGCTAGAACGGCTGCTAGTTTTATACTCTCAGAGGCACTTAAAATACACAAACACTGCTCTGGACCACAAGGGAGGGGGGGCGAAAAAACGCTTAGCTCTGAAGCTACTTACATATTCGCATGTTGGCATTTCCAGGAAGTTTGTGATATCGAGTGTTGCCTTTTTAAATGCGGTCGCATGTCAAAGTGGAACGGAATCATTGTGAAGCAGAAGCGCTCAGTAAAGCAAACATTTAGGACAGCAAGCTAGACACAGCGTTGACATGTCCGACATGTGACCTGCCATACTAAAAACAGTTTTTGCTATAATTATTAAAAGCACATTTTTGAGCTGTTTTCATGACATAAGTCGAAGTAGAATATAGCTACTTCTAAGATAAAAAAAAAAAAACTATTTACATTAAGGTTTGTTAACATTACTTAATGCACTAGGAGGTCTCATTTTTTATTTATTTATCTAGGCTACTACCTTTATGTACTATTTTTCAATGTTAATTCATGATTTTTCTTTATTAATGTTAGTTTTTATTTTATTAATTCAAATATTTATGAATTTATACTTACATTGAAAGCACATTATTTATCAATTATTGCTGTCAAATCAATTAATCGTGATTAAATCGCATCCAAAATAAAGTTTGTATTTACATAATATGCTGTATGCATGTGTACTGTGTATAATTATTATGTATATATAAATACACACTCATTCATGTATATTTAAGAAATATTTGCATGTATATATTGCATACATATTTATATAATATAGATATAAATATAACAATGAATTCTTAATATACATGCATGTGTGTGTATTTATATATACACATAATAATTATACACAGTAAACACATATATTATGTAAACACAAACTTTTATTTTGCATGTGATTAATCGTGATTATTCGATTTGACAGCACTAATATTAATTCATACTTAATTATAAACTTTATAATGTTAAAATGCATTATATACACACTTATGCTCACCAAAGGTGCATTTATTTGATAAAGAATACAGTAAAAACAGTAATATTATGAAATATTTTTACAGATTAAAATACAATTTTTATTTTAATATATTTTAAAATGCCATTTTTTCCTCTATTATCAAAACTGAACTTTTCTTCCAAAAAAAACCCTTAACATTTTGAACTGTAGTGCATTTAGAATTTAACATTATGCACAATTAATAAATGCTCTAATAAAGCAGCATGTAATATACACTTTTCCTTACGCAATCATTTATATTTATTCTAAAATCTGTTGACAAAACTGGTCTACGCAATCGTTTTTGCATCAAAACTATAAAGGGTTAAGGCTGTTCCTGCCAATGCAGGCTTCTTTTACACTTCACACAGGCAGGCAGAGCAGACACACAATCCCCTCTCTGATGGCCAGCACTGACTTCAGCTGCTCAGAGCCCTCTGCTATCACACACAGAGAGAGGGAGAGAAGAAGAGGTGACAACACCCTGCTGTGATAGACAAGGACTCCCCATGTACCCTGAGAGCTTGGTTTTCAGCACCCTCAAGCCCTGCCCCTTGTCCACATGCCACCCTCTATAGCTCAAAAAGACTCGATTACTCATGCAATGGCAGGCAGAGATGAGCAGATAGTACTTAGGACTGGCTCCAGATGGGTCAACAAAAGGTGCTGTATAGTTTACTATAGTATTTGCTTTGATCCTCCTGACCATGTCAACTTCAGAAAGTCAATGTGGCAAATCTAGCAATACACTGATAACGTAAATTAAACATGAACTTTTGACCAGACTGTTCATTTTTGGATAAACCATCCCTTTTTTACTCACCCTCATGGTGTTCCAAACCTGTATGACTATTTATAGGCTATGTTCACACTGTAACTAAATGCTGTTGTCAATCCCAAAAATTGACAGAGTCTTAAAATGTCTCGTTCACACAGCAACTTACAGTAGCGCCTCGAATACAGCCTTTATGAACCTGAACGTGCAACAGGAGTCAAGCTCATATTCTCTTACCAGTAACCATAGCGACAGCGACCAAAGTAATATCAAAGATGGCGACGTCCATAAAACTGAAAAGTCTTATCACTTTTGACACAACAAGAGTCCAATTATTCGTTAAATCTTCATTAACCGACAGAAGCTTCAATGTAAACACGCTAGCCGGACCCTTTAACCGTAGCACTCGTGTTGAAGCCTCTCGTGCTTGACATGCATTTGAGTCGCGCATAGAACACAAAACTGATGGGAGCCGTTCTGGTGGAGAACAGTGACTGGATTTAGACCTTCAGAGGACTCAATTACTGGACTGACAACCGTATTCTCCTGCCATAGTGAAGCAGTCAGGTTTCTGAAGTAAAAACTCCATTCATTTTCTCCATTGGGAAACTTTAAAGACAGACATGTTGTGAGCTCAGAGGTAGCTAATTGATATGCTTTTGCTAAAGCCATCGGTTCACATTGTTACATGATTATTTAAAAAAATAAGTTGAAATAGAGAATTTTGTGGTGAAAAACTACATTACAACATAAACTACATTATGTTGAACAGAAAAATCCACCAATCAGAGAATCATGGGAATACCCACTCCCATTAAGCACTGTGAATGATGTAATCAAGTCTCAAAAAGCTTAAAGGTGCTGTATGTAAGTTTTTGACTGTACTAGAGCATAATACAATAATATGGTTGCAGATATTTAGGAAACATGCTGAGTTCACATACTTAGAAAATTTGAAATGTGCGTTCCGTGTCAGAATGTCTGTTTTTGTTTTGGTCTGTGCAATACCGCTCAATGCCAATTTACTCAATAGTATTTCGACACCACAGGTTGCCAGTTGGTGGAAAACAATAAATTGCTGCCACGGAAGTCAGCAAACAGACTGGGTCAGAGATCGCAGATTCTACCCGACCTAAAAAGCCTTGGCATCCATTTAAAAATCTCTATGAATGGAAGCACATTAAAACGCGGAAAAATCAACTCATCAACTTACGTTTTAGCAAACTATATTTCGAATTTGGACTGCAGTACCCATTTCAACCACTAGCTGTCATTCTTACATACTTTAAATGTTTGTTAACATCAACTCATCTTCCTTGTGCTGATAATACAGACGAGGCAGTTATTATAGTTGTGTTTTCGTTTTTATTTCGTTTTCAATTTTGCTATACATTTCAGTTTAGTTTTAGTTAGTTTCATAAATTGTTTTGCTAGTTTTAGTTTAGCTTTTATTTTGTGAACACATTTCTATTTAGTTTTTATATATTTAGTTTCAGTTTTAGTAATTATAGTTTAGCAGAGTTACCAGTAAGTCTCCTCCCCTTCCATTGTCAACTGCGCTCGTTCCTGTTGCGTGTCCTCAAACTGGCAAACCGCGTCAGTGTGAGGGTGCGTATCCCATTTGACAGGGTCCCTACGCACTGTTCACTGCACTAATCAGTTGAAGTGGACTTCGCTGACAATAATCGCTCATTTGGAACTGCCCTGAAACGTCATCAAAGAAAGGCAAAGACAGGGTCGCGCAGATTATGATATAACATAAATTAATATTGTAATTTACTTTCCTTTCAAATTTAAAACCATATAATAAGCGTATACATTTACAAAACACAATATGCATCTAAAAATATAATCAAAACATTGTCCATTACAATGGGATTTTCACTCTCCACTTCCTGTGAAGTTATATATCGATGTTCCCTTCTTCCATACGCCGTTTGCAGTACCCTTCGAACTGAACATGTTCGCTCCCTTTGGATTGGAATCTCACTTAAGATGGCGGAATACCCTCTGAAGTCCACTTCGCAGTCCACTTACGGTCGAATGGAACGCAACCTGAGACTGAGGAGGAGGGGGCAAACTATATTTTGAATTTGGAGTGTAGTACCCATTTCTACCACTAGCTATCATTCCTACATACAGCGCCTTTAAATGTTTTATAAATATATATGCATATTTTTCAATAAACTTCAAATTAATCGTTTGATATAATCAACAACTTTAGTTTAAAGGAACAGTTTTATATTTCACCATTGTTTTTAATTTGATTATATAATTTGCAATGCTTCATGGGATTGTAGTTCTTTCCCTCATTAAAACCATTAACAGTCCTGTACATTTGTCTTTTCAAACATCCGATTTTCAAATACTTGTTTGAATTAATTCAAAGTTTGTAATGTTGTGATTCACCTTATAGCTGGTTGGCTTAATTCATATGTTATAACTCTTTAATAAAAAATCCCTATTGAAAAAAAAAAAAAAAACGCCACTGAAAAAGTGGACAGGCAACTAATGCACGCTATTCTATGCAACACAAAAGCAGTGATGACGTCACTGGAATGGACCAACACACGCATTGCTAATTATTTTTTTCTTGAAGGTGAGTGATCATCATTCATCCTTGTTCCCCTTCAATTAAAGTGTGACTCACAATCAGAAAAATGCCTCTCCCTGTTAACCTAGGAAAATCAGCATGCACATCATTATGTGCCACACTTGTATTAATGGAGTTCAAAGTTTCCTGACCTTCTCTTAACACTTAAGTAACTGGATATCAAAATCAGTTGCATGACACCTCGGCTAATATTTTTACCTATAAATACCCTCCTTAGCCCACAGAGCAGATGCAAATATAGCCATTGCCGGGAAAATTGTGCAATCTCACTGGAAAGTTCAGCCCATTAATTAGTGTGTAGTGAAGTCTGGCTCTTTTAGAAGCCGCGCACTCTGACAGAACCGCAGCCCACATGCTGACACGCTATGATGATTTCACATCAACGCATTTACGGTCGTGCTGCCCTCCCGAACACGAGATTGAGTGGGCGGGGTCTTTAGAACAGACCGCAACAGATAGAAATAACAAGCCTGAGTGTGTGTGTGTGTGAGTGCAGGACCTCTATCCACAGGAGGCTGGCCTCGCTCCTAAATCAAAGGGAAAATAACGCACTGGGATGCTGCTGGACAGAGATCCAGTTTCAGCAGAAATCTGCTTGCGTCTGTCAGAATGGAAGGCAGCTGAAGGGGGGCGGCGGACTGCATCCAGCATGAAAACAAGATTCCCGTTACAATACACAGCATTTAGTGAGCGGACCAGTGAAAGGCCTCTCAGTAATCCTGGCCCACTCTCTGCAAAGCACTCTCATTAGTATCAAGGGACTCAATATTTGCAACCCTAGTTTAATGCTGTTTATATTTACACTTACAATGTGGATGGCTGCCAATTTACGTGCCGGAACATTTCATCTGGCTCGGTTTTCTCTGTTTTTTTAAACTCTCCATTCACGTGGCATTAAACACTCGTAATAATCGGTCTAAAGTAAGCTATTTACAGAGAGGAAGTGGGTACATTACAATGATGCACTGGGAAGTTTTGCTAGAATGGACTCTGTTCTGGAGTGGAGTTTTAAAATATACTCGCCTGAAATGACAGAGAAAGTGAATTAGGGTGCACTGTGGTATTAATGGAATAGTTCACCCAAAAAAGAAAATTCTTTTACTCGTTGTCGTTCCAAACCTTTATGCATTTTTACTTCTGCAGAACACAAAAGAAGATATTTTGAAGGATGTTTGTTTTTTGTCTGTACACAAAGTCAGTAAAAATACGGCCCAATGCACCAGGTGAATGAGAAAGTATTTTCCAAATTGGATTTTCAAAGGGGTTTTACCTGTATTTTGAATTATGCATTGATTGTGTAGTTTTTTAGGAGTTGAAGGAAATGTCAATGAACTTAACAGAAGAATCTGTTTTTCTATCAATTTTTTTCTTACAGTGAAAGTCAGTGGCATCCGAAACATCATTTTATGGAAATTTTTTAACAGAAAATAATGACAAGAACTTAGATTTTTGGGTAAACTATCACTTTAACTAAAGAAGTAAAAGGCTTTGCATGGAATCTGTGGAGTGTAACATGATCATAAATCGCAATAAAATTTAGCTCACTAAAGATGGAAAACTTTTAACAACTTATGTCTCTTAATGGAAGAGATTGACCATAAAGTGGCAGAAAAGACACGCATTGGATTCCGTCGTTGGGCCAGTGGGTGGAGCTTACAAAGTGGTGACCCCGACGTGATCCCCTCTTCAGATTAGTGAGTTCTTGATTCTTAAGTTCAGCCTTTGGAGAAATCCATTCTTACGCTATGCGAAAAAGAAAAAAAACGATATATGCTTGTACTCGAAATCCATTTCCACTAAGCAGGCCGGCCCCTCCCATAGCCGTATATGAAAGCAATACTCTTCGTCTTTTATCTGCTAATGTGTCTTCCACCCCTGGGGCCTAAACAGTGGGCCATGCGTATCAGATAAAGCCAGATAAATGGGCCGGGCAGACGGATGGCACCAGGTAGGCAGCCGGCTTTTACAGAGTGCCGCTGCAGGCCATGAACCAGGGCTGTAGGTTGTGATGAGGACTAATCCTCAATGAATGCAGTATGGACTGAGTCTAAGCAGCATGTGTGGTAATCTCCTCCAGTCTCTCACAGCTACTGCCAACCTCACCCTTTGTAGTGGGTGCCAACCTGGGTGGTGAGGGGAGCTCAGAGACACTATTAAGCAGGGTTGGCATCTGGGAGCCGCTCATTCCAGAACTGAGCTCCAAAGCCCAGATTTTTGCCGAGAAATAAAGGGAACGCGGGACGGAAAGTGTCTTTTGGGCTTATTTTCGGCTTAAGTAAACAGCTTGAGTGTCATTAACATCTTACATTTACATTCGCAACAACAAATAAGATGTGGACTTAGCGTACGCACTTTGCGACAGGATGCGTGACGAGATTGAGTTACTTACACAGCAAATCAACAAAATCCCGATTTACAAATGCACTTTAGTCTCTGGTGATCTTCCAACCTGAGATCAAATCAGGCCTTGAAAAGTCTACAGCAAATCTAATTAGTATCTCCCTCTGATCCAAAAACATAATCAGCCTATAAACGCTCTCGCCTATGCGGTGGACTTAAGTGAAGCGGGCTGCAGGAGAGATGAGCGTCATTTCTCTCTTCCCGCACGCGGTGGTTAAATTATAGACGAGGAGCCCATGAGAACAGAGACTACCCTTCCAATCTCCTCTTCCTTCTTTCCCTCCCACAGAATGAATTAACACCCTCCGCTGCCACCTCTGATTAAAAAAGCTCATTGGAGAGAGATTTGTAATCATTTGTCTATAATGAATTCTTAGAACCCTCACCCCCAATTCTCACCTGCCACAGCCTGCAGACACACTCACAAAGGATATAGAAAGAGATGAGAAAAAAGTGAGAATAAGCTATGATATTACCATCCCTCGTATTTTTAATATGAATTCTTGATACAACTTTTTTTTTTTTTGCTCTTCCAGGCTTACAGCCTAGTTTTGTTTTGAGATTGTCTTTTTTAATGAAATTTCACATTCATGCGATAAAAAATGATGTACAACCAGACAATTAATAATGTGTAGTGATGTGTAATATGCAAATTATATACAAATTAGGACTGTCAATTGTCAGCTGGATGTGTTTTTTCATTCAAAACAAGCTGGATGGAGTGCAACGGAATGAAACAGAATATCAAAAAAATATATTAAATTGACAGTGTCTTAAATATGTGTCGTTTATGAAGTGCCAAAAAAGCAACAAAGATGTGTTCATAGACCAAAAATAACAAAGAAAATGGCCTATAAATTTATCCTCGGACAGATTGACAAGTTGCATAGTGGACTGTTTTGGACTGTAAGCCAGTGATAGGCTCATGTTCAAACTCAAAGATATGGAAATAAAACAATTTACTGAAAGCAACATCACTTTACAATGAGGTTCTATACTTTATCATTAGTTAACCCAATAACTAACATGAAATAATATGTGAACAAACTTGGCAATGAACAAGTGTTTTTATAAATGAAAATGAATCTACACTGAAAAAAACAACAAGTAAAATGTACTTAATTTTTCTTTTGCACACAGATTTCTAAAGTATAAATTTCACATTTGGATTAAGTAAACTCTACCTAACTAAGTTAAGTAAAATTAACAAAGAAGATAAGTAACTCTAACCTGGCCAGTAAAAGGTTGAGTAATTTCTACATAGTTGAAGTCTCCTTTGCAATACTTTTTACTCTAACAATATAACATTGAATTATACCACGATTTAAAGTGTATTCTTTACTTAGAAACATCCAAGTAAATAATACAATATAAATTGTGTAGACATCATATCTACATATCAGGAGTAACGCGGCATCTGAACACAGAGACCTCAATACTTGGTACACACAATGACATTTTTGAGTATGGATGTGTCATTCTGAGAAGAAAATGAACTCCAAATGTCACAAAATGGCAAGTTACTAAACCTAACAACAAAAGCAATGATAAAACGGCATAAATACAGCTGGAAAACAGTGAAATTATTCAAGCCCCAGTGCCTGATGGGAACACCAGTATCAGAAAAGTTGAGTAGTTTTACTTAAAGAGTTAGTTCACCCAAAAATGAAATTTCTGTCATTAATTACTCATCCTCATGTCATTCCACACCAGTAAGACCTTCGTTCATCTTCAGAACACAAATTAAGATATTTTAGATGAAATCTTAGAGCTTTCTGACCCTTCCATAGACAGCTAAGTTTACGCCAAATATACTGTGCAGCGCTTTCAAAGCGCTACAGCAGAACACCGGCTCACCATTGGCTAGTTTCTGCGTCAACATCACACGCATATTGACGCTTGGTCAGTTCCCTTCTGCGTCACTTTTTAACGCACAGGGTACCCCTTTAGCTCCATTGATTTCAATGAGAAACCTTTGGCGTCATATACAGACGCATTGGGCATGGTTATCGTCATGATGAAACTATATATTGGGTTACGATTTTGCCATTATGTCATGGAGTGTGACCCATAGCTATGTTTCCATCCACCTATTTTTATGCGCATTTTGGGATATCGCATCAAAAAATGCTAAATGGAAATGCCAAGATGCGCATAAATTCTAAAAATGCGCATAAAAAACGTATGTGCTCGTTTAACTCGGATAAATTTGAGATCCGATACGAAAACATGCTCATAAACTACGATGGAAATGCATTATCGAATAAATTCCTTGATGCGCATCAAACAAATCGTGTAACTTTCACGATGTAACAAGATTTTCCCGCTGGTTAGTACAGTTATGCTGTTTGCAAAACATCTGAAATGCTGTTTTGGTCATTCAGAAGTCTGTTGTCAAAGATGCTCGGTATATTTCCCTCCTGTCTTACATGACTGCGTTCCCAAACAGCAGCATCTGCCTTTGAGACACTTGAGTTTCACTGAGATGCAAATAATTTATTATATACGAAAATGATTATATTTGGTGGCTTCTCCTATGTTTCTTACTGATTTTTTGCGGTAGTTTATCAGGAAGTGACGATTATGTTCGACTCATTTGATTGTAAAATGCCATTGGCTCTCATGTCTCGTGACCGATCCCGTCATGCTAAAGAGTCGGGTGTATCATTTGAGATATGACTGTGGAGTGTGTGTGTTCACAGAGCAGCGGGTTGGATCATCATTTCAGCGATTAAAACATTAAGATCGACTCTGTTCTTCACAATAAGATATCGTATTACTTCAGAAGACTTGGAATGCAACATGAGTTAATACTTTTATACAGTTTTTGCAATAAATACCTGTAACTGTACTTTTATTTGCCTGTTACGTGTTTTATATTGTTGAGAAGTCGGTAGGTTTAGGGTAGGAGTGGGAATAGTTGCTCCAAAACACAAAAGTAGCCTATAAATATTCATAAAATCATGTCTACTTTTACAAATGCAAAGAATTAAATGCGCCTTGATCTGATGCATTGGGCAAACAACTGAAATCAATGGAGTACTGCACGTCTGAAAACGATGCTAAAAGGAGTACCCTGTGCGTTAAAAAGTCCTTACCAAGCGTCAATATGTGACGAATAGGAGTGTCAAGTGAACAGCATCGGCCAATGGTAAGCCGGCATTCTGCCATAGCACTTTGAAAGCTCTGTATTGTATTTACAACGTAAACTGCCGAGGAGACTGGCACAGACTGTTGAATACATTTTTTATTTTTGTTTGTTTTTTGTGCACAAAAATTATTCTCGCCGCTTCATAATATTAAGGTTGAACCACTGGAGTCACATGGACTATTTTAACGATCTCTTTACTTTCTGGGCCTTGAAAAGTGGTAATTAAATTGCTGTCTATGGAGGGGTCGGAATGCTCTCAGATTTAATCAAAAATATCTTGATTTGTGTTCCGAAGATGAACGAATGTCTTACGGGTTTGGAACGACATGAGGATGAGTAATTAATGACAGAATTAAAACATTTTGGTGAACTAATTTTATAACGTTGATATCTACGCTTTAATTTCTACAAGCTTGAATTGAGTACTAATATAGAATTTACCTTGTTTTTTGAATTCTTGCCTGAACTAACTTAACTAACTAAAAATGACATTCGTTTGGTTCTGTAGTATTTACTTCACCGCAGAATCATCAGTGCAGTTTAATAATAATGTTTGAATAATACAATTGTAAATAATATATGAACAATTACCATTTTAATCAACTGTCGGCCCCTAACACAAATCTTTACCAATGTTTCCGAATGTGTTAACGTTGACTGTGGCTAGCACTTACACCTGAAGTAATGAGAATATTACATCTTTTCCCATGTATCTCAGTTTTCATTAATTTATAAATAGCTCCCAATTGTGGCACATTACTCACGGGTGCATATATCATGGTTTGAAACGCAATCCAAATTTGTCTTTATTAATAACCTTAATATATCAGTGGAATGCAGAGTGTGATGGATTAAAGGCCCCATATATCCCATGCAGAGCTGATTAATTTGTGCTCTGGAGGTTCCCGCAGCTCTCTTGCCCTCCTAATGAATGTGCACAGCCAGCATGGACACTGTTGCCTTCGTGACCTTTCTGTTTGAGTGCCAGGCCATCTGTCTCCCTGTGTGCGCACGTTCTGCACATGCTCCTAACCTGCCGTCAGCGCTCAACCGGATGAAGGCGACACGTCGAAGGCGTCACCCTTACTTATTTCTCAAATATGATTTTATGCGAGTCAAGCCACCTTTATTTATACAGCGCTTTATAACAGAAGCAGAAACCTCGAGCCGGGTTTTATGCAGGTGCAACGGAAGAAAACCACAAGAATTATGAAGGTTTTCACACCTAAGGGATTCACTGTCAAGGTGCTGGGGACGTCAAAGCAAATTCAATTACTTATTCCAACCTGCTTTTATTAATGCAAGCCAGACGTGAGTGTTTAATATTGCGCTTTGGTTTTTATTATATACGGCCACCTTCAGGACACGATATTACACGCAGCAAAGCTCTTTAGTCCCGAATCTGTTCAAGTAATAGATTTAAAATGATACCTTCTGATATGTCAGGTTTCATTTTGACTTTGTGGCATATGCGCATACGTCAAGCATGAAATCTGCCAAGGCAGTATGATCTGTAAGCCACGGTCTCATGTCTCAGCCTTAATAAAAATGACACATTGGCTGTTTATGATAAGAGAGACTGAGAGGGTATTACCGCTTCCTGCTGAGCGACGTGCCATAATGGTGACTGGTGGCAGTGGCGAGGTGGCATGGGGGAGGGAGGCAGACAGGTGGCGCACATTTGGGTGTGATAAATCTGCTCTTCTGCGGCAGGGAGCAGCCTCGGCTCTGAGCTGCTGGAAATGTCAGCTAATGTGAGTCTCACTCAGGAGGTTAGGCAAGAAAGCACTCTCAGGGGAGACACGAGTAGTCAGGGAAGAAAGAGAGAGTGGAGACAAGGAGAGTGGGCTCCCCAGGGGCCCTGGCAGGTAGTCTGTCTGCTGGGCAACTTTCCGCCTGAGGTAAAATAATATGGTTGCAGGAAAGGTGACACTGTCCTCCATTGCTCTGCTGTTTCTACTCTAATGATGCACCTGTATGTATGAGAGATACTTCCTGTGTGGGGGCTCAAGGGACAACTGATCATCAGACATGGGTCCAGGTCATTGTTCACAATCCTAAAGCCTTAACCGATGCTTCTAGCTGGAATAATACAATATCTAACTACAAAACGAATTATATTATGCAATTTATCTTTATGCTGGTCATAGGACACTACTAAGATGGTTAAATGGCACATACTGGCATTATATGTATCGATAGTTCACCTAAATATGAAGATTTTTGACATCACTTACTTCATTTTGTTCCAAACCTGTATGACATTTCTTTCTGGTGAACCACATTGACTTTCATTGTATGGACAAAGAGATTTGGAAAAAAAATCAGCATATCTTTCTTTTAGTCATACAGGTTTGGAATGACCTGATTCCAGTGTGAGTACAGAATGATTTTTTTTTGGGGGGGTGAACTTTCCCCCTAAAAGGAAGGAATTGATATATACTACCACTTTTTATTATTATTATTAAAATCAATATACATGTACAAAAGAAATAGAAATCAGAAATAAACCAGAAACCAGAAGCAGAGTACAATACAATAATTATAAATATATGTACATAATATAATAGAGGAAAATGGTAATCATACTTGCTCAGAAGGTTTTAGGATCTAATTACCATTTCACCATTGCAATATTTTAAATAATCTTTAAGTGAGAATTTATTTTTGAAGCCAGTTAGCCTACTATACACTGCAACTATCAGTTTTAAATTCATGGAGTCTATTGATGTAACATTTGAATTGTAAAATTATAAAATATCATGCTAGTGGGAACAACAAACTAATGCAGTTCTCAGCTAACATTTTTATATTTTATAATGAACTTTAGAAAACTGCTGTCTTTGTAGGTTTTAAATAACAAATGGCAGTTTTTTTGCTGCACTATTTGCACTTCAGAGCAATTCACACTCCAGCAAAGTTGATTCAGAGGTTTCCTCCAAATTTTAACTTGAATTGGACTCAAGACAGATTTAATAATAATAATAATAGTAATCATAATAATGGCAATATTGTTATCATATTTTAATATTGTCACGTGTGAGCAGGGATGAAGCTGAGTGAGATCCTAGTGCAGCAAGAACATTTATTAAAGACATAAACAAAAGTAAATCCACAGAAAACCGGCAGAGGAACCATGACACAAACACAAATACAGGAATACATTGACCGACAAACAACAACTGAAGCACAGGGGTATGAATAAATACACAAAGGGAAACAAGGATAACAAGGGGGAGGGGCTTATAGGCAGCACCTGGGGAAAACTAATCATGAAGAAAAACTACAAAGGACTACAACACATGGCACAAGGCAGGTCCACAAACATGAAAAATATATTTAATGTTTTTTAAAAGAAGTCTTTAAGGCTCACCAAAACTGTATTTATTTCATTTTAAAAAATGCAATAATATGTTTTCTGATTCATATATATTTTCAAATGTAAGTTGTTCCTGTAATGGCAAAGCTGAATTTTCAGCATCATTACTCCAGTCTTCAGTGTCACTTGATCCTTCAGAAATCATTCTAATCTACTGCTCAAGAAACCTTTCTCCTCATTACAAATGGTGTATCAGATTCTTTTATTAATAAAGATGTGTGTATATACACTGATCAGCCATAATATTATGACAGGTGAAGTGAATAACACTGATTATCTCTTCATCACAGCACCTGTGGGTGGGATATATTAGGCAGCAAGTGAACATTTTGTCCTCAAAGTTGATGTGTTAGAAGCAGGAAAAATGGGCAAGCGTAAGGATTTAAGCGAGTTTGGCCAAAAATTGTGATGGCTAGACAACTGGGTCAGATCATCTCCAAAACTGGAGCTCTTGTGGGGTGTTCCCGGTCTGCAGTGGTCAGTATCTATCAAAAGTGGTCCAAGGAAAGAACAGTTGTGAACCGGCGAAGGCTAGCCAGTGTGGTCTGACAAGCTACTGTAGCTCAAATTGCGCAAGAAGTTAATGCTGGTTCTGATAGAAAGGTGTCAGAATACACCATCGCAGTTTGTTGCGTATGGGGCTGCAAAGCCGCAGACCAGTCAGGGTGCCCTTGCTGATCCCTGTCCACCGCCGAAACACCAACAGTGGGCACGTGAGCATCAGAACTGGACCACGGAGCAATGGAAGAAGGTGGCCTGGTCTGATGAATCACGTTTTCTTTTACATCACGTGGATGGCCGGGTGCGTGTGTGTCGCTTACCTGGGGAACACAGCACCAGGATGCACTATGGGAAGAAGGCAAGCCGGTGGAGGCAGTGTGCTGCTTTGGGCACTGTTCACGGTCCTTTTGTTAAAAGGATCTGCTACTAACATCTTGGTGCCAGATACCACCGCACACCTTCAGGGGTCTAGTGGAGTCCATGCCTAGACGGGTCAGGGCTGTTTCGGCAGCAAAAGGGGGACCAACACAATATTAGGAATAATATTATGCCTTATTCTACCATGGACCACTTTTTTTAAAACATTATAGACTCTTTTCAGTCTCTAGTTTTACTATTATTATATAATATTAAAAACACAGAAAACAAGTCCTCAGAGGTTGTTCTGTGATTGATTGTGTAGTTGGTCTTTAGTCAGACCCTGCAGGTTCGATTAAGAATAAGATGCCAGATGTGAATCACTGGCACCATCCAATAAAACTTCAGGAGCATTCAACCACCCACTCACTCATACACACATACGCACACACACACACAGAATCTTTTATCAAGTTTTGTGCCTCATGTGTAATCTCTTATCTCTCCCCAACAGCAACCTGCCATCATAATCGGCAGTTATAGCGGCCCATAATCTGCAGGGGGAGGCTGAACTGATCTGATGGCTATCACTACAAATCTCACTGCAAATCACTCAAATGACACAGAGAGCCACCGCACACCAAATCCACAAACCACCACTGAGAACGGTCCTGCTCATAACCTATAAATACAGAAAACAAACTTGAATAGTGTAGTACAGCGGAAGACGCATAAAAATATCTACCCACCACAATTCATCTCTGTGAGCCAAGACTTGGACAGCCTAGACCAATATGTCATCCTAAATGGGTCTGTTGTTGGTCATTCGCTGTGCAGGATTTTCAGTTTGTGCCACACTGCTGATCAAAGCACATACCCAGCAATAGATGAGCAGAGCTGTCCAGATCTACTACAATTGGCGTCCATTAGAGAGTGCTCGTGTGTGAGTGTGTGTACACTTGAAACGAACCCCTAACTGTTTCTACCATTGTTTGAGAGTCATTACAGTGCATTGATGTTGGATAATAGTGGTTGATTGCAGATCCTTTGTCCTGCACTGTGCGGTTTTGCATTATGCTGGATTGTGCTGTGACATGCCTTATGAAGCACAAAATTACAAATAGGTTTTAAATTAAGCTGTACTTGTGCCTGACTTGTATGTACTGTATGTTTCTATTGTTAAAGGGTACATAACACTGTTTCTTCCAATCTTATGTTAAGTACCTATAGAGTAGTATTGCATCCTTCATATCTCCGAAGAGTCTTTAGTTTTATCATATTTATAAAAGACAGATACGCTGTACCGATTCTTTCCGAAAACAGCCGAGCTTGTGCATGCATGCAGTGGGTGGAGTTAAAGAGACACGGGTGGGTGCGCGCACACACGCACACACACACACAATACATCACGGCATTATCCCTGGATAACTTTCGATTCACTATACGTTTGTGTTGTTTACATTAAATGCACTAGCGTGCCGATTGCCAAGTTTCACTCACCGCCTGCGGTTTCGACTTATGGCCGGCAACAAACAAACACACTTGCAGGACTCCGTTGCTGCTCCGGAAAAACAAACTGCATCCACCGTTTCCTTAACGCTGGGTTATTTGGGAAGCTGAAAAAGGTTATCTTTCTCTCACAACCAAAAACACACATCTAAGTGACATTGTTGATTTCATGGTCTAAAAACAAAATGACAGCGCTGCCAAATGAAGCTCGATGATGGACGTGCTCTTGCTCTGGTTGATGTGCGCACGCGCTCATCCCGGAGAAGTGACCACACAAGGAACTCCGCCAGACTTTCCGAAATTAGTTTGAATCCTGAAGGAGTGTATTTGGCACAGAAATACTCTGTCATACGTCCAATTAGTTTTTTATTTTATTTTTAATTTTGGCCGTTTAGCATGATAATCCAACTCTTTAACAGTGTACATAAGTCAGTGTGCATGAAATAGCATTATACCCCCCTTTAAATACAGGGGACAAATATTTATTTGCATAAGTAGGCCCATCATTTAGGTGCACAGGAGATAATAATTTTTTTTTTAATAATTTATAATCTTATAAATATCTATCTATATTCTATATCTATATTCTAACCCCCTAACATTACCCCTAAACCTACCCAACACACAAAACTTTTGGTTTATGAGGACACAGGAAGTGTCTTCATAAATTGGTTTACGTTTTAATACCATGTCATAATACACATTTGTGTCCATAAATCACATATACCTGTACACACACAAAGTAAAAACAGTGATATTGTGAAATATTATTACATTTTTTAAATAACTGTTTCAGTTTTAAATATATTTTAAAAAGCAATTTATCCCTGTGATGGCAAAACTGAAAATTCAGTCTTCAGTGCCACATGATTCTTCAGAAATCATTGCGTTATAATTTGGTGCTGAAGAAACTTTTATTTTATTATCATAGCTGAAAATAGTTGTGCTGCTTTATATTTTTGTGGAAAACTGGATTTTTTTTTTCAGGATTCTTTGATGAATACAACATTCAAAAGAACAGCATTTCTTGAAAAAAAAAATGTTTTCTTTGAAATAAAAATATTTTGTAACAATGTCTTTATTGTCACTTTCACTTTATTGTCATCAGTCTTACTGACTCCAAACTTTGTATATAGTGTACATATGTGTGTGTACCTGGTATTCCCTACATTATGGGGACCAAATGTCCCCACAAGGATAGTAATACCAGTACATTTTGATCTTATGAGGACATTTTTGGTCCCCATGAGGAAAACAGCTTATAAATGTTTTTTGAAAATATAAAATTGCAGAACATTTTCTGTGATGGGCAGGTTTAGGGGTAGGGTTAGTGTGTAAGGGGATAAAAATCATTATGTCTATGGAAAGTCCCCATTAAAACATGGAAACCAGTGTGTGTGTGTGTGTGTGTGTGTGTGTGTGTGTGTGTGTGTGTGTATACATATACATGGGGCAAGTTTGTAATTGGACCAATTAATTTTTTTCTTATTTCAGTAGATAGCAGATATACAAAAATATAATTAGAAGTATTAGTTTTACCTAATTTCTTCTTTTATAGAGAAGACAATTGATGTTAAATCACTCTCTTCTCTTCTTCTACTATAAATCTAGAACCATTATTTTTTAGCCAGTGTCTTTTAAGATGTGAAAACCATGTCCTAATCATTTTATATAGGTGTCGGATGATTGATGTCAGCGGTGTCCCCTCCAAAAGCCCCTCTATCACAGACAGCAGTGGCAAAACCAAGCCTGAGCATCTTATCACTACATGGAGCCTGTGCAGTGAGTCGATCTGGTGTAACTTCACATCCTCATTCATGTCTAAGCATCATAATGCGGGCTTACCGTACAACTAAACGCTTGTCATCCGTTTAGCCTCTTTTAACAGTACAGCTCGCCTTACTCCCCACCAAAGTCAAACCAGGCAGGCATTCATCAGCTCCTGAGGGAAAAAAGAAAGCCAGATAACATTAAAAGCCTTGCCAATTAGAATCTCTTGCTTCATGTCAGTAGAATAATTTAATGATTCATTTATAGTTACATTTTCCACCTCCACGATAATGAGGCAGAATGCATTCCGACCTAATAATTTTACAAAACAGCACCGAACACATCCTGCCGCTTTCAAAAATAGGATGGCAAAAGCGTTTCTGGCTTGTCACATCAATTACACACTGTCATCCTACTTCACGCCACAAAAAAGAGGGTGAGGGGAGGAATGTGACAAGAAAAAATCTGGAATCATTCCAATCATGCACAATTGTGTATTATATAAGATAAGCAGACCAATTATAATAAGTCATTACAATCACAGGCAAACAAAGCATTCAGTTGTCATGCTGCTTTTGTTGGAAGCTGTCAGTTTCCCCCTCTCTTTACGCATGGCTGACCATGCCTGGTGGACTGTAACCATGTGGCACTGATGGCCCCCAGTATGCACGCACACACACACACACACAGAGAGAAAGAAAGAGGTGGGGGATGTGAGCTTGATCTATTTTCACCAGCCTCGGGGTCTGTTTCACACCCCCTCTCAGCGCTGAGAACAGAACTAACATGTGGAGGTGAAACCAGAGACAGGCTGCCATTACTTGACCTCCTGTGCTCCCGAGCATCCTGTTAAGCTACAACACACACATGTTAGAGGGAGGGGGTGTGCTGCCTGTGTAAACAAACCAGACAGGAGATGAGATGAGACAGAGAAAGTGTGCGTGCCATTCAAGTAAATTAATAGATTAATTGTTTGCAATTAAACGATTTGTCTTAATTGAAAAATCATTGGTTGCTCAGTTGTGTGTGATCATTAGGAGTGCGTATCCGACCCCCAGCGCCCGGAGATCGGGGATAATGAGACTCTGGGAATGAAGTGCATGATGGGGCATGGGATAAGCAGAGTCAGCCTACCACACAAACACACACACACTCACTCACTCACTCACTCTCATCTGACCTCTCTCTGGAAATGAGCTCCACACTCCAAGCTCTCATGGGTAATCATATATGGAGCTGCCCATGATGACAGTTAATTTGAAACTATCTGGCTACTCTGTGCAATACCCCTTCCCCTCCCCAGCCTGTCTGTCTGTCTGTCTCTCTCTCTCTCTCTCTCTCTCCCTCCCAAACCACATGCTCGCCACTGCTTCCTTTGTCTCTTTCCTGCTTCCCGTCTGTCTCTCCCTCCCGATGCTCCATTAGAGCCAGTTCTCCATGCTCCTGCAATCAAATTAATTCCCCACATTTTCCCGAGGAACCCCCATCGTTCTAGAGCTAATGTTTTTAATTCAATTGGAGCAATCCATATCCAGGCCCATTTCCTGTTTGGCTGTGCCAGCGAGCCCCTCCCTCGGGCGGCTTTAGAAAGCGCGTCTGCGGAGTCTCGATAAAGGCGCACACGCGTGGGCAACGCACCAACGAGCGTGCGAGACCGCCTGGCGTGTTTACGCCGCCTCATCTAGATAACAATGAAAAGCGCTGCATTAAAATACAAGCGAAAACACACACACACACACACACATATACGAGTGGAATTGGCTGGGGTTCTTTAATACTGTAGGGGAAATGCTGCAGTAGCCATTAATGTTTCACAACACATCTGTATCGCTGATATTTTTCGCCCCGTCTCATTGCCAAATAGATGAAGCGGGTGGGAGGGAGTCCACGTCTGTTTTGAAGCCAGTAGCCAGGTCTCTCAGTAGACACACTCTTCCTCGTTCTCATGAATTAATCAGAGGATGCGGGTGTTTGTGTGTGTTTGTGAGTACAGGGTGGCCAGGATGATGCTGATATAATGAGCGGTGCAGGGACCGTGCAGACCATCATCCCCTCATAGCTCCTCAGCCCTACCCTCTCCCCGTGGAGCTCGGCCATGTTTGGCCTCTCATTAACTAGATAAATATATCCATCCCTTCACCTCCCCCTCCTTATTCTCTTTCTCTGTTTCTGCCTTGATATTATCAGCGCTCTGATTAGCCGGCCTTAGCCCTGCGGGACCGCAGCAGGGTTACTAGCTGGGTGGCGCGCACAACGCAAACTGCACTTTCGATTCTCTCTGTCACGTAAAACAGTGGGACGCTAACCAGAAGAGAAAGACCTTGGAAGCACAGTAGCACAGTGGTGTCAGCAGCGCTGTACACACATGGATTAACTCAACGCGCACGGACAGACACACATGTATACACACACAAACGGCAAAGGCTGCGGGGGTTGCGGGTGATTATTGTGAGATTCAACTGGGCTTTCCAATAAGCAATTATCTCAGTCAGAACACATTTGAATTAGAGCTGCAGGACAGGGTAATTACTGAGGTCAGTAGATAAGGCTCTTGCTCTCTCTCTGTCTCTCTCTCTCTCTCTCTCTGGTCTCAGGTTGAGTCTATAGATAAATCCCTGCAATGCTAAAGCTACATTGATTTAAGAACCGCTACCGGCATTGATCCAAGATGGCTGAGGTGTCACCCCAAGGGGGAACCGTTCTGCTCACCTAATGACACAATCAAGCTCAACAGACACGCGCACACACACACCCACTGTGAAGCCAATGACCGATCAAAGCAGTGACATGTCTGTATACATATCAGATGTACATCTCAGACACACTTCACCTCAGATATATAGCTTTTGACACACAGTGTCAGTGCAGGTATCGATATAAGATGACTTCATCTTATCTTAAAGGGACGGTTCAATCAAAAAATTGTAGAAAAAAATTCAGAAAATTGTGTCATAATTTACTCACCTCAGTTTATTTCTTTATTCTGTGGAACACAAATGGATTTATACAAAAATGTATAGCAAAGGATCCAATCTCTTATCCATAAATAAAGTAGATTTTAAGTAAACAATGACTAAAATGTATCTGTTTGTCACTCAAACGAATCATATGGCTTCAGACATGGGATATAGTGCTATAAGAGCCATATAGGCCACTTTTTATGGTGCTTTTAGTCATTTTTGCAGCTTGAGAGACCACTTTTACTGTATAGAAAAACAGCAGCAGCATAAATATGAGTAAATTATACATTTTACTTTTGGTGAACTAACAAATGTATTAGTAATTCAAATTGTTACGCTTGTTTTTCATTTATGTACAGTACGTGTATTTACATGCGCAGTTATTATTGCGATACAGAAGGGTTTAATGTAGTCAAGTTACAGCCTCGTAAGTATATATGTGACCCTGGACCACAAAACTGTCTTTTTTTTTTTAATTGAGATTTATACATCATCTGAAAGTTGATTCTATTCATTTATGGTTTGTTAGGATAGAACAATATTTGAAAATCTGGATTCTGAGGGTGCAAAAAAATCTAAACATTGAGAAAATCACCTTTTAAATGCATAATGCTACTAATAATACATTTTTGATATATTTACAGTCGGAAATGTACTTAATATCTTCATGGAACATGATCTTTCTTTACTTAATATCCTAATGATTTTTGGCATAAAAGAAAAATCTATAATTTTGACCCATACAATGTATTGTTGGCTATTGTCACAAATATACCCGTGTGACTTATGAGTGGTTTTGTGGTCCAGGGTCACATATAACACAAAACAATTTAAGTGAAACAGAAGTAGCTAGAGATATTTCCTTCTGTATTGTAACACATTGAAGTGTAACGAATTATCAAAAAAAGAAAAATGTAGGGCAGGACTTGGTTCTATTGGTTGTTGATTGGATGGAGACAGTTGTGAGCTCCAAATTTAGAAAATAGATAGGGCGAATTTTCATTGAATGCCGATTTTACACATCACAGGTCAACTCTGTATTTCATAGCAAAGCCGCATTGCTGGACAAAGCCGGGCTAAAATTGCAATATGTAGATTAAAGCATTTACATGACACTTTAAAAAGACAAATGAATGCTTTACTCCAGGGATGTCCAAACGTGCTCTTGGAGGGCCACTGTCCTGCAGAGTTTAGCTCCAACTTGCCTCCACACACCTGCCTGGAAGTTTCTAGTATGCCTAGTCAGACCTTGATTATCTGGTTTAAGGTGTGTTTAACGGAGGTTGGAGCTGAACTCTGCAGGACAGTGGCCCTACAGGAGCATGATCGGACAGCCTTGCTTTAGTCCAACTGCAATCATAGTGTGGCAGTGGTTTGATGGATCAGATAAACATTTAGTAACACAACATCACCATTATCCTCTATGAGTATATAACAACACAGCAACTTATTTTATGTCCATCCATCCACTAATTTTAAAATCAATTTTACCTCTTAAGAATCTTTAATCACCACTGAGAGCATAAGTTGATGCTCGGCCTTAGCATGACCAAGCAAGCAGTAAAGCCTAAATGGCTCTTAATGAAAAAGTGTATTGAGAGAGAGAGACAGAGAGCAAGAGAGTAAGAGAAGAGAGCAATGTACTCTGCACAAATGCATTGTGAGATGGAAGGTTTATATGCGACACCTCCCCATTTCTCTTCGCCTGTGGCTCTTATGTTTATATAACAAATACTGTCTCAATCATTCTCCTCAGTTGGCTGAAGGTTACCAGGGCCAAAAGGGGTAACAAATGGACCGGGCACAACGTCTGAGAGATAGCAGTCTGAAGGCCAGATAATAGGCTGTCATAATGGACAATACAGAGAGAAAAACCTCCAGAGATCAGCCGAACTGAAGAACAAGTAGGTTTGCATTATTCATCGTCCCCACGGAGGGTTCGGCAGCTGCATTACATTAGACTCTTCATTACTGCGGCTGTATAATACTGAAAAAAAGACGCTTTAATGTAAAATATGACCAATTTTTTTCACCGTGGAGGTTGGTTTGAGGTTGGGTGGAGGAATATTCTAAGCTCTCTTGAGAGTTTAGTCACTACTTAAATGCGTCTGAGAGCTGACCTGCCCTTCGCTGCGGTAATAATGTGTTGTGGATTAAAATACGATTCCATCCACGACAAGAGGTTCTTGTGATCATTCTAATGATGACTGCCATGTGGCAGGTCCGGCTCCATAGCCGCCGCCGTAATCATCCTCCTTTAATAAGACACTTAACACCACCCCTCATTCTCTCGCACCTCTCTCTCTCTCTCTCTCTCTCTCTCTCTCTCTCTCTGTCTAGACCAGGCTGTGAGAGGGGGATTTGTTATTCAGTCTGTGGGTGCATTTGACAGTGAATCTGTGGCATCAGAAATAGCAGAGGCTTTGCTGGGCTTTGGTGCCGTCTGCCCACATCAGTGCTCGGCTGCATTGGGATACCTGTCAGGGAAAGTTTTGTCTGCGGCCCAGACACATGGCTCAAAATGCCTGTCTGCCATTTTAAAATGCCTTACATAACCAAGTGACGCTTTACAACAAGGTTCAATTTGATAACATTAGTTAATTTTTAGGGGGGAAAAAAAAGGTACTTTCTCCTTTAAGTTATTCATAAACTATAAAAATCCTCAAAAAATGTATTCCATTGACTTTCATTGTACTGAAACCTTTATTATTAATCACGATGGTCTGTCCCAAAAAAAAAAAAACCCTTCAAAATCAACAACTACTCAACAAACAAAACAAAACACCCACTTCACTAATAGGTAACAGTTCAGAATAATTTATCCCCTCTCTGAAAAAAATGGCACGACTACCTGCCTATCACATTCCTCCAGGAAATCCTATCTCTATGTGTGTGTGTGTGTGTGCGCGCTTGTATGTGTGAGTCTTTTTTACCTGCCCCTGCCGCTTCTATCTTCCTGCTCCTCTAATTAACACTGCTGTCTGGCTTTTTCCGACAGCGGGGCTTGTTTGCTGGTGAGTCAGTCTCCTTAGAGAAAAAAAAATAAAGACGTGAGATTGTGTCTGTCATACCCCATCCGGCCTAGCCTGCTGTCGCCCGGCTCACCTCTATTCTCCAATCATTTATTCATGTTGTGCAGTCACTCAGTTCAGTCAGTCAAGACGGTAACACAACATCTTTACCTGTAGAGTTGTGCCAGCTGGCCTCAGTGCTACTGCTGTGACCTGGGTCAGGGTGTTATGTTAGCATAGAGTTTATGCTCACGACAAATACAGACAACGTGAACTTTGAGTTGGGTGACCAGATATCCTTTTTTTCTTCAGCAATGCATTCAAAATAGCTCACAAAATGAAATGATACCAATTTTGAGAAATATTGCACATTGTTTAAAAAAAACAACAACATTATCACCACATTCAGTGTGTAATTTCAATGTCAAGTCACCTTTATTTCTAAAGCGCTTTTCACAACACAGATTGCTTCAAAGCAGCTTTACAGTGATGATAGGAAATGAATTTTGTTTTAGATGAAGAGCTAAAAGAAGTTTTTGATTGATTCATTTCAGCTGTAAAAACTGATTTCAAAATGTAAAAACGGATGTAAAAAAAAATTGCAGAAAATGAAAACAATAATGTAAATATTATCATTATAAGTGTGAATTAAAAAATTAAAAGCGCATTTTAAAAAAATAACAAGCATCATTTCATCTCTTAAATGTCTTAGTGTGTGTTATTGTCAAAATTTAGAATTTTCTTAATCTAATTTCAGCTTTTTATCTCATAAAACTTTTAATCATAATTTAGATTTTTAAGATTTTTTTATCTCAGAATTTTTAAAGTCATAATTTCAACGGTTCATCTCACAATAACTTGTCATGTCATATTTTTTACATTTTATCTAAAAATGAGGACTTTTAAAATCATATTTTCAACATTTTCTCTTATAATTATGACTTAGCATGTCATATTTTCAACTTTTTATCTCACTATTATGACTTTTAAAATCATATTCGACCTTTTATCTAATAATGAGTACATTTAAAATTATATTTTCAACATTATCTCTTAATTATGACTTCATGATAATTGAAATGAGCTGATCAGTAATATAGTTGTAATATTTAGTGTCCCCAACTGAGCAAGCCAAAGCCAAAGGCGACAGAGGCGACGGTGGCAAGGAATGTGTCATCTTTATTTTTAGTTATTATACAAATAAACACAATCAACTTTCCCTCTGAAGTGTTGCGTGTCTATCAAGCTGCTATGCAAACAGGTACATCGTAAGTACAGAACATACCATATATGTGACCCTGGACCACAAAACCAGTCATAGGGGTCACATTTTCAAAAAAAATATTTATACATAATCTGAAAGCGAAATAAATAAGCTTTCCATTGATGTATGGTTTGTTAGGATAGGACAATATTTTGCAGAGATATAACTATTTGAAAATCTGGACTCTGAAGGTCCTTAGCAATGCATATTACTGCTAATAATACATTTGTGATATATTTACGGTAACATGATCTTTACTTAATATCCTAATGATTTTTGGCATAAAAGAAAATGGATAATTTTGACTCATACAATGCATTGTTGGCACAGGGTCACATATAGTAAAAAGGCCTTATTATAATTTATAGTTAATTGTATAAGCAATTGCATCGTATTAATGCTGTAATTATTTTTATGATGCATTATTAACAAGATCAATTTAATTTAATTTCAATGTGGTAATCATCGAGACTCAGGCACTGTTTTGCATGCGCACTGATGTCCTCATAAGTTCACAAGCATTAGTTATATATTATTTATAATTCATTCAAGTATGCACTGACGACTAAATATAATTTTGAGCTGTATGTTATACAATAGTCTGTCACAGTACTACATTTACCATGGTCAAAATACACAAATCTTACAGTCGGGGAACATTTTATCCAGGACACTTACAAATTCTTCCTCACATATAAAAGAGAAAGGGAGAAAGAAGCAGAGATGAAAAAAGAGAAATGAGACAGACTCTCAGTCCCCTGAGAGAGCGGAGTGATTAGCGTTTCTGAAACATGAGCAGTTATTTAAAAATCAATGTATTGTCATTAAAGCTGAAGATTGTTCCCTGGGAGAGCAGGTATTGATCTACGCCTGTGCCCACTGGGTATCGACCGGGTCAGTAATTTGCTTCCAAACATATGTGAAGTATGGGGGTGTGCTACAATAATGGCTCTCCACTATTATTACTGTCTTACTCAGCAGGCAATGCTCATTAATTACCACCAGTGAGACTCACTGAGAAACATGATTACAGCAGAGACGATATATGAGCTCATACCGATCCTCTCATCACTGCTACAGGGTACAAGCGCATCTGATTCTCTCGTGCCAGTGGCGACAGCGATAAAAAAAAAAGAGAGTTTTCTGTGCTTAATTATATGCTGTGCTTATATGTCGTGTTCTCATCTGGATAGATATCTCGAAAGTCTTGATTATTAACTGCCTTAAATATGTACCTCTATTCTGCCGGCACTTAAACCAAAGTAAGGCTGCGTTTTGACATCCATTTATTCCACCCTAGAGTGCTTTATAAAAGTGTGTTTGAATTTCAAAGCCCTTCTCTTTAATATAAAGTGAATTATTCACAAAACAAGTAGGGGATTATCATCAAAAGCATTTGGATAATGTAAAATTCAACGCACCAGTCCTTACAACGCAAACAAGATAATATATGCACAGATACACACGCTAACCAAAGATCAGCAGAATCCATGCCAATCAAAACCCCGAACACATCTCTCCAGTCTGACTCCCCAGCGCCTCTACTATGTTTCAGTGATGAGCGGTTAGTCTCAGCAATAATACATTATTTAAAGGAAATTACAAAGAGGTGATTTAATAAATACAGTTCTCTCCCAGGCAAAGACCTTGAAGCTTTGTGTTTATCTAATCCTTTGAGTTTGTGTGTGCTCTTTTACTGTGCGGCCTGCTAGAACAAAACCCAATCATTAAAAATCCCTCTTTAATATTCATAATCTCTTTTGAACTGTAAATTCCATCTGTAGTTTAAAGTGATGACTCACTCATAGAACTCCCCTATAATCCTCTTTCTGCGTCGGGTGGCTCTGAGCTTGGATGCAAAACAGGGCGACAGTGGGGCTGTATGAAGGCTATTGTTAATGGAATATGTTATTGTGACAAACATATACTGAACAACGCAAAGAAAGACTATAGCTGATGGTAGCAGTCTAGAGTTATTATTCTTATTAGGTGGATTCAGAACACAGTGTATTTATATACACCAAACACCCAATGTCTTTGACATTTTATTACAACAGCATATTCTACATGAAAATTATATAAATATATTAAAATTCTCACATCATTTTCAAAATCTCACTTATAGGTCATATGCTCACTTTTTCACTTCCTGTGCCATCGCCATGCTGACATTTCATGCCTTCTGAATAATCTTCAATTAATGAAATTGGGAATTGCTACTGTGGAAATATAGTCTAGTCATTTTTCTATGACCAAATGTACCAAGCATAATTTTTTTTTCACGCAAGTGGACATTGTAAAATCTTTTAGTATTTAAAAGGTCCCATGGCATGGCATTTTTCTATTATTTTATAATGTTTCCTGAGGTGTACTTATATTATTAGTATGATTTTTACATCATAAAATGTCATAATTTAGAAATAAAAGGCATTTTTTCTATACTACTGTTTGCCCTGTGGCTGACTGCCCTGTTTCAAGAGGCGTGTCTGCTGGGAGACTTCAGTAAAAACGCCCACTGTTGTGATTGGCTGACATCTTTGCATTTTAAATGAGCGGAGGGGGCGTGGTTTAACGAGGTCTACGACGCATCAGTTCTCAGCATGTCTCAGTTCAGTGAACTGTTGTAGTTACTAGCATATACTTCAGGTTATTAGTTTATTTCTAGTCGGAGGGGCTGTCACTCATGTCAGAAAGTTAGTAACTTTAGTAAATTATGGATCAGCGCTGACTCGAGACGCGAACCGTTTAGAACGATTCAGTCCGATTTGGTGAACTGATTCGGTTCACTAAAAAGAACCGATGCAAAAGAATGATGTTGAGCAGAAACTCATGACTGGATGCACATTCATTGTAGAACAGATAGACGCGACGAGGACGTACAAAAACACTGACTCACAAGATAGAAAACAGGAAAACACCATTCTGTCGGGAGAGAGAGAAGCCGCAGTGTGTGCACGAATAATAAATAATTAGCTACACATAAGAAATCACTGATCACAGATCAGAAGGAACTGAAAAAAGACTTCTGTTTTCATTTGTACATCCAAACACTGAGAAACTGCCAGCATTCACTCGTTCACAAGCAATGATCTCTCGAGTACAAATAGCGTTTGCATGGGCGTGCTAGATTCTCTGGGTGGAAGAAAGGGAGGAAACCGTTCCTGTGTGGACGTCATAACAGGATTCAGGATTGGCTAGTCTGGCCTGTCATTTTCTCAAAGGCAGAGAAAAACAGCCAGAACTCGGTTTTACACCGATCAACATTTCTATCCACTTGGGGACAATATTCAGGCTAGGGGAACTCATATTAATGTTGAAATACCTCATAAAATGAAAATGTCATGCCATGGGACCTTTAAATACAACAATTTTTTTTGGAAATGTAAGCATTTTTTTTAAATGTATTTCACCTAATAGGTGTTTCATATACACGTTACATTTAAAGTAGCTGCCCTTCATAATGCAGTTAAGTATAAAATCTGTTCTGTTCATCTTAATATAGATCAATTTATCTGACATTGCAACCACAATCATTCAAAGTGGGAATTTGCAATTTGTCAGCAGATAGATCAGTATGGACTGCAAGGAAAAGGAACCAATCAATTACTTGTACAAGAGACTAAATAGGTAGGTCAATGAAGTAAGCTTGGGTCATATCAAATAAGCATATCACAGGAAGGGAGCCAGAGGGAAGAAAACTGATGTTGAAAAAGAAGACCATCTAGTTTCAGTATACCATTGGCAAAGACTGCCAAATTAGTTCACCACAATCTGAAAAGAATGTCAATTGACAAATAAATCAAATGTTTGCGATTACATGTCACAAAAATATAGTTTTACAATTATTTTGCCACTTTTTAAAACAAGTACCAAAGGTATTTTTAGGACCATTCTTTTTTCTTTATTTTTATTAGTACAACCAAACTATATTTTAATTATTCATTGCCGCAAACAGATTTTAAAACCAATTTAATAATGATTTTTTTCTAAAAACATCCAGTAAATTGATGCCATTAAAGGGATAGTTCACCCAAAAATGAACTGATTTTTTTTTAACTTCAAGTCAATGGGGTCCATCAATTGTTTGGTTGCCCATATTCTTCAAAGTATATTTTTTTGTGTTCAGGAGAAGAAAGAAATGTATACGGGTTTGGAAAAACTTGAAGAAGAGAATAATGATGACAGAATTTACATTTTTAAGTGAACTACCCCTTTAAAGACACTTTGTATCCACTTTATCCGCTCTTTTGAGAGGCGAACAGCCCTCTCTGCTTTCTCCTAAGATTTCTGATTTGTAATTAGGTAATAAATGGGTGCTAGCAAGCTGCAAGGCCAATGAGAATTAGATTAGCTCAAATTAGACAGACAGATAATGACATAAAACTTCTGTAGCAACAGACTCATAAACGCTCAACAGTCACAACATCACCACGTCTGTTCCATTCACCTCTTGAACGCGAACCCTATGGTGTCATCACGCATTCAGTGGATCACCTAGCATGCATCGAGTTTTATTGCCAGCCATTCACATTACCAAAAGTCGACTACGAAAGCCACATCAATCCATAAAGCATTTATTAGGGGTTGCTCCATTTGGTCCCCAAGCAGATGCTATTGTAAAGTCTAATGAATTCATTATCAGGGTTAAGGTGGGAAGTAGGGCAGCTGAGGAGCTCTGTAGTTTTGAATTGGTTATTGGGGGCTTTATCTGTTCCTCACTGCTGAGAGGGAAAAGCCAGGACACATATCACAGGAAATGAAAGAGCTGAATCTTCAATCGAGGTGGATAAAAAATGTATCAAAGGGAAGATAAGAGAGGCAGGCCATGAAATATCCTCCCTGAGTGCTTTGGGATTTTACATGGATATGCGTATCTATGGATACCAATCAGTTGTGCACCGTGACCCGCGATTTTGAGAAGATGAAAAAGTAGAGTTTGGAGATTCGTCTGACAGCGCTCTCGCTGTTCTTCCAAAAGTGCTGCAGCAAACCTCCCCCCACAATGCACCGGCAGGCTGGCGGGAAGCTGTAGTTAGGTTCTCCCCCAGATGGCATAGACCCAGGGGTGGCACGGGTTGTTGTTTTTGATGAGCTGTGCATATACAAAAGCTGAACATCTGGAGCTGCCATGTGGCCCCTCCATTTGGCCAGACTCACACCTCCCCGAGCCAGATGCACCCAAGCAACTGCGAGCTAAACAGCATGAATCATTCATAGGCGAGAGACGTAAACACACACACACGCGCTCACACATCCATGCAGTGCTCACGCGGGAGGCCCAACAACGACTTTGATTAGACTTCTAAAAAGCCATGAATATGCAGCAGGCATTAACGCCGTTAGGAGAGACTGATTTGTCAAATTGTCCATATTTCATTAAGATGGAGTAACACCCTGAGGGCTTGATAATTAAAAAATAAAAAGGAATCCGCCATCCAATTGCCATGTTATCTCAATTATTGAGCTCTTGTGTGCTTAATTAACACTTAGCAAAGAGTTAAGAAGTGGTCGGCGTGCTCGGTGTAGTTGGAGGGAATTACACAAAGGTGAGTCGAGACGGGCGGGGAAAAGGAGACAAAGAGCAGCGATTCACACTCCCTGTCATCTCAGCCGGATCGTTCGCATCAAGCTTAATTACAGCTAAAATGAAGCGATGCACTTGCTTATATCGAATCACTCGAGCGTAAAAACGTCGCTAGAAAGCAAGGTACAGAACGAGAAGAAAAGCTAATGGCACACGGCCGGCCATTAAATAAAGGAGTGTGTTAAATGCCAACTCAGTCCTGAGAGATATGAAACCTTCACGAATGCATAGGTGTTGTTATTTGTGGTTTGGGGCAGCTCAGAGCATTGTGTGGGTTCCATTTAATCATTTTAAGAGAAATTGCAAAACCGGTCTAGATTTAAAGGGCATATGCTTCCAGAACTACTGCAGTCGCAGGGACAGAGGCATTCACAGCACTGGAAAATAAAAGGACCCTAGAAAGGGAGGGTAGAAAAGAGTTGTTATAATTAATGAACAAAATAAATAAAACTAACATAACTGGGAAAAACTGAAACTAAATTAAAACAAACACAAAACATTTCATGACACTAAAACTAAAATAAATTAAAGGGATAGTTCACCCAAAAATGAAAATAATGTCATTTATTTCTCACCCTCATGCCGTTCCACATCCGTAAGACCTTTGTTCATCTTCGGAACACAATTTAAGATATTTCTGTTGAAATCCGATGGCATAGCCAGATCCATTAATGTACTAAAAACATTTTTAAATCAGTTCATGTGAGTACAGTGGTTCAATATTAATATTATAAAGCGACGAGAATAATTTTAGTGCGCCAAAAAAACAAATTAACGACTTATATAATGATGGCCGATTTCAAAACACTGCTTCATGAAGCTTCGGAGTGTTATGAATCAGTGTTGAATCATGATTCTGATCGCGTGTCAAACCGCCAAACTGCTGAAATCACGTGACTTTGGCGCTCCAAACCGCTGATTCGATACGCTCCGAAGCTTCATGAAGCAGTGTTTTGAAATCGGCCATCACTATACAAGTCGTTATTTAGTTTTTTTGGCGCACCAAAAATATTCTCGTCGCTTTATAATATTAATATTGAACCACTGTACTCACAAACTGATTTAAGTATGGTTTTAGTACATTAATGGATCTTGAGAGAGGAAATGTCATTGCTGGCTATGCAGGCCTCACTGAGCCATCGGATTTCAACAAAAATATCTTAATTTCTTACGGGTGTGGAACGGCATGAGGGCGAGTAATAAATTCAACTCATATTCAAATTAATGTTACCAATCTTGCCTACACTACCGTTCAAAATACTTTTTATTTGAAATAAATTAACACTTATTCAACAAGGACACATTCAATTGATCAGTAAATAATTGACATTTATAATGTTACTAAAGATTTCTATTTTGAATAAATAGTTAGTTTTTTTATTCATCAAAGAATTTATCACGATTTCCACAAAAATATTGAACAGTTGTTTTCAACATTGATAATAATAAGACATTTTTCCTGAGCACCAAATCAGCTAGGGATGCACCGATATGAACAATTTTGGCCAATACTGACAACCGATAATTCTTTATAGTTGAAAGCCGATACCCGATATACTGGCCGATAAATCGAAATCGAAATTTGTATAGAATTTTTGAGAGCCTGATTGCAAAAATGTCATGTCCCAAGCACACAATTATAATGTTGTCATTATAATTTTATGTATTCTAAATAACAAACTTGCGCTACACACTGTATTTTCCTTTTTGAAGTAATTCCAATCATATTTCAAGCAATTCAAAACCATCATGGCGAACAGTGCGCATCTGAAGTGTCTCAGCTGAAAGAAATAGTCCATTATCAGCTTTAATATATCGGCTACATTTTCTAACAATATAACATTAAAAATGAACGTATACCAGCTGATACCGATATGGTGGTTGTGCATCCCTAAAATCAGTATATTGGAATACTGAATACTGGATTAATGGGCTTTGCCATCACAGGAGTAAATAACATTTTAAAATATATTTAAATAGAAAAAATATCTTGCAATAAAAACATAATTCAAAAAAACAAAAACATTTAAAAATCGTACATACCCCAAAACCTTTGAACGGTAGTGTATATTAAACATGGAAATTTCACTAAATAGCATTAAAACTAGACTTTGGTAAGAAATTTAACACCGCTTAATCTATTTAAATTATCCCAGTTAGCATTAATTAATTTAATGGCAGCCCTAAGAAATGAAAAATATAATAATAATGAAACAAAAAAAACCCTAAAACTTAACCCTGCCCTAATGAAAAGTAGAAGAAAATAGTAAAATAAACCTTGACCAAGCACCCTTTGAAGCAACATGTGTCTCAAGGTCACACAGGTATAGGAGATGGATCGTACAGGAAGAGTGCATGTGACAATAATGGCTATATGGAGCATCATTATCTATATTTATCTCCATGAATTTAGAAACACATGCTCAACTTCAGCCATTGCACTCTGTGCCCTTGGTGGTGACGACGACCATGATGATGATGAGGATGATGAGGAAGGCTAGCAGCAGTATCTCAATAATGAGCGGGTCTCAAGAATGGTGGACACGTGCAGATAGAAAGAGCGGTGCCACCCTGAGCAGCATTTGCAGCATGTGGTGAGTATGCCACTCTGCTCTAATGAGATGAGCTCTCTACACTAATTAACTCATCCATAACTCTGAGCACTCAATTAATCATTATAGCCAGCTAATTGAAAATAGATAAAGACTGACAAATGTTTAGTCCTCCTTCGAACGTCTCGGCAAAGATTACGGACGTGTTGTGTTTTATTCAATCAATTAAAATAAATCAATTCATTTTCATTTACGCCGGGATTCCTTAACGACTGTATTTATCCCAGTTCGCCTGTGTTTTTTTTTTTGTTCACTCAACGCCTCATCAGCCCGTCTCTGCGGCATATGGATCTGTGCCTGCGCATTCATATCAATTAATGTGCCAGCCTGATGATGGACAAGGACAGCGGAAGGATTTGTTAACCTTGCTCCTCGGGACATGCCAATTACGCTCCAGCAGAGCCCCTTAATGAAGTCGATGGGATATCAATCTGTTTACAAACGCCCGGTGACCAGCAAGAGCGAACCGCAGTAAGCTTTTTAAATGGACGCTTCACATCTCACGTTGTTATTTATTCATAGAGCAGGGCTACGGTGCACAGAATGCTGTGGTATGATTAGAAAAGGCTAGACTGAGTGGAAACTGTTGACCTGTGTGGGCAAACTCAGAGATAACAGTCCTCATGTGACCCCGTCAATGATCATCTTATGTTACAGTCCGTTCCAGTTGCACCCCAGGCCCGGTAAACATAAACACACCACTGAAACATTTTTAAAAAATCTTTTTAAAAAAGACCATCAATCTGTGATTACCTTTCACATCTACAGATAACTAAAAAAGTCTTAAGTTCCAGATATAGACTCAGCGGTGTCTGCCAGATCAAGGTCACTTCAGGGTCTCATTCTGCAGTCAAAGTGAGCTCTCAGTTCTCCATCTCTGGAGCTCTTCCACCACTCACTGTGAAAGAATAATTATTTAGTCCTTTCGTAAGCAAACCATGTCCCTGTTCACGTATTAATCTTTCATATGTTTCCAAGATCTAGCCTTCTGTAATCCCATCTGTATAAGACACAACAAAGCAGAACAAAAGAGAGTTTGCCATGAATAATGTATTGTTTCTCTCATAAAAGGCTTTAGTTGCGTCTGTTATGTTTCACTCTTGCGGGGAGAATCTATTGATCCCTTGTTTTTTTTTGTTTGTTTTTTTATTGGGCTCTACAGTGCTTCCGTTCCCTTTATAACAAATGATCACACTACACTGACTTTATCGCAACACAAACACAGACACATGGCCGACAGAAAAACAGGCCATTTACAAGCGACCGCACTCGCATGCATTCACAAACAACGAAACGAGTACAAATTATGAATCTTACAAGCAAACCGCATAATGATTTCTAATTACGAGCAAATTAGGGTACTTACGGGACATAACCATAAAGAGACTTCATTCTTAAATCTCTTACCCAAAACACTTTGCTATGAAAAATAAATATGTTATGATCCTAAACGACAGTGCGCAGTCAGGGACAAATGTGGGCCTGTAAGCCTCATACGTCAGAACGGCCGAATGAGGCAAACAGCGCTGTTAACAAGAAAGGGCTTTAAATCAGGAGCAGAGAGTACATTTCCTGTGAAATATTAATGTGGCAACCGTGTTTGTGTACAGGGGAACAAAGGCCAGAGTGTTGTACATCAATGGCTTGACAGCACTGCTGGCTCCACAGGCCAAGAACTGCTTATTCATACCGTGACAGGGTTTGAGTGTGTGTGAGTGTGTGCGTATGTGTGTGTGGGGAGGGGAGGGGAGGGTGTGTGAGGAAAGAGAGTCATTTATTATATATAGAGCTGGTGGAGCATGTTCGTGGTCTGCAATGTGCGTGTTCGTTTACAAAGAGTGGTTTTTCAGTAAACTCATTAAAAGAAACTCTGGAGAACGGAAAGAGTTGGTCAAGTAATTGCTTTCAGGATCTAAAATTCACACACATTTTATATTCTGAGGAAAACACTGATTTTGCACAGCTAATACAAGGAACAATTCTCTTATTAAAGAATCACAACAAACTTTACCCTATTAGCTAAAGTGCATGGACATTTCAGCTTACAAATACAGCAAATTCAACTTAAATATACTCCTCAAAATATAACTATAGATGAAAATATGACAATAATATTAATATAATCAATCAAATCGATGAAAAAAAACTGCAGAAAGCGATGTGATGAATGATTCACCTCCCAAAAAAAAGAAGATCACAAGACAGGCCACTTGTTGAAAATCATAACATTCAATATGGCGGCTGTTGTAACTGAAGTCTTGACTTTCAGTAAAATAAGGCAATTTTGATAGAACGTGCACAATAAGTGGATATAACAGTGTTGATTTAGTACTATTTATATACTATTATCCACCTTATTTTTTATGTGAGAGTAGACATGGCCATTGTACCTTGAATGTGTATTTTAGCTGTTTTTTAACTGCTTGATAGATTTACGATTTGTTAACGTAACCATAAACATACTGGTTTGTAGCACAAATTATTTGATCATTCAAAGCATTGTTTTATTGTTCTAGGTGTTTCCCTATAGCGGCAAATGAATCGGAAGACTCATACATATATATTCAGAGAGAATAGCTTACTTCCTCGTTAAAAAATAAGGTTGATAGCACTTGATATTAAACATTTGTTTTTATTTAAAATTTTAGTTTTAGTAATTTTGTTATGTTCAATTTCTTTATAGCTTTATTTTTATTTTAGTTGTTAATTTTAGTACTTCAAATTATTTTAGTTAGGCAACACGTCTAATTTTAACGGGGGGGGGGGGGGTCGGTTTACATTTTTCATCTAATATTTAATTTTTTATTTGAATTATATATTAATTTATTTTAATAATATATTATTGTATGGAAGCTGGTTGGTGAACATGACTTCAAGTTCAAGATCCTGGAACAACACTCCAGTATTATTCCCCTAGCATTGTATTGCCCTTTTGTAGAGGAATATTGCTCAAGGATCAACAAAAGATGTCTTATTGGTAAAATCATGGCAAACATAGCTGGTTATAGACTAATAACTTGTTATCAGATTTTATCTGTTGATGTGAAGGATGAAATGTGTGATCTTGATAAACAGTTCTCGAGCATGCCTATTATTACTTTCATAGAAAATAGCTAATAAGTGGTGTTTCCAAGATGGCTGCCAAACGGACTGACCTAAAAGGACTTTTCTCTGGCTCAGGTCCAGAGTTATGCCAGAACCAAGAAGAGCTGAAACGAATACAAAACACTGCCGACAATGTGCATTGAGGCTTACCTTAAGCTAATTGTGCAAAACTCTTTCAGTAAGATCTGTCTTCTCTGTGCATGCATCAGCTACTAAGATGAAGACCACCTGGTCCAACTCCTCTGGACCTGGCACAGCTTGACTTTTACTTCAACCTGCAAGGGGACAAAACAACTTTTATTAATTCTTTTCATGAACATTTAGTCATATTGCAAATAAAGGCTTCTCTAGGCTGACATCACAAATCCCATGTCCCGATGCGTCTGACTCACCACCACAAGTGGTACAGTCAGAGTACAATAATGACGCTGCCTTTCTAATTACACACTCTGTAATGGTAAAAAAAAACAAAAATATACTCATGAAGTCATCATCTGCTTACCCTCATGTCATTCCAAACTGGTTTACATTATTTTCTTCTGTGTAACAAAAAAGATGATATTTCTACAAATATCTCAGTGTTTTTTTCCCCAATACAATTAAGTATATATGCAAGTCAATTGAGTAACACTTTACAACTAAAATGAATGATCTATATCTATCTATCTATCTATCTATCTATCTATCTATCTATCTATCTATCTATCTATCTATCTATCTATCTATCTATCTATCTATCTATCTATCTATCTATCTATCTATCTATCTATCTATCTATCTATCTATCTATCTATCTATCTATCTATCTATTTTTTTGTACACAGTATTTTATAATCTTCGTTAATGTTAGTTTAGTGCTGCCACCTAATAGTCGACCAAAATTATATTAGTCGCAGAAAAAAAACTCCACTGGAAGTGGCGAAATCACGCAGGCTGAGACGGACACATTGTTAACGGCAGGAAATCCAAACATTCGCCCATCATTCATCAACCTCAAATATGGCTTATCACTTGAAACATGTAAGTAGCAGCAACTTTACAAGTCCGCTCGCACTAATGTTAAGCTAGATAAATGTGTGCTATTATTAGAAGCATATCTGTGTTTGTGTGGAGAGCTCACTTACCGCATGGCATACAAGCGCCGGCGCGATCATTTGCATTTACTTAAAACACTCCATTTTTGGTCATACGGGAGTAATGCAAACTGTAAAAGGTCTACTTTTATTTCTTTAAACTCACAATGCCATCTCGGTCTCAGTAAACTTGAGCATGTAACAAAAATGAACCGAAACTCAGTGTACACTTGCCTCACAGACATAAGAAATATAGCCTAGAAAGATTGAAATGTCTACTTTTAAATGAACCAATTCAAGTGGAAAACAAATATTCTCAGATTATGTAATCCTTCCTGAAACATAAGCATGTCCACTGTGGAGATGACGAGTTAGCATCGTTGACTTAATCTCTGCAGCCGAAAATATTATCAATAAATTATTAAAATGTTTAAACAGTCTCCTTGCTGTTTTTTCACGCCACACTCATAATCATTATGTTTGCCAGTGCGCTGTGGCAAGCTTTATGTGTGCATTTGAGCGCTAATTAGGCTATGTAATATATATAGGCAAATTAAAGGCTCATTATTATGATTTATGTCTTATTAATATAAACGTGATTAGTCAACTAATGGCTTAAATGAATTACTACTAGTCGACTAGAAAAATCTTTAGTCGAGGGCAACCCTATGTGAGTTAATAATAATACAATTCTTGTATTGGTAAATGTTGAAATTTACATTAGCTAAGATTAGTAAATGTAGTAAATGCTGCAGAAGTACTGTTCATTGTTGGTTCATGATAACCTTATTGTAAAGTGTTAACAATGTTATTTTGGACATCACTGACTTCCATTGTATCGACAAAACACTTGAAACATTCTTCAAAATAACGTATTTTGTACCCTGCAAACGAAAGTCATCCAGGTTAAAACAGGATATTCAACATGATAAATGTATGCATGGCTGGCATGGTGTAAAGTGAGTGTTACATACCAAAATGTAGTCAGGTGGTTTAAGAGGAAAAGCTGGAAAGTAAGAAGATACCTGACAAAGGAATGTCGCTATAAAAGTCTACAATGACTAATACTTTGTGTTTAGACTAGAACCATGCATTAAGAAAGTACATTTGGTCAAAGTTTTGACTTCATGTTTACAATAAAAATCAGAGCTGCTGCTCGTGATACCACATATTCAGCATCACACTAGTGCAGCTGGCTTTGAGCGAGCACAGAGCTCCTGTACCTCAGAGAACTCCTCCCTCCCTGTGTCACTAATCTAGCCTGCTCTGCATTGTCAAAGCCCTGTGTTTGAACAATGGAGCTGTCTTCTTGTCTGCTAATTTGGGAACAAACATTTGCCTGCGTGGCAAACAAGCTCTCCCAGGAAGTGCTATTAATAGGATAATTAGGCAGACGGTAATGAGCTGGATTACTGCTAATTATGATAAGATTTGTTTTGGCATTTGCCTGAGAGGCAGCGGAGAGTTCGAGTTGG
This sequence comes from Gobio gobio, assembly GCF_949357685.1. NCBI lineage: Eukaryota > Metazoa > Chordata > Actinopteri > Cypriniformes > Gobionidae > Gobio > Gobio gobio. The sequence continues at coordinate 44,127,887 of NC_137115.1, read as the reverse complement.
CCCAGGAGTTTAGAGCTGAGCGGCGGAGTGCGGTGCACCTGAATCAACAGAGAGACAGTCACAGCGTGTGTGACGGGAGATAACACCAAAAGCAGTTTCGCTCTCCCTAGAGCCCTCACTGTCATTTTGGCCAGACTTCCGCCAGCTATGTGCAACCTCGGGCATTGAAGCGCCACATGGGCCAGGTTGTTGTTGTGTGACTGAGCTACGGGACCTTATTAGTGTCAGGCCAAGGATGCTAGAGCTGTGCTAAGCCTTCAGCACACCGTAAGCCCGCTATGTCAGGTCAAGGGTAACGTAAGCTAGGCCTACAAGCTAATTACCTGATGAGACAAGGCTGATACCACAGAGTTTGAGAATTGGAACCTAGCGGAGCTTTGCTCTAGATGGTTTGCTAATGGAGAACTGGGAGGAAAAGCCAAAAACATGTGCCTCTATAGCTGGGCGCACATATAATAGTCCTTATAATAGTCCTTTACGATTGTTGCTTGTCAGAACATGATCCTCATGTCACACTGTGGGATCTCAGCTGTCATTAAAGTCAGACTGTACCAGTCAAGCCACATTAAAAACGTTCGGTGACTGAGCTGCATTAAATGCTGGACTGAAATGGTGGTTAAAGGGATAGTTCACCCAAAAATGAAAATTCTGTCATCATTTACTCACCCTCAAGTTGTTCCAAACCTGTATGACTTTCTTTGTTCTGCAGAACACAAAGGAAGATATTTGGAAGAATGTTTGTAACCAAGCAGATCTCGGCAGCCATTGACTACCAGAGTGGGGGGGAAAAATACCATGGTAGTCAATGGCTGCCGAGATCTACTTGGACTAAATTATGAAAATATATTTTGAAAAACAAGTCCGTTTGATGGTCGCCGTAGGATAAGTCACACTGCAGGACTGTGCGCCAAATCTTCTGACACTGACAGAATTTCAGGTAAAAATTTGATCGCAACGGTCATTAATCGCTTGCCGGTGAACATGTCACTAACAACCGAAGACTACAGATTTTAACCTGGGATCAGAGGAATCTTTTAGGATTTTCTAAATTTGTCTCAGACGACCAAATAGTGGCCAAAATCTTACAGTGTGAACCCGGCTTAAGGCGTTTTCATGTGTGATTTTGTTAAATACAAAGTTCTGTCATGAAACTCTAGATGGCGCAGGCAAATTGGTCCTTTAACTACCTGCTCGTAATCACATCGTCATCTCTAGGACACTGCTGATTGGTTCCTGTTGTATCAGTAGCCAATGAGATTGAGTGCTCAACCTTCAAATACATGGGAAGCCTTTGCCTTAGCAGTGCAGCTACTTTCCGAAACCCTCCACCTTCCCCAGCTCCACCTGTATAGATCTGCTGTGGGTAATTCATGTACGCTCTACTGTACAGCAGCAGCATACCTTACTTGCTCACAGCAGCGTGTCATGTATGTATTGGGAGTAGCAAGTCCTGTACTTTCTTTGCAGCAGCAGCAGCAATAAAAGCAGCAGCAGCGTAGCAGATCTATTCCAAGACCGAACATATCAACATTGTCATACCAATTACCATGCCAAACACTCAGAACTTACAAAGCCTCAGATATACAAACAGTGTCATTTGAAAGTTTTAGATCCAGTTTGATATTACTGTACTAAAATAGCAAATCTCTGCTGTGTTATTGTTTGTATTATTGCACAGCTCTCTATGTAACTTTATTTGCATACACACAGTACACTCATGTAAAGCTATACTATACAGCAAATCTAAACTGCTTTTTTTATTTATTTTGTCGCAAAATGTAACTATATTAACACCTAGCTTCTTATATAAAGTTGGATATATATACACACACTACCAGTCAAATGTTTGTCTTTGAAAGAAGTCTCTTCAGCTCACCAGGGCTGCATTTATTTGATCCAAAATACAGCAAAAACAGTATTATTGTGAAATATTTTTACAATTTAAAATAACTTTCTGTAAAGTTAGATCAGCATCATTACTCCAGTCTTTAGAATCACATGACATGATCCTTCAGAAATCATTCTAATATGCCAATTTGCTGCTCAAGAAACATGTATTATTATAATTCAAGATTTATTCAAATTCAAATTATTGATATTCAACAATATCAATGTTGAAAGCAGTTGTGTAAAAAAAAAAGTGCTCAAAATTCAGCTTTGCACAGGAATAAATTACATTTTAAAATATATATAAAAAGAAAACAGTTTACATTTTAATAATATTTCACAATATTATCGCTTTTTTGTATTTTTAAAAACATAAATGCAGCCTTGGGGAGAGAAATGGTCAAAATAGTACAATTTACAAACTTTTGACTGGTAGTGTGTATACACACACATACATATATACATATACACATATGTGTGTGTGTGTGTGTGTGTGTGTGTGTGTGTGTGTGTGTGTGTGTGTGTGTGTGTGTGTCCACCTTTTTCTGCATATACAGTCTACTCACAAAGAGCAATATAAATAGCATATATCTCAACTGGTTGATTGCTTGTATCATTGCAAAATTTCAATTATACATCATCCAGCACTAATCTGCTAAATGGAACTATAAGGAATGAAGATATTAAGATTTTATAAACATTCATATCATGATTTTTTTGTAAAGCTGCTATGAAACAATTGTGCATTGTGAAAAACGTGTTTTTAGACAGGAATTGAATACGGTCTTGACTTCGGTTGCACATTCATGCAGACAGCATTTCAAAAAGCTACTGTATGAACAGAATATTTTGAGACTCACACCTATACATTCAGTTGTCAATCCCAAACACTGACAGTGTGAATGTAACCTAAGCCCTAAGGTACTAAACTTTTAGACGAAAGGCGTATTAATCCATAGATGCAGCGGAACAGGAGTACAGACATTAAAATGTGCTTTAACAATGTCTTAAAAGCATTATGACAAGTCCAATATCTTTTACAGTGTCAGTTTTAACAATCTCGTCGTAATGGCTGTTCCAAATTCCCCTTCAGTCCATTAAGGAACAATATCAGCACAAAAGCAAGCAAAGTAATTTGCTATTAAATCGCCTCTTCACAATCATTGCCGAACAGCAGCCAGAAAAACGCCAGGAAGACAAATGACTATGCGGAGAATTAACTGCGGGAGCTTATGAGTCGAATTTCCCTACATCCATGCCGCAACTTGAATTTAAAAAAGAAAAAGAAAAAAAAAACAGAAAAGAGAAAAGAGAAGGGAAAAAAGAAAGAGATGATGATGATGATGACGAAAAAGAAGGTGGGGAAAAAAAAAAAGAAATCAGGCACAGTGGTGAAGGCGAGTCTTAATGCGATTGGAGTTAAATCCCAGACAGAGAGCCGCCTCCATTAAAGCATGCCACTCGCCCCAGCAGCTCCTGATAAGACAGCTGAGGCAGGGATTTACGGCTTTAGCTTATCGTCATCTTCACACCAGCCTCGCACTGGGCGCAGGGACCACAGCACCAAATCCTGCATGATTGGGAAGCAAATTAAAGTAAGCAGGCTCATGCGAGGGGAGAGGGAGGAGGCCCGACTGGAAAACAGGTGTGTGTGTGTTTGTGTGTATGCGTGCACATGTGGGAGGCAGAGGGAGAGAGAGAGAGAGAGAACAAGAATTACCCCGCATGTCACATCTTTTGTCTTCCACCCTCCTTCGACACCCTCACATTGCCTTTGACACATAACAGCGTCTTTTCCTTTTGACGGCACGACGATGAGATTACGGAGAGAGCCACGGACTCTCGTTTCTGAAATAAAATTGGTTTTATTCCTCCCAACATGTGTTCAGCGAGATTAAGGCGTAATCTTACAACGTTTAATAAGAGCCTGTTTGTGGCCTGGCGGCTGACACAGAAAAGTGGAGCATGCCTGCTCTGCCTTTAATCCTGTTTATTGAATTATAAAGAACCTTAAAGGATAAAGAATATGACTCAAGGATTTAAATATTTCATGGTATTTCTAAGTCAAAGCACTGAGAAAAAAAACCAAAGTAGAGAAATGGCCAGTGACAGAACATTGGCCTCAAGCTTTTTAAGCCATGCCCTGATTTTAAATCTATCTCAACAAGATGTTTTACCAACAAAGATGAAGGCACACGGAAGTAACACGGATACGAGTGGGCTGCTGGCCTTAAGACTGCAATTTAGGCGCCATTGCCAACCATGCCAGTGTAAAAGGGACTAATGCATGTCTTCACGCTCATAACCGATGCTTTACGGTCAGGCGCGACGGCACTTATGGAACACGGTCATAGTTATGCACTGAAAACAGTTTAAACCACACACACGCACAAACACTAGAAGGTCTGACAATACCTTGCGACATCAATGCAGAATAAAACCCTTAAAATGACAAAAACATCCCCTGAGCTTGCGCACAAAAAGTACATGGCGATCCTCGGCCATGATTTCTCATCAAAATAAAGCCCTCGCATGAACTACCCAGCGAGCTGTGGCTTTCAAGAGGTATTTGGAAGTTAAAGTCTCCGATCAGATTTAGACAGATTAGAATTAGGGGCTGGAAGTCTGGGCGGGATGGATATATGGATTTGCTGTGTTCCACGAGACAGCCCTGTCAGTGATAAGTTATACTGAGCCAGCGGGTAAGAGGATTGCCCAAACTAATCCGAATCAAAAGACATACCATGTGAATTACATCCTGAAACAGGTTCGCTTACACAGATTAAGAAGCCCGAATGTAAATCCTCTCATACTCTACTTGGCGCTGCAGAGGATGTGCCTGAAAGAACAAACACAAACATCTGCTTTGCAAATAGTCAAGTCAAGTAAAAAAGGTCAAACTGCATTTCATTTCTAAGAACTACAACAATCTATTAATGAAGAATTTAAGGTTTACGATCACTCCTCTCCTGTTTAAAGCAATTCTCTCTCACACACGCAACGTGGCGGGGAAAACACACAAGGTGGGAACGAACACCCGGGCACCCCCTCCAACCAAGCTTTAGTTCAATGAAGCATTTATTTCTTTTCCTGTTTGACAAGGGTGTTTCTATCAAGGCATCTGGCAGTAAGTGCTGTAGTACAAGGCCTTCTGTTGAGACGTCAAAGAGAGTTACACTTCACTGTATCGAGGGAACAAAAAATAGCCTGCGTTTTTCTTCTCTCTTTCTCTCTCGTGCTGTTTTCCTTTTTTTTTTTCCAGATGCACTGAATAAACAAGGCTGTATCCCTGGCCTAGAAATGCTTCAAAGACCGCAAAGTCTGCTGGGAATGCTTCAGAAATGTAGAGCAGTGTTGACTGCTTAGCTTTGCATTTCAACAAAGCTCCCGGTTCTGAGCCCCATGCAGATCTCTCGTCGAGCATACAGGCCCATGTAACCAGCGCTCTAAGAGGATGAGCTCACTCTCTCCCTGGTACACACATACACAGCAGTGCAATATATTAATGTATGCTTTCTTATGTGGCTATTCCCAGAATTGCTCATATAACATAATGCTCTTTTATGCCTTTCTTCCCTCTTATTTTCCATCTGGAACTCCTCCTCTATGCTTTCAATGCTTTGCTAGCTTCACAGCTGTAGGTGAGCAGTCGCATACACAACACTTGATGATGAAATTGTAAAAAAAATACATGCATTTCAAACATAAGCATCATGCCACCTCAATGTGAAATCGATGTCATGCGGGTCAAACTTCATTTGCTTTGAACTCAAAATGCTGTCATCATCTACTCACCCATGTTTCTTTCTCTTTTAGTCATGCCTGAGAACTGCCCTGGGACTGTAATGACTGCATCAAAAAAAAAAAAAAAAAAAATTTCACTAACTGAAATAAAAATTAAAACATACTAAATTAAAATAATTTTTTTGCGACTACAAAACTAACCCTAATAGGCCAAAATGCCACAGAATAATTTATAACATAGCATTATAACACCATGCATCAAATTGTATTCATCAACTTGAAACCTTTACAATCTACCTACATTAAACATGAAAATTCCACTATAGCAGTTAAGCTATTAAAAATGAAAATGACCCTATTATTTACTTACCCTCCTCAAGCCATCCTAGGTGTATATGACATTCTTCTTTCAGATGAATAAAATCGGAGTTATATTTAAAAAGTCCTGGCTCTTCCAAGCTTTAAAATGGCTGTGACTTGTTGACTTAGATGACTTGAAGTGCATCTATCCATCATATAACTGCTCCACACGGCTCCGGGGGGTTAATAAAGGCCTTCTGAAGTGAAGTGGCGCGTTTGTGTTAGAAAAATGTCCATATTTAAAACTTTATAGACTAAAATAACTAGCTTCCGGCTGTTGCGCTAAAAGAGTAACGTTAACCCTTGACGTGATGTACAGGAGCATTGCAAGCTTTGACGCCTCTCGCGGATAGTGTTGGCCAACAAACTCAAGCCCCTATTCTCTTATATTGAAATCCTCCACCATTTCTATTTTAAAATTCTCGTTTTAGACTTCTAATTCGGTGTTATGTTTTGCTCTATCCTCCGCGCTTCTGCGTTCGTCAATACGCATGCGTCAAAGGGGTCAACGGTTCCTCTTTCACCGTGACTCGGCTTGCGTACAGCTGACCGCCGAAAGCTAATTATTTTAGTCTATAAAGTTTTAAATATGGATAATTTTCTTACACAAACGCGCCACCTCGCTTCAGAAGGCCTTTACTAACCCACCCCGGAGCCGTGTGGAGCAGTTATAAACACTTGTCTTCTAGATGTATTCAAACACACATGTATAATTAACAGTAAATAAGCTCCTCCCTAGTGTTTTTATAGCTAAGTTAACAAACGAAATGTAAAACTTTCCTGAGGTAATTGCAAATGACATTGTTCACAAGCTGTTTTACAGGGTTGCCAGCTCTCACGCAATTGGCGTGATACTCACGCTTTCGGGCTCTGTCTCACGCTCTCACGCTGCCCAACTTAATCTCAAGCCAAACCTGCTTTTGATATTAAACAAAGTCTAAGCTTTTAATTTTTTTTTTTAAGTTTTAATGTGAAATTCAAACAATAAATAGCGTTTTGGCGCTAATATGGGATAATAGTGTGTTGAAAAACAGAGGCGACATGCTCTCATCTCCCGGTGGCGTGCGCAATCACGTGCTTCACGGAGCTCTCAATACTTCTAGCGCTGTCAATACATTTGAATGGCATTTACAGCTCCACTTTACAGGTGTTTGCAGCAAGTTTTGGTAAACAGTACAGCATAGTGTGCATTGATTATTACGTCAACCATACAGGATCGTTTTATAATGGAGAGTGATGCGTAATAATCTTGATAATATAATCATGAAATGCAACAATGTTAACATTAATGTTCATGTTTTTCTTGTATTTAGCCCTCAGGTATTCCTTACAAATTGGTCACACACTCATACTCATTGATGGTCAAATGTGACCATACACCTTAACTATTTTTCAATTGACTAAATGTTCTATATTTTAGTTCAATAATATCACTGAATATTTTGAGATATTTTGGAACTAAATACTATTTGTGCAATAATTATGGTCCATTAATGACCACTTAAAATATTTTTCTTCTAATATTTTTCTTATTTATTTTACAATTAGTATAGTAATTAAGGTTAAATTAGAGAATTCTTATTCAAAGAGGCAAATTAGAGTCATTTTGTGGCTCGAAAAATAATAATTTCCATTTGTCATGCATGACCCACTGGTGCCTTTATGGCTCTTTAATCAATATACATGTATCTAATCTAGTTTTTTGTTATATAAGTGGGAGAAAAGACTGGCACTACAGCGATCTTCCACATCACAGAGCGTCAGAGCAGCATTCATTTTATTTGAATTTCGTGAAGTAAAAAAGCTGTGTAATTATTAGATGGGAGGCACGCTACAAATGTTTGTGGTAGGGAAAACCGCGGACATGGCTTGAACTACGGGTGATAGAGTTTAATAGAGTCTGCTTACATTTTTTACTGTTAAAGGTGAACTATGTAGGATTTTTGCAGAAAAATATCCAGAAACCACTAGGCCAGTGTTATATATTTTGTTCAGTTGAGTACTTAGAATATCCCAAATGTTTTAAACTATTTGTAAATCGTGAGAAAATTGCTATTTTAACCGAGGAGCCGGGACGTGTGAGCTATGCGTGTGAGGGAGTCGCCTGTCGATTGCGTCATATCTGCGTCACCCTCGGTCTCCGGTTTTATTCAGTGAAACACTTTACTCTCACTGCAGTGTGAACAAGTGTCATAGCAGCCGCCGAGCGAACGTCATAACTTCCTTTTCAACACACTCAGATATATCTAATACGATAAACAGAGTTGGGTTACCTCAGACTCATGACTGGAGAAGAGGAAGTGCCGCCGGCAACCGTGTCATAATAAAAGTCCCGCCAGCGACTATGCCATAATAACAGTCCCGCTCTTCAATCGCTCCTGCGGCCTTGCTCAGCTCCACAACACTCGCTCCTGCTCTACTTCAGACTACAGTAATGCTAATAATCGCATCCATGAACATGATTTCTGCCCGAGTCCTATCCTGACTGTTTCCCACCGGCTGTGAGGTGAAAACCACATGTCCCGAGATTCTGCGCTCAAACGTGCCGTCATCAAACTACGCCTTTGTTTTGAACAGGCGACCTCTAGTGGACGGAAAAGTTACATAGTGTAGCTTTAATGCGTAATTGTGGCGATAACTTCGACAGTTCTAAATTTAACACAAGTAACCATTTCTGAAGTATGAGTTGCAGTCTGACACGTTTTCCGCCCTCTTTTGGTTAACAGGATCAAATCGGCCCTGATCATCGGCTGTTTCGGCTGACACCGATTATTAGTCGATAGACCGGTGCATCCCACATTAACTTGGTTTTTATTCAAATTAAAACTAATTTTAAAAAGTTTTAAAAAACTAATCTAAACCTAACAATTCACAGTTTAGTTTATTTACCAGGGATCATGCTACACAAATGTGTCAGAGTTAGCTAAATAGCTCATTTGCATATGTGGTCCCTGCGAAAACAACTAAACTGATCTGAAAGAATTGTAAATAAAATATAAATAAAAAAAATTAAAAAGTAGGGTAAATCTGGTTCATTGTATATGTTTTTAAAAAGGTAATACAATTTAAAATTAATTCAAAAAGCATAAATAAAAGCAAACAATGAACAGCAGACAACTCATTTTAGATTTGAGATATACTGACTCACCGATTAGGCTATTTCCAATGTGAATAAATATTTAGCATGAATTCATAATGCACTCCACATGGTTCATACATTCCAAGGAAAGATCTAGGCACTGAATATATAAACATAAACATAACATTTATGCAAATCATGGGTTCAGAAGATACACAAGAAACATCAGATATAAAAGCAAATAAATGCAAGGCAGTAGAAAGATGCAATATCTACAGCCATAAGCACAACAAATACAGATTTGATTACAATCCCATCCCAAATCCTGACAAACAATATTCATAAGAACAAATCCTTTATTCAGATGCTCTCTGGAAGAGAATGCGAACAGTTGTTTTTTCAAAGAAGTCCATCACGTTTGGACGTCTTCTGAAACGTCACTGTGCCACACACACACACACACACACACTGATCTCTCCTCCAGCATGACTCTCTTTTCTAAACACTCAGCATCCCCTGGCTGACTCCCAAGAGGAAGTCTGGGATGTTAATGTGTTTTCCCCCACAAGGTACTGTAAGTACAAACGTGTGTTTTAAGAGGGAAAAGCAAGCCTGCGGCCACCCTGCGGCTCGGAGGGAAAATCTAAAGGCACGTTTAATGTGATCAGGAAATGTTACATAGTTTAATAGCAGACGGGGGAGGGAGGGGGGTCATGAAAGCAGGTGCTAGTGACATTTGTCAATGAATGGATAACCAGGTTTATAATAATTTTGCATGTTTGTATTTTAATTGCTGTTCGCAACCCATTTAGACATCTGAAATATTTCTAACAGAAACAAGAAAAGGAACTTTTATTCATCAGGAATTGATTGCATGGGGAAAAGTTGGTGTTGAATTTCCTTAAACTAAGCCTGAATAATATTTGGCTATTGGTTAACGTTATTAATAGCCCACACAGACTTTTTTTTTTTTTTTTTGCACACTGATTACTTATTCAAAATAACACTAGTATTGTACATTAGGTAAACAGGTAAAATGTTGTATTTATTCAATTAAATGTAATATTAAAATTATTTGTATTAAACATATGTAAATAACAAAATATTGCGTAACATGGTGGAAGATAAAACAATATAATAAATAAAAATCATGATAAAGCAGAACACAAATATGAACATACACGATACTAAATAAATATGCATTATGAAAATTCAAGATAATAAATAAACATGCATTGCCTTTGGCTTTGTAAAATCTTCTGGTTCTTGACAGGCCAAAACTTTCTTAAAATAAGTGAACACTATCATAAGTTGCCCAAGGCTGGGTCAAACCACAATCCAACTTAAAATGCATGCAGAGCAGAGAAGATCATCAGCATGTGGTGTTGTGGTTGGAGGCCTGTTAGTGGTCCACAGGGGCGCCTGTGGCCATAATCCACAGGTGCTCATTAACGGCGAGCCCGGATTGCAGAAATCCCAGATTAACACAGGCCTGGGTTACTGACACACTCTGCTGAATAACATCCTATAGAGCCTGCAGCTCTAATGTCAGCATGACCTTACACTGAGCCAACTGATGTGTGTAAACACTAACACTCTGTATGACAGACGCAACAATCGCGTCGTCTAAAATCATAGAACACATCAAGGACGTACTTAAAAAGTGCTCAGTAATGCAGTCATAAATATTGATAACATTATTGAAAACACAACAGAGAAAACAACAAGGACATTTGCAATCATCGGATGCATTGGCGGAGATTATTTTGCTGTATGTCGAAACGATTTGCGCCCTCAGCATTACGACTTGTAAAGAAATCGACAGAATGAAAAAGAGAGCATTAGAGAGCGAGTCAGAGTCAAAAGCCATCTAGCAGCCATGCACTCGCCATCAGCAGGGCTATGGAGCATGCAGAATGGGCTTCTCAATGCAGTATAACGGCTCATAGAGCTGAAAATGGTGTTTCCGCTCCATTCAGTCCCAGGGCCAGATTCCAAGCTGCTCCGCAGTGATGGAACTGAAGCCATTAGCAATCGATTAGAGAACCAGCAGGCAGGCAGTGGCATCCTGGGAAGCCTGGGTGTGTCTGAAAGAGGGACGGACTAAAGTTAAAGTCATTCCCCCGGTTTCACAGGCGAGGCTTAAAGGGGTAGTTCACCCAAAAATTTAAATTATCCCATAATTTACTCACCCTCAAGCCATCCTAGGTGTACATTACATTCTTCTTTCAGACAAAGACAATCGGAGTTATATTAAAAGAGGTCCCCCAAAAAAGTGCATCCGTCCATCTGTCCATCCACCCATCCATCCATCCATCATAAAAGTAATCCACACAGCTACGGGGGGTTCATAAAGGCCTTCTGAAGCGGATCAATAATAAAAATAACCATTTTTAATGCGTTATAAAGTAAAAATACCTAGCTTTCGGTGGACCGCCTTCCATATTCAACTAACAAAGAAAGTGTAACGCCTTGCGCAGTTCAAAACGATACGTCCATCCTCGCACAAGTTATGCTTTGTTTTTTGTTTTTTTAGTTGAATACGGAAGGCGGTCCACCGGAAGCTAAATATTTTACTTTATAACATGTTAAATATGGACATTTTTCGATACGTTTTTGTTGCTTAAACTAAATGCTTACTGAATTTTATTAATTTTAGCTTGTTGCCCAAGCAATATTTCTTTCATTTTGTTTAACTAAAAACACTAAAATAACAAATTATAAAAGTTAATAACTATATAGAGATAAAAAAGACTAAAATTAACTATAACTATTTACTAATAACTAAAAAATAAAACATTTTAATAAAAGAGGCAGTATGAAATTATTTTATCCTTAAAGGAACACTCCATCGTTTTTAGAAATAGGGCTTATTCAACTTCTTTCCTATATTTAGATATGTGGGCAAATACATTTTTGTCTCAGTGCATGCATTGTTTTAGTTTGGCCTCTAGCTTAGCTTAGCATAATGAATGGAATCCTATGTTGCCAGCTAGCATGTCCCGAGTAAAAGTGATCCAAAAAAAAGAAACCCACCTAATTACTTCTTGTGACCTGTTTATTCACAACGAATACAAATAGCGATGCAGATTAAGATTAGGCGATTTCCTAGGCAGATATTAACTTGGGACTATATTATGGGGAAGCACAGGCGAAGCACTGCAACTTGGGTGCAGAGATATCACGCAACACATAATATAGTCCCAAGTTAATATCTGCATCGCTGTTTGTATTCGTTGTGAATACGCAGGCCACAAGACGTAATTAGGCGGGGGCTTTTTTTTTGGATCACTTTTACTCGGGACATGCTAGCTGGCAATATAGGATTCCATTCATTATGCTAAGCTAAGCTAGCGGCGACCCTGCCAAACTAAAACAATGCATGCACTGAGACAAAAATGCATTTGCCCACATATCTAAATGTAGGAAAGAAGTTGAATAAGCCCTATTTCTAAAAACGTGGAGTGTTCCTTTAATGCTAATTTGATAATTTAAGAATATTTTAACATATAGATTAGCCTCAAAGCTAACAAACATCAACTAAGGCCCACGGGGTCTAATACGCTTTGAGCTTGTCCACTTACGACCACTTCCAGAGGTTGTCCAAAACGCATTTGACCTGATTGCTTTAGTAGTGTAAATGCTCACGTGGTCAAATACGTTCAAACAGCCACAAAAGACCGCCTGCTCTCCGCCTACTGACCTAATGCGTAAACATTATGGGAAGCACGCTGGCCACCTGCTCTTGGATGGCATGGAGATCAAAACACAAGGCATCTACATGCCCAACATAATCTTAAACCCCGTGCGAGCCCTCTGTGAACTGAATGCTAACTAACCTTTGACCTTTCAAAAACTGATTTTGAATTCAAATCAAGTGACATGCTGTCAATTCATCAAACCCAGTAGCGAGAGAGAAAGGTTATGAAATGATAGAAAGGTTATGAAATTGGAGGGAGGGGTGGGGGCAAGTTTCCAGAGAGTTTCAATCTTTTTTCATACATACCTCTCTATTAGAATGAAAACAAACCGAATACATGCATCTCCATTTGTGCACTTACACCAAGTCAATGAAATACATTATTTAGAGCACTTTAGCAACCGCCGCCTCATCTCCCGCTCTAGCACACACATAAACACGGGCAGCAGGTAGTAGTACAGCAAGCCCCCACTGCCGGTGTTGATCTTTATCTGTGCAGGCCTCATAACTGACATTTTCAATTACACTGCAAACAACTAATCGATATTCATGGATTTCCAGGTCAGCGAAGAGGCAAACAGAGCGGTTGGGCGTGCGTGTGCGTGTGCAGCGGGGGAGACAGCGCGGGCTGGCAGGGGAGAGAAATAGGGCAGACATGTCAAGGTCGGGATTCTGTTAATGAGGGACTGCCGTCTGCATAATTGAATGGGCTGCGCAGTATCGACTGCTCAAGCAGAAGCGTTTAAAGCGGTCCAGGGCGATCGTTAAGGAAAATCCTCCCAGCACTTTATGTTCCGTGCCAGTAATTTATGCACGGGCATCCAGGCAGGCGCCCCACGGTTCACAGCACTGAATGCAAACGGCAATGAGTGGATTACCCTTTCCAAACGGCAGCCATGCGTGGCAGGCATTTTTGCAATCGAGGCTGCTGTTCTCGTAGGGCCGCGCTCGTTTATGTGTGCAATTTAAAAACACAGTCATGTCACACGCGTGCTCGCATTCTCTGCATGATTTAAAGTAGCCGCTCAATATTCAAACACACACACGCGCACTCACTCAACTGCATGAAATGGAGGAGGGTGGAGCGCAGTGAAATTTTCAATATGTGTTGTGTGTATCCATCAGCAAATAATGTTCCTTGGGGACAAGTTAACTCCCAGTTGACCCTGGATGCAATGGACTGACAGTTTGGAATTATGCAAAAGGCACATTGAAGACTGTGTTTCTGGTGCAGACAGAAGGTAAGCAGAAGGGCAGGGCCCGTGTATGTCTCTGTATGCTAAAGCACCCTGTCAAATGGTCCCGTGAGGCTGCAGAACCAATGGCGAGCATGAAGATGGGGCCTTACAATGTTATATGTAATATATGTAGATGCATGTACATACATTATACCATATACATGCTCAAATTCATGGACATACACAAGCCTTCCAAGTGTTTTTGTTGTTTTGACAGCCATAGTTAACATTAGGTGTCAGAACTAACAATATTAATGAAAGCTGAAATAATTAGGCTATGTAAAGGATAATGTTAATTTATAAATATTAAGGACAATATTCTGGGAAATATTTATTTTCCTTTTAAGTCTGATAACAGATAAAAATAAATACTGTTTTTCTCTAACAAAACTAAAAAAAAAGGAATTAATTTTGATATTTGCTAAAGATTACATTTAACAGCAGATTAGTGTTTTTAAATGGCAAAAGTAATATCCTAATTGGTTGAAATTAGATATACAAGTTAAAAAAAAACTCTAATATGAACAGATAACCGATATAGCCAATATATTATGCATTCTTATACTATTATACCATTAATTTATAGTAAAACTGTATATGTAGAAACTAATAAAAGCTGTAAAGTTAACATTTCATAGCTATTGCACATCTAATGATGTTCACACATAGAATAATACTGTAAAACTTTACAATTTACTAAAAATTATTGAAAATAGACTATATGAGCTGTTATTTACAGAAGTCTGTTTCCACCTTTGCCTAAATAAAAAATATATAAAAATACTTTTTCCAATTTCAACTTTACATCTCACAATGTGACTTTCTTATTCTTTAAACTTTCTTTCAGTTCTCTTTTTATGATTTTACTGAGAGGCAGAAACAGGTCTCCATAGTGACCTGTTAATTTAAAACATTGAAAACAGTTGTAAGCCACACAGACAAAAACGGATGAATACAATTAGAAATCCCTGGTAACTAAATCAGACTGTCCTCTGTATCTTTATTAGTTAATTCCTCCTAACCAGATAAATTAGGCACTAAGCAGCTATCAGTTTGCACTTGATTAATACCTACTACTTGACCGACCCAAAAAAGCATCAGATGTTATATTTTGGGCTAATCCTTGTTAGGGCACGGAGCAATCCCGGCCTTAGCAAGCAAAGGATTTACCTATTTATATTATTAGATCTTCATTCCCCAGCTTTACCCAGAGTGCACTGTGACTGACATGTTGAACGTCCCCTTGAGCCATCCCGCCTCCAAAGGCCACCCCTACAGGGCATGAGCGCTTTTTGGAGGGAGGGGGGAGGCAGACCCGCTAATCCTACTATGTAATTACTGCTCCCCACTGAGGCTCAACAAATTCTCTGAGAATCAGATTAGATGACCTAAATCGTTCTCGTTCCTCCTTACCTCATCAAACATTTCCTTATCTAACAGAGGAAGAGCTAAACATCACACAGACACCGCAGCACTCATCCTGCCCACCCCCTTCACCGCACAGGCTGTTTATTTATCACCACTCCCCTGTGATCCACAAACAAGCTGGCAGGGGAGAGCTGAGGCATGCTGGGAGGACAGTCTCGGGGATCAGGGGCCAGGCCATTGAGTCTGAGCTGTGCCTGGAGATAACAGGCGACACCGTTTCCGCAACCGCCCCGAAATCACGTGGAAAAACACCCACTTGGATTGCAGAAGAACAACCCCTCTCGTGCGTCCGACTGATTATTAATGTGTTAATTATACATTAAAGCCGCAAAATGGCGCCTTTACAAAACGCGGAGGGCTCTGCGCCTGTGGAGATGAACAGGAGGGAGCGGTTAGGGCTTCTTGGCGGATACAGAGACAGGGCAGAGTAAAGAGGGAGAACAAATGAGGTCTGTGATCCCGAACCCCCCCCACCATCCTCCCCCTTCCCCAATCAGCCCGAGCCGGGGCTCTCAGCCCGACAGCCAAGCCTTTGTTGCAGTCTGAATGGAGGTTAAATATCCCTTGAAATCAGAGCTCTTTGGCTTTCTGGATGCATAGTCAGAGTCCCTGAACCTTTCACATGCAAATGTGAGTGCTTTTTATTTCCTTTGTAGCCCTAGTTGGGCAGTGGTGTCATGCTGAAGGGCGATGAATAAAGCTGGTGAATTTGAAGCTTTTCTCGGCTTATTTGCGGCCCCCACTCCCTTTCCTCCCTCTTTTTATCGCCATCTCTTCCAGCCAGGCCGCAACCCTCCCCTCTCCTGCAGGAGTTTAAATAAGCACAGATGGTCTCTCCTGACCTGCTATTCATCATTGTGTCAAAAGCTCTGTCAGAGTAATGCTCCCTCAACAACGGCCCTGAAGGATTTTGTTTGTTTCCATTGATGAGCCCTGTTAATTTCAAAGCCGTCTCATTAGGGCTTAAACCACCAATTAATTTCTTTTGTTCTTGTCAAATGGCTAATTCTAAACATGAACCGAACCGACAAAAAAGGCTGCTCGGAGGCAGACAACACCACTGCCGCCGCTGCTGCCTGCAATGAGGCGTGAAGCAGGTAGAGAGAGGGAGCAAATCGAAAAACGTGAGAGCGGGAGGGGGAAAAAAAAAAATCACACCAAAAACCCTTGTTAATTTATAGCCAACCCCAATTCTAGGCAACTCATTAGCTGTGTGCGGATTTTTCTCAGGCAAAGGATCAAGTGGTCCTTTAGGGAAAAGGTTGCAATCACCTGTTGGTGGCGATAGTGAATATTTAAAGCAGAGAAAGACAAATGTGCAAATCAAAATACAAATACAAACGGGAACACAAAAAGAGGAAGGGAAAGAAGAAAAAAAACAGTAGCCAGTGTAGCTTTTTTCCCTTTCAAGTGCGCTCGCGAAAAAAGGAAAAAGGAAAAAAAACATTTTGTTCCTCCACTCCATTATGGCAGTGCAAGCTGTCATTACGCCCGGGATTGTATGGGTGCCTCATAATATCCAGAGATTGGTAGTTTGTTAGACAGGACTATACAATTTGCTGCAGCCTTGAAGGATCCTTGAGCCTCTCTTGACGACTTACCGCGGGGAATTGTCGAAGCGTTGGCTTTTGTCTGCTGGAGACACAGGGGCAATTATCCAGCCTCCTGTAACGTTTCCCCAGCTTTAATCTCCCGACTCAGAGCAGAAAAGCAGAATGTCTAAGGTTTCAGAGTGCCTCTGGGTTCTATTAGCACACAACCACGTTTTTTCCCTCCCTTTCGCTTTCTTTCTCTTTTTTTCGTGCTTTTTGTTCAGGGGAAGGCGAGTGAAGAGAAGGCCAGAGTCTGACAGGCAGCCTTCCCTTGGGCTTTGAGAAGAAAACATGATTATGTCATAATATATTTTCGAAAAGAGATCCATTTAAAAGATTGCTCCTCTGCCTTTTCAATCTAGCATGGCTCTGCTTTTGTCTGGTTCAGCAGGAGAGGCAGGGGATGACAGATGCGCCAATGAATCAAACAGGGCACCTGGAGAGGTTTTACCACAGCCACAAATACATCACCGCAGCGGTAGATGCGTTTTCCACCCAGCGTGAACTGCCGTCCCGCGGATGTTAGTTAAAGTGACCCTAAAATGGAAAGGGAAATCAACAGTGGTAGGAATTATTCACTTTAAACAAAATTAATAAATAAATAAATACATGACATTCCATTAGCATTCCATTAGAGGTTTAGAAAGTCTGGAGTGTCAGTCTCATCTTTACTCATATTTGACAGGCAAGTTTTGCCTACGCCATGTGAATGAATAACAATATCTTGGTATTGTTCTGTTTAACAATATATCTGGCAGCTTCTAGCGTTGAGGCATTTGGCCTTGCCAGACTCTCATCAGAGACTAACTGAAAAGATCCACTTAAGAGAAGTAACCTCACAATTATAAATACACTTTAGAAAAGAAATATTGATTTCTTTTGAAATAGACCTTCTATGTTATCAAAGAAACGTAAAAAAAAAAGTATAATCGCCACCATTGTATGACATTTAACTATATTTCATTTTTTCCCACATCTAATAAAAATAAAATAAAAAACACACACAATATGCCTGTTGACTTTAACTTTTAAAAGAATCCGTAAAATTTCCACCTCAATAATTTGAAAAAAGTGTTTGTCTCTATAAAATAAATGTCCATTTTTTTTCCCACTTCAGCAAACTGAGATGATGTTGTAGACATCCTCTATGTTGTATCTAATACTAATCACTAATATCAACATATTTAATTCCACTATACCTCATGTTTTGTTTTGTAAACCAAGTGGGCATTAAACCGTGTACCACTACAATCCATGTCTAAGCCAATTAAAAGATGCATTGTGGTTCATGGGGGTGAGTCAAAATTAGGTTGTGCAAGTGACCTGACATGGCTGATGCCAAGAACATGTACAGGGTAAGATAGTTCATCCATTAAACCGTGAAACATTAAAATGGCCCAAAAGTGAAAGGAATCGATTAATCATAAACTCCAACTTGGATTTGAGCATTTAAGTCTATTGAGTCATTTTACTGACCCATAAGCAAAGCGTGTCCATTACCAGAGGCTGTAATTGCAATCCTGGCAGGAGGACACAAAACAAAAAGCAGTTGTATTAAGTTGTTGACACCGCCGTTTAATTGCCAAGCCACTGAAAGGGAATATCTAAATGCAGTATGGTTCAATTAGAAGAATAAATGCATTAGTTACTGCGAAACAGCCTCAGGACACAGATACCATTAGCAAAGAAAAGTTGCCATTTAAATAATACTGCAACGTTCAAAATAAATATTCCAGTATTCTGACCTAAAATAAATTCCAGCCTCTCCAAACAAGGTTTTAGTATAACTTTTGAAATTTTCAATGAGCTCACGGAGGAAAAAAACACAAAGCCCCCAAAATCTCTACAGTTCATCATACAGGCCCAAATCAAATTTTCATTGTCCAGGAAATTGCTATATAAAGAATTACATGCTAACCAGAAATTAATACATTTAAAGGTTAAGTTTAATATAGTTAAAGGGTTAGTTGACCCAAAACTGAAAATAATGTAACTTATTACTCACCCTTATGCCATTCCACACCCGTAAGACCTCCGTTCATCTTCGGAACACAAATTAAGATATTTTTGTTGAAATCTGAAGACTCCATAGGGAGCAAAGCAATTTACACTCTCAAGATCCATTAATGTACTAAAAACATATTTAAATCAGTTCATGTGTCAATATTAATATTACAAAGCGACAAGGAAATTTTTGGTGCGCCAAAAAAAACAAGTAACGACCTGTATAGTGATGGCCGATTTTTTTTCCGGAGCATTATGAATCAGTGTCGAATCATGATTCGGATCGAGTGTCAAAACGCTAAACTGCTGAAATCACGTGACTTTGGCGCTCCGAACCGCTGATTCGATACGCTTCAAGCAGCAGTGTTGTGAAATCGGCCATCACTATACAAGTCGTTACTTGGTTTTTTTGACGCACCAAAAATATTCTCGTCGCTTTATAATATTAATATTGAACCACTGTACTCACATGAACTGATTTAAATATGTTTTTAGTACATTAATGGATCTTAAGAGAGGAAATGTCATTGCTGGCCTCACTGAGCTCTCGGATTTCAACAGAAATATCTTAATTTTAGTTCCGAAGATGAACAGAGGTCTTACGGGTAAGGAACTGCATGAGGGTGAGTGACAACATTAACATTATTTTCATTTTTGGGTGAACTAACCCTTTAATGTAAAAATGCATGAAACAATCAATTAACAATTACCCTCACACACCTGCAGGTATATGCCTGATGAAGGTCATGGGACCGAAACGTTGCCAATAAAGTTATTTTTTAATACTTTGGTAAGTGTGCAGGACTTTTTTGTTTTTTTCAATGTAAAAATGCATAAAATGGAAACTCTAGGGCTGAATCCGAAATCTCCCCCTAAACCCTCATTCACTATTCCCTATGTTAGTCCATTAATATAGTGCACTTGAAGGAGTGAATGAATTCAGACAGCCTTACACTCGTTATGTGGGATTGAATGAGTGCACTCAATAACATCAACTATGGTTTCGGACACCACTACAAATGGCTGTCCCTTCAAATAGTGCCCCATTTAAGGGTATAGGGGGCGATTTCGGATTCAGCCTAGCAGTTGAGCTACAGGAACTCTTTAGAAGAACGATCTACTGATGTTGACACCCTAAATTGATTAAATGCATGAATTAATACACAAATTTAAAAAAATACACTAAGATTGACTTCTACCATGGACTGCCACTGACTAGAGGGAAATGATGCTTAAATGTAACAAAATGTGTTTTGTAACTATGCACATGAAAAAATATATATTTTGGTCACAAGTAAAACATTTTCTCCCACAAATTTCCCCGGTTTTTGGCTATATTATACTAATTTGTAAGCATAATTTACCTACTTTTTCTGTAAGTGAAGTGCAGGGCTCCATATTTTTAAAGATATGTGTCAAACAAAAACTGGAATTGGGACTGACAAACAAACGCCCATACTTTTGCACTAATGTTCACATTCGTACTGACTCTAATTGTGCTGGACAAGCATCATTTTGATGCAAATGGACATGCAAAAACAAGGGCCAGCTCCTGCTCATTAGGAAAAATACAGGATGAATAAATGCAAAAGACCCTTTGCCTTTAAGCTTGCATTCCTTTCACTTATATAATATACATACAGTATATTAGTGCATCTGCCCTTGAATCTGTACACGTTGTGTGTTTGGATGGTCCATTGACTATGGCTACCTTGGGAAAGGCAAATTGTCAATTTGCATAACTCAGCATAAACCCTATAATTCCTATAGAATAATCAAATCGGACCAGACCTTCTCATATAACAATGTTCAGATGCAAAAGGAAGTTAGAAAACACACTATGTACTTGTTATTAAGTCTGAATAATATTTGCCTGCATATAAAAGATGAACAGAGAATGGTGACTGAAATTTGCCTGTTAAATCCAAGTGGTTTTGGGACTGGCAGCCTGAGCTTTAAAACGTCACCTGATGTTAAACCATGAAGAAGGTAAAATGGAGAAGAAGAAAAAAAAGCTCTAGAACATCTATAATTATTTGAAATTAGCCAGTGTGCAGCTTGGATTGACCTCTCTTAGAATCTCATTAGAGATAATTATGACCTGAATTGAACACATTCTGTTCGGCTAAGTATTTCCATATTGTTGGTAGTTCAGAGTCCATGAACTTTGTGCTAAAAATGGAATGAGCTTAAATAAACAACCTGGAGCCTGGTTTTTCAATTTGAAAGCAATGCCATTTTTAAACTATTTATGGGTGCTAGCAGGGCCATTTTAAAATGTCTGACAATTTACCATTGAAAGATGAAAAATCCCACAGAAAATGATCATATTACAAAAACAATTGAGTAAATTTCATAATTTTAGAGTATCTTCAAAACGTGTAAAGACCAAAAAAAAAAACGGTATAGTTCCGCTATGATTGATGGAACGGCAAAGACAGCCTATAGTCATCAAATAACTTTTAATTTGTGCACGTCTATGTAAACGTACGCAATTATTTCACAAATCAAATCAGTCTGCATGTACACCAGGAAGCAAGGGTTTAAAAAAAAAACCCAGAGCATTTGTTTCACAAAATAATCTGTTTCTCGCTTCAATAATTAAGCATGTTCTTTTTTTAACCCCCAGCTGGGCCTAAAACCTCAACATTTGTGTGAGAATGTAATTACCGCGTAGGCTTAATATGCGCCATAAAAGCACTCTTGTGCGCGTCTTAATCTCGACATCAAAGTGAGTGAGTGCCGGTACCTTCTCACAGCAAACGTATCACACAAATCTCATTACGGACAACATCTAATTACTGCCTGGAATTCAATGCTTACTTGGAAGGAATACAAAGCCTGAGTCTGACAGCCCAGCCTCAAAATACCTCATCGTTTACAGCCACACTGTGTGATTCTGATCAAGGCATATTAGCCCCATGTCAAGAGGACGGAAAGGACCATCATATGACTACGATCACAGGCCAGCAGTTAAAGAGATAAACACTCAGGAATGCAGGCACACGAGAACTTCAAGGTGTCTGCGAAAAGCCGCTTTTTAAAGTCTAGTCATCTGTAATGGTTTCAAAGCAGCTTCATGGTAATAAAAGAATCAATGGTGCAAACCTAATCAAATAAGAAATGCTGTTGAATGTGTCTTTCTGCTCAAGTCAGTTTGTGTAAAGTTAATCAATTATGAAACAAGTTCAAATGTAGCTTTAAGTAGTTCTCCATAAGACAATAGTGGTCTTATTCAAGTCAGTTCAATGTTGATTCAGTTCTGTTCAACAACACGTTTTATCAATTATGAAACGTATTCGATTCAGCCAAGTGTCATCATCCAGCTCAAGTTTTGTTCTCATCCGATAGTGACCACACAATCCAAAGTTGGCCGATAACTTCGCAGCAGATTCTTGACTATGACTTTTAGCTCATCCTTCCAGCCTCCTAAAAAAGGAAGCAACAGTGCCGTGCTTTCGGACATCAACATTCTGAACACAGGAGGAATAATCCAATTGAATCCACACTAATCCAAATGAACACGGCGTGCGTAGCTGTGGTTATCCCGGGTAGGGAGAAAGGGGAAGGGAGATGCCTGCACCGCAGCTTATCAACTGTCAGTGGTTTGCTGCTGTAACAGGCGGTGTTATCAGGGTCAGCCCTGCTCGGGGATTGGAGGGCCCTACTGTGTCAAGTAAACACAGAAACCTGTCCTCATGCTTATCTGTCCTGGGAGAGAGAGACAGCCAGAGAGGAGAGGGATAGAGGGAAAAAGAGCGAGGAGGTGGCAGAGGGGAGAGAAAAGGAGGAGGGGAGATTGAAAAGCAGAGAAAAGGGATCTGTCTCCATGGCAACCACAGTCGTCCACCCCCCCGTTTTCCCACTCCTCTGCAGAGAACTCTGGTGGTCTTTGTGTAACACGATTCCACTAGAATGCACTGTGTGGATTAGTGCAGAGCAGTGCCCGCAGGGCTCAGACAGGGCCACAGTAAAGACATTATTACCCAGATCAAACGCTGTAATCACACAGCACCGAGGGGGCTTTCGCATCCACGCCAGATAAAGCCAAAGCCTGGCAATGCTCAGGTGATTAGGCCATTATTACAGTCTTTCAGCCCCGTGCCAGGACCTTGCCAGTCGAAACATTGTCCATCTCCACCAGCTACAAGGGAAGGTAACTTCACACCAGCAGAAGCACATTGCCGTTGATCCATATCCATTAATGCTGCAACTGTAAGCTGAGAAATATGGTACGAGGAGCACCATAACCACAAATTGGTCAGGGAAAATCCAGTTTGGCATTGGCAATCATGTTTCCAGTAAAGGTGTATAATATGTCTGTCAATTAGAAACCAAAGCTCTGTTCCAAAACCTAGCCTCGATGTCTACATAGGCAGCATCCTAACCAGAATGGAACTTCATACATACTATTCAAAAGTTTGAAAGATATAAATATACTTTCAATTTACTATACATATACAATATATAATATACTTTTATACAGCAACGATTCATTACATTTATCAAGTAACAGTAGACATTTTACCCAAAAATATTTTAACAAATGCCGTTCTTTCAAACTTTCTATTCATCAAAAAATCCTGAAAAAAAATGCATCACGGTTTCCACAATAATATTAAAAAGCACAACGGTTTTCAACACTAACATAATAAATGTAGCACCAAAAAAAATTCTCAAGGATCATGTGTTACTGAAGACTGGAGTAAAGGCTGCTGAAAAATTCAGCTTTGCATCACCTTGGGTGAGCATAACAGTAAAAATTACGGTCACTTTACACACAAGCAGTGTAGGCATTGACACTGAAAAAAAAAAATTCACACTGGAGAATAAATATATAGACTATAGGACACAACTTTTAGATATAAGAGTCAGTTTCTAACGATTTCCAACTATTAAAAAAATGAATTTATCCACAATGAGGTATATTAGGATATGTTTTTCTAAGTTGCCCCTACAGATGCATTATCTACAGATGCAGCTCACTAGGTTTTGGAACAGAGCGGGTCTAAACATGGCAAAAGTATTGAAAACGGATGTACTTTCCCATGCACCAATCAGACGAAAGCTGCTCCAACAAAGATCAAGCCTCTCTTGAAACCAAGATCACAGCTCTCTGAAGGCTTACCTGATTTCATTGTCAATAAGAAATACAAGATGTAAATGAAAAGCCGTCTCCATCTCCAGCAGATCTGTTGAAAACATGAAAAGGGACGGAAACGACTGACAGCCCATCCACTCGTCCAGTGTCAGGCACTCAGAGGGAGCAAAAGCTTTCATCCCTGTACGGCCCCTCAACCTCTTGATTGAGAGGAAGAAAGTTCCAGAAGAGCAGAGGGGTTGCTATATAGATGCACTCAGGAAATGCACACTTGTGTCTATGTGGGGGGGCATTACAGCGAGGGAACCGAGCAGAGACAGAGAGCGTTTCAGAGCCAAAACCATCCGTCTCTGCTTTTATAGTCTTACAAAAACATCACTAAAGAGGCGAGGGGATGGAGCTCTCAAAGAGAGCCCCTCGCTATACAGAGGAACAGACAGAAAATAAGGGCTGGAGAGGGCATTCATCTCAGCTGACCGCCTAATAAGAGTGCTCCACTGCTAACAGAACATTCAGAGAGGCCGAAGAGCAGGGTTTGCGTCATGCTTCCCCATCAAGTGCCTTGAAGTTCAACTCTCCATTGATGCACCATTTCAATACCCACTGAACAGGCCAACGGTGAGAGACTAGTTTACAACACGGAGACATTCTTAAATATTTCATTTTTTTTACAAAAAACAGTTTATTGAATTATCAACAACTGTACATATCTTCAGTGACAACACAGTTTGCTACATACTTTGGTGTGTATTTTGAGACGTGTCCATTTCTTGCAGCTCTTTTCTCTTTATTTTCGGGAGGGGGCATACTAACAGTGTGATGCTATAAACAAGCTGGACAGTAAGTAAATGCCTGCGCGTTAGGCTAGGGTGTTACAGTCCATTTGGCTTATCGGCAGACATTTTACTCTGTGCTTCCTGTATATGGAACACTATGCACACAAAACACAGTGTATGTCACTTGGGACTCAAGAAAGGAGGGAAAATAACCAGTTGATCCAAATTCCAAGTCTTCCACTACAAGAGAAGATGTCATGTCCTGGTCACACAACAGCACAATGAAGTCACAGGTTTGAGAGTAGTCCCCTACTAATCTGTAAATAGCAAAATCCAGGGCCGAGTGCACCATTGAGGAACTCCCTTGCTTGTACGAGGCAGGGCCTCTGTTCTCACAGGAAGGCGGAGCAGTCAGCGAGTTTGTTTGAGAACGGAAACGCCCCTCCCCGCGGAGTCTCAACTGCAGTCTCAGGTGCCTTCCATCGGGTTTACGCCACTCAAAAAAAAAAAAAAAAAAAAAGAACTAAAAAAATCCACAGGACATTTTACAAAAACGCCTCTGTAATGCGATTTAGCTCAAAATTGTTTTTCAGGAGAGAGGGGAAAAAAAGTAAATTAGATTGCCATAAAAGGTCAGCTTGGAAAATGAACTTCTCAAAGGGAGGGGAAAACGGAATAGAATATCCTCATAGAAAAAACGTCTTAATCTAATTTCCAAACCTCGAAGGGGAAACGAAGCATCAAGGAGAGAATGAGAGAGAGAGAGAAAGAGAACCATCACAAGTGTAACAGGACACCAAAATATAAATCTATAAAAGGCATTTTAATACTCCATTATGTACACTTTTCACATACCCTCCACACAGATGAAGTTTCAGAACGAAGCGCTGCTTCGTGATGCATTATGGAAAGTTCTCACTGCATAGTGAGGAAAAAAATAAGAAAACAAAATCCAACAAAGAAAGATTTGAAGCAAAAAAGAAAAAAAAAAGAAAACCAGCAAGAAAGGAAACATCGAGTTCTCTAGTGCCATATGAACTGGGCAGAGTGTTTGGGGTCTGTAGGGCTGCACATTCATGTCTTAGTCCAGGCAGCTTAGTCCAGGGTAACCCCAGCATCCACCCGTTCACCTCTGCGGTCAGTCAGTAAAAAGTCAGTGAGTGTGAGACAGACAGTCAGACAGACAGACAAGGGCTGTTCCTGTCTGTTTGACTAGGAGAGTCACTGGAGTGAGAAGTTGTGTGTCCTCCCTTCCTCCTCCAGAGGCCTGAGTGCTCCAGTCTGTTACCTCTCAGTCTAGTAGATCACTTCATACACCGTGGCCTTCTTGTCTCCAGAGCCTGTAACAATGTACTTGTCATCGGCTGATATGTCACAGCTCAGGACCGAGGATGATTCCTTTGACTGCGAGAAGGAAAGAAAAGCCACATTAAATCTGGTGAAATAAAAAGATTTGAAATTTAACTTCGAATGTGCCACAAAGGGCCTGCATAAAACTCTTCAGACATCCTCTATTACTCAAAGAAAATGCTGACAGCTGTATACATAAGCACTTCTCTCCCCCCACCAAATGATGCATTAGCGTTCATGCCGAGCCCCTTCAGTCATAAACACTTGAAGGGTTATCATTATTTACTCTTAAGCTGGTAGATGCAAGCTACACACGCGGACCCACATCCGCACTAAGTGGTCAGGACCCAGCGTTAATGACATACTCCAGCCCATTTCCGCTGATCGAGGCCCGGCCTGTCAGCCAGCGGTCACCGTGCCCTTTCTACTGATTCAGGCAACCCACACATTTCCTGCAGACAGTCTGTATTGATCTCTGTACCTGGAATATGCTGGCGCCGTAGGGAGTCCTCCATGCATTCAACAGATTGTCCTTCCCAGTGCTCACGAACCATTTACCTTGTCAAGGGAAATCAAACGTAATTAGAGCTCTGTTCAGAGCACAGCCAAAATGGAGATATGAACAGAAAGCCAAAAAATGGAAAGCCTAGCAGAAAAAGTCAAGGTCCTGTCGTTGTGCTGTATATAAGTGCTGCCATATAACTTCAAGACGGTGCAAGAGCTCTAGTGAAGATATGTATGGAGTACCTGCACTCAATCTGTGAAGCTTGAATAAGTCTCTTACCACAGTAGGCAAACTTGAGAGAGAGAACGCAGCTCTCGTGAAGGTGCAGCTGGTACTTGTCAGGCTTGGTGTGGTGGAGCACCTCCACATTGCTGCTTTCCATGCCAACAGCCAGCCACTCGCCCGTAGGACAGTAGCCCAGGGAGAAGATCTGCGTTTGGGGGAACAGACACAAGTTGAGCACCATAGCTTTGCAGTTGAAGTCAGCATGGAATTAATGTTGTCCCCAAATGCATGTTACGGGAAATATACATACATACATGGATCAATAAATATATATATATATATATATATATATATATATACATATACATATACATATGCATGGATCAATAAATAAATATAAATAAATAAATAAATAAATTAAAAAAAAAAAAATATATATATATATATATCTCTTAAATGGATCTTCAGGTGAAACAGACTTTTCTCCAGTGACATATGCAGGACTTCTTGGATCATTTAGTCAGCTTAAACCCGCCCCTGCATGCTCACGGTCATACATTTTTTGGTGCAATGCCCATATCTCAAAATCGAATCAACAACCTATGCATAGAATCCCACTCTACATTTCTCAGAACTGATACACTCAGATGTATATCACAGTACAGTAGAAAATATCTGTCACTGTTTCCATTTCATCGTGACCTCAAAAGTCATTGTGCTGTGGTCTAACCTGAGATGTGAAGTCATGCTGTTGGAGTTGCCGGCCCTCTCTCAGGTCCCAGGAGCGAACTGTGTTATCAAGGCCACCTGTCCAGAGCTTGGTGCCATCATGAGAGATGTCAATGCAGCTGGCACCATCTGTGTGGCCTTGGAATTGCCTGCAAATCATGAAAAGTAAAGGGTTTAAAGAATGGCCTTACTTTTAATCTTAAAGACATAAGAAAATGCAACTCTCAAGAAAAAAAATCCTGAAATAGGCCCACCTGACGAGGGTCTGGTTGTGGAGGTCCCAGACGGCGATGTTTCCATCGCTGCAGCAAGAGAAGCACACCTTGGCGTCGGGGCTGATGGCCAGCGCGTAGCAGGCCGGTGCGGATGAGGTCAGCTCAGCTTTGATGCGGGGTGTCTGGGAGGCTAGATCCCAAATGGTCAAAGTGCTGGCCTCCCCTCCGACGATTAGAGTGCGGCCATCAGGCAACAGCTTACAAGACCGAATGTAGTTGTCCCTGTTCTGTAGAGGGACAAAAAATATTCCAAACAATTAGGACAAAACTGTTTGAACTTCCCACATTATGCCCACAAATATTTCAATGTTAAGAGATGTTACTTTTTAGAAGCAACTAAAAAGGTACTAGAAGTCTGTATAGCTTTATTAATATAATATAAACAATAACAGTAGGAGCAATAGTTCTAGTAAGTATGATTTTGGCCCTTACCAGGCAGTCAAGTTGAGACACTGGACTTTTGCTTCCAGGCTGACTAATGTCCCAGATCTTAACACAGCCCTTTCCACCAGTGTAGACATGGCGTGTGGGGTTGCTGATAGTCACGGCACACACAACCTCCCCATGACTGAGTGTGTTTATCTGACGGGCGTGGCGAGGGATACCTGGACCAATGAGAGCATCTGGAGGGAAGGGCACAGGCTGCATCTGTCCGTCAGCGCTGACGTGGAAAGAGTAGGCTCTGAGAGAGACAGACAGAGAGAGAGAGAGAGAGAGAGAGAGAGACCTTGTTAGTAATCTAGTAGTCAACAGCGCACTGATTGAAGTGGGTTAATTAAATCAATTACAGCAATATGAGTAAGTAGTTTTAAATGAGGTATTAAGAGGTGGAAAAGGTTGTGCTCTTAAGCACTCTCACGGAACTGTTACATAAAGAGTGTGGGGAAAGGAAACGGTCTAGTGCAGCTACGAGTTATTTATGATCATTTAATCTTTGACGGACACTTACGGTTTTCCTCCAGAGATTGAGGTGAGGCTGGCAGGGAGGCCGGGAGCTCTCATATGAGGGTGCTCGAAACCCGCCTACAGAAACAAAACAGAACATGCTGCATTACAAAAAGGATCTGTATTAAAACACACATTACAGACAGCACAAGCAAAGCCTTATACAGTATAGACCTGTGCATAGATTTGCTCATTTACTCACTCTTGTGTAACCTGTAATGCCTGCATATATCAAAAAGTGGCACATAT
Source organism: Gobio gobio (assembly GCF_949357685.1). Lineage (NCBI taxonomy): Eukaryota > Metazoa > Chordata > Actinopteri > Cypriniformes > Gobionidae > Gobio > Gobio gobio. Next base: position 44,098,700 of record NC_137115.1, on the reverse strand, counting down.
TACTTGTGGCCTATAGGGGTGTAACAGTACATGTATTCGTACCAAACCGTATCGGTACAGGGCTTTCGTGTACCGTGTGTACCAAATGGTTCCGAATGCAATCTTTAACAGTAGGCTTGTTTTAAGCGTGGAACATACTTATATATGTTACCCACATGAACATATTAAGTATTCAGTTCATTTTATCACGAAATTCAAACGATAAATGCTGTTTTGACGTGACTGATCACTGTATAGACGCGTCAGGCAGCGCGCGCGAGAACGCGATCATCTCTTCCTAAAGAATAAACATGAATTAATATCTTAAGGTATGTTGAGGATACATTGCAACTTACTGAAACATATCATATTTTGTGTAATCGCTCAACCAGTGTTTCAAATGCGGAAAGACGTCAATAAAACAGCTTGTAAACAATGTCACATAGCAAACCTCAGGCAGTCATTCAGTGTCCACAGTGGTTAGTTCACTAGAGAGAGATTAACTCTTTCGCTAAATATATGCACTATATTAGCATACACATATATATATATATATATATATATAAGATTTTTTTTTTTTTTTTTCAATATATTCTATTTAACCTGCAAGTGATGTCTTGATTTTTTTAATGTATGTTTAAATAAATCTGTCATGAAAATTTTGTAAAACTGCTGTACCGAACCCGTACTGAACCGTGACTTCAAAACCGAGGTATGTACCAAACTGTCAGTTGTGTGTATCATTACACCCCTAGTGCCCTATGGTTTATGTCTTACGGAACCATACAATAGCTGCGTGTGAAAAACGTTAAACGTTTGCATTTTTTAAGCTTGAAAGCCTCAGTCCCCAATCATTGTTTATGCACAGAAAAAAAAAACATTCAATACAACTCTTCAAATTTATTCCTGGCATTTAACAGGTTTGGAACAACATAAGGGTGAGTAAATGATGACAGTTTAGATTTTTGTGGTGTGTAATATTCCTTTAACTTGACTAGATCAATGTATACTGCAAAAACGGCCATGCAACCAGAGAGGAATGATTTGTGCCCCGCACCTTCATTTAACCGAAAGGATGAAGCAATCAGACGGCAGGCAGTCAGGTAGCCTGAGAGCCCAGTCAATGTAACGCTCATTTCACACCCAGTCACACACACTACATCACCTCATGCACTCCCTCCACTCTCAGGTTCGGGGCTTTGGGTGAGAGAGAGATTGAAATCGAGCAAGAAAATAAAAAGAAATGAGTGGAAGAAATTGGAAGAGAAAGGTAAGGTGGGGGATGGGCCAACTTTGGAGTAGGGTTGGGAATCTTTAGGCACCTCGGGATTTGATTTTGTTTCAGGGAGTCACAATCCGATTCAAAATAATTCTCAATACATCTCAATTTTTCAGCAGCAGTGTAGCGACAAATCTTTGGGGAGTTAGGGTGGCCTATTGCCAAAAAAAAGTGTAAATATCATATATAAAAACATGCCTGCTCTGACCCACCAATTAAACAGCATAAGCAGATACGTTAACTCTTGTTCAGCTTTCTTTTGTATACATATGGCAATTCCGCATTAGATAAACCTTAAATGTTATTGTTTTTAAAGGGCATGAATATTATTTTCTGTAGCTGTGCATGAAAAAAAAACAACTTCCTGCAAGATTATCAATTTAAAATTTCAACATGATGCATCTGTCGTGATGCAAAATATCCCCCCATCACATAACATACATATACATATATATACACACACATACACACTCACCATGGGCGAACGTCCGTAGGCAGCAGCAGCAGCCGCACTCATCTGAGGAGAGATGTGAAGGCCAGCATAGACTCCAGGGCTGGTCAGAGAACCATTCATCTCATGGTGGCTCATCATGGCAAAGGGAGTTGGGTAAGAGAGGGGGGTGCGCAGAGCAGGGGCGGCTGCAAGCACATAGACACACAGCCAATCATAAATCAGCATCAGTCAACCGCGGGGAAAGGAGCTGAACTCGGGAACAGGGAGATAAATCTCAATCAAAGACCTGCCTACACGGAGCTGCTTCAAAGACTAGTTTTAAGAAGGCTGCTTTAAGCTCTGTTAAAACGGCAAGCCTAAATATTTGCTGAAGCTTTGGATTATTTCCATATGCAAAGAACTCTCTTTTGGTTACAATATTGGCTGTGTTTGTGCTGTACGATGCAGGAGGCGACAGTATAGAGCAAAACAACATCTCTGTGGACGTTGATTATGAACTCACCTAGAGCATCCATCTTGCCCAGGATGGGCCGCAGCCCAGGGGTGGTGCTGGTACCAGGGGTGGGGGCATCGTTACGAGGCGTGGGGGTGTTGGACTTGAGACCGGGCGTGGAGGATTTGTCATTCTGCAGATGTGCGAGAAGAGAGGAAGGAGAAGGGAGAAAGAGAGATAGAGAAAACAGAGTTAAAATCCCCCCAAACGAGGCAGCATCCAGGCAGAAGATTTAAGTGCCGCCAGAACCTAATCCAATCCAATTCTGACAAACTCACTACTCCTACGAAACTATAAACCCTGCTATTTATCCCCAAACCCATTACTGCTACAATGGAGATGAGGCTCGTTTTATCCTTCCCTCGCTTCTCCCTCTAATCTTTTTTTTTGATGCAGAGGCCCAGAATGGTTAAACGCATTGAGTTATTAGCAGGGAAGACACGACTGATCCAGCTATGGGAATGCATTATCCCTGACATTTACAGATGTATTTAATGCTGAGGCTGGGAAACAGACATTCACTCCTGAGCCATTAGAGAGAGTGGAAGATCACAGGGCGTTCAGGCTTCCCTAGCTGCCCCCTCCCATCAAACATATCCTATAATTCTGCTTCAGTGGCATAGACCCATATTCTATCAAATCTTATATGCTGTGCTACTGATTATTACAATATAAAAATCCGGATAAATAGAGCGGATACAGATAAATGCAGCCAGCTTGTGTGTGTGTGACAGAGAGACCCGTACATGGCCGTGCTCCTTGTTTTTAGAGGAGGGGGTGCTGCCGGAAGAGGCCACAGAGGCAGGGCTGTTGGGCGTATCCTTCTTTGCTGGGCGGGGCTTATCTATGCCGTTCTCAGGAGGGGAGTGGGCAGGGCTGCCCCTGGGTGTAGCAGGGTCCTAGAGTACAAATATACAACAAGAAGGAGTTAAAAATAAGACCATACATGCAAGGAATAACTGATGACATTTCAGTTGAATTAAATGCAAAATAAATAAAAATAATTTTTTCCATTTCATTTTTACATAAAATGTTTCTTACCTCGTTGGAAACATCAACCACCAGGTCATCACTTTTGTCTCCATCACTGTCCTGAAAAAAGAATGTGTCAACTAGTTAGTATCCCTAGCATTTTGTTACAAAATAATCTTTTATTACAGGTTCATGTCACATTACTCACATATCGGCTCAAGTTGTCCTTGTCCTCCACTTTGCGTTTCTTGGAGTCCAAGCTGTAATCGGAGGAGCCGCGGTGTTTCTCACTGGTTGTGCGCAGGCTGTCTGATGGGGAGATGGAGTTGTTCTGAGGAGGAGAAAGAGGGGGAATATGAAAGTGTGCCATCAGACTGCAGACTTTAACTCAACTCATTTATCTGTACATGCAGATCTGCAGGTGGTTTCCACTGTTTTGTTCCACAAAATTTCCAAATTGCTTTGAAAATAGCCCGTAGGACCCTTTCAGCACACAATAGTTTTTAATCCAAACCTGATTCCAGTTTATTTCTGGTTTTATGTAGTGACATAAACTATTTGAGTTCAGCGTCAAAAACTATTACCATTACAATGACAGGTACTTCACAGCTGTCGGATCTGAAGGAGATCCAAGCTGGGAAATCAACAGCAAGGAGGGGGGAAAAAAGGACATAGAAGCTCTTATCACTCCAAAACCGCACACTTAAAAAGCCAAAAGCGATTTATCCATTCCAGCTATCCAACTCCAAAACAGGCCTAACATAATATAGTGTGACTCGCCAAGCCGTATCTAACAACCCACAGTAGACTAAACAGAGAAAAATGTGCTGGCTGCACTACAGAGTAGAGACAGTTAACCAGAGCAAAGAGGGGCTTGTTTTCACTGCCCCACTGCCCTCCCTTCCTTCCCCCACCTCACTCCCTCCATCTTCTAAAAGAGACAACAAACAGCTTCAGGAAGACATGAGCAGCACCGTTAGTGTCGAACAACGGCCCATTATCTGTGAGAAGTCCAACTTGGGCCGTGTGTGTGGGAGCATGTAATAGCCATTGATCTATGTAGCGTGTTTGGACATCATCCAGTACCCGTCCCTCAGCACACTGTGGGCCTTCGTTCCCAGTAGACAATGACTACTGGGTGGAAAAATGGAAAAAGTGACTTACATCCATAGGAAATGGTGGATGACTCGGCCTGTGGCCACTATCCATACTCACAAGAATGCACTGTAAAATTATTTCATGAATTCATAGTATTTAGCAAGCATGTTCCATGTGCAACAGGACTTTGAGTGCTCTCTGGGCACTTTCTCAAAACAATCCCTCTCCTAGAGCTTTACTCATCCCGTCCCAAGAGCCTTCACTCAGTGTGAGGCAACAAGATTCACAGGGGGAAAATGTGGCCAGATCACTGGAAGCGTAAAAGGATTCAGCTGAGAAGATGAAGTAGCAGACTGGGCCGAATGCCCAATAGTCTCTGTTTCTCTCGCTCTCTTTGCATGATGTCTGACCTTCTAAAGAGATGCTTAGCGTGACTCATTAAGAAGAGTCACCAGCGTGCTATCAGATGACCTTAGACAACGGCAGCAGCGAACACACAACAGCGCCTGGACTGCTAACCGCCAGAGGAGCTCCCCTTCCTTCAGACATGACTGCACCCATTCAGGCCTCGCCGGGCCAGCAGAAACCCAATCTCACGGCCACAATCAGCCATCAGAGAGATTTAAGCCCCGTCGAATAAATGCCTTTTACAAGGGCACAGAGATGAGAGGGAGGAAAACAATTCCCGCGCCTGTGCTCATACATATTTATCACGCTAGCAAAAGAGAGCGGAGAGGGGCGGTAAACAAGTGGAGATAGTGGAGGGGTGGGTAGGAAGGGAGAGGGATAAAATAAATCCCACAAAGGAGGGAGGGAGTCGACGTCGTCTTTAATTGTGATGAAATTATAGAGCCGCGCTAATCTGCACGCTGTAATACGAGTCATTTCCCATCTGCGGAGAGATGTGAGTGCTTATTTCATAAAAAGCTTGTTTCTCTATTAGTCATTTTAATGAACGCAGATTACCATTTCGTGCACGAGTTGCGTGTGCTTCAGGATGAAGGATCTTACTTGACATTTACATTAATGGAAATTTTCTTAGGCATGAAATGGGCCAAGAGGTGCTTTTCACCCAGTAAAACTAAGACATATTTGCGGTGTTTCAAAACCTAGTGAGCCGCCTATGGAGGCAACATTAAAATAAAATAAGGTGTTCTCCTGACATGAAGGCTGTTCAAAACACTATGCAACTTAATTTTGCTGCTTTCTAAGACACATTGTAAATAAAACCATAATGGGTGGACAAAATGAGAAATGTATTAAGTATTATATATTATTCAATACAGAAAAACATAGATTTAAAAATTACAAATAGATTATTTAATCCAATGTTTAGCAACAGGCGTCCCCCAAACTCTACTGAAATGAGCAGAGTCTCGAAACTCCTGTGCAGAGTTGATACCTATGTAGCTCACTAGGTTTTGGAATAAAGCTATTAACACAGAGAAAGAGAAGAGGACAACTGAGGCAACAGGAAACCTGACACTCACCGTGCTCTCTGTAGTCAGCAGACCCCGGTTGGCGTTGAAAGACAAGGCAGAACGGCAAGACAAAACAAAGATAAACAAAAGTCAGTTACCCTGACCGACTGACAATCAGAGTTAAGAGAGGATTTCATCAGCAGGCAGAATATGTCTGTTATGTACACAATACAGCGAGCAAACCATTAGCATGTGTCCTTTATTAACCTTGGCCAATCATTCAAGCCAAATAGAGTGTTGTGTGTGTTCAATCGCTTTACACATTCTCGGTTCTTCTCTGAAAATAGGCTATATCCTTAAATGGCAAGCCATGAGGGTAGCGTACTCTTATAAAGCAAATTTAAGAAGGTCAATAATGTCAGCAGCCTATAAGAGCTACAATAATAAAGAAGGGGAGGGTGTTACGAAACAAGCATTTGATTCACACAAGAGTTCGGTATGGCTGAGCGACTAATGTTCCACTCTCTTGGCTTTAAATGAGAGCAGTGTGGGAGTGTGCTCCTTACCTCGGTGCTCCAGGTCATGGTGGTTCTTTTCATCCTTCACCGGCAAGTGAGGCTGACTTCCCAGGGCTCCCAGAGCCAGCAGGCCCGAGCCAGAGCCGGTGACTGGTGGGATTCCTGGTGGCTGAAGGCCAGAAGGGTGGGGAGGTAAAGCCACAGGGCCGTGGGCAGCATGAGAAAGGTGTTGGGCCTGGAGTTGCTGCTGCTGAGGAGAGAGAGAGACAACGAGTGGGCCAGAGGGAAAAAAGTAGAGAAAACTATGCCACAATCAAAACACTGCTTCTGGGCGGCCAATTCAGAAGCGAAGGCGTCCTGGGATATTTACGTCCTTCACATGCTTGCAAATCATAATCATGATCCAGCAAACAACCGCTTCTTTATGTTTATTGGATCTTAACCTGAAATCATAAAATATTCCATGCACCTAGTGACATTTCAGGTTCCCAGCTCAAATGTAACAAAATCTGTGAAATATTATACGAAAAGGCATGCAAATTCACTCATTAAATAATAAAACTCTCACACTCATACACTCTCCAAAACAGTCGTCAAGCCCTATTTAAGATAGTTTAAAGACAGCAGGCGTTGGAATGCTGTCAGCTCATTGGCTTAACACCACCTGCTCCTTAGCCCCATCAAAACGCTGGACGGCTATATTTACTTCCCTCACATTTGGGTCTGGTTATTGCACAAAGTATGAGTCACTCAAGAAAACCAAACTTTAAACACCACTCCAACAGCAGCTGGGCCCCGCTTTTGTGTGTGCGTGCGTGTCGAGCGGCTGCGGCAACGGCGGCCAAGAGCGAGGGGTCCTGTTCTGGCACGCGTTCAAGCCTCCAATACCTCCATCAATATTTGAAAAGCTTGGAAGAAACTGACGAGAGTTAAAAACCACTCAGCATGCGAAGCGAGCAGTTTAAAGCAAGGTTAAATAATACTTAGCAGAGCCACCAATAAAGAAAAAAACTACAACAACAAAAAACCCAGCCTCCACAATTTATTAGCATCCACAGGAATAATGAATAATTCAAATGGCTGTTAGAGCACATACTGCCCAACTCTGTACAGACCTCACCATGCAATCAATGACCATTTACGGTCATTCTTCGAGAATCCTGACTTTTTTTTGGCTTGACGTAGAAAGGGTAGATGTTATTGGCTATGTACGGCGATCACGGTGGTACAACCTTTCGAAATTATCAGCAGGTCATTAATGCCATGCCATAAGTAAATATCAATACTAAAGGCTTATTTATAAGTCTGGAATGCTCCAAAAGCTTGCCCTTTTCCAGTGGGTAAATCATTATTAAGATGTCCATCACAGGCCCTTATTCGGGGTGAGTATAATTGCTAACAGCTTTGCGGATTATTTGCACAGCTGGCTGTATATTGAGACTCGGGGCCTTTGAGATTGGCAGGAGAGCGAATGGTATATAGAAGAGCTCCGCTTGGGATTTGAACCTGCAACCTTACCCTCCCCAACACAACAGAGCTGCCAAGCCAATTATGAGCTGTGCCTCCGAGTGTGGATCTGTGAGGAGATGTGATAAGGAAGTGTGTGTGTGTGTGTGTGTGTGAGAGGTGTGCGTGTACTGTGGCACTGAGCGTGGGTGGTGGGTGCATGTTCTTGAAGAGAGAGTGAAAGGGCAAGAGAAAAGAAGAGAGATAGTGAGACAAGAGTGGAAGTGAGTGATTGTAAGAGAGAAACAGTGTAGGTGCTAGGGTGTTCGTGTGGATGTGTCAGGAAGTGAAGTGAACCGCTAGTGAAAAGGGTGTGTGGGGGAGTGTGTGTGTGTGTGGCTTCAGAGATGACGACTGACCACATGGGAAATTAAAGAAGCCATTGATTCATGGGGGAGAACCCTCCCTGCTCATTCCAGCTAATGAGCCACTGATGTGTAATATGCATGGACAATAAGAGAACCCTCATTAGAGACCCGGCTATGAAGACAAGAAAATAAAGAAATAAAATGTCTCCAGTAATTTAATATTTCTGCATAAAGACCCTCTCAACTGGTGCTAATCTCTCCCTCTTACAGCAAAACAATGAATCTAGGGCCAGTGTGAACAATTAACAATGGACACATAAAAAGATAAGTGGCTAAATCAGACAAGCGCCTGCTTCTATTCTCAGGTGTGTATGTTAAACAAAACCATCCTGAGTTTAGTGCCGTTACCATGCAACATGCAGGCCTGAGGGGATTCAAAAATATAAAGCCCCATGATTCGCCCTCTTGGCCACAAACACACTTAATTGGGCCCACAGCACAGGCGGGGGCAGTCTTAATAGAGATGTATCTATACATCCACAGCAGATGACTGCCCACTGCATTGAGCTGGGAAATATAGCTAAAACAATTATATCTTCATTTTTTCAATACATATATCTATATTAAATCTGTATATTTTAGTTTTGAAAAGGCTGAATTCTCTTTTAATTAGAGGCATCAACATTTCGACCAAGCAGCCAATTAAATTGGCTAAAACGTATAATTAAAGTAGTAAAATATAGTAAAAATGTAACCTACTCATTTTTCTAATTAAAAAAATAATTTTTCAAATGTAGAATCAGAGTACTAAATCATTTTATTGAATGTGACAATTTCAACTGATTCCCGGAAATGAATCAAACTTACCATATCTAATGCAATATATACTATAGTGCCAATCAAAGACGCTATTAAAGTCACAAGACAAGGAAGGATCGCAAAAGTCTAATGACATGCTCTTTAGAAAACCTAATGAAGCACATTAAAATAAACATAAAACTAAGAGCTTAGTTTTATACACCCAGCAAATTCTGAATATTTAATATAATCGCCAAGAGCTACCACTACAAGCTCCAAAATCAACCACAGCATATAAACTCCTGATAACCAGCCCAGTCCAAACAAAACAAAACTGAGGAAGTTAAGCATGGTTGGGGAGAAAGAACTAAGAACAATATAAAATGTGTATATAAATACTTATGCTTTCGAAAAATAAACAGGGCTATCTATTGTAGATAAACACACACTGTTTGTGAGGGCAGAAATGCTGAGCTGCCGAAGGAGGCCATCTTAAGACCTCTGATCAAAGTCAAAGCACAGCAGAAAAAAGAGCCGCTGCCCTAGATGCATCCTATTACCAGCCCTGAGGTTCATCAATAAGAGATGCTGGTGGTTTTCACTCTGAGTGAGTGTGCGTGTGTGTACGTGTAGCTCACATCTCACCTTTGCCTTATACTATTTATGAGGACTCTGGCACCTGCGTGAGTGCACACATACTGCCTACTACTGTGTGAATTACAAATACCCACCTACTCATAAAAAAAATAAAAAAAACCTTTCGACAAGCAAGTATGTTTTCTGCTTTTCAACTTTTTGATGAGTCGTAAAAGATTAAGAGTCATTAAAGTTGGCCTGCTGTAATATAACATCAAAGCTATCAAACGGTGACCCTTCCTGGAGATAACGTGGCATCTAAGAGCGATCACATGACTGCTCCGTTCAGACCGGATTCCTGGAATTATCTCTGAGTAAGTGTCAATGCTCAGGATCTAATTGAATTCCAATATCAGACAACACAAATCCACCCTCAAACCTTCACCTCGCTATTATCAGATTCTTCAGCTGTAGAGCGATCTTTAAGAAGGCGAATCAAAGCAGGGTCAGATCAGAGCCTTACTTCTAGATGTACTGGGGTCAGATTTGTTTTTCCCTACGTGTTGATAGGGATCTGGGTCACTAGCCCCTGATCAATAAGTGATGTTTAGAAGGCAGATGTGGGCAATTCTAGGAAAAAAGCAGATGTAGTAGCTCAGAGATATGTGTGCAAGATCCTATTTGTCTTTAATTCCCAGCGCAATCCAGGTCAGCAGAGAGGAATGAGCCTCTCCTGTAAAACCTGATCTAATTAAAGGTATACAGCTTCTAATGCTCAAAGAGAGCTCTGAACAGCTTCTAGATGCGGACTCGGGGGACTGAGGACGCCAAGCACATTCATGCCACATATAGAGGAGACTAAATAAAGCATGGTCAACGGTGTCCAGCTGTACATTAGATAAACAATAATGCAGTTATGAGCCAATAGGTAAAGAAAAGCAATGAAATACAATTGTGCTCATTACCCATCACTTTGATGGACTGGGTTGTACATTTTCCATCATTCTCTTTTTATAAACAGTTAGTAAAATATTGTAAATTCAGGATATGATGGAAAGTTTAAAGTTAAACGCATACACTTCCTTACTCAATCCACTAGAGCTGCACGATTAATCGTTAAAAGATTGCGATCTCGATTCAAACACCCACGTGATCTTATTTCTAAATGACAACGATTCCGCTATGTTCTGCTGTTTCACGTTGCAAGCGCCAGTGGAGCGTGAGCAGCGTGTATTTTTCCGCTGCCCACGTTAATGATTGAGAGAGTCCGCTGTCACGCTTCCGATGTGAATGCTCTCAATCATTGATATGGGCAGCGAAAACATGCGCTGATCACGCTCCGCTGACACTTGTGACGTGAAACAGGCTTTAAACCAAAGACTTTAGGGACTTTGGTTACTGTTTAAAAGTACGATTATCGCACTGCAACATTCAAATTTGCATTCGTGCTGCCGTTGATCTGGAGAAAGAGCAGCTTCCATGTAAATGTACAGATAAGAAGCTTCAGTCTTTTCAACCACACAGTTATTTATGCGTTACAAACATTTAAATAGCGGGGAACAAATGTATACTGGGATAAAAGTTTATAGTTTGGGTATGAACATTGATAGCTAGCGATCAAAATACAGCAAATCACATTTTTGTGTGCTTATTACGCCAGGAACGTTTGTCATTGAATCATTCATTCAAGAGATTCATTCAAACGCTGATTTATCCAATAATGAAACAAGTCTATGAATGAGACATGACTCCATTCAAATTATTTTAATTATTTCGTTCAGATTAATGTATTTTTTAAATAGACTGAAGCAATGAACATTTTGTCAGAACCTCTAAGTAAATTATGTGTTTAGTTTTTCTTCAGAATTGTGGAGGGATCGCAATCTCAATTTTAAACAAAAAAATGTTGATCCTCAATTTATCCAGAATCGTGCAGCTCTACAATCCACAAATACATTTCAAATCAGAAATGTTTAAACATTAAAAACATTAAAAAAGCATTCATTGTAGGGGCAAACCTGCACATGATTAAAATAAGATACTAATTCCAAAATTAATCGTTAAATCAGTTAATAGGGTTCTTTTGCATATACAACAGTGCAGGTTTGCCCTGTTCCTAAGGTAAAATAAAGTAATTAAAGGGGTACACACGGTGAGAGGCAGATTGGGAAGTCCACGTACCCCGATGATAGCATTTAGTTCAGTCATTGTCACTTGCTTTGCACGTTCAACAGCTTGTGCTACCTGCTGTTGGTGCTGCAAGAGGGAGAGAAAATTCAGAGTCAAAGCATATTCAAAAGCCTAAAAGTTCTTAAATAATAATAAACAATACAACTTAGGACAAAAGTTATGACTACATCTAAAACTAAAATGAAGCTACAATTCAAATAAAACTCACCTCTTGTGACAGAAAAGGCATAATCTGGGCTAGAATCGCATTGAGCCTTTTGGCAATCTCAGTCTGGAAGAGGAAAAGAAAGAGGGAAAAGTTAAAAAAAAGGGTTAATTTACTTCTGTTAAAGTGCACCACTAAGCCTTTTTTAGCGTTTCCCAACGATTAAGCCAATTACCACGGCAATCAGAACCGCTTGACTCGGCACACTCCAAACTGCGTGATATTGACATGTGAAATATTTAAAACATTATGAGAGCCCAAGGGAGAGAGAGAGAGCACAGCTGCGATTAGTGTATACTCCAAACCACACGAAGAACGAGCCAGATACACTGGAGCTGCGTTAAGAGTAGCACTGCACTTCAGCTGCCATCAGCCTGCAGGTACAGTCTACTAGCACACAATACTTTCTTCTGCACTCTGACCTTCACATTTTCACCTCTACCATTATCGCCACTGATATGTAATTGCACTAAATAGAAAAGCTTGCAGAAGTTGACTCCGTTAATTTTTACATGTCTCCACAACAAAATGACTGCCAACTCCTGTTGTTCAGCAGATGTTAAATAATGCAGACAGTCCCTGAGGGCATGTTGGAAGCAGACGAATGTGATAAAAGACTTAAGGGCTAACCACAAAAAAGCTGTTTTATAAATCCCAAATTTATGAATTTCCACCATCCAAATATTATACACACTGTCTAAGCAGCAGTCAGAGCCAAAACAGCATCTTGTTTGCATCAGTGCTTTTATAATAATAATAAAAATAAAAAAAATACTACAACCTAGTAGGAAAAAAAAAAATAATAATATAGAAAAAATCTGAACATTTAAAAATCACACCATTGCTCACATCACAATAACGCTTCTAATGAACAAAGGTGGATTACGTCCAGACCTGTCAGGAGCCGAGGCCTATTCTGCCTTCTCCAGACCCCACCTTTTTCATTTTCTCAGCAACCCACCCCCGAGTCCCCCCTTCATCTAGCCCACCGCAGGGACCCGACCTTCATTCTCTCTCCACCCGCCTGACCGTTGCCATGGCAACTGTAGCCGAGCAGGCCCCATCTCCTATCGCGCGCCGATCATTATGCAAATGGTACCTCAGCTTGACCGTAACAGCCTGTAAAATCATATTACGTGCACACAGGCAGGTCATTAAATTGAATTTTCGGCCTGTCGATCGGCTGAGTACCGCACACGAATGGCGGATAAAAAGGCGAGCAATAGCGGAGGATGATGTGGGGTCGTTGTGAGAACACATGACAGTAAAAGGAGGAGAGGGGGCAAAGCCGGGGCTCTCCACCCAAAGGCTACACGCAGCTATAGTAGGATGTACTCCATCTCTCTTCCTTTCCATCATCAGACGCCAACAGGAACACAGCACGGCCGACATCACAGCCTCTTCCACTGATGAAAGGAGCTCACATCACAGGTCTGGCACTGGCTTTGACTGAGACCAAAGGAGAGGGGGAGGAAAGCCTCTGAAAAATAACTCGGCTACAGATACATCATCTATAGAATTTATGAGGCTCAGTTCAACCCAGGGCCAGAACGGAGCACAAACACATCACAGGGATTTCGGCTCTATTTTTCATTTCAATGGCAAACACGCAGCACTGCGCCGACCAGGAAATTATTTATAACATATTGCCGAAAATGCCAAGCGGTTGCAGAAGCCAGACACAATATTTTTTTACAAGATACTCTGTAACACCCAAGAAAGTTTCGCTCCCTCCCAATGTATGTCGGGACAAGCTATAGTGGAAATATGCTTGAATAAACCATGCACACTATTAAAAAAAAAAAAAAACAGTACTATAGTTGTAAAAATGACATGCTGAGCATATTCTGAAATTATGGATATTAGTCCATTTCAAAAGCATGTTGCACCATCAGAAAAATCAGTCATTTAGAAATGCACAATCTATATTTAACCATATTTATTTTAGTCAATATAAGTACTTTTTTATTTATAAGTAACTTTGTTTAAGTGCTTGATGCTTGCATAAAGTATACAATTGTAAATATGAGCTTTAGTTAGATTTTGACAAAACAGGTTAGATTGACAAATAAATATACATATATAGTATTTATTCATGTATTTTTCATATCGTGAATCCCTAAACCAGCTTTACACATTCTTAAGAGCTATAGTCAAACTTTGTGTGACAAGTTTAGCTTGCAGACACCCTGCTATACTCTGGCAAAAAAATTACTAGAAGAATGCATCAACAAAATACTGGTTGAAAAGCCAGCTCAGTGTATAATCCTTATTTGCTGAGATAAACCGCGTCAATAGCAGCCTAACATTTGACAGGATTTGCTGAGAGGCCTGGAGAGCATCGAACACATTCCTTAAGGGCTTAACGCGACGTTGACAGCTGGCCGAGTGAGGTCAAGGGTTGCCTTATCTGACACTCACTCTAAAGCTTCATGCTTTATCTTGCAAAAACAATCCCGCTGTCGGGGGAAAACATGTCCGGCGGCGATGTACGTAAAAAGTCAGCATACGCCGTGTGTAATATATGAATCTATGATGAAAGCAGTGCTGTGCATTGAGCTGGACAAGCAGAGCTTTTAGCTACAACTGCGGATAAAAATAGGATGTCACTTTAAGCAGATGAAAGCCTGCCTCTTAAGTGGCGAGCTTCACGCTCTGGTACACAATTACAGGTACTCGGACCTGTCTAGCACCATTTCAAGAGCACTCCAGGGCCAGGCTGTCAATGGCGTGCTGAAAGCTATTTGTCTGTTGCCATCAGCGCCAGCGGAATGGAGTGAGACGCTGATGAGCATTGAATATAGAGGAAAACAACTGGCCCTTCCAGGCATGTGTCTCCATCACAAACAATACTTGACCTAGCCGGGTTGATGGGCCCCTGTATTCTGCCAGGGTGAGAGGGTGGTAATGCTCTCTGACAGCCTCATGCTCAGTAGTAAAGCTATAACAAGGCCTATATATGTGTGCCGGAGGTGAACGCACAAGCTTAACAGGGTTGTTAACTTGCAGCACTGTTGAGAACTGGCATTAAAATTTACCTGCATTGATCGGCGTTAGTAGAGCTGGGCTGTAGGTCTGCTCGGGTGGCTAGCTTGTGTGTATAAATGGGTTTTTTTTTTTGGTCGTCTCTCACATACCTCTGCAAATAGCCCTGCTCTATTATGCATGTGTTTGTGGTGTCATTGTACAGGTTCACCTGGTTTCATGACCTAACCACTATAAACAGTATGACGGAGCAGGCCTGTGTTTCCCAATCCTCCCACCTCTTTATCAGAGGCTTTGTGTACTCATCTCACTGAGCCAGTCAGTTTGCTTTGGCTCACATAGAGGAGGACAATCCAGCAGTTAGCAAACACTTCCTAGGGCACCCCTTATAAATCATTTATCAGCGTCCCCGTGTCAAGCCGGGCCTGACTGGCACAATCTGGGTTTGACAGCGAGGAGAGGGGAGGAGATTCCCTCGGAGTCTTACAACAGGTGAGGAAAAAACTCACAAAATAAGCCACGCTGTGTGAGTGCACCTCAGTCATCACAGCGGCTCATTGACATGGAGCAGCTGCCATTACAGCTGCATTTCCTCCCTCGCCATGGCTGTCTGCAGGTATCAGACGCTAGCGTGCATCCTGAAATCCGCATTACGCCGCGACTGTTTAAAATACAAAGTGCCTAGAGACGACCGAATGGATGAGGAGACGGATTGCCTAGCGGTCAGAATTAAATCCTCAGTGCTGAGAATAATGCGGTGCGGATCCAGCAATCTACGCTACCTCCGTTGGTTAACCACTCCCCGCCTGGCATCAGCTCCTGGGTTCAGTTCAACCCAGATCAACAGAGCTGGATAAAAGGTTGGGATCTGTGTTTGCTTATGAACACCATTACCTCCCTCCTCTTTAGCAGGTTAGACTCAGCGTCGGATGAATAATTCAATAGTGCATCCATGGGCTCTGTGGCGGTTCCTGATAAAAGTCAAGGCGCTAAAACGGATCAGTCGATTAACCCGTTTACACAAGGCCAGCCCTCCCACCCCTCTATCCTTTTACTCCTTTTCTCTCACTCTTCTGTCCCTCCGCTGCCAGTTGGGAGATAAGTGGTTAACAGGACGCATCGCAGGGGCAAGGGGCCTGACAGAGAGAGGAGTGCAGAGACTCACACTGTGGACACTGATGGATCGCCATCCACCAGCTCCTCCCTGATGCCATTAACCTTCATAAGGTGGAGAAGGGGATCAGGCTGAGAAAGCTGGGCTGTCTCTTAGGTGGCCTAACTACATCTGGTGCACAGCACAATCTCATTATTATCTAGGGGACAGGACGTGTATGATGCATCACAATAATGTCAGGACATATCAGATTAGTCTTTGTAAATACGGTGGAGGCAAATTGATGTGGTAAGGCGGACGAAAATTTGGAAAGAAACAACTAATCTATAAAATCAATAGTTGTTAATACAAAAACAGTTATTTAGTTCTTATGCCGAGCATAGATAACATTTGTTAGTGGTGTCACTTCGCAGTAGGAAAAAAAAAATTATGTAGGGGGAAGAAATGAAAAATGGCAGAGGGAGGAAAAAAGGTCACAACACAATTTGCCCAATGCTTCGAAGAAGGTCATAATAGGTTATATAGTTCCATGATACTGGCTTCAGGCGCTTATTGGATAAGATATGGAATATACGATTAAATCAAAGAAATAAACGTCCAATTAGCCAATTATTAAAATATATGTTAGTTGCAGCCCTGGAGAAAATGCAGGGCAAGAATTGATTGGAGGGGATGAATTCATGGCGGTCTGTTTTTCCCTTAGCATTAATTTATAAAGGGTGTCTTAAATGTGCTGACATAATAGGGACTCCACAGACTCTGCTCCCTTTAGTCATTAAATCACACGGCCCCTCCTGCCAAAGTCCTGACTTTAATCTTATCAAAGCTGTCTGACCACACTCTACTCAGCACAAGCAGGAAAAGAGACTTGACTGTGTGTGTGTGTGTGTGTGTGTGTGTGTGTTTGCTTGTAATGTCCTGACTTCTAGCTGATTCTAACGGCTTCTCAAAAGAACACAGTCTACAGTCTCTCTCTCATCATCTCTACCGAGTGCACTTCACTTGTCTCCTAACACACCGGTGTGACTGCATTGACTGACGTCTCCACACACACAGCGCATGGATCCTCTGTGACTCAAAGATTGTGTGAACAGGGATCAAAGGGCTACATACCTGTTTGTGCATTTCAATGTTCAGCCCATAGGACATCTCATAGTACTGAAAGAAAGAGAAATGAAAAATACTCAGTTTTTTTTTTCCTTCAATCCGAGCCACATCAAACATTTTCACCTCACATCAGAGAGTAGAGAAAAGAAAGTCAGATTCTAGTGAAACATGAGGGGGGAAAAGAGGAGAACAGGCTTTTGCTGCGCACTTCAAAATCATGTGCCATAACAGTCTCTCATATCTGCACAGCTTCTCTTTCTCTGTATGATAACGATAAAAGTTTACGATAGGAATCCCATTTGGTTTTGAGGTAAGAGTTCATATACGTTTTGACCAATAAAATACTATATTACCCACATATCTTACGGTCGTTTAAAATAATAATAATAATAATAATACACAAAGCAAAATACACAGAGCAATTTCTAGCACAAAAAATTATATCCAAGCAGAAAAAAGATATAAAAGGATAAATATTAAGTGTATACAGCTCTGTAAAAAATTAAGAGACCACTTAACATTGATTTCTCAATGTTTGTTCTCTTATTAAAAATATATACACATATATATAAACACCCATGTCATCTTGATCTAGAAAAACCTCATGAATAAACAAAAAATACCACTAATAAAAAGGAAGATTAAAAAACACCCTGATCACCCTGCAGTCCTCTGCACGTCTAGATTTTGACACCATCGGCTCAAACAGTCGGCATGGGGATTCTACATGGTGTTTACCTAACCTCTCCTCCTCTTTTCTGACTGACATGCTTTTTCCTGTGAATGGAATGTTTAACTAGCGTCCCTGGGTATTGGTTAAAGTCATTGCTCGCGTGTTTACACAAGATAAGAGAATACACTTCCACAGTTTAACCTTGTTTAGTTACACAACGAAAAGCTTTGTTTTTCCTCTCCCTATCATAAATCCTAACATGAGGCTGTTTTGATCTCCTGAACGTCTACGATTGAATTTAGGGCTTTGGCGTTGTGTAAATGATTAAGCCCGTGATTAAGATTAACACTGAATTTATGTAGCCGTTTGTTTGTGCGTAAAATCTGGTAATCAAAGACGGAACGCTGCAGAGTCTTCGGATTTCAGTTGCGATCTAGTATTTTCCCACAGACGCCTCTGGCACTCCTCCATCACCCCTCACCCAATTTACAGCCATGCATTTGTCTGAGAGCAGCGTCTCCTTGGAGAATAATCAGATCCACACACAGAGGGAGGTAGAGAGAAGGGGGAGAGCAAGAGGGGAGAGAGAAAGAGGGGACAATGCTGTGGTCATTGACCCCTACGGTTAAGGGTTGGTGTATGAAAGAGCCCGAGGCTAAGAGCAGTCAGTCAGGGCCCTTTAATAAAGCAGGAGGCTGAACGAAAAGCACCAGAGGGGGTTTCACAAACACATTCTAAAACACACACATACAGAGAGACACGCAACAAGGCATCTGCCTTCACCCCAGCTACTAGTAATGGCAGCTTACATATTGGCTAATCTTACCATGACATAATGGCGCTGCATCTCCGTCTTCTCATTGGCCAGTTTGTCGTACTCCACTTTAAGACTGGGATGAAAACAAAACACAGTTACTGAACAAACATGTGCTTTCACTGCTTACACACACAAATAATCCAGAGTGCAAACATGAAGCTAAACAAATAAATTCACATTTTACAGGGCTTCATTTTAAACGCTTCAAAAATCTATTTTTACACTTTAAATTAGGGACGCACCGATATTAAAATTCTGCTCAATGAAAATAATTATTCTCATATTTGGGCCAATATCATAATTACTGTCATATTATGGCTGACATTAAAAACTATGTTTTCTAAAACAATCAAACAAGTCATAATAAGGCATAAATAGATAAAATGCATAACGTTGCCACTCAAATCACCAAACGTTTAAGTTTTGTAATGCTAAAATTAATTCAGAAGAAAAATATCTGGATGTCCGTATTGGGTAACACTTTAAGGTTAAAAACTTTAGTTAACATGAACAATACGCCTTCTACAGCATTTATTAATATTAGTTCATGTTAATTTCAACATTTACTTATGCATTTGGGTAATGCACTGTGAACTAACATGAACAAACAGTGAACTAACTAACATGAACAAATACTGGTCATTGTTAGTTCATCTTAGTTAACACATCAACTAATGTTAACAACTGAGACCTTATTGTAATATGAAAACACACACTTTAAATTAACATTATACGATGGCTAAAGTAATCAATTAAATATCCATAACAATAGCTAATAAGCGATATGGTGCCGGTACAACATGCACTTTTATTTCACCTTTTTTTTCCATTAAGCACACTTTTTTTTTTTTTAACATGAACTAGATGTATTTTTCCTCCCTTTCGCCTGTGAAACACAATTAGGCCGTGCGGTAATTGTACAAGCTACTTTACGGGCATGTAACTCTAAATTATTACCTGTGATACTGGGCTTGCAGGAACTGAAATTCGTCTTTGATCCTGTCACAGGACTCCGCCACTGTGAATTTGAAGCCCGGCTGACCAGGCTGGTGGGGCGCCTGAAAGACAGCCATCACATCAATCAAACTCAATTACATCCTCAGAGAACCAAATTTGTTTTCCACCGACTGCAGAGCGAGCCTCTAATGCATTCTGGGCCCTGGGAGAGCAGCTCTAATATTTCAGCCTGAATGAGGGCTGGGGTGACATCCACGCTACAGTGACATCTGGGAGATAGCTGGAGCACCAGTAGCGTTTTGACAAAGGAGGAGGAGGGGGGAATCTTTACAGTTCTGGATCCGCCGTTTTAGTGCCTCACATAAACACCGGCGGGAGAAATGGGGTCGCCTCGCTTGGATAGGTCTGAGCGTGCCAAACTACGCCTGTAAAATAGCTGTTGTTTTCAGCCTCTCTCTCTCTAAACCAGGTGCTTGTGAAAAACATGAAAATGTACTAGAGAACAAAGAGCATTTCTTTACCATTCAACTACTTTATTGACAAGAGGCGTCAGAGGTTTTTACCCCACTTCATTTCGCTTCCAACCACCCTGCTCTCTCACATCAAAGCATTATCACAGGCACCAGGGCTTAGCAAATCAAATGAAGGTGCACATCATGCACATCAGGATGTCGTTCGTCATGGACGGGCGGCTCTGCCCTTGCTCTCCAGCTAAACTGATGCAGATGTAGCAATTATGTTCCATATCAGTTCAAGATGCACTTACCGGATGCCGGCCCTGTGGATACATTTTGAAATGTATCCCTTATTTATTGGAGGTCTATTTGGTGGGGGGTGTCCACTGGCACGCCACTGTACTGTAAAAATCAGCCGGACACGAAGCCCACTGGACGCTGGGGGCAAAAATCCTCTCGGGTCTCTGTTGCTGGAACCCAAACAATGAAAAATAAACAAACAGACGAGGAGGAGACCGTTACATTCAAACAGAGGGTAAAAATGACGGTTGGACATTTAAACTCGCGGTTGAGACGAGCGTTAACAACGTATTTTCACCTGCACTTTAAAAACAAGCCCGTTCATTGTGTCAGGGGGGGGAAATTGCTCGAGCGAAACGACACATTCAACACTATTAAAAGAAAACATGAACATTTGCTATTTTTCTGTGTTGCTATTTTGACAGGACCTCATCTAGCACTTCACGTTGCTCGAAAGAAACCGAATAAGAAGACCGTAAATGAGTCGACAAAGTGATAAGTGATGAGCTCAGTCAGTGTGTGTGTGAGTGTGAGAAGCGTTTCAAGTCTCGGTTGGATAACAAGCTATTGTCGTTAGCTAACCTGCTAGCCCACTGTACCTGTCTTTGTGCGTCCGAGCTGCCGAATCGCTTCCACTGTTCCGGTAACTTCGGAAATGTTAATCACGGCTTCAATATCTGAGAGAAAGATACGGTTCCTGGTAGAGGCGAACGGTGGCGAACATCTCTCGTGCGCTCGCTCTATCACAAGAAGCGACTCGATGAGAATCAGCTTCTCCGAGCCCAAGAAATAAAGAGACGCCAAACTCCACGGCGCGAAAAAAAAGGTTCGTGTAATCCCCAGAAAACACTGGCAAAAATGTACTTCCGATTTTGAAGAGGTTTGGGACGTTTAAAAGTGTAACGTTGTACTTCTTCGCCGCTCGCGCATTTCCCCTTCGTCCAGCAATGCAACCCTGTGCCACACACAGACAGTCTACTGACACGAGGGCTGAGCCACTGCGAGAGCGCCTCCTGCTAGCCAATGAGATGAGAGAACCGAGAGTTTCGCCCTGCCTGCCAATTGCAGAGCCCCGTCCCCACGTGGGGACTGCATCCTGATGCATGACATCATACTCGCCATTTTAGATCAGAACAGGTAGCTCGTAATGCAACCGCCGAACAACATTTCTAGGTATTTTTGAACAAAGTGGACCGATGTCACAGTGGATGTCTTTGTTTGGAGATCTAATACAGTCCCAGTATAGGTACAGACGACGTTCTGAGCCGGAAAAACAACAGCATAGTGAATTATTCATCATTAATGTCGGTTAAAACATTACATGTTTAGTAGGTTAGAAATCTGCCTTGAAGTTTGTAAGAGGAAAACAGTATATGAAATGATGACGATGAGATTACACACATTATATTAACGTTTGTGTGTACATCTGGCTTAACGGTTAAAAATAAATCACAATTCAAAGATGGTATATATAAATAATACGTCATCATAACTTCTAATCCGTTTAATTTTCCTATTTAAATAACGCAGGTTTAATCTGTGTTTACAAAACATCATTTTCCAAATTCAATGTCTATTCATAGCACGACTTTGCACCGCGACGTGTACATCTATAAGAATATGACATATCGTCGAGATGGACAGATAGCTAGCGTTGGGAATACGATGATTGTTCTGGTTTGATCTCCGTGAACAACAGCCATGTCTGAACTCAGAGAAGCGCCCAATCCTGTGCAGTTCCTTCTGTTGCACCCACGTGGGATCCCTTTGCGGCTTTACAGCTTCTCAGCCAATCGCAGGCTAGCATTCATATTCTCTCGACTGCAATTGGACAGTAAAGGTTAAGGCTGTCATTCAAGAAGGTTTGTTGTCAATCAATACCACGCGGGGTCAAGCGCTGACAAATGCCTGTGCTTCTCGCTCTTCTGCCCGTGAATAGTGCCTGGAATGGCTGCTTAATTAGCTTCGAATGGCTTTTCTTTCCAGTTCAAACAATCTGTTACTACCACGTGGTAATGAGAGCCTTACATAAAACAAAGGAGCAAAGGAGCATGCAAACACTTAATAACATTAAAAAAAAATCCCCTCACTCATAATCACATGTTACCCACATATCAATAAAGTCATATTAATGTCATCTACGTTTCCGTGCAGTTATTAAACATGTTTTTAATAGCAAACATCCAGCTTATAAGTGCATTTTAAAGACAATATTGCGCAATTATAGCAGTGTACGGTCATTTTATTTCTTGAAAAGGAATAAAAACTAAAATTATGTTTGAACATGATGCTATTTGTTAGCAAACAAATTAGACAGTATTTAGAGAGCAATTGCTACTTTGTGATTAGGACATTTAATATTGTTTGTTAATTTTGTCTTTTATATATAAAATTTCCACTATTCCTATTTATTATATTACTATTGTTTACTTGTTCTTGGATTTGCATATTACATACTTTTCTATTTTATAATATGCATGTCAACATAGATAATATACAACATATAAACACCAAGGTGGTCTTGTAGGAAAAAAATGCAATGCACCATGAATTTGCTTAATGTTTATTCCAGGTCTGGGACTACTTACAGCTCAGTGATGTGAAGTCTTTAGTATTTATGGACTGTGGTTTTGGTTTTGAATTGAGGGTGTCATGCATAGAGACACACGTCATGTTCTGCGGTTGGCCGGTGACTGATACCCTTGATTCTGTCCATCCTTTTGAAGAAAAAAAAAAAAAGAAAAATCAGGAGGTGCTTATCAGGGCTGTTCTTTTGGAGATTGTATGTGTGTGTGTGTGTGTGTGTGTGTGTGTGTGTGTGGGTGGGTGTCAGAACTGGCAGACTAATCTCTCCCAGGCAACCCCCCATCCTCCTCAATAGAAAGTGCTTGGATTTAGAGCAACAAAAGACTCGGCCTAACCCCAGGGAGAAGGCCAGGGCCCCTCCACCCACGCAGACCTCCTCACTGTTTATTTACACGGAAACCCCAGCCACTGTGAAACTCCCACCCCCAGAATTTACACATGCCACTATTTGCAGAGGTGCTTTTAATTCTTTGCAGAACAAGGATCGCCTGCCCCGCTCTCAACCTGAGCCGCTGCCCGGTTCCCACACGCACACACACACACACACACACACACATGACTGAAAACAATCCAGCCACGCTCAGACGTTTGAGTAACTATGTGCACAGATTCCAGTTATTCAGGTCTTCTTGTGTGTTTTGATGTTTCTCCCTCTCGCCATTACAGATGGCTCTTTCCTGCTCTGGCTCAGCTGTTGTTAAACATACAGTATAATGCCAGTTCATAAGGAGGCTATACGTCTTGTGAGCCCCATTAATGTTTGTACGCTGGAAATGAGGCACAGATAAATTGTTGAATCTGCAGCAGCATTCATCACCATCCGATTGGTGCCTTATGCAGATTGCTCAGTATGTGGTCATTAATGTGACGCACATAAGAAGCCAGGGTGAAATGTAAACTCTCAGCCCATAAATGAGTAATGCGCCACGCTCTCCACCATATTCAATTGGAAGGTTCCCGCTCATGGAGCATAAAATGGGGGGCTTATTTCCGTGATGAGTGAGTATTGTGCCGCAGCGCTGTCTCCAGGGCACTGACATGCTTGCGCTTTGGTACCTAAAAGCCAGGAGAACAGAGAGTGCAATCACACACACACACACACACACATGCATTCCAAGCCCACAATGGGCCCAGTGTGTGGTGAAGGGAATTGAATGGCCCACAGTGTATCAGGGTGACTCGTCAGGCTGTAATCAATGCAAACAGGATGAAAGGCCTTATCAAAAGGGACAAATGCAGACATGAACAGTGTCGCCAAACAAAAAGGGATGGAGCCGTTGGCAGAGGCTCCGGTCCAGGCTGAATTCAGCCAGCAGCGGGGAAACGGAGCCAATTACTACTCAGAAATTCTAATTCTCTGACATCAACAGCCACTCATTGATATCTTAAAGCCTCAAGTACAGGCATTAGCACTACGTGCTGCAAGCAAGCGGAAATGCATTGTCTCTGCACTGCACTGTACACAAATTAGGTCATCTGATTATTTCATATTTTAGCTGAATGTGACTTTGTGATGATTATAGTCATTAGGGGTGTAACAATATATTGTAATTTTGTACTTTTGGCTAAGCAGATTCATGAATATTCTATTCTGGTGTCACCATTGCACTGTGCATGAGGGATAAGGACAAAGTCCAAGTCTATTCAAGTTCACCATATTTAGCATTTTAATGAACTGTACTTTTGTTTACCAAATGTGTTAGAAGTAATCATTAAAAAAGATATACCATTTTAACTCAATGTGAACTCAGTTATGAGTATATTAGCCGTCTGATTTTTGTATATTTTTCTCTACACTCTAAAAAATATACATATATTTTTTAGTTATGACAACTTTGAGTGAATTTACGTTCAACCAACAAGCTGCATTGAGTGAGAGGAACACAATTTTTTTAAGTTGATTACTCCAACTACCAGAGTTGTAGCCCTGGAACCAATTAATCTTATCTATTTCAGTTCAAATCAACAGCTATCATCATAGCACATGCTAACATAACTTATTGAACATGTATATTTAATGAACAAGTAAGATATATATTGTCACTGGCATTAGCGCAGTCATTGATTACAGAGTCAATGTAGTGTTTACCTTCATGTATCTACTCCTCAGCACACTAGTAACCACAAAAACTTCAAAATTTCTCTTTTAAATGTCAAACATAACAGCATTAAACGCTAACAGGTCTTTCCCTTCACTAAAAAATAATTCGATGAACACTTAATTTTTAACATTTATTCTCCTTATCCAGTCCCATGCTGGGAACTAGAAATTCACTGCCTAATTTCCAAAGTATTTCGTTAAGTTACCACAACCTAATAATAAAAAAACAAGCCAATTAACGCAGAACTTTGAGATTAAATTACAGACGATATTAAGTTGATTTAATGATCAACATTATTAAAACATTATTTAAGTTGCGGTAACATGTCCCTTGAATTAGTTGGCTGTCACCAATAAATGCAATTCTACTAATTCCTCAGCCTTTTGATAGCACTTCAAGCGAAGATCTCATTACACGCGAGTGTCTGAAAAGTACAGCTGCCTCGGCAATTTGCTGGAACCGCCAAGGGTAAAATGCTGGCAGAATGAACAGTAAAGATCCCCCAAAACCTCTCAACCACAATGACCTTCTCACTGTGTTGTCGTAAAAATCAATAGCCCTGTCTACACTGGCTTTAGAAGGGGCCTAACGGCCAAAGAAACACCTCTCGCACACACTCCCTCCGGCCTGTTAATATTTCACTACCAGTCAGATGGTCATTTTTTCCTCATTTGGAGGATCTGTCGAGAGTATATTCATATCCTCAGAGCAAGGGTTAATGCTATTCAGCCTCTGACAATAAAATGCTACAATGAATCCCGTTTGGAGAACACAGCCGCATTAATGACTATTGTGCGCCGCGACTGACTCATCTGTCAAGAGGCTTGTATGCTCCCATTTACAAAGCCTCTCCTCCACCATAATGGTAACGGCCATCATTTATTCCGCTCAGGCTGGCAGGCTGTGTGATATCAAACCCTTGAAGTCTGACCTCCTGTCAGGCATTCTTAGCTACAAAAAGCTACTGAAAGCCTCTCTTGTGCCATTGTTGATTAGCAATCCATTAATATAGAGCATCACGTAGCTTCAGGTTAACCGCAAACCAGCGAGACGATGACACTTGAGAATCTTTTTTTTTTTTTTCCCTACGAAGGGATTTCAGTGTTGTTGTAAACACGGCGCGACCCCCTCCGCTCTCTTGTTAGCGTCAAACCCATGGCTGCAGCGGCAAAAGGGCCCTCTGTTATCCGCGCTCTCGCCTTTTCTCTTCGAGTCACATCTCACTCAGGCTAGGCCAGAGCAGAGCCGTTAGATAATTGCTAGCGACACTTACTTCGGCATTTACATCAATTTCACAATGAGCCGCTAAAGTTCCCAGAGCCTTTCCTTTGAACTCCCAGAGCACAAACCGCTCCGTGTCTCTGTTGGATTCGTTCGCTCTCATTAAAGCGGAGAGGGATTAGTCACTGGGAGGGAGATTTTAATGGAGTATTGTGTCATTATTATTCCACACTGATCAACAAGGCCCTCTCGCTCGCCACCGTTCCCCCAAACTACCCCTATTTTACTTTGAGCTCGTAAAAATCTAGCTCAAATTGTCCCCGAAGGATGGCGGACACAATGGGCCGTAATCAAGGTGTAAACCCACCACACCTTGCAAGATGACGCCATTAGCGTCTTGAAAATAGGGGGAAGCTGTTTTTCACACACCTCCCCCCCCTCTCTATTCAAAAACATCATTGTCAGTTTATGCCCACCCCCGTAAAAGATTAATCCGATTCTAATTAGATTCTGCCTCTCTTGTATTTTCGCACAAATCAACACTATCTGTTGTACATCTGCGAAGGTCTCGTTTCTCGCGGTAGCAGATAAAATCAATGGAGTGTGATTGATGTAAGCTTTGTGCCTGACAGTTCTGTGATGAATCTAAGCAAAACTAATTGTCTGACAGATTTCCAGCGTGTGCGCGCTCGTCTGCGAGCGCCGAGCTGCTGGGAAGAGAGACAGCGGAGCATATTACAGGAACGTTGATGTGCATTATTTTGTAGATCACTTCAAGACTGCATGGAGATCTGTTGCCATGGGAACTGAAAGCCCAGTGGATTGTGGGTCAATCACAGGGAGACTTGTCTGAGCAGATAGAAGGGGGCGTCGTCTGTCTGCAGCTGAGAACGCCACCCTCGGGGAGCGCTGCAGGTGGTTGACTGGGTCATCATGTCATCAATGTGCCAGAAACCGTAGCGGGGACCTTCAATATGTGAGCATGAAACAGTGGGGCTGTTATTTTCACGTGCCAGCCTGATGGACTTTCTAGGGCTCCAGATGACCCCGTGTTCATCCAGAAATCCTCTCTAATGCTGAAAGAAGATGCAGGCACAGCTTGTTTCCTCCCCCCCCCGCAACAAACAGCTTTACTGTGCTGTCTACTCTCATAACTGCTCTGTCGCTGGATGCTTTTCCATGCCAGGAGACTCACCGCAGGTTTCGAGTGCTGTCTACATGCCAAGTTGTTATCTCCTACGTGCTTGTTACTCACTTCCAGAATGTCATATGCACTGAACGCCGCTATGCTCGCTTTCCTCTACGCACACACACTGGCATGCTACTGTTCAATCAAAATCGATTATTATTTCATCTGTTCATAAAGACTTAATAAAAAAACAAATGATATTCATTTTCAAAGCTGGAATTAAGAACACTTTAGTCGAAACATAATCTCTTTGCAAAGGTGCAGTACATAGTTGCCATGGGAACAAGTATGAAAAGTGCAATCCAAAGAAACACAACAACGTATGTTCGTATAATACACGATGACTCATATTTTACAAAATAATAGATAAGCAGTCTGGCGGTTCATTCTTCTAATTGACTTATTATGAAATGAAAGAGTGGCTGTCCAGTCAACCTGACCCTGGACTGAACAAGTTGCCAACTGCAGTCAGATAACCGCACATCAAAACCGATTATGTAAAGTAATGCATTAAAGTAATATTTAAAAACAAAAAAAGAGAGGCTTTCAGCGCAAGTGAATGCTTTGAGAAGGATTAGGAGGCAGATTAAGTTATCAGTTGTCTGGCCAATAGTGGTGTTGTGTGATTATAGAGATGTATTACAAGCACCGAAGGCAGATACGACAATAATAAAAATTGTACCCCATGCTCCAGAGGCCAGAGGACCTCTGTTTAGAGAATCTGCCAGAGAACCTGTTTAGAGAACAGAAGAACGCTTTGACAGATCTCGAGATGGAAACTTGGCAATTGAATGATTCTGGTTTCTTAACGATTCCTTCAGCAGTTCTTTTAAATCTGAGGAAGAAATTCTTAGAAAACTAAATGCAATTTTGATGTGAATAGTGAAATCATTTCACTTCAATAGTAAATGTAATTCTGCCATGACAACTCTCGGAGTGTTTGGCATGGTAATGGGTATGACAATGTTAATATGTTTGGTCTTGGCGGAATAGATTTGCTATGTTGCTGCTGTGAGCAAGAAAGACATGCTGCTGCTGTACAGCCATGGGCGTCGGAACCATTGTATGTGGGGGGGACAAGACCCACCCCCTTTTTAAGACCAATGATATTGGACCCACTCACTTTTATCATCTCTAATTCATCAGCACATGTCTGTTTACCTACCCCTAAATGATAAACACTTATTTTTAAAGCGTATAGACATTAGACGCTCTATTTTCACTTTTCGAATATTTTCTTCATTTTTATTGAAAATAAATGCCTTTCCGATCTGATATGTGATAGGAAAAGGGAGTAGAGCGAGTTCGGCAAAAGGCGGATTTGAACCTCAGGTCGATTTGCATCAAAACTTGATGCCATGCGCCTTACCCCTAGACTGGGTAAACCCAGCCTGATCTGCCAGCGATTTGATTTCGCCCGGCAACTCAGTCTGGAAACCCGTACACTCATTTCTACTGCTTCTGTTACACTTTTGCGGCCAATCACAGACTGGCTTATCCACCTGGCCCGCTATTGGAGGGATTATTACGAAGACGGATAGAGAAGCGATGGGTCGTTGCCTGTTGATCACGCCTCTTGTGGTCTGATTGGTTGAAGGACTATCCAATTGCGTACAGAGTCATTTGAATTATGCTTGTTTATCACACCTCTTGTGGTCTGATTGGTTGAAGGACTATCCAATTGCGTACAGAGTCATTTAATTTATGCGCGTTCAGCTCGTGTGTGCAGTAGAAAATACAGAGAAAATACTCCCCAGACCAATGTTGAATCTTAAATTGAGCTTGGTCTGGTGATAGCCAGACAACCTTACCCCTACACTATTGCCACTGTATATGAATCAGTGTTTTCCGTAATGTTGTCTGGCCCAACCAAATGTTTGTTAAACAAGGCGATATATTTGTACTTAATGTAAATGGCATCTACTCCAGTAAAAAAATTCTGGGAGAGGACCCACCCAAATTCTTTTTCCGACGCCCATGTGTACAGCGTACATGAATTACCCGTAGCAGATCTATACAGGTGGAGCTGGGATGGTAGGTGGAGGGTTTCTGAAAGTGTGCTGCACTGCTAAGGCAAATGCTACCCAAGTATTTGAAGGTTGAGCACACAAGCTCATTGGATACTGATACAGCAGGAACCAATCAGCAGTGTCCTAGAGATGACGATGTGATTACAAGCAGGTAGCTAAATGACCAATTAGCCTGCGCCATCTAGAGTTTCATGACAGAACTTTGTATAATAACAAAGAAAAATAATTGGTAAAATATTTCAAAATATTCATATTCTTCAAAATATATATTTTTGTCTGTTCAGCTGAAGAAAGAAAGTCATACAGGTTCAGAACAACTTGAGGGTGAGTAAATGATGACAGAATTTTAATTTTAAGGTGAACTTTCCTTTTAAGTGGACCCACTATATGTATTTGAATCACTAAAAAGAAACTGAAGAATCAGACTTCACTGGTCGCACCGAATGTTCTTGATTCATTTAAGGAATAGACTTCAGTCTAACTGTATTTTTTCAGCTGAATAGTAATGCAGGGAACCCTTACAGAATATTTTAGCACAGCATTCAAACTGATAACTAGCCTGAATGCCAAATTTGGTTCTGGTATTCTTTTTAAAATGTATATTCAGAACCAGTTCTCAGTTCCTGTGATAGGGACCAGAGCGGTCACAAGAAAAATCACAATGAGATGTAGACATCTTATTGGCATCCAAAAATAAATATGAGCATATAAGCAATAGGAACATAAATAGTTCAAAAGTTATTAATAAAAACAGTCTAAAAACTATAACTGGTAGGTACTAAAAACAGTACCAACTGCCCTCTTCAGCAATTGAGGCCAGAGTTTCACTGTGGTCAAGCAGCGCTACAATAACCTTGTCCAAATTTACTCTAAAACCACAATCGGTCTATGAATCTCTAGTGACAGCCATCTTATATACACATCTTTCCTGCTCTTACTAATTGGAACATACCTTTTTTTAAGTTAACTCTTGCCTCACCATATATTAATAATACATTAATACATAAGATTATTAAGAACAAGGGTTAAAGAGTACAGTAAATACAATAGAAAGGATTGAAAACATACATTTGCACAAACATTTCCATTAATTATAGCTAAAATGAAAGTTTTCCTACAGGTTCACGCTTTCGTTAAAGGCCCACTGAAGTGCCTTGAAATGCTAAGCATTTTTTAAGCATATTTGACGTAATTTCCTCTGAAACAGGAAGACAGAGCGGGACGTATCGAACAGCTCCTCCCCTTTTTTAAAAACAGCCAATAGCGTTTCGTTTATATCACAGCTTGACTAGAGCCTTTGAAGTGCAGCGTAATGTCATCAAAATTGTTGATCCATTGTTTTGGAGCACACAAGCTTATAGATTAATACTAAGATATTCAGATAGAGTAAGACTAACATATTCATGCTGAAAGCCAAAAAACTTCCATTTTGATTTCAGGGGGACTTTAAAGGATTAGTTCACTTCATAATGAAAATTCCCTGATCTCTCATCCAAGATGTTCATGTCTTTATTTCTTCAGTCGGCTAGAAATTAAGTCTTTTTGACGAAAACATTCCAGGATTTTTCTTCACATAATGGTTTTCAATGGCAACCAGAAATGTTCAAAGTCCAAATCAATGCTGTTTCAAAGGACTTCGAAGGGCTTCAGACGCTCTGCGCGATCCCAGACGAGGAATAGGGTCTTATCTAGCGAAACAATCTGTCATTTAAAAAATAAATAAATATACTTTTTAACCTAAATTGCTCATCTTGCACTGCTCTGCGATGTGTTAGTGATTGCGCAATCACGCCGAAAACCCCAAGCGACCGAGCGAGGACTAATACAAACTCCCTTCACCAAAAAACACTTCATCTTCAACTTCAAAATCGTCTGACATCGTTGTTTTACCTTTTTTTTTTCTAAAGGGCGTTAGTATTAGTCTTCGCATGTGTACTTTGTAAACACGGGGGCGGTACATCTGCCTACGTCTAGGGTGACGTTTTCGACGTGGTTGCGCAATCATTAGCACGTCGCAGAGCAGTGCAAGATGAGCAATTTAGGTTAAAAAGTATAGGCTTGTTCGACTTGATACAGCGACGCGCAGACCGATCGGCGGCTGACTTGAAGCACTGCATGCTGGTTAGAAATGTTGTCCGACTTGAGGCAGCACCGACGCCACGTGACAGTGACGTATGGCATCAAAGCATCGCGAGAGCGATTCGAGAGCAGTCGGGTAATACAGCCGGTGCAGTTTCTCTAGATCGGCTGCACCAGACTGCACAGACTCTGATGACGACACAGCTGTTACACGATTGGCCAGATTCACCGCATGACAGCGATCACGTGTGTTTCATGTTTATTCTAAATCCTTCTGTTCCACTAATGCTCACAAATCTGTTTTATTTTTATAACGGTAAAACCTCCTTTCATGTAGTCGCAATGTTATGTTGTCATGGTTATCAAAATAAAACTGATAAAAAACGTAGACTTCACGTTTGCAAGCTCCTACTCTCGCCGATCGGTTGCATCCAGCCGTAGCCGATGTCGAACACACCTTACATTTATATTTATAATCCTGGAATGTTTTCCTCAAAAAAAACTTAATTTCTTTGCGACTGAAGAAAGAATGACATAAACATCTTGGATGAGATGGGGGTGAGTAAAATATCAGGGAATTTTCATTTTGAAGTGAACTACTCCTTTAAGGCCATGCCCACTCCACTAAAAAAGGAAATATAAACCATCACGTAAAGGTTATAAAATGAACAGAGCACAATAACAACAGTGATGGAAGACAAATTCAAGGTCTCTGTAATGTGTGATTAAGCAAGAGGCTGTGCTATACTGTCACTATATTATTGAGGCTGAAGGGCATTCACGTTTAGCATTTCATATTTATGCAAATAATTTTGTAATTCTTTTTTTTTTTGGTGTAAAAAAACTACTAAATTCAGCATTTGTTCCTGTTCCACGCCTGATCTCCATCAGGGTGACCATGCACTCAGTTTGACGGTGACGTTCGGACAGGCTCAGGCAGCCAGTGCATGCTGCTTTCACAGAACAAAGGCTGGCGTTTACTTCACACGGCCCCTATTCATTTTCTTCCAAGATACTGTAATTTCATGACTTCCACACCATGGAGAGTCTCTTTTCTTATTTCCTGCCACAAAAGCAATAAAGCCCTGCTCCTCCAGGCAAAATTGCCTGTGCACAAGCACTCCTATAGCTGCTGACTGACACATGCTCCCTAAAAAAATTACTCCTCCATCTACGGTGCTCTGCCGCCTCCGAGGGGGACTCCATTCCATTATTAAGTTGAAAACGAGAGAGAAAGATAGAGAGGGAATGTAATAGAGTGATACGGTGAGAGAGGAGGAGAAAAATGAGAAGGACGACTAGAGTCAAAGAATAATAGAGAAGCGAGAGAGCGAGAAAAGAGGCAGGGGGAGAGAGATGTCTTTTACGTGGAACAACAGATCGATGGATAGAGTGTGATTTCTGACAGGAGATGAGGCCTGGTGTTAAGAGCGAGCCTCTAGCTGGAACTCTGGCCTTTCTGCAAGAGATCGCTCACTGGGACGGGAAGATCCGTGAAGCGGAGCACTTCTGATCTCACCAGGGGGCCTTCAAAACAATCACCTGGAAATGACATTGATCATCGATCTGAGACCTATACGTTCAACCGTTCGGTCATTTAACAAACAAAAACAGCCATGCGATAAAGACCGAGTCATTGATATCGCTGGAATGGGGTCATTACGTTTGCTAATTTAAGATTTTTGATATCATATGGCACGAGGATCTTAATACGAGAGAACAGAAGCCATGCAAATTAATGTGGTTCTACAGTGTGAAACTAAGCCTCTTATTTTTCCTTCAAATGAGGATTTAAATTGACTTCCTTTTTGAAATCTAATTATTAGCCTGTGCCCTCCAAAAGTCTCCCTGAAAGCGCCTGCAGCATGCCGCTTATTAACATACACACAACCGAAGGCAAGCTTAAAACAAATTGTATATTTAGCGTGTGGTAATGGGATTAAATCCAGCTGAATTCAGGAGTGTGTCTCGCATTTAAACGGCCCCAATATCACAGCTTCATTACGGTAGCTCCTCCACTTCTCTCGGCTCTGTTTACACTCAATTTTACTCCTCCGCCTCCCCCGTTCAGTCGCGCCTCTCAGCTATTCAACAGATTGTGCTCAAATACTGATCCAGAAATCTAAGACAATCATAAATAATAAAAGATTACACCAATCTCGGAGCATGCTGGTAGTTTGCCAGCAGCAATGAGCACACAGAGAAATAATTGTTAGCCATCTGTGCACCAGATTGGTAAGAGAAGAGGATAAACAAAGAGCACAGTGTACCTGCTACATTGTGCACGCATAAGCCAGCCAACATTAAAGGCTTTGATGACGTGTGGCGGGCAGGAATCGGAGCATGGTCCAAAACATTTTCATGCAGCTCCAAATACGTGGGCCGACATTCCAGGCCTGTGATATTGACGCCACTTTTGCCTAATGACTGGGCCGTCGTGTGAATGCTGGTGCAATGTATCACTCTGCCAGTGAGATGGAGAAAGAGATTGGTTAGAGAGTAATTAGAATGGCAAATGATTGCATTTACATCTGACACATTTCATGTTCCAGAGGGGAAAATGATGTCATAAACGTTCCCTCTTTGTAGCCACATTAATCATTCATTCCAGAGCCAAGACTGGTTTTACTGGAGCACTGATATCATGCAAGGCCGCATATCCCATAAGGCTTATCGCTGAGATTTCTTTGCGGATCTCAAACCAGTTTACCGTCAAAACGAGCCATGAAAGATGTCGAGATAATCAATACAAGGGTTTCTGAGCAGTTACATATATCCAAATGTTGTGCAAGTCAAATGTTTTGACTTTTTTCCAATCTAAAGCCCAGGACACACCAAGCCGACGTCAAAGAACTAGCGGCGATGAAAGCTGACTGTGTTGTCCCCTCTCGACGGCTGCGTCCCCGCCAAATGCTGCGCTTGAACACACCAAAAGGACTAAAGGCGACTGTCAACTAGCATGTGCGTCTGCGTGTAAGTAGATATCTGTCTACGTCAGCAGGTATCAGTTGTCTATTTTAAGCTTCCTGGCTTTCCTGTAGCTCAAACAGTAGAGCATGGCGCTAGCAACGCCATGGTCATGGGTTCGATTCCCAGGGAAAGCAAGAACTGACAAAATGTAAAATGTGTACCTTAAATGCAATGTAAGTCGCTTTGGATAAAAGCGTCTGCCAAATGCATAAATGTAAATGTATTTTCGCCATTCAAAAAGGGAAACCGTAACTAGGACTGCAGATATACAACCTGTAAACAAAGCAGCCCTTGCTTACCATTTTGAATATCAATCACGCTGATCACTTTATTCATTCCAGTCGGCTCATGTTATTCTAAAAATATCCGTGCATTTGAATGCTCAGGTAAGACGACATGAAATTATAACAGCCTTCTGTCCATACCGGTGTTGCCAAGTCTACTTTTACATTAACTGTGGGTTAATTTTTCCCCCATGGGTTGATTTCCACCTCCAACATCCTAGCCTGACATTGTAATACTCAATAGTCAGAATATGAGTCTGATACTGCTCCATTGGGCTGTGATTATGAGGCGTTTCAACCGAACCAGGAAAGAAAATGCCTCTGCACTCAATTGGATAGACCTTCAACCAATCAGAGCAACGGAACGACGCATAGTTGTCAACAGAACTCCACTGCACGCACGCTGGAAGAAGTAGAAGAAGAAGATGAGTGTAAACGATCTTTGCCGGTGTTGTAAAAAAGAATTTAAGGATACACGGAGTACTTACCAACACGATCATCCTTTTTGAGAGAAATAGTGAAGGTGAATTAATATACGAACAAGTTCTCCCTTTAGGATTAGAACAAATTCAACCCAAGGGATCTTTGGTGACGTGGATGATTACGTTACTGTTGATCATCTGTTCATCATCGTATAAAGCCCACCCTGACAATTTCATTGGTCCGAACATCTCTGGTCGAGCATAGTTGCTCCACAACGGATCAAGTCCAGACCAAACTTCCCTACCTCAAATGTTGTGGGCGGAGCTAAGTTCGGCTGGCATCCAGGCTACCAACATCCTCAAAACACCCTCCAAATGTACAAATTCAGTGGAGAAAAAATAGCATTGGGCTGTTTTTGGGCTACTTTTCACTGGCCATTGAGCTACTATTGTTGCACAAACCTGGCAACCCTGGTCTGTACAGTCTTGACTTCTTTGCTTACTTTCATCACTTTTGCTTTTAATGTCGCGCACTGAATCGCTCGCCGAATCAACATGCTGAATCGCCCCACAAAACCCAGACTAGAGTCAATGGAGTGGAACACACCAAAAAAACTAAGCCGACCGACATTAAAAAATGGCTGACTGGGGTGTCCCGGCCTTTATACATGGTTATGCTTTATACGGTAAAGGTAAAAAACAATAATATTTTGTTTTGAATGTGAATATGAGTATAACATGTTTGAAAGGACAGATCATGTGTGTGTGTGTGTGTGTGTGTGTGTGTGTGTGTGTGTGTGTGTTCAATAGTTTTCTATCCTGGTGGGGACCTGAATGCACACTGACTCATGGGGACTCGTGTCACCGTGGGGGACTGAGTCAGAATTAGTTTTTTTGAAAAAGTAAAATGTTTTTTTTTTTTTCTCAATTTTTTATATGCATGTCATGAACAAGTCATTTGTACGTTGTTGTTATTGTCACTGTCACACATTTTTTAAACAAAATGTCTGGGTGAGAATATAAAAGAAAATGTGCTGCTTAGCAGCTACCCACTCAGTGTTGGGTGTCTGTCAGAATGATAATGTGTAAAGGCATTGTGTGTGAGTGTGTACAGATAAAGAGGAAGATTGAGAAAGTAAAACACAGTTCTTGTGTGCTTCTTGTATCCGAGAGGTCTGCCCAAGCACTCTCCCTCCCTTTTTCCATCCCTCTCTGTATGGCTGAGATGCGAAAATACATTTTCAGGTCCAATGAACAGTCCAGAGTGACGAGAGAGAGGGAGCAGGCCCGGGTCTTCTCATGCTGTTGCTGTATCTGGAGTGTGAAAGGCAGATTAATCCATATTATCTGACGTGCCACAGGGACTCGCTGGGTGCTGGGCGCTCTGCTCACTTGCTCCTCAAACTGCTCGGTGACATTTCATAAGATAATTCAGCAACAACAACAGCCAGTGTTTCTACATCAAGGTGAATCTCTCCTGTGCAGATTATACAGTCATGTGACCTCTATGGGGACAAATATTGACCTGCCCCGAGAACTCACTGAAATAGTCCTTGCACAAACAAAAAACATCACTTTCTCAGCACTCTGCTTCTTAATCTAAGTGAGGCTGACCTGGACTGTGACCTCCCATCCCACAGGAATGCCACTAAGGAGAACGAGAGGAAAGAGAGAGAGAGGGAGGGAGAATGTGTGTGAGAGAGAGAAAGAGAAAAATGAGGCGAGTTGAGCGGGAGGATAGGCAGCATTAATGAGCTGTGTTTATGTTCAGCACTCTCCTGTTGATGGCGGTTAATGAAGCCGAGTACAGTTAGCGGAGGGATTGGGACACGCTATCAGTAATTAAAATCCCCCTCATTAGCAGAGCTTAGGAGGGGAGAGGAGACAAACACAGGCAGGTGCACCAGCTGCACTTCTCTTTCTATTTCAGAGGCCGCTGGGGGAATGGTGTGTGTAAGCCTACGGATGTTTGTGTGTGCATGTCTAATGGAAGGGCTGTATTTGCGGTAATCTTCTCCTTTCAATATGTCCTGTGTTTTCATTTTCATTTTTGTCTACTCTAAACTAACATCAAACATTTTCCAAAGGTGTTACGGAGGGAGCCTATTTAAGCCATCATTAAGCCACTCAAAAAAACGAAACAAAAAAAACTAAAAAGTATTCTTTATATGTATGACACAAAATTGAGGCAATCGGTTGTTTAAGTAAGCAGAACTTATATATTTTTATTTTGTAATCATACATTTGAATTGCTCTGAACTTG
Source organism: Gobio gobio (assembly GCF_949357685.1). Taxonomy (NCBI): domain Eukaryota; kingdom Metazoa; phylum Chordata; class Actinopteri; order Cypriniformes; family Gobionidae; genus Gobio; species Gobio gobio. The sequence continues at coordinate 44,061,349 of NC_137115.1, read as the reverse complement.
AAATATTTGAGTAAGCTAATAAACAAAAAAAACAACATAACAGAAACTCTTTTAAACTAGCATAACAAAACATTAAACACTACTAAATCTCCCACTTAACGTTAATCTTGTGCAAAAAACATAATATTTGGCATTTTCTCTCCCTTTGAGTATCATGGCAAAGCATGCTGGGAAATAGAAATCCCAGCCCAGTTTCGGTTAAATTTAAGTTAGTCTAAATGAAAAGAAACAAGTTCATAAAACTCAAAACAATTAAACAATTCAGATTACTTAAAATCAGTGCTCGAAGTGGGGCGGTACTCACCGGTACACAGTACCGGCACCTCTACATTTTACTCTTAAGCGTACCTGCACCTTTTCTTGCGTACCGCTACTTCTCGCCTTTATAACGGACGCCCAAATGTTTAATTAAGTGACGCGAAAGTATACTTTCGCCTGGCTCCGCAGCGCGAGCATCCCCTGACTGCACGCGCGCCTCGTCCACTTGGCACAACGGCAAGCAAAATGGGGTTTTGCGCTCTCAATGCACACGACCGTCCACTCTGCGATGACATAATTTTTCCCGCGCGCACCCTCGCGCAAAGATTTGCACGCGCCGTTCCTATGTGACGTTGATGATAAAATGTGCGTCCCAAACATGAGCTAAAACAGCCACTACAATGACTGATGAAAAGAGGGGAAGCATCATTCTGCAAGCTTTTTAAACTCCTGATGACCAAATTTACTAGAATTTATCATGTTCTATTGTATTTATTGTGGTAAATTTTGACTAGTTGTAGAATTTTTAATAGATAATCAGTTAAGGGAATACATTTTTTTCACTAAAGATATTACACCTGTGGCATGTTGTAGCTATAGTTTCTAACGGTGTTGCTTTTTGATTAGAAAAAAAGATAGAAAAAAGTTAACATTGGCCTGCATGGTAATGAGGAGGCGTCAATGGTCTTGCTTTGTAAATAAACCCTTATTGTAACAAATGCTATAATTAAACAATTACAAGAATTATATGTTAGTTTTAAGGCTGAGTACAAGTTAGAAAGAGCTTTAAAATATGGACCTTCTAGAATTATTGACTAAACCACACCCCCAAACAAAGCCCCGCCCCCTCTGATGAGTACCGGCACTTTATTTTTTCCACTTCAAGCACTGCTTAAAATGTATCCATTTTGAGATTTCAAAAAGAAAGTTCTAAATACTCATAAAAGTTCATTTGTTTGAACTAATTTGTTTAATTTGAGTTGGCTCTACTCAAACCAATTCATTATTTTGAGTGTTAGGGTTTACAAGACCTGTTTTATCTGAGGAGGTAGCCATAATTGGGCTGCTTGCATGCTCTCCTTAAGATCGGATATAAACACTCATATAAATATATATATTACTGTTTCAATATATTTAATATACAGTGAGGAAAATAAGTATTTGAACACCCTGCTATTTTGCACGTTCTCCCACTTAGAAATCATGGAGGGGTCTGAAATTGTCATCGTATGTCCACTGTGAGAGACATAATCTAAAAAAAAAAATCCAGAAATCACAATGTGTGATTTTTTAACTATTTATTTGTATGATACAGCTGCAAATAAATATTTGAACACCTGTCTATCAGCTAGAATTCTGACCCTCAAAGACCTGTTAGTCTGCCTTTAAAATGTCCACCTCCACTCCATTTATTATCCTAAATTAGATGCACCTGTTTGAGGTCATTAGCTGCATAAAGACACCTGTCCACCCCATACAATCAGTAAGAATCCAACTACTAACATGGCCAAGACCAAAGAGCTGTCCAAAGACACTAGAGACAAAATTGTACACCTCCACAAGGCTGGAAAGGGCTACGGGGAAATTGCCAAGCAGCTTGGTGAAAGGTCCACTGTTGGAGCAATCATTAGAAAATGGAAGAAGCTAAACATGACTGTCAATCTCCCTCAGACTGGGGCTCCATGCAAGATCTCGCCTCGTGGGGTCTCAATGATCCTAAGAAAGGTGAGAAATCAGCCCAGAACTATACGGGAGGAGCTGGTCAATGACCTGAAAAGAGCTGGGACCACCGTTTCCAAGGTTACTGTTGGTAATACACTAAGACGTCATGGTTTGAAATCATGCATGGCACAGAAGGTTCCCCTGCTTAAACCAGCACATGTCCAGGCCCGTCTTAAGTTTGCCAATGACCATTTGGATGTCATTTGGACCATTTGGATAGCCTGGATGCCAGCTGAATTTAGCCCCGCCCACAATTTTTTTTGCTCGGGCAATTCGGTCTGGACTCGCTCCATAGAGGAGTAATTATGCCCGAACAGAAACTGTTCGGACCAATGAAATTGTCAGGGCGGGCTTTAGACGATGATGGACAGATGATCAACAGTAACGTAATCATCCACGTCATCAAAGGCTCTTGGGTTGAATTTGCTCTTATCCTAAACGGAGAACTTGTTCGTATATACATTCACCTTCACTATTTCTCTCAGAAACGATGATCGTGTTGGTAAGTACTCTGTGTATCCTTAAATAATTTTATTACTGGCAAAGATCGTTTACACATCTTTTTCTTGTAACGTTACTTAATCCAGCGTGCGTGCAGACAGGGTTTCCAAGTGTTTTTGCAATGTTGCGCACAATTGCTACTCAAAACTATAGCCCAAAACAATAACTTTCCGGGGTGTTCTCCGGAAAAAAAATGGCGTTTGGTTGGCAAAATATGTTATTTTGGCAAGGTTGCCTGCTAAAATTCGCATTCCTGGGTTTATATAATCACATAATTGGGGTCACTTCAACCCGCGGACATGGAGAAAAACACGGACTTGGCAACACAGTGCAGTTGAGTTCTGTTGACATTTGACAACTAACGTTACGCGTCGCTCCGTTGCTCTGATTGGTTGTGGGTCTATCCAATTGAGGTCTTTCCTGGCTCGGTTGAAACACGCCCCATAATCAAAGCTCAATGGAGCGGTACCAGACTCAAATTCTGACTAGAATTGAGTATGGCCACGCCAGGCTACCATTTGGAGTCATGGGAGAAAGTCATGTGGTCAGATGAGACCAAAATATAACTTTTTGGTCATAATTCCACTAAACGTGTTTGGAGGAAGAAGAATTATGAGTACCATCCCTACTGTGAAGCATGGGGGTGGTAGCATCATGCTTTGGGGGTGTTTTTCTGCACATGGGACAGGGCGACTGCACTGTATTAAGGAGAGGATGACCGGGGCCATGTATTGCGAGATTTTGGGGAACAACCTTCTTCCCTCAGTTAGAGCATTGAAGATGGATCGGGGCTGGGTCTTCCAACATGACAATGACCCGAAGCACACAGCCAGGATAACCAAGGAGTGGCTCTGTAAGAAGCATATCAAGGTTCTGGCGTGGCCTAGCCAGTCTCCAGACCTAAACCCAATAGAGAATCTTTGGAGGGAGCTCAAACTCCGTGTTTCTCAGCGACAGGCCAGAAACCTGACTGATCTAGAGAAGATCTGTGTGGAGGAGTGGGCCAAAATCCCTCCTGCAGTGTGTGCAAACCTGGTGAAAAACTACAGGAAACTGTTGACCTCTGTAATTGCAAACAAAGGCTACTGTACCAAATATTAACATTGATTTTCTCAGGTGTTCAAATACTTATTTGCAGCTGTATCATACAAATAAATAGTTAAAAAATCATACATTGTGATTTCTGGATTTTCTTTTTTAGATTATGTCTCTCACAGTGGACATGCACCTCATGCAGGCTCAGTTTGTGCTGAATATGTAAAGGATAAGATAAGCAGGATAATTCCCAACTCTGGGGTATGATGTTCTCAGCACTAAAAATATTGTACATTAGTATAATTTTTCAAATGATGGTTGGTAACAGTCATTCCTCATGGACTTTATCAGCATAATGACAGTCATTCCTTTAGGGAGCATATCTGCATAACAGATGTACAACACACACGGTTCCAAAACCAGAAGATAGTTGATTTGAATCTGCGTAAAGCCCAAAGGCTCTTCCAAAATACTATGATATAGATGTTGATGGCAGCAGTGAGAGCAGAAGAAAGGGAAACATCAAACAAAACAATTTTTTTTAAGCAAATGTGAGTGGTGCTTCCATGATGTTACAGTAGGCTATATAGGGTTGTTGCTTTGTGATTACTTACTGGCCTCAAAGATAACATTTAATAAGAAAACTGAGCTTTTTTTTTTTTTTAGCAAATATTAGTAGATATTCAGTCTCATTCACTGATGAGTTAATTTATACATAAATAAACTCAAGTGCTCGTACAATTTAAAATGTAAGTAAACATACACATCACATCATGTGTTTACACGCTTATTTTTTCCTGTCAGGTCTACACCACCCCTTTCAATTGGATCATTTGAGGTGTTTACATGATGAGCAGATTGGGCCATCAATCTGATTTAAAAAAAGCTAAGCTAATGATGCTTCCCTTAGCAAAAACCACTGATAAACACAGACAGAAAGAAATCGGAAGGGAGAAAAGTGAGAGACTGAGGGTCAGGAGGAAACGGAGAGAGATAGAGAGCACTTTACAATGTGACGGAAGCCCAAAGTGGACTGAACTGTGTGCCATCTCAGCCACAGCCCATGCTGCATCCTGTAATCGGTCGCCACCACTGAAACCACTGCCGCTGCTGCTGGCAGCCAACACAGACGCGGCCTGGCCTCGGCTTGCCAGTTTGTTTACGCAGCATGCAGACCCAGCCATTAACAACGGGAGCCCTGTCAGGGAATAAAAAGAGACACTTTTCATGTCTGAGGCCTGTAATTGTGGCTCTTGTGTGATGTTTTTTCCCGCTTCTGACCCCTAGTGCTGAGGTCGGGAAGCCGCTTAACATGGGGTTTAGCGTGGAGCCGGCTACCCTGTATTTGGGACTGCGGTAGTGCTGAGTGGTGCCTGGGCCCCTGCAGTTGTGTGCAATGTCTATGGCTATGTGATTGATTCGGCTGTAACGCATAGACTATTATAATGGTTCCATGGGCATCCAGATCACAGGATGTATTCAGATGAGCGCACAGTTGCTACTTATACTGTGATGTCTTATTTTCCTTCCTGCTCAGACTCTGTTTTGATATTTCATATGGTAGCAAGCTGTAAAATGTAGCAGTGAAGCATTTCCTCTAAAACCCAGAGGCAGACAGACGTTCATGTCCCTCGCCTGCACTCAATGCAAACATGCAGAAAACACCGCGCAGACAATCCTACATGAGGGAATGTGCAGTGCAGTAAACTTGTGACAGCTGTTAATGTTTATATCAAGATCTTCTTTCCTCCTTCCTTTCTTTTTTTTTTTTTACTTTTTATATATATACACACACCACTGTTCAAAAGTTTGGGGTTAGTAAGAATTTTTTGAAAAAAAGAAACGAATACTTTTATAGCAGGGAAACATTACATTTATCAAACGTGACAGTAAAGGCTTTCAAATGAATGCAGTTGCTTTTAAACTTACTATCCATCAAAGAGTCCCGAAAAAAAAAAGTTTTCCACAAAAATATTAAGCAGCAACATCGATCAAATGCAGCTCCTAAAAAATTCAACTTTGCCATCACAGAAATAAATGACATTTTAAAATGTATCAAAATAGATAACAGTTCATTTAGATTGGAATAATATTATTTGACAATGTTACAGTTCCATTTAAAAACTATTTTACGAGCTGACTAACATTTACAGCCAGACAAAACAGCAGGCCTGTGGACACTGGTGGGACAGAGGGGAAAGATAAGTTGGCTTGACTCCAGCTTTTTCCCCTTTGATACCTCCAGATAAGTCGGACCCTTGAGGAATCTTATCTCAGCCTTATTTCCTGTGCAAATGTACAGTTTAGTCTGAGAGATTCTATCAACAGAATATGACAAGGACAAAGGGCAGCACCCGCGGGGAGAGGACTGTGGTGACTCGCGCCTGGGTGACACACAGTTTCTGCCCCCAGCGCCTTGAGACGGCTCGATGAGAGATCTGGGTCTGTGGTACCTAGGAGAGAAGCACTCTTCCACTCCATCACCCCCCAGCCAATGGGTATAAGAGCGGGGTGTCGACTCCTATTATACACAGAGCCTTCATTCCACAGCACTGCACTGCTGTTACGGTGAGCACAGAGGCCTCGGAGGTGACATGAATTACTGTGGACAGAAAGCCCCACATTTGCTCAAGCCCTCTACCTTTGATGCACAGCCACGTACTGAGCCGCTGCGATGGTGCAGCCAGGTGCTGGGCGGGTAATTAGGCTACTGGTGTTCAGGAGCTTCTGGGTGGGCCACGCTGGTATGTGGCATTGGTATAACAGGGTCACTGGTGAAACAGCCACATCCCCTTGCGCTATGGACACACACACACACGCACATTGTGGTGTCTGAGCTCTCAGCCCATTTTGGTAAAACTGCGGCCTGGCAGCGCTCGCCATCCCACCCAGCCTGGGAAGAGCTGAGGTCAGGGCCGCCAGCCAACGCTGGATCACTCTGTTACCACAGATCCATGTGTGTGAGTTTGTGTGAAGGAGGCAGACCCACAAGCCTTATTACAGACTGAGAACTGGACAAATTTGAGGCCTCCATAAAAACAAACACATCCCGCACACCGACTTTAAAAGCGAACTCCCCTAGTCAAAGAAAAACACGAAACGTCAGACACAAACGTCCACCTCAAAGTTTCCAAAAGAATATTTACCATCTACACACAGACTACTATATGGAATGTATAGCATTAGAGTTTTGCGATTTAGAATTGAACTAACTTCCAAGTCATTTCTTGTATGTAAATTGAAGTAGCAAGCAGGATGCATAACTGCAATTCAAATTTATATTAAAGTAGAATTAAAGGCACAATGTGTCATTTTCGCCACTAGAGGTCACTTATTCAAAACAAAGGTGTAGCTTGGGAGTTGCTGTCTTCACCTCCACAGTCGATGGAATGGAATCCAACAGACTCGGGCAGAAATCAAGTTTGTGAATGAGGGAATGTATTAAAGTTTCATTAACGTTAAAGGGTTACTTCAGCGATTTAGCATTAAGCTTTGTATCAGTAGAAACTCGGGACAAGAGATTTATGTATTTTATGTCTGGAAAAAAGCCTCCGATGACACAAAATGACGATATTTGCATCATCGGAGGATTTTTTGGCCAGAGGCTAAAGACTACAGCCAGTAGAAGGAGCAAGTTCCGCATGTTTTCAACCCGCCCAAAGGGGTGGGATCTCACTCACAGAATGTAAGACACTGACGGCCGCACGGACATGTTGGGAGTGGCCTCGTAGGGCAGTGAAGAAAGTGCATTCTGGGAGTTGTTGTCTTTCATCCATATGAGCCAAAAATACATGTTCTGGCTTTTCTCAGTCTAGAAGGCACCAACTTCTAAAATAATTTCACATTTCTACAACATAAATGACCCAATTTAAAATACACATTCATCTTTCCAAAGTACCCCTTTAAGGTGGTATGAAGCAGGGCGGGCCGAGAGCCGTGGGAGTGAATGCTAATGAGAGACACCTGCAATTCACACCTCGAGGCCAGCTGAGCTTTTATTATGCTGCAGTCGACTGCTTCCACTCTTTTCGTTGCGTATGTGGGGTAACGCAGCGCTGTTTTACATGGTTAAAACAATCATACTAAATACATTTGAGTGTGTTGAAAGCTATGCTATAACATAACTGTGCATTCGCTCGGTGGCTGGTATGAGACACTTGTTGCCGTAATCTAGATGACTAAATGACTGTTGCTAAATGACATGCAATTAATTTTAAAATGTATGATGGAGAAACCTCTCTCTGATTATGCTATGTTAGAAAATATTACAAAATAGTGTAGTCTTTGAGACGTGGTCAAACATGGTAGGCTACTCAAGGTAAATCAAGAAAACAAGCGATTCAAACAATAAGACTAACCGGGTTGAGCTGTATAACAATGATCAGTTTTCTGTTGATAAATGTATCCAAACAGTTGCTCATCTGTCTAATAAAAGCGTCTTTGATGTTTTCATGGTTTCTATGAAAGTAAAACTGGAAATCGATGGTAGTGCGGATATGTCAGTGACAGTTAAAGGAACACGCCGACTTTTTGGGACTTTAGCTTATTCACCGTATCCCCCAGAGTTAGATAAGTCCATACATACCATTATCATCTCCGTGCGTGCCATAACTGTGTCTGACGCACCCACCATTAGCCTAGCTTAGCACAAAGATTGGAGGTAAATGGCTCCAGCTAGCCTACTGCTCAATAAGTGACAAAATAACGCCAACATTTTCCTATTTACATGTTGTGATGTGTATAGTTACATTGTGTACTAAGACCGACGGAAAATGAAAAGTTGCAATTTTCTAGACCGATATGCCTTGGAACTAAACTATCATTCCTGCGTAATAATCATGGAACTTTTCTGTCGTACCATGGGTGCAGCGGCGCAATGATATAATGCAGCGCCTGAAAATAGTCCCCAGCATGCTCTCTGTGCAAGCAGGTTGTCAAGTTGGTTATGTTGACGGAAGTTAGCCTATTTTCAGGCGCTGTGTAATATCATTGCGCCGCTGCACCCATGGTACGGCAGCAAAGTTCCATGATTATTACGCAGGAATGAGAGAATAGTTCCATAGCCATACCGTTTACCTCCAGTCTTTGTGCTAAGCTAGGCTAGCAGTGGGTCCGTCAGACAGAGTTATGGCACGCACGCAGATGAGAATAGTATGTATGGACTTATCTAACTCTGGGGGATATGGTGAATAAGCTAAAGTCCCAAAAAGTCGGCGTGTTCCTTTAAAATAGCCAATTTCTCTGGATTTAAACATTATTGAAAATGTTTGGGATAATAGGCTACACAAGTCAACAACATATATAACATTGTTCTAGTAGTCTTTGAATATTTTCGTCTAAAAATCTTAAATATTGTGCCTTTAAATTGAATCAAAATGCATATATAACTAATGTCACCTAGAGCAGTACACAAGTGGTTTTGATAGTTTTGAACCGAGAGAATGATAGATAGGATCTATCCTAGAAAGATAAATAGAACAATGTTTAGAAAGATAGATAGAACAATGGATGAATGGAGCAACACACAGACAGTCAGAGCGAACAAAAGTGAAAGTGAGCCACTTCTGAATTTTGCACAACACTGGTTTTGGAGCACAGCCTAGGTTGCCTCCAAATCAAACACCAGGAGTGTGCAGTCAGCTGGGCTGTGTGGAGCAGTCGTCTGTCTCTAAATGATGATGTCACAGCCTCTCGTAGGTCCCCCGGGCTGTGATTTATGAGCTAATCCAGGCTTGTCTCCTTGTCCTCCAGGTCTGTCCCTCCCCAGGGGTGTGCTAATGGGACAGCATGCTACAGCCACAACACCGCAGCTGCCCTCTCCGCTCCCACAGCCTGCTATCCATCTACTGTACTAACAGAACTAAAATAAGCTGCTGCCCTGCACGCTAGTATACTCTCAGATAATCACATAGACAAACAGACAATGTATAAGCCTCTCTGCTTGTACATGATGTATACAGGAAACACACACACACACACACACACACAATTTCCACCCTCTGTCCAGCCCTAGCTTATTTTATCAGAGAAATTACCTTTAGACTGTTCATGAAGACACCTATTGACACATTTTCTCCCGGATGTACTCAGAAAAGCAATTTGTCCCAGCAAAAGTCAAACTGATAGGTGGCAAGATGAATGGATTAAGGGAGGCAGGAGAGGGTGCACTATGCCACAAGGCACTAAATCACCAGATTATTAGTTTCATGGGCGAAGCCCGCGAGAAAATAATTGCTAATGTTCCCCGGGTAACCAAGGGAAATGAAGGTAATGGAGCAATTTATAAACTCTGATTGGTATACATGGAAAACTTCCAGCCCATCTCCTTTGTTATTTTACTGCTCTCGATAAAAAGCACCCTGGGGCGGCTGGAAGGCTGCGGCCAGCCATTAAAATCAATACCGCTGCCGTGTCACTGTTGTTGTTTTCCTACTCTGTTATTTTTAGTGGCTGGGACAATGAGTCTGCCTCGCTGCTGTAAATCAATGAAATACGAAAAGGATAAAAACCACACAGACATCAAGCTCGCATAATTCATCTCTCTGTCGTCTTCAGCCCACTTTGGGTTGAACTTTGGCCATTCATCCAATACAGTGAACACTGTGGTGTGACCACTCAAGAATAAGAATAGGAGAGGTCTCAGCATGTCAACAGAGGAGCTCTTAACCACTACAATCATGGCCGTGTATTGATTGCCCATGACAAGAGAGTTTTTAGAAAAACCTGGCAGCTAGTGTTTGTCCTCGCAAAAAGGAGAAAGCAAGAAAGTACAATGGAAACAATCCTTTTAAAAGTTTTCTCCTGTATTAATACACCAAAACATCTATTAGTAATGCTCAAGTTGATTCCTTTAAAAAGTGTATACACTGCAGCTCTTTGATGCTATCAGCCTCCTAAAGAAACCGACATAACTGAGTTTAGACAGTGTTCAGGAAACCTGTTTGAAAACAGTCATTAGTGGTCCTGAAATGACACAATTCATTTCAAAAGGTTGCATATTTTTGTACGTAATGTCCACTGTTTCTATCCATCATACATATGTGTAAAACTGACTTTAAAAAGGTGATTATTTTTTAAAATTTTGACATGAAGATGCCCTTTTATCCTTGTGCTTCCTACTTCTCCTTGCTAAATAAACAAATATACACATTTTGATGAAAAGGGGCAGTTGTGGCCTAGTGGTTAGAGAGTCAGACTGCTAACCTGATGGTTGTGGGTTTGATTCTCAACACTGGCAGGAAATGACTAAGCAAGGCATCTAACCCAAAAATGGCTGCCCACTGCTCTTGGTGTGTGTGTGTGTGTGTGTGTGTGTGTGTGTATGTGTATGTGTATTCACTACTCATTACTACTAATGTGTGCACTAACTTGGATGGATTAAATGCAGAGGACAAATTCCAAGTATGGGTCACACGTCACTTCCATTCTTTCTTAAAATAACCACAATGTTTTACGTTAATGTACTATCATGTTAACTGGAACTATTTCATAATTACAATTACATTTGGAAAGTTGATTCACTTTCTAATAAGCACCTTTTTTCATGGCCTTGTAATGTGAAATCAATTTCAATTAACTTGAAACTTAAATGCACCCTTAAACATCAGCGTGTTCATTTTGGCATTAAACTAAATAGGCCCATTTTTCCAATCAGCATCAATAAAATCATTAATTTCCAACTCTGTGATGTCTAAATGGAGTGTTTTGTTGAGTTGTATGAAGGCGGAAATGTTCTGCAGATGTAGGTTCCTCTAATGTGGTTGATGAAAGCCCAGACTTATCTGGTTAGAGGCTTCATTTCACCCAGACCACATTTTGCCCGATTTATACTTCCGTCACAAAGTGGGTGGTCTGAGGTGCCTCCGCTGCCTTTTTCCAGCCACTACCTACTTTTTCATCCTTAGAAAAGCATCTAAATAGACATGTTTGGGCTTCTATAACGTATTTGACCTACAGTGACATGCAAGTTCTCAAGTTTAAAAATACTACGTGCGGAGGTACTTGGCAAAAGCTCAAGAATGTCACATTGTGCATAGTGCAACATACACAATCCACTGAAAGGACATATCTCCAAATGACTGAAGTGCTCTTGAAAGCATGTGCCTTAACCTTACTTTCAAAGCCCGGGGTGAATCTAGACTCTTCTCTGTGGTGTGATTTCTCTCTTTTGTTCTGTGATGGAAAAGCATAAACAGATCAGAATACGTATTACAGAGGAACTGAAAACACACTTGTATCTTGACCTTATTCTGTAACAAAACAAACAGCATCTACGTTTCAACTGAAAGCCCTCAACCATACTTTCCATGCCACTTCCTTTAGTGTGGTGTGGTTAAACTAGCGTGTTCTCGCTTACATTTTTTCACACTCGCTTCGGCATCTCAGATGGCGCATGAGCCGATGTCCCACCAGCAAAGCCGCAACTTTGTTCAGACATGTGCGAGTAGTTATCGCATTAGGCCCTGCTGTCTGTTTAGCTGCTTTAGTTTTTTATGTGGGTGCAGATGAGAGCAAGCTCTTACGTGCAATGGCACGATTGCGATTTGTGTGTTGTGTGCACGGAGACGTTTGGATCCCATTGGCTCTGACTTCCTGTTATCACATCAGAGAAACCGTGCGAGTGGAAGAGGTGTGGAGAGAGAGAGAAATGAGAGTGAGCTTAAGGAACAGACAGTCATAGATAAAAGGAGATAAAGAGATAGAAATCTGTGAAGCGTGGTAAACGGTACACTCTGGCAAGAAATGCTGGGAGGTCAGTTGTGAACATTTTTGGCTGTTGCCATGACAACAGACAGCCCTGCCAGTTAGCGTAAGTGGAATTTAGTGTGGAGCCTAGCACTCTGCCCCATGCTGTCACAGAACTGGCTGCGCCCCAGCCACAGCGAGTTGACACATCCAGTCCCCCCTTCGGCATAATTTACCTCCCTGTCAGCATATTCAGAAAGAGTCAGACACGCCTGGAACTCTTTTCCTCTCGTCGGATGTGCCAGTAAAGCGCACCGCAATGTTTTGCACACAGCTCAAATGAAAGCGTGCACCGTCTCCCAGGAGGACTGGCCCGATATAGAGCAAACAAAAAAGATGCAGGGAAATCGAAGCGAAAAACGGAGGGTCTGCGTCGAGCAATCAGGAACTCCACCAGCGACACAACCCTCGCCCCCGATCCCCGCTATTTATGCAGTGTGGTTTAGCTTGCATCTGAGGTCTATAAGCCATGTAATAAATCTGGCTTCTTTCAAATCAGCTTGCCACCACCGCCAGCAGAAGCCTCCCCAAGCAAAATGTTATTCCAACTTGTTAGCGTTTGAAGTCGGGGCGCGCTGCAGTACAGAGGCTGCTCGCATGTGGTTTATGGTCTGTGGGTTTGTTTTCTCTCTCTTTCTCTCTCAAGATATGGTGTCTCACTTTACCAGTCTGGATATATCGCCACCGTTCAAGCCACAACTGTCACTCAGAGATAACAGCGGCGCATTGCGATAGAAGGGGGGGGAAAAAAGGGGAACTTTAAAAACAGTCTTGCGGTCGCAACTCGTTCAGCGACAACATGAGCTTGTGTACTTGTGCGAGCTAGCGCTTTTTCCACCTCCTGTTCGGAGTTATAGTGCAAGGCTGCAAAGTCGCGCTCTGGAGATTTAACTTCCTCCCACACTCTGCCCTCAAGAAAGGGAACTTGTTCTTTCGACCTCGTTAGTTCTGCTAAACTCATGACTTTTACACACCGCAACACAACTTGATAAAAGCGCTGGCCTATTTGACTCACATTTTTCCATCCGGCCTGTGTAAAACAAGCGGCGGGGTGAGCACGGCTGTACCACATATGACATCCTCTTTGAATATGCATGCTAAAACATTGTTAACTCTATTAAACAAGGCAAACAATTTTTCCTCAGACTCAGCGAGGCCGCTAAAGTGCATCTTCAGTTTTAAATTGCTTGCCGGGTTGACTGTACACACTGTTTGAACATGCCTGATTAAATAGTGAAAACCTCCAAAGGACTGACCTTTATAAAACCTACGTAGAAATATATAATTATAAACTCTGTTGGAGTTTACCAGCAGTTCAGAAATTCCATATATAAAAAAAACAATGCCATATTATATGAATTGGCTTGTTTTGAAACTCCTGCCCACACAGTGTGACATGGAAAATCACACATCAGAGTCTGCAAGATAATTAGCTATTTTGAGAAATGACCTTAATGACTTCTGTAAAGAAATCAATAAATGTCACACCTAAATGGATGTTTTGTACAGGATTTAATCTTTAAAATTTGTCTTTAATTAAATCTCTCAAAGTAGGCCAGTTTGAGACCGTTTTAGGCAAGTATCAGTAAGAATATAAGAGTAATGAGTAATGAATGTTTTGTGTTTATGACTTTATTGAATTACATTATAGTTTTTTTCTAATTTGATGGTTGTAGCATATTTTCTTTTTGTGAAGAATTCATATATATATATATATGAATTCTTCACAAAAAGAAAATATGCTACAACCATCAAATTAGAAAAAAACTATAATGTAATTCAATAAAGTCATAAACACAAAACATTCATTACTCATTACTCTTATATTCTTACTGATACTTGCCTAAAACGGTCTCAAACTGGCCTACTTTGAGATATAAATATTGCTATATATTGCTGACATATTATGTAAACACAAACTTATATATATATATATATATATATATATATAAAAGTTTGTGTTTGCATAATATGTCTGCACTGAGTATAATTATTATGCATATTTAAATACACACACATACATGTATATATTTAAGAAATATTGCATGTATATACACCAATCAGGCATAACATTATGACCACTGACAGGTGAAGTGAATAAAACTGATTATCTGTTTCTGATGGCACCTGTTAGTGGGTGGGATATATTAGGCAGCAGGTAAACATTTCGTCCTCAAAGTTGATGTGTTAGAAGCAGGAAAAATGGGCAAGCGTAAGGATTTGAGTGAGTTTGACAAGGGCCGAATTGTGATGGCTAGACGACTGGGTCAGATCATCTCCAAAACTGCAGCTCTTTTGGAGTGTTCCTGTTCTGCAATGGTTAGTATCTATCAAAAATGGTCCATGGAAGGAACAGTGGTGAACCGGTCACAGGATCATGGGTGGCCAAGGCTGTGAAGGCTGGCCTGTGTGGTCCGATTAAACAGACGAGCTACTGTAGCTCATATTGCTCAAGAAGTTAATATTGGTTCTGATAGAAAGGTGTCAGAATACACAGTGCATCGCAGTTTGTTGCGTATGGGGCTGCAGACCAGTCAGGGTCCCCATGCTGACCCCTGTCCACCGCCGAAAGCTCCAACAGTGGGCATGTGAGCATCAGAACTGCACCACGGAGCAATGGAAGAAGGTGGCCTGATCTGATGAATCACGTTTTCTTTTACATCACGTGGATGGCCGGGTGCGTGTGCGTCGCTTACCTGGGGAACACATGGCAACAGGATGCACTATGGGAAGAAGGCAGGTCGACAGAGGCAGTGTGAGGCTTTGGGCGATGTTCTGCTGGGAAACCTTGGGTCCTGCCATCCATATGGATGTTACTTTGACATGTACCACCTACCTAAGCATTGTTGCAGACCATGTACACCCATTCATGGAAACGGTATTCCCTGTTGGCTGTGGCCTCTTTCAGCAGGATAATGTGCCCTGCCACAAAGCAAAATTGGTTTAGGAATGGTTTGAGGAGCACAACAACGAGATTGAGGTGTTGACTTGGCCTCCAAATTCCCCAGATCTCAATTCAATCAAGCATCTGTGGGATGTGCTGAACAAACAAGTCTAATCCATGGAGGCCCCACCTCACAACTTACAGGACTTAAAGGATCTGCTGCTAATGGATCATTCTTTTGTGGTGGGTCTAGGGAAAATGCCCTTATAAAAGTACACCCAATGCCACAAATAATTCCATAAAGTAATAATATATATGGGTTTAGGCCAGTATCAGCCATATAATATATGACTGGGATGGATTTGTGATAGAACACCACAGACCAACAACTGCACTGGAAATAAACTAAATGAATGGAGTGACTGAGGAGCTGAGAATATCCATCAATAACCTGCGCCATAGATCCACAGCGGCAAAATGAAAACCATTAGATCAGTGGAGCCACGATGACTCTTCCTCTTCCTCTAGAAGACTCTTCATCACATGATCAATAAGCTGAAAGGGGTGCGGCAATAATAACAAGGACAGATGATTGCGTGGAGAGAGAGACGGAGATTAAAGAGACACAGAGATATTGAGAAAACATGAGGTCAGAGCTGCGGTGTGATGAGAAACAGGCCTGGATTGATGTTTATGACTGACTCCTCCCTCTCACCTCCACTCCTTAAGCACCCACGACCTCCGACCCCAGGGTCACCAGGCAGTCCTGCCCCGCTCCCATGCCTCCCCCCCCAGGGAACAGGGAGGGAGGACAGGCTATTGATCAGACAGACTATTATCAGAACCCAGGCTGTTTATCAGGCTGTCTGCTCGTGAGTCACGAGAGTCTCCAGTCTCTAATGGAGCATGGCATTAGAACAACCCCCCACACCTGTCCTTACTATCCCAGCAATTCCTCCCACCCCCGCCAGCTCTATTGATCCCTGCAACATCCGTCCTTGCCCCCGCTGTCACCCCTCCTTCCCCACGAGGCGTGATAGAGGGGCAACGTGTCTTGTCCCTCTAAGAATTGCTCCATGATGACTAGTCTCTTCGTGCTCTCCGGAGAGAAAAGGGGAGGCCTCTTGCTCATCAGGTGCTAGTCGTCCTCCACCCCACCCCACCCCACCCCACCAGGAATACAGCCAGGGGAGTGCAGGAGAGCAAAACCTCCATTAGCAGCAACAGAAACCATTACACGGGGGCTGTTAGCAACAGGAGACAATCTCACCATGTCTCACACATGACTTCCCTTTGATCTTTCCCTGCATGCATTATGCAATAGGAATGTGCCTATCTACTTCAAATTATAGAATATTCTGCATTTTAATAACTCGTTATTAGTTACTCATGCAGTCTAGACTTATAAATTGTGGTAAAAAAGTAACAATTATGCTGCTAGCAAGAGAAAAAGATTTCCATTATTCCCTATTGTAAAGAAAAACTCACTTTATATTTATTTACTTATTTTTAAGAAAATTAAAGTGGTGCTTGTCCTAAAAATATTCACTTTATATATAAGCTAAAAGATGAATGCATGATGTTGATGCTTTAAGTATAATCAACAAACAGCATTTTTACAGCATTTATTAAATATTGCTGCAACACTTTATTTTAGAGTTATATTCTCTCTATTAACTAGTTGCTGATTAGCATGCATATTACTAGGATATTGGCTGTTTATTACTTATAAAGCACATATTAAATATCTAATTCTGCATGACCTTATTCTCCATCCCTTAATCCTACCCAATACCTAAACTTAAACAATAAAAACTACCTTACCAGCTATTAATAAGCAGTAATAAGAGTTTATTGAGGCATATTGAATTGCCATAAGTCGTAGTTAACAGTGAATGTGTTCCCCATACTAAAGTGTTACCAATATTGTTTAATGTTAATTATTAAAAATATATTATTGTTCATAGCTCATATGAAAAAACATTTCATCTTAAATATCTAAATATCATTATTACATATAAATATAAAATACATATGTACAAATTACATCAAATTTTTGCATTTGGCAGACAATTTTATCCAGAACGACTCATATTGCATTCAAGACATGCTCTACTATTGGAGCTACTGGAACACTATAATACTTAATATATTTAAATGAATTGGTAAAAATAAAAAATATATCATCCTTTTCTGGAGGGGCTAGTGAAAATGTTAGGAAGGCAAGTAAAAATCTGGTCCAACTGGGCCAGCAGAAAAAAAAGCCCAGCTGTTGAGTCCTGATTGTTCCTTGTTAGTTCATGTTTACGATTGCATCAAATAATATTCACATATACAACCTTATTGCAAAGTGTCAAGGGCCCGACATACTCATGCTTTGGGGTAGAAAAACAGATGTTCTAAATACGTGAGCAGCGGTATACTGTTAGCTAACATCCTAACACCGCCCACGCTACTGATAGTGGCATTTAGATGAATATGGCCGTGTTTCCACCACAGGAACTTTCCCCAGGAAATGAAAGCTTTAGCGTAAGTTCTGCCAGGAAGATTCAATGTTATGTCACTCGTCACATTCAGGCCTAACCAATCACGTCCTAATTCACAGAGTATAAAAGACGGTCACTTACTCATGTCTGAGTTCGCAGATGCTGGATCCTTCATCTTCAGGCAGGAAATGCAGAGTCCGTTACCCTCAATATCGAAAACTAAGGACGGGGCCTACGCCAAAGAACCTCTAATTATCATACTTGCTGGGCTATCAATAAACTTGTTACTTTTGCACTTCATCTGGCTTCCGAATCTTTCTGGTAGAACTAGGGACTTTGGGGTGGTACTCGGTGTGTTTCAACCGCAGGGACCAGGGTCTAAATGAATTTACCACTAAAAATTTCCCCCTCAGAAAGTCCCTGCTCGCGAGGTAGCACTTTGTTAAAGTTCATGAACTTTCGGGGGTGGGACTTGGTCGCCGAACATGCCGATTAGTTGAGCTCACCCAGCATTTTATTTCAACCACCATTTATGAAAGTCTGTTGGGGTCAAGCGGCAACCTCCTGCAGTTTCTCTTGAAGCCAATACGGAAGTGACTTAAACTGCAATTCATCGACTGGCCGCTAGGGACAGGCTCCAGAAGGGAGCAGAATCTCATTGAGCCCCATGTTAAAATGGCAAACTTTATAGCAGATTAAAACATGTTTACAGCCTGGTCCTTCATGACAACTGTGAGGGGGGTGAATTGTTTTATAACTCATTCGTTTACATTATATAAAGCCTTACAGTTCTGCATAATTAATGGAATGGCCACTTTGAGTGACAGGTGGGTAACCATTTATCTGCTTTCTGTTAGTCATCGCGTCACCTCAGCTCCGCCCACGTCCCACCTCTTTGCCCATTTTCTATCATCCGGGAGTGACGTGCGATGACGCGCAGCCAAGATGGCAACGGCCAGCTCGACCCTACTTTACGCTTCAAAACTGCTCTTCAGAACCCTATGGGTGACGTCACGGACGTCATGGTTGCGGTGCGTGCAGTAAGAGTTGTTTGCTATTCGAATCCTCAATGGAGTTTAAAAAATACGACCGATGATGGACCAACGACGAGGTTCAGGCTTTATTAAGCTTAAATACAAAATCCAGCGGGAACTGGAAAGTCGCGCGCAGTCCTACGTCACCGGACTAATTTGCCTAATCTTCAGTACTTTAGACCGCGATAGAAACGCGGACAGCAACAGATCTGGGGGAATAAAAGTTTCTGGGAAAATAGTTCCTGGGACAAACACCAGTTTGTTCTTCAATTTCACTTGAAGTATATTGGGGGCCTTTATCAGGGGCAATCCTAATTTATGTTCATGTGCAAAGTTGTGAAAACTGATCGCAAAAGCATACTGCCACAATTAGCATGTGAGAAGAGTCTGCTTTAATAGAGGTGCCATGCACCGGAATGCCCTCTGTGCCAGGCGGTGTCGACCCGTGCAACACGCAGCTTCATTTGGAGGTCACCAGAGGCAGTCAGTGATGTGTGGAGGATAAAAACACAATGATGAGGATTTAATGATATCCAGCTCCCCGGCTATTGATAGCCAGAGTCAATGGGCTGCGCTGTCAGTGTGTCTCTCAGATACACGGCAGCTTAGCAGGGCCTTTGTGAGATGAAAACATCAGAGATCAATAGGACACAGGGGAGAATCAATAACCCGCCCAGCGCCCTGTGGCTTTCCTGGGGAAGCGTCTCTCTCTCTCTCTCTCTCTCTCTCTCTCTCTCTCTCTCTCTCACACACACACACTCACACACACACACACACACTCCCTCGTTTTTATTGCGCTGTCAATGTACCATTAACCGTGCTCATAAAACATGCATCAGGCTTCGTCACAGGCATCGTATGCTAATGACTGACTGCTAATGAATATGAATGTTCCCCTCATAAACAGAGGCTCTGTTTCATTACATCTGTTCACACCTCAGTGGGCTCACAAAGGCTGCTTAGGATGCAATGTAAATCAGGGCTTTAGATGGGTAAAGTACACCGCCGTTTACATTCAAATGTCCTATAGTTTGCACATAAACTGCTCTCCCTGCAGTGCTCGACAACCAACAATGCATAATCATGAACTCGCCACAATTTTCAAACAAATGACCCTTGATTTAAATTCCTTAAATGGGTAGTTCACCCAAAACTGCATCCAAATCCATGCTCCAAATCTGCACCCTGACTTACTTTTTTCTTGCGAAAGAACGCAAAAACGATTTTCTGGAAAATGTTTGTCCTTACAATGAAAGTCAATTGGGTCCAAAACAGCATTGGACCCTATTGACATTCAATGTATGAACAAAAAACAATGAGACATCAGCTTTTGTGCTCCACAGAAAAAAGAAAGTCAAACAAGTTTGGAACAACATGAGGGTGAGTAAATGACAGAATTTTCCTCTTTGGATAAACTTAAAGCTATAGTGCCCATTATCTTAACCGCTTAAATGGCAACGCTCGACGCGGCAAGACTTTTGAGTCTCAAGGCAACATGAAAAAGCAGTAATTCAGAATTCTTACACACCACTCTGGCAATTTAGTCTGAAGATGTGCAAGATTAATTACTATCATTGTAAGATGTGAAAGAGAGAATTGGACCTTAATTATGTTAACCTCTAGACCAGCACCTTGTCTTTTAAAAGCGAAACTCAACGGTAAGATTGCTATTAAGATGCTTTCTCTGCCAGGCACACTGATCCAATTATCCATTTATAATTAATTCCATTAAAGTAAATGCCTTTGTACAAACACTATTTTTGATCATAGTG
This sequence comes from Gobio gobio, assembly GCF_949357685.1. NCBI lineage: Eukaryota > Metazoa > Chordata > Actinopteri > Cypriniformes > Gobionidae > Gobio > Gobio gobio. Next base: position 44,040,912 of record NC_137115.1, on the reverse strand, counting down.
AGCACAGATCTTGTTGGCAGTGACATAAGTTATTATTCACATCCATTAAAGTGCGTATTCATCTGGAATACTCAACCTGGAGTATTAGGTGCGTGTTTGCACTACTTGCATGACACAACATAAGTGCAAGGTTGAGGTCAAAGGTCACATGGGGCATGTTCTGTCCGCCCTCACCTGGGCTGCACGAATGAGGTATATAGCAGAAGGAAAACCCATGAGAATAGAACACATGCATTTATCCAATAAATAAAAAGGCTTGATGCCTTTGATGGAGTACCGCTCAATGCAGGCATTTAGTTCAGCCTCTCTTCGATCCCACTGTTGCTGCCAGAGGAGCTGTTAGCCTAGAGAAACATTAATGATTCAACAGAAATGAAATGCACAAATACCAAAGTGAACCAGCCATTTTGCAGACAGGCCCCGAGGCCACTCTGCAGTTATTAAAAAACCTAACATTATACATTCACATCACAGATAAGTCGGATCGCTTGTTCTCTCATATTAAGCCTGTTTGGTCCGGTGGGGATTGATCAGAGGACAGAGCCATCGAACAAACTTCTCTTTTGTCACGCCGTTTGAAATATTCATAACATTTTTCATTATCTCCGCATTCGAATGCAACAGCGCAATCGCCTTGTTAGGGAGGAATCAGATGCAAAATGAGAAATGTTACTCTTCAGTGGGAACGTCTTATGAATCGGCTGTCCATCAGCGAGGGAAGGCACAAGTGCTGGAGAATGAGAAGAGAGCAATTCCTTGGCTCAGTGGCAGAGGCGGGCAGACAGAGAGACAATCAGTATTCAACAGAGTCAAAGTGCAAGAGGGGACCTGACTCTCTCTCTCTCTCTCTCTCTCTCTCCATTGATTGGTACCTCAACCCGTGCTGAAATCAGTCATAATGTAATAGGATGATTGTGATCGCACCAGAGCTCATTTCAGGTTAAGCTGACACATTATCACTATCATCCAAATAGAAACTTTATTAGATGCTATTAGTGGATATTTTGTTTCATCCCAAATGACACAGGTACAGTGGCCCCCCAAAAATATTTGGACACTTAAAGGGACAATTAATTTACTTTCATGTCGTTTCAAACCTGTATGCATTTCTTTCTTCTGCAGAACACAAAAGAAGATATTTTTGAAGTGATGGTAAACCAAACACTACTAACTTTCATTGTATGGACAAAAAAAGAGAGACATTTCTTAAAATATTTTCTGTTATGCTCCACAGAAGAAAGAAGGTCATTCAAGTTTGGGTGAGTAAATGATGACAGAATTGATTTCGGGGCAACTATATCTCTTTAAGCCACACTCAGAATGTTTCGCCTCCTTAAAAACGTCTTTTACTTTAAGGCACAGTATGTACGTTTTCGCCACTAGAGGTCGCTTATTCATAACAAAGGCGTAGCTTGATGACGCTGTGAATGAGCGTGGGATCATGGGAGTTGTTGTCTTCACCTACACAACAGATGGAACTGAATCCGACGGACTCGGGCAGAAATCATGTTCATGGATAAGCTAATGTATTCAAGTTCTCTATGTAAGCCACTTAACAAAATAGTGTTGTCTCTGAGGCATGGTAAAAACATTGTACTCGTGGTAAATCACTTAAACAAGCGATTCAAACAATAAGACAAACAGTGTTAAGATGTACTCAATGATCAGTTTTCTGTTGATAAATGTATCCAAACAGTTGCTCACCTGTCTAATAAAACACATAAATATATTAAAGCGTCTTTAGTGTTTCCATGGTTTCTACAGAAATCAAGGGTAGCGCGGATATGGTGTCATTGACGCAGGGACACGGTTCGTGTCCTGACATGTTCAATATTTAAACATTGCTGGAAACTTTTAGAATAATGTAAATACACAAGTCAACAAAATATATAACATCGTTCTAGTGGTTTTTGGATTTTGATCTAAAAATCGTACATATTGTGCCTTTAAAAAATTATTTAAGATGAGAATGTGTTTTCCCATAAGAGCCACCATGTTGACATTACACAACCTGCTAAATACTACTTTTTTCTCTTTGGCACACAGAATAAATGAATCGTGGCTAACTAATTGTTACAGTGGCATTTGTAGCTGAAAATTTGTGTTTTTATTTATTTAACAAAAGATACTGTGAGCACATTTCCCGCTCAATCACAAAAATATGTTCCTTTTTATTTTCCTGTGTCAAAGGGGGGTTCTCAGCACAGACACAGAAGTCATTTGTCAGCATACAGAAACAGGAGTCTGCATCTGGCATTGCTGGTTCTGTTCCTGATTATTATCTATTTAACAAGCTACCCGTTTTTCTCAAGGCTGCTGTTGTCCACAAGGTCAGGCCCACTTGATACAGCACTGACTCCCTCACAGCAGATATAATGACATCACCATCAGTTTGATTGACAGCATAGGGATGTTTCCTTCCAGTACTGTAAACAAGTTGGGAAGAACCAGCAGCGTTTGAGTGCTAACTGACACGGTTATGATAGCGGCAGAATCACCTGTTCATCACCAGCCAGCATGTTCCGCATCAGCCATGCTCCAACAGGTTAATATCTTATGTCATTCGGATTTATTCAATTTAAGAATTCCAAGCTAGGTGAAGGATAAGGAAAAAAGTGAGGAGGCAATTTAACTTTTTCACCTATTCACCTAATTCACCTAATTTGAAATAAATGTCAAGTTTCCATGACTTCAAATGTGCTATTATTGTATTAATTGCCTATTTAGTTTGTCTAAGCTGCATCACTTTTTTGCTCTTATTCCACTTATTTACATGGATTTACTGTTCAATATGATGCACGTTTCTACTAATAAATGACATCACATAAACACTCATGAACCAATAAACAAATTACAAATCTTTGACTTGCTACACACAGACCTAAACACTAAATTAAGGATGACTAATAATCAACAAACTGATCATTCTAAGTTACAGAAACAAACTCATCAAAAGACAAATAGTTGCTGAATGTGACGTATTCAACGTATTAATGCCTCAATGTATTCTGGGAAGAGGATTAATGGGACCAAACAAAACCCACCAAAAACCCACTTTTTTAAGTATATGCTTATTCAGATACAAATATATGCAAACTTGTTTCCACCACGAAAAAAAAAAAAAATTTAAAAGATAATTGCAACTTTTTATCTCAATTTTTACTCTTTTTTTTTTTCTCCGAATTGCGAGTTATGAAGTCAGAATTGTTATATAAAGTCCGAATTGTGTGATATCAAGTCAGAATTGTTATATAAAGTCCGAATTGTGTGATATCAAGTCAGAATTGTTATATAAAGTCAGAATTGTTTGATATAAAGTCAGAATTGTGAGATATAAAGTCAGAATTGTGTGATAAAAAGTCAGAATTGTTATATAAAGTTGGAATTGTATGATATAAAGTCAGAATTGTGAGATATAAAGTCAGAATTGTGTGATATAGCCCTGGTATAGCCCTGGTGTTCCTGTCCAGGTCTGTAAGGGTAATGTTTAAATGCACAGTTACCTGACAAATATTTTTTGAGTACTCCCTCCGGTGCGAGGAAGACCCGTTTAGATCTGCTCTGACGGGTAAAACATCTGGAGAACGCCCTCAAGTTAGGCCAAGAAGATTTGTCTGTAAGGGTACTGTCTAAACGCACAGTTACCTGACAAATATTTTTAAAGTAAAGCTGACTCTCCATTTTCTTCCACCCCAGATAGGGGATTTCATCTTTATTTTTTTATTCTCTTTTAATTCCTATTAAAACTGTTATACTATATATATTTTTATTTTATTCACTTACAACTATTTTAACTTCATTTCTGTGTAAAGCACTTTGAATTGCCACTGTGTATGAAATGTGCTATACAAATAAACTTGTCTTGCCTTGCCTTGATATCAAGACAGAATTGTGTGATATAAAGTCAGAATTGTGTGATATAAAGTCGGAATTGTGTGATATAAAGTCAGAATTGTGTGATATAAAGTCGGAATTGTGAGATATAAAGTCAGAATTGTGTGATATAAAGTCGGAATTGTGTGATATAAAGTCGGAATTGTGTAATATAAAGTCAGAATTGAGTGATATAAAGTCAGAATTGTGTGATATAAAGTCAGAATTGTGAGATATAAAGTCAGAATTGTGTGATGTAAAGTCAGAATTGTGAGATATAAAGTCAGAATTGGGAGATATAAAGTCAGAATTGTGTTATAAAGTCAGAATTGTGTTATAAAGTCAGAATTGTGTTATAAAGTCACAATTGGGAGATATAAAGTCAGAATTGTGAGATATAAAGTCAGAATTGTGTGATGTAAAGTCAGTATTGTGAGATATAAAGTCAGAATTGGGAGATATAAAGTCAGAATTGGGAGATATAAAGTCAGAATTGTGTTATAAAGTCAGAATTGTGTTATAAAGTCAGAATTGCGTGATATAAAGTCAGAATTTTTATATAAAGTCAGAGTTGTGTGATAAAAAGTAATTATTGTGATATAAAGTCAGAATTGTGAGATATAAAGTCAGAATTGTGTGATACAAAGTCAGAATTGTGAGATATAAAGTCAGAATTGTGTGATATAGTCAGAATTGTGTTATAAAGTCAGAATTGCGTGATATAGTCAGAATTGTGTGATATAAAGTCAGAATTGCGTGATATAAAGTCAGAATTGTGTGATATAAAGTCACAATTGGGAGATATAAAGTCAGAATTGTGTTATAAAGTCAGAATTGTGTGATATAAAGTCAGAATTGTGAGATATAAAGTCCGAATTGTGAGATATAAAGTCAGAATTGTGAGATATAAAGTCCGAATTGTGAGATATAAAGTCCGAATTGGGAGATATAAAGTCAGAATTGTGAGATATAAAGTCAGAATTGTGAGATATAAAGTCCAAATTGTGTTATAAAGTCAGAATTGTGTTATAAAGTCAGAATTGTGTGATATCAAGTCAGAATTGTGTGATATAAAGTCAGAATTGTGAGATATAAAGTCACAATTGGGAGATATAAAGTCAGAATTGTGTTATAAAGTCAGAATTGTGTGATATAAAGTCAGAATTGGGAGATATAAAGTCAGAATTGTGAGATATAAAGTCCGAATTGTGAGATATAAAGTCCAAATTGTGTTATAAAGTCAGAATTGTGTTATAAAGTCAGAATTGTGTGATATCAAGTCAGAATTGTGTGATATAAAGTCAGAATTGTGAGATATAAAGTCAGAATTGTGAGATATAAAGTCAGAATTGTGAGATATAAAGTCCAAATTGTGTTACAAAGTCAGAATAGTTATAAAGTCAGAATTGTGTGATATAAAGTCAGAACTGTGAGATATAAAGTCAGAATTGTGAGATATAAAGTCCAAATTGTGTTATAAAGTCAGAATTGTGTTATAAAGTCAGAATTGTGTGATATCAAGTCAGAATTGTGTGATATAAAGTCAGAATTGTGAGATATAAAGTCAGAACTGTGAGATATAAAGTCAGAATTGTGAGATATAAAGTCCAAATTGTGTTATAAAGTCAGAATTGTGAGATATAAAGTCCAAATTGTGTTATAAAGTCAGAATAGTTATAAAGTCAGAATTGTGTGATATAAAGTCAGAACTGTGAGATATAAAGTCAGAATTGTGAGATATATAGTCAGAACTGTGAGTTATAAAGTCAGAATTGTGTTATAAAGTCAGAATTGCGTGATATAAAGTCAGAATTTTTATATAAAGTCAGAGTTGTGTGATAAAAAGTAATTATTGTGATATAAAGTCAGAATTGTGAGATATAAAGTCAGAATTGTGTGATACAAAGTCAGAATTGTGAGATATAAAGTCAGAATTGTGTGATATAGTCAGAATTGTGTTATAAAGTCAGAATTGAGTGATATAGTCAGAATTGTGTGATATAAAGTCAGAATTGCGTGATATAAAGTCAGAATTGTGTGATATAAAGTCACAATTGGGAGATATAAAGTCAGAATTGTGTTATAAAGTCAGAATTGTGTGATATAAAGTCAGAATTGTGAGATATAAAGTCCGAATTGTGAGATATAAAGTCAGAATTGTGAGATATAAAGTCCGAATTGTGAGATATAAAGTCCGAATTGGGAGATATAAAGTCAGAATTGTGAGATATAAAGTCAGAATTGTGAGATATAAAGTCCAAATTGTGTTATAAAGTCAGAATTGTGTTATAAAGTCAGAATTGTGTGATATCAAGTCAGAATTGTGTGATATAAAGTCAGAATTGTGAGATATAATGTCACAATTGGGAGATATAAAGTCAGAATTGTGTTATAAAGTCAGAATTGTGTGATATAAAGTCAGAATTGGGAGATATAAAGTCAGAATTGTGAGATATAAAGTCCGAATTGTGAGATATAAAGTCCAAATTGTGTTATAAAGTCAGAATTGTGTTATAAAGTCAGAATTGTGTGATATCAAGTCAGAATTGTGTGATATAAAGTCAGAATTGTGAGATATAAAGTCAGAATTGTGAGATATAAAGTCAGAATTGTGAGATATAAAGTCCAAATTGTGTTACAAAGTCAGAATAGTTATAAAGTCAGAATTGTGTGATATAAAGTCAGAACTGTGAGATATAAAGTCAGAATTGTGAGATATAAAGTCCAAATTGTGTTATAAAGTCAGAATTGTGTTATAAAGTCAGAATTGTGTGATATCAAGTCAGAATTGTGTGATATAAAGTCAGAATTGTGATATATAAAGTCAGAATTGTGAGATATAAAGTCAGAACTGTGAGATATAAAGTCAGAATTGTGAGATATAAAGTCCAAATTGTGTTATAAAGTCAGAATTGTGAGATATAAAGTCCAAATTGTGTTATAAAGTCAGAATAGTTATAAAGTCAGAATTGTGTGATATAAAGTCAGAACTGTGAGATATAAAGTCAGAATTGTGAGATATATAGTCAGAACTGTGAGATATAAAGTCAGAATTGTGTGATATAAAGTCAGAACTGTGAGATATAAAGTCAGAATTGTGAGATATAAAGTCAGAAGTGTGTGATATAAAGTCAGAATTTTTATATAAAGTCAGAGTTGTGTGATAAAAAGTAATTATTGTGATATAAAGTCAGAATTGTGAGATATAAAGTCAGAATTGTGTGATACAAAGTCAGAATTGTGAGATATAAAGTCAGAATTGTGTGATATAGTCAGAATTGTGTTATAAAGTCAGAATTGCGTGATATAGTCAGAATTGTGTGATATAAAGTCAGAATTGCGTGATATAAAGTCAGAATTGTGTGATATAAAGTCAGAACTGTGAGATATAAAGTCAGAAGTGTGTGATATAAAGTAAGAATTTTTATATAAAGTCAGAGTTGTGTGATAAAAAGTAATTATTGTGATATAAAGTCAAAATTGTGAGATATAAAGTCAGAATTGTGTGATACAAAGTCAGAATTGTGAGATATAAAGTCAGAATTGTGTGATATAAAGTCAGAATTGTGTGATATAAAGTCAGAACTGTGAGATATAAAGTCAGAAGTGTGTGATATAAAGTCAGAATTTTTATATAAAGTCAGAAGTGTGTGATAAAAAAGTAATTATTGTGATATAAAGTCAGAATTGTGAGATATAAAGTCAGAATTGTGTGATACAAAGTCAGAATTGTGAGATATAAAGTCAGAATTGTGTGATATAAAGTCATAATTGTGAGATATAAAGTCAGAATTGTGAGATATAAAGTCATAATTGTGAGATATAAAGTCAGAATTGTGTGATATAAAGTCAGAATTGTGAGATATAAAGTCCGAATTGTGTGATATAAAGTCAGAATTGTGAGATATAAAGTCAGAATTGTGAGATATAAAGTCCGAATTGTGAGATATAAAGTCAGAATTGTGTTATAAAGTCAGAATTGTGTTATAAAGTCAGAATTGTGTGATATAAAGTCAGAATTGTGTTATAAAGTCAGAATTGTGATATAAAGTCAGAATTGTGATATAAAGTCAGAATTGTGTTATAAAGTCAGAATTGTGATATAAAGTCAGAATTGTGATATAAAGTCAGAATTGTGTTATAAAGTCAGAATTGTGAGATATAAAGTCCGAATTGTGAGATATAAAGTCAGAATTGTGTTATAAAGTCAGAATTGTGTTATAAAGTCAGAATTGTGAGATATAAAGTCAGAATTGTGTGATACAAAGTCAGAATTGTGAGATATAAAGTCAGAATTGTGAGATATAAAGTCATAATTGTGAGATATAAAGTCAGAATTGTGTGATATAAAGTCAGAATTGTGAGATATAAAGTCCGAATTGTGTGATATAAAGTCAGAATTGTGAGATATAAAGTCAGAATTGTGTTATAAAGTCAGAATTGTGTTATAAAGTCAGAATTGTGTGATATAAAGTCAGAATTGTGTTATAAAGTCAGAATTGTGATATAAAGTCAGAATTGTGATATAAAGTCAGAATTGTGAGATATAAAGTCAGAACTGTGATATAAAGTCAGAATTGTGATATAAAGTCAGAACTGTGATATATAAAGTCAGAATTGTGTGATATAAAGTCAGAATTTTTATATAAAGTCAGAATTGTGTGATAAAAAGTCATTATTGTGATATAAAGTCAGAATTGTGTGATATAAAGTCAGAATTTTTATATAAAGTCAGAATTGTGTGATAAAAAGTCATTATTGTGATATAAAGTCAGAATTGTGTGATATAAAGTCAGAATTGTGAGATATAAAGTCAGAATTGTGAGATATAAAGTCAGAATTGTGTTATAAAGTCAACTTTATATATCACAATTCTGACTTCATATCACACAATTCTGACTTTATAACTCGCAAAAGGAAAAAAGGTCAGAATTGTGAGATAAAAGGTCACAATTACCTTGTTTATTTTTTAGTCTGTGGTGGAAAGAAGCTTCCATACAAAGAGATGCATTAATTTACCGGATTAAACTAACAACAACAAAAAAACAAGCCAAAATCTGTAAAACCACGATAATCTCAATAAATTAATAAACTACGAAAGATCTTTTCAGCATTATTTATTAAATCTAAGAAGCATTTATCAGAAGGCCGAGTTCTGACCTACTCTTTCAGAGTCATCTGTTTCAGAGAGAGCACTGCTCCCACAAGCCCTTTAAAACAGAATGGGGGGAAACTGTGTTTCCTCAAACACAGCAGTGCATAATCAATGTTGACAAGTTAGGAAATCAGATCTTACAAAGCTGGACCGTCCCCAAAGGCAGAACATGCTCATGCACTAACGAAAGCGGCGCTTTAATTCTCGGGCACTTTCAGCGTGGCTTAAAACTCAGGCAAGCGTTAAACGTACACTGATCATATAGCCACAAAGTGAAGGTTAGGAGGACAGTGTGTGAGCGGCCAACTCAAGTGAGCACGAATCTCCACAGAGCTGCCTCAGACACGCATCCTGAGCTATGCTAATTCACTTGTCCCAAACCCTCTCATCAACTTGCCCTTATTTTGAGGTCACTATCGCATGTGTCACCACAAGAGCTCATCCAGAAAGGCAGAGAGTTTATAATGCGTGATTCTGGATGCACCCTCTGACAGCTGTCACTCAAGTACTCTCCACGACCCAACACTACACTGATTTGATTGCTGATCTTTTGACCCACAGCCCCATTCTGTCTCTGCTCTAGACATGAAGCAGCTCCCTTGAACAGGCGCTCGGCTGCACTATTCTATGCTTAAGGGAGCCTCACACATACACTCGGTGAGATGCAAATAGCTTATTATGTAATCTTTTATATTATAGCAATTTTTCATTGCCACTTGAGAGTTGAGACGAGAGGCTGTGCAAATGAGACGCGGTCAGGATGACAAGTGAAGGTAAGAGTCGCACCATACGTTATGTGATTTCTCCATAATTGCTATGCTTCAAGCCCCTTCTTGACGTGAACACGGGGAGCACTGGGCTCCCAGAAGCCCGTAATCTGATGGCAGACACGCTGAACACTGCTAAGGGCCCCTCAACCTGCTGCCATCCATCTTTCTGGAGACAGCGACACTGTGAAACGAGAAGTCAGATAAATCTACATCACTCTCTTTTTAGCTTTAATATCAAATTGCCGAATTACATTTGCACTGAAGAAAAATATGTATAGGAACAATGTGTTGCAGAGAATTATAGTGAAAAGGATGTAAAAGCACCATAAAAGTATCATCAGTTTATAACAGAACACTCACACGAAGGTCAAGTTCAAAATTTTCAGTGATTAAAAGCTCTATAAAGCTATTGTATGGCTCCTGAAGACTTGTAGCACAACTTATGTGGGCCACTTTTATGGTGGTCATCTTGGACCATTCAATATACTGAAAACAGCAGCCAGTATATTCGTAAAAAAGTAATATAGGTTTGGAGCAACATGTTAACTATTCCTTTAATGTATAAAACAAATATTTAGAACGGCCCAAGAGCCAATTCTGAATATAACAGCTTTTAGAAGACAGAATCGGTCCATTCTTAATCCAGGCTTTTCAACAGAAAGGTTAAGTATGAGTTTCTGCGCTGACATTATGTAATGCTATTTGATAAAGTACGATTTTCTTTTTTCTTTCAACAAAGTTGTTTTAAAGGATTAGTTCACCCCAAAATGAAAATTTCCTGATAATTTATCTCATCCAAGATGTTCATGTCTTTCTTTCTTCAGTCAAAAAGAAATGAAGTTTTTTGAAGAAAACATTCCAGGATTTTTCATCATATAATGCTTTTCAATTGCAACCAAAATGCTGAAGGTCTAAATCAATGCAGTTTCAAAGCGCTGCATTGTGCTTCAGAAGCTCTGCGTGATCCCAGACGAGGAATAGGGTCTTATCTAGCAAAACGATTGGTCATTTTAAAAATAAAATAAAAATCAATATACTTTTTAACCTAAATTGTTCATCTTGCGCAGCTCTGCGAGGTGCTAAGGATGATGTAATCACGTCGGAAAGGTCACACTAGACGTAGACCGAAGTACCGCCCCCGTCTTATAGCAAAAACACTCAATTTTCAACTTCAAAATCGTCCGATATCGTTGTTTTACCTTTTTTTTAAAAAATTAAAGGACGTTTGTATTAGTCTTCACACGAGCGCTTTGTAAACACAGGGGCGGTACTTCTGCCTACGTCTAGCGTGACCTTTCAGACGTGATTACATCATCCTTAGCACCTCGCAGAGCTGCGCAAGATGAACAATTTAGGTTAAAAAGTATATTAATTTTTTATTTTTTTTAAACGACCGATTGTTTTGCTAGATAAGACCCTATTCCTCATCTGGGACACGCAGAGCCTCTGAAGCCCAACGCAGCGCTTTGAAACTGCATTGATTTAGACCTTCAGCATTTTGGTTGCGATTAAAAAGCATTATTTGATGAAAAATCCTGGAATGTTTTCTTCAAAAAACTTCATTTCTTTTCGACTGAAGAAAGAAAGACATGAACATCTTGGATGGCAGTGGGGTGAGTAAATTATCAGGAAAACTTAATTTTGGGGTGAACTAATCCTTTAAACAAGCCTGACAAGCCAGACCCACATCAAGATGTTGGGTCTGGTAACACACCATTGGCAGGGCTCAATCTGAGGGGCGGGACAAACGGTTGTCTTTCAAATTCCCTCTGCACGCAATAGGAGAGCGCTACAACCAACCATAGCAACGAAGAAGGTGAAGAAGAAGAAAGTAAAAGCTTAACGCCAAGTCTTCCAGACTCGCGGCCAAAGCCGATTCGAAAGGCCGCTGTTCGCCAGCTTCTTTGTTTTCAAGTAGTGCGCAGAACCGCCGCAACTCTGCCGTTATTATGTTAAGCCCGCCCACCGACTCTATACACAATGTTATTGGCCTGACTAGAGTTAAGTTTTTCCAGCTCGCAAGCCAACGGAGAGTTGCTAGACGCCCTGGCTGCAAATTATATTTGCTGCCGCTAGGGTCCGTCTAGATTTCTAAGCTAGTTTTAAACCACTTTGTTTGGCAAAATGTATCCGAAATACAAAGTGGAGGTACAAGAGAATTGTGCATTGTTTAAACAGTCCCATGACGCCAGGGAATGAGAGAACAGAAACATGAAATGTTCCCCTGTTTGTCTTTGGGGCAGTGAAAAATGCAAGTGGATTACAGTGGAAATCTTAACGGTTGCTGAAAAGCAGGTTAAGAAAAAATGCACTTACCAGTGCCTTGTTTCTTATTTTTCATACAGGCTTTAAGGTTCGAATGACCATTTTCTGCTGATGATGCGGTCAGAGCACACTGCGACGAAATGATCCGCAAAGACAAAGTGATATAACTCCCCTTTTAGCCGAGTTCCTAGAGGATTTGCTGAATTTAATATTTCATAAGGGACATTTTGTAGACTCCGGCCAAATCTAGAAACTAACGAGTTGAAACACAAATCTAAAAGACACCCTGCTCTCAGCAGCCAGTGAGGGGCCCATTAGTTTCAGTCGGTTTTAGCTGCACAGTTTAGCCTATGGGGGCCTGTTCAAGGCCTATGAAAAAGCAGCAGTGGTGTGCGAGCATGGCATGTAAACAGGCCTTTAATCAGGGAATGGTTTGGGGAGAGCTCTTTTTAATCTGTGATTATAACAGCAGATCAATGCGATTCCCGCTTCAAGCTGTGTCCAAGACAAAAAGGAGGATTTGCATCAAATATTCATAAGCAATGCTTCCTAATGGTTCTCCAGCCAGAGCCGATTTGGGGGTTTTATTATAGGATATTGTGCAGAGTCAATGGACTTACTGGACTCTTTTAATTACAGAGCAGTGCACCTCTGCAGTCACAGACCTTTTCACTGGGGGTTTCTCTTGATCTGCTTGTTTCTAAGACCTGCTAATATGCAGAATGCAGTCGGGTAGAGACAGAGTTCATCCAAGCATTACCAGTAGAATCACACTGATATAATGTGATACTACATCATTTGGGTTTCAGTATCTAAAAACAAAATTGGGTTACACTTTATTTTAATGTGTCCTTGTTATAGTGTAATTATACATTTACATCCTGAGTAATATCAACATGTACTTACCAAAAGGTCGGGTTAGGAATAGAGTTTGGTTTAGAGTTAGTAGCTTGAGCATAATTTACTGTTATTACTACAGTAAATACATGTAACATATGCAACAAGGACACTGTCAAATAAAGTGCTACCCAAAATATTTACACAAAATAAAATATAGAAAACATATTTATACCAGTGTTTCAGTGCCACTGCAAAATAAATCATTACCCGAGTTGTGATGTGAGTCATACTGTAAGTCTGTATTGAATTTAGCAAACAAGGCAGTGTAATAAGAAAAAAAAATGCAAGAAATAGTTCTATTGAGTCCTTTCTGTCTTCATGCAAAATGAATAGTGTAGTTAAATTCATAAGCAAATAAGTGAATCAAAAACAGTGGAAAATCACACTGTAACAAATTATCGTGATTTTAACGGTAAAAGACTGTAAAAATGCTACGGTGAAAAACACTTGGGGTTACTTGACTGTAACCCTGTTCCCTGATAAAGCGGAACGAGATGCTGCATAAGCTTATGCAGCATTGAGTGTAGCTTTTGAAAGGGAACAGTTAATTGGTTAACAGAAAGTTTCCATACTATATACAGTGAATAACTGTAATAGATCTAACCTTACATTTAATTTAATTTTACAGTAAAATACCGTTAAGTTTTTGGAAGTGAAAAAGAACAAGTCATTGTGTATTTTACAGTGAAAAAACGTAAATTGACATTCCCAGAATTCCCAGCGTGACACTTCACATTTGATGTATGTTCATTGAAATAACTGTTTCTTCTTAGTTTTTCTAATCAGTTATGTACATTAGGGTTTTATGTTAGAGTTTAATGTTACATCTAATATTGTAAAATGAATGTTTATTGCATTTTTTAAATCCTCCTAAAAGCTGCTTGTGATGAGCTTTGATTCATCATGTGACTCATCTCCACTGTGATTGGTTATTGTCAGTATATATCAAAGGTACGTAACAGATATTAGTATTTCAATACGTTGGTAATTTAATATTATTTCAGTTAATAAAATATGTTTTTTTACGTAAATGTAATGTACATTTTTACAGTGTGTGTACACATAATTATTACAATATACACCTTGAAATTATACGGTTTTGAACTGTAAAATAGAGAGTAAACTAAGTGCTGTCCCGTAAAAACCTAAAATGTTGCTACCATTTTTGTTTGCGGTAAAGTTCTGGCAACCACAGCTGCCGTTTTTTTACCGTAAATTTTACTGGGATTTTTTTTTACAGTGAGTGTAGTCCAGTTCATGAACGAATCTCTCTTATGAGTCAACATACATGACAAGTCTAGTCCTGAACGAATGACTCTTATTAATGAATAGTTCAAAATGATTGGTTACTGATTTGAATCAGTGTGACAAATCCTTCACTGAACCAAATCAACATCTGACTCACTTATTGAATTTATTATTTTTTTAATGATGTTTGTTTCAAATTAAGCAAATTGTGGGTCACTACCATTACTGATTGTGTATAGTATGAAGTATTGTTAAAGATACACATTTGCATCATACTATTTTGTTTTTGATAAATGAAAGAATGTATGTGTGTGTGTAGGCTACGTGTGTCCTGGTAAACCCCACGTTATGGGGACAAAATGTCCCCACAAAGATGGCAATATCCAAAATCCTTGTCCTTGTGGGGTCATTTTTTGTTCCCCTATGAGGAAAACTAGCCTGACAAGCCAGACCCAAATCAAGATGTTGGTTCTGGGAACTCACCATTGGCAGGGCTCAATCCGAGGGGCGGGATAAACGGTTGTCTTTCAAATTCCCTCTGCACGCAATAGGATAGCGCTACAACCAACCAGAGCAACGAAGAAGGTGAAGCGGAGCTAGTTGATAGATTAAACTTTCGCCGTATCCGGCAAAACTCTGAACACCTCTTCCTTTCTTAAGAATGACAAAGCCTATTCGAAAAACCACTTTTCGCAAGCTTCTTTGTTTACAAGTAGCACTCGGAACCGCGTCAACTCTGCCGTTATTATATTAAACCCGCCCACCGACTCTATACACGATGTGATTTTTTTTTTCAGCTCGCACGCCAACGGAGAGTTGCTAGACTACCCTGGCTGCAAATTAGATTTGCTGCCGCTAGGGTGCGTCTAGATAGGCTAGAGGAAAATTAGACTAAAGCCCTATTCGCACGGGATTAGTTTTATCTGGGGACCTCTGGTGATTTGTAATAATTGCAGAGAATGTCTGTGATCTTAATCCCGTGCGAATCAGCCATGTCTGTAATTTGTAAAGTAAAAATTCCCCCGCAAATTACCTACCATATTTCGCCGAACACAGAAGTCCTGTGATAATATTAGTCCCGTGCGAATCGGCATCTCTGTGATTTGGCCGGGATTAGGCGGATCGTATTTAATTTTTGCAAGGTTTTTGTGTCCTGCGCGCATTTTTATCTTTATCTTTCACAAAAAATGGAGCTAGGCTGCATATAATGCGCACCGTTATGAGTTCACGAGTGGCCGCGTGGATTATACTTTCACTTTAGAATGAGCACCAATTTGGGAGTAAATTGCTTGAAAGGTGTGTTTAATATTATTCTTAATGAAAAACACAAAAACAGAACAGTACAATGACAAACTCGCTTAAATGGGCGCTTTTACATTTAGCTTTGAAACTGAATCTTCCGCCGTATATATTGTTATTATATTGTTCAGTTAAGTTTTTAATTGTAGCGTCTGTTCTCTAACTGAACTAAATTGTTTTTATTACTATAAAACAATCCAAATGATATCGATACGACTGTTTATAATTTCATACAGCTATATAACGAAAAAACATTTACAAGTCTTGACATCATATCCGGGAGATAGTCAGTAAATTTGAGTAAAATCATTGGCTTGCTTATCCCGTGCGAATGCGCCACGCAAAATTCAGATGTGGGGGAGTAATTTCTAAATCACACGAGGTCCCCAGATAATACTAATCCTGTGCAAATAGGGCTTAAGTGATGTTTTTTGAAAATGTAAAAATGCATAAAGTCATCGTACCGATAGCCTTGTGGGCAGCGCCAAAATATAGCACCGTGTATACAGTATAAAAATCATTATGTCTATGGATATGGAAAGTTCCTATAAAACATGAAAATCAGGTGTGTGTGTGTGTGTATAAATATAAATATACACTCACACTGGCATATAAAGTAAACATTCAGAGTTTACTAAAGAGTAGAGCCATTTTTCTCAAAAATCTGACAAGTCATTGGGAAAAAAACCCTCTTCTGCACAAATAAATTCCATTAAATTGAATTAGAAGAAACAGATGTTTTCAATGAATTATATGCCAGATGGTTTAATTTGCCTAATTAAGTCTCAAACTGTCAGTCAAACTGAGTTGCGTGCTACAATTTGTCAATATTCCCTTAGATTCAAGCATTAAAAGCTTGTGCATGTACTATTTTTGGTTCACAAATCTACCTTGCCCAGAAAGCATCACTCATTCCTCAAGTACTAACTTAAAGCAACAACAAAAGTCTATGATTGTCTAGCCGGGGTCGTTAAGTGCTAGAGCTAACACTTGCTCTCACTAATACAATCCACTTTAATCTTTTCAATGTTTGATTGTATTTGCTTGAAAGCAAACGCAACAAGTACATAATTATCAGACTAATTAAGCTGCCAAAACACAAACACACTGCAAGAGCACCTTCAGAACAGTGAGTGCATGATTCATTAGCATCTGCTGTAAGCCTATTAATCATCTAACAGCCAATTAGCGCACTGTTACCGTTTGCAGTGGATATGTAAATAAATTCCTGGGTTAATTTCTTCCTCTGATAATAAAGGGAACATTATGAAAATTAGCTGTGTGACTATGTAAATGATCTATGTCGTTAATTGTGTGGTGGCTGATAGATTTTTTTTTTTGCCACGGACCAGAGTACTGATGCAAAGAAACATTTTCTCAGGCTGTTAGAGAAATTAAACGGGCAGCCTCAGATTCCCGAGAGGCACTTGCAGCATGCAATAATGACATTTAGCCGCCCCTCTCTCTGACTGATGATCATAATAATGCTTCTGCCTGGCAGCGAGCCAGTGGTGGTGGTGGTGGTGGTGGTGGGGGTCGGTGAAGACCAGGTTGGACACACATAAAGACACATAAACAGAAAATGGTGCCCTTGCACAGCTAGCCAAATTAACCACGTAACTAGCAGCGATTAATATTCATTAGCGACTAGTAAAAAAAGACCCTTCCATTAGCAAATTACAGTAAGGAAATAGACACCATATATAATTTGACAGAAACAAAAAATTTCTGTTGTTATTTAAAAAGCATACTAATATGTCTCATAAATCATTAATTCTCCAAATCTTATGAGATTACAAACTGCATCTGGGTACATGCTCTCAATTAAAAAATGGTTTTACATTGCTAACGTTTGGGGTCTCAGACAGAGACATACAATTAAAAAAAATGAATATAGGCAATTAATTTTCACATGCAAAACTGCGGAGATAGGCTACTAAGCATGTGACGGTATAATAATTGCTTACGTTTTTATCACGGTATACGGTAGCTTTTATCACGATATTGAATTAAGTAACAGAAAAAGTGTTCTCCTCCTAAATAGGATTTTTATCACATATTTATAAAATGGATAGTTCCAATAGGCTACTTGATTATGGTTGGCTGAGATGTGTTCAGAGCCATTGTACAAATACTCTATAAACAAACACTTAACGATACACAAAAATTAAACAAATGTTTAAAACAGATTCAAGTGCAAAAGAACTATAAAGAATAATAGGTAACACTTTACGATCTCATTAGTTAAAGATAAACTATGTAAGCCCTCTAGTGGTTAAAAAACAAAACTGAATGCATTTTGCGGAAGAACATTGTTTTGGTCGTGCTTCTGCATTTTAAAAAAAAAATGGGCGATTCATTAGAGGTTAGAGATTTACCATGTCAACTTTTCCCGCTTGTTGTGACAACTGACCTACACCACTCCCTCAACATAAACATATACATATACAAAGTAGACAGAGCAACTTTTCTCTATTTGAGGATATGATGAGACTTGTACGGGCAAGTGACGTTTCCCATGAAAACCATCCCGACCGGTCTAAAATATGAACACTTATAATAGGATTACACAATGAATCAGGTTAAGACAAAAACACTTTAAGGATTAGTGATGTATTGACTCATTATTTAAGGCAAGGCAAGGCAAGGCAATGAGAATTTACTATTGAGTATTGAGTCATTATTTAAATATATTTGTTCATTTTTAACAACAACAAAAAAAAGATGCATAGTGTACGTTTAATGTTAGGCTAGTTAATTCATTATCTAACAATGAGCAATATCTACACATGACAGTAGTTATTATTCTTTGAGAACGCTAGTTAATAAAAATACTACTGATCATTGTTGGTTAGCAGGTCCAATAATAATATTGACAGATACAACTTTTGATTAAAAAAAAAATGTAAGTGCTGAAATTAACAGATATTATTTGAAAATGTTCTGATTCTTTTTTATTGTTCAGAAACACTTTACACTAAGGTTTATTCATTTATTAATCTTAAGTTTATTGATTTATTAATCTTGGTTAATGTTAATTTCAACATATAGCAACATTTTTTACAAATAACAAAAATGTAACATTCACTAAGATTAATAAATCAATAAACGTATTTATTAAATTAATAAACCTTATTGTAAAATGTTGCCGAACAGTAAAAAAAGCAATTTTCAATTAATATCTAGATATAATAAATAGACAAAATAAATAACATATTATGTAAATTAAGTATTTAAGTATTTGTACTGTGATGATCACCTGAATGGGTTTGAAACATTTACACTGTGTAGCACAGCAAGCTTTGTTTACGGAGTTACCGAGGTAACGGCTGCATTTCTACTATAAGCATCATCTACTGTCAGAGAGTAATTGTGCATTTTCATTTAGCGTGTCTCCTTCATTCGTTCATGCTTCTTATCAGTGTTGGGGTTGTTTATATCAAAATTACATCAGAGTACACGTAGTGTTGTCAATTTTCACTGGTTGATGGAAAAGCATTCTAAAAATGTATCATTAATAATAAATATTCACTGTGTTTTGAAGTGCCCACTATAACTATACTGTGCATGTTTATTATCGTGATATATCGTGACAGGTCAAATTGAGCCAGGACTGAAACAAAATCACTAAATTGGAAAGCAATCATATAAACAGAGACATAAAACTTCAATATTATCTGTGTACTTATTTCAAATGAACTATTGAAATAATTTAAAGGGAAAATAGGAGTTAATAAATCAAAATGACTATTATTATTTCATACATATCAATGAGATCCCAGGGACACCAATGTCAACAGAATATGATGAAAAAAACTTCTGGATTAAATAGGATGAGAACAGCCTCATTTTGTTTCCTGTCAAAATAAATAAGCCATCTACTTTATTCTACTCTAAAATAACTGTATAAGAGAATCATTTTTGTTATACCAAACATTTATTTGTATTAGTTTTACAATCTCTATATTCTTGTGCGGAGATCAAATGGGTTAAGATGATATTCTCTTATTTTACCATCGCAGATTTGGTGGCTTTTCAGCCTCATACTGTCCTATTCTCCTCCTCTCAACCCATGATAAATGCTGCAGGCTGCTCCTAATCATCCATGGGACAAGAAAGGAAATGAGGCCTAAGACAGAGCAGGAAAGAGACGAGGAGGGAGGAAGAAAACGAGAGAGACGGGGAGAACAACGGAGGATGAATGGGGCGTTTACTGCGGGTGACTTGGGTGATATTTTTTTTAGCATGGCTTCCAGCTTATAGTGCCGCAAAAACATTACTAACAAGGAGTAGCCCTGGCAAAACTCTCAGATACGCAGGAGCGTAATATCTGACTTTAGCAGTTCCCTATGCACCCCCTGAAAACCCCCTCAGATGAGTGCAGCCAATTGGATTATGTTTGGGATTATGCAGTGACAGGCCAGATGTTTTTTTCGGCATTCAGCAGCCTAAACTGCAAACATTTCCTCTGGCTGTTTTGGCTCATTGAGCTACGATCTGAAGCCTGTCGATTGCCCCCTTGTGTCATTCCTCCCATCTGCAAGGTGATGACAAATAAGGCCAGATGGGAAGGAGGTGTTCCGAAAAATGAAGGCAACAGTTTGTATGGCTTTTTAGTTGAAATCTACTTGACACTAAATTTACTTGAGGTCTTTACTTAAAATAATTGCCAAGACTTCAAATCTGCCAAATTAACTCAAAATGGATTTCTCAAGTTTTGTGCAAATTGTTCCAAAATCTTAAATCATTGTTTTAAATTGTGTTCTATGAGAAAGTATACACATCAGAGAAAAGTGAAAAAAGCGCTTATGGTCTTATTCTGCTGACAACATCACATGAGCACTCATGAGACAATGAATACTATACTTAAAGGGATAGTTCACCCAAAAATTAAAATGATCATTTACTCACTCTTATGTCATCCCCAGTCTAGATGTTTCCCTTTCTTCAGATGAACCACAATTTTGTCAGTGTTTGGCTGCGTCTGAAATTGCGTTCTTCCCTAAACTACATAGTAGGCGAAATAACAGTATGTGAGAAACAAGTCCGAATTCACAGTACTTATAAGATAAGGCAAAAAGTAACAAGGTGACCTACTAATTCCGTCGAGATTCCTTTTTCCTACATCCTATAACAGTTCACGCAAACTATAACTTTCCCTTAAACTGTAAACAATCAGTGAAGGCTCGCTCTTTACTATGCTTTTTTTAAATTGCGGGTACAATGAAGTGACATTATTCTACTTGCCTTTCAACCATCATAGAGTAAAAGGAAACTGAAAAGTGTAAAGGCATTAAACTACTACAACAGACCACCCCAAAAGCTTGATTCTCTCTGCAGCAATATTACAGACAGGTTAAATATCTCTGTAGTAATATTTGTCTGTTATGTAACATACGTTGCCTGGTAAGTTAACACTTTATAATAACCACAGTGTAATTAAGTATTTACAAATCATTTGCAAAAAGTTAAATAATAGTTTATAAACTGTAGTTAAGTCTGCGCAGTCGTGAGCGTGAAGTGGAGCCGCGATATCAAGGCCCCGCCCACACTCCCACAGAATCGGTTAGCACAGTTTACTGCAGAACAACACATTATGTTAGTGTGAAATAAACAGTTATGGAAATGAAGAAATGAAAGTTAAAGCTCCAATCTCCTCCCAAAAAAAGTCAATCATGACGTCACAGCCCCGTTTTTATAGCATCAAATAACTAACTAAAACCAAATTTATTAAAAAATTACACCTGAACTTACATCAGCTTGATAAAAAAACGACCTAAAATGACTTTGGAAAAAAATGTATGTGAAGTGTAATTTGATTGTTTAGTTTGTCTCACGTCCCATAATGACCTATACTGGGACAAACCACCTGGGGGCAATCGAAACGTTTTGGCTTCACTTTTCAGGACTTGTGTGAAAACCATAGACTGTAAAAAAATATGGACGTAGTGTCCGTGACGTCACCCATAGGATTCTGATGAGCCGTTCTGAAGCGCAAAGTATGGACGAGATGGCCGTTGCCATCTTGGAAGCGCGTCATCGCGCATCACTCCCAGATAACAGAAAATGGGCAAAAAGGCGGGACGTGGGCGGAGCTGAAGTGACACGATGACTAACAGACAGCAGATAAATGGCTATCCACCTGTTACTCAAAGTGGCCACGGCCTTAATTATGCAGAACTTTAAAGCTTTATATAATGTAAACGAATGAGTTTACAAATTCACCCCCCTCACAGTTGTCATGAAGGGCAAAATTAGATTTATAGACCAAAACCACAATTTGTACCAGGCTGTAAACATGTTTTTTTTTTCTGCTGTAAAGTTGGCCATTTTAACATGGGGCTCAATGAGATTCTGCTCGCTTCTGGAGCCTGTCCCTAGCGGCCAGTCGATGAATTGCAGTTTAAGTCACTTCTGTCTTGGCTTCAAGAGAAACTGCGGGAGGTTGCTAGCCAGACAAGCCAGACCCACATCAAGATGTTTGGTCAGGAAACTCACCATTGACAGGGCTCAATCCGAGAGGCGGGATAAACGGTTGTCTGTCAAATTCCCTCTGCACGCAATTTGATAGCGCCACAACCAACCGAAGCGGAGCTAAAGTTAGTTGATAGTTTAAACTCCGAATACATCTTCCTTTCTTACGAATGACTTCAGTGCCGTTCTTTGTTTTTTCCTCAAAGAAAAGCTTAACTCCAAGTCTTCCAGAGTAGCGGCCAAAACCGATTTGAAAGAAGCTGATCGTCAGCTTCTTTGTTTACCTGTAGTACCAAGAACCTCCGCAACTCCGCTCCGTCATTATGTTAAGCCCGCCCACCGACTCTATACACGATGTGATTGGCCTGACCAGAGTTTGGTTTTTCCAGCTCTGAGGTCTACCGAGAGTTGCTAGACTACACTCGCGGCAAAATAAATTCTGCTGCTAGGGTGCGTCTAGATTTCTAGGCTAGGAGGTTGCCACTTGGCGAAAACACATTATTTCTATGGAAAGTCCCTATGTGTGTATGTATGTGTGTGTTAAATGTATTTGTAAACATTTTAATGAACTCTTAAAGGTGCTGTATGTACTTTTTTGACAGTACTAAAGCATAAAAATACCATAATATGCTGAGTTCACATACTCGTTTCTCTGAAAAACAATTCTACAGCCAGTTATTCTACTTTGAAATGTGCGTTCCGTGTCAGAATGTCTGTTTTTGTTTTGGTCTGTGCAATTACTCACGTTGCCAATTTACTCAATAGTATATCGAGACCACGGGTTGGCAGTTGGCGGAAAACACAGCGTATTGCTGCCATGGAAGTCAGCAAACAAACTGGGTCAGAGATCGCTGGTTCTACCCGACCTAAAAAGCCTCGGCATCCATCTTAAAATCTCTATAAATGGAAGCACGTTAAAACACGGATAAATCAACTCATCAACTTACAGTGTGTAAGTCTCCTCGCCTTCCACACTGTAAAAAAATATTGTTGGTTTAACTTAAAAAAGTAAGTAACCTGGTTGCCTTAAAATTTTGAGTTAATTGAAATTAAATTTTTAGTTAATACAATGAAGGAAATTGGTTTAACAAATAGAAACTCAAAATATTATTGTATTTGAACCACATAAACTTAAAAAATATGTGATAAATCATGAAAATAGCATAATTTGGCATGTTTCACTGCGTTATTACAAATAAAACACAATTACGCAATATGCTTACAACATATTTTAATAATATTTGAATAAAGGGTGATGTCGATTCTCAAAAATGTTCATTGTATTAACTAAAATTTTTAATTTCAATGAACTCAAAATTTTAAGGCAACCAGGTAACTTACTTTTTAAATATTTTTTTTACAGTGCATTGTCAACTGCGCTTTATCCTGTAGTGTGTCCTCAAACTGGCAACCCGCGTGAGCAAGTCCGAGGAGGAGGGAGCGGGGCAAACTATATTTTGAATTTGGACTGCAGCACCCATTTCAACCACTAGCTGTCATTCCTACGTACGGCACATTTAATAATAATGCAATTCATGTCTAATAAAGGTTGGTTTAAAGCACTTAATTAATGTCATTTTCCCATTTTCCATGACCTAATCTAAAGAGAGCACTATTAACTATTTGTTGTTAACAAAGCATTATCTAGCCTAACTCTTTACATATAATAACTTGTCAATTACAGTGATAATGGATTAAGAACTCACTAGTTGTAGCTTATATAGTCTATTAATGTAGGCTATTAACTACAGTTTATAAAATATTAAAACTATGTTTGCAAATTATTTGTAAGTACTTTATTACACTATAATTATTATAAAGTTTTCCCAATTGCCTTAATCAAACATTTTCATTAACTTAAGTATAGAGTGATAATATTTCAAAGTGCTTTCTGTCATTTTGACATTTGACATAAATATTGTATTTACCAGTATTTATTTCATCTAAACAACGGCAGTGTTTCTTTAAGAGCTGTTGTGCAGCCGAAATGAACTCTTGCATCATTGAATCATTTTCCTGTTATCACTGCAAAGATGCTTTAAAACCATCTGCGCTGTATAAAGCGCTTTATAATTAAAGGTGACTTGACAATGGGATCCATTTCTTGTATTCTTGCAAGTACGATCTTTGTAAAAGTAAATAAACTTGAAATGTCAATAATCAAGTAAATCGTGGGTTGTTTTTCAGTCTTACTTCATCCAAGAATCGCTTTCTACAGTGTTCTGAGATGTAAATGTTACAGAGGGCCAGTCTTGAAATAGTAGCGGCAGACAGGTAGTCCATTATAGTGCTTCAGTAATTCTGATCAATTTAATCATCAAAGTAATTTTCCCTCTCTCTGTGCAGTTGATTGACCTCATTGTCACTCAGCTTAGTAACTTATTTCTCTGAAAGGTCTGCATCAGACTTCTGGTGCTGAGCAGAGTCATTTCCACCTTGCTGCCGGCTTCCTCCTCCGCCGCCCAATCAATTAACATATGAGTAATACCAGAGCCATTAGAAGGCAGCCAGGATCTAAGGAGTGCTGTCATCCGCTGTTGGAACGATGGCTTAATTTAGCAGCAAGGCTCAAAGGAGCACTTACCCAGGGCACAATCCGGTAGAATCAATAACAACAGTCCCGGCTATATTGTTTCAAACAAGGAAACGGTGGGGAGACTATAAAAGCGTTCAATAGGAATGGCGGGGCCTCAGAGAGACAGTGAGAGAGAGAAAGACATGCTGGCTCAGCTGTAAATAACGGAGGCTGTAAAAGCTACCAGGCCGCCACTGATGGGGAGATAAGCGGTGTGACCCACGCAGGGGATCAGGTGAGGGCAAAGGACACATCGTATCACTAATATCACCTCTGCAATATCAGCTAAAATAACGTAAAAGTGCGCTGACGGTGTCTGACTTTAGGGTAAACTATCATAAATCAATATGAGGTATGAATGAGGATGTAACCCAATATTCAAGACTGGTGGGAGGAAATGTAAATGATCTTTATTGAAAAACCATACTGAATGTGTTTACAGCAAAATGCCAAAAACACGATAGGATTATTTTCATGTTACAGAAAACCAAGAAATCAAGCAACCTTACTGTTAACTAGGTCATTACAAAAATGGACATTTTAAGAAAACCAAATTTACATGGACAGAGGAGATCTGCCCGACTGAGCCTGGTTTCTCCCGACCTGGTTTTCTCCATTTCTGTCTGATGGGAGTTTGGGAGTTAGTGGGGGCCTTTAATATTCAGTAATATTATTGATTTGTCAGCACTGACACTATTGGATGAGAACAAAACATGAACTGAATTGAGCTGGGTGATGACAACACTGTTTTCTGCATAGCTGCTTTATAGCTGAATCGACTTTCAAAAATTGACAAATGTTGTCATTGAAGTGAATTGAATCAACACTGAACTTACTCAAAGTGAATATTGACACCATTGTCTTCTGCGGAGCTGCTTATTGAACTCGTTTAATAATTTATACACTTTAAAGGAACACGCTGACTCTGTCTGACGCACCCACCGCTAGCCTAGCTTAGCACAAAGACTGGAATATGGCTAGGAACTATACTCTCATTCCTGCGTAATAATCATGGAACTTTTCTGCCGTACCATGGGTGCAGCGGTGCAATGATATTACACAGCGCCTGAAAATAGTCCCCAGCATGCTCTCTGTGCAAGCAGGTTGTCACGTTGGTTATGTTGACGGAAGTTAGCCTATTTTCAGGCGCTGTGTAATATCATTGCGCCGCTGCACCCATGGTACATCAGCAAAGTTCCATGATTACTACTCAGGAATGAGAGTTTAGTTCCTAGCTGTATCAGTCTAGAAAATCGCAACTTTTCATTTTCCGTCGGTCTTACACGATGTAACTACGCACATCACAACATGTAAATAGGAAAATGTTGGCGTTATTTTGTCACTTATTGAGCAGTAGGCTAGCTGGAGCCATTTACCTCCAGTCTTTGTGCTAAGCTAGGCTAGTGGTGGGTGTGTCGGACAGAGTTATGGCACGTGCTGAGATGAGAATGGTATCTATGGACTTATCTAACTTTGGGGGATACGGTGAATAAGCTAAAGTCCCAAAAAGTTGTCGTGTTCCTTTAATGAATCAAACTGAATCAACACTGAACTGACTTCAGCTGAATAATGACAATATTGTCTTTTTTAGATGTGTTACAGTAGAATTTGTATCAGTGATTCTGCTATTTTCCTGTTCATCACTGTAAAGCTGCATTGACGACTACCCATTGAAACAATGCGTATTCTATAAAGCGCTTGACTTGACTTAAATTTTGAAATTGACTGGTTTTCCATGTGGCATTGAAGTCAAAACTTTTTCTGGACCGCCCCCACTTGGTGGAATGACCTGCCTAGCACCTGACCAATAAAGAATAGCACTTATCATTCTATTCATTTTCTGTCAAAAAAAAAAAACAAAAACAAAAAAAAATTCTGTTCTGTGCTAGATTAACTGAGACTTGTTACAGCACTTGCATATTGTTGCCCTTGACTGTTCTAGCTGCTTCTATTGCTCTCATTTGTAAGTCGCTTTGGATAAAAGCATCTGCTAAATGACTAAATGTAAATGTAAAACGTAAACAGCCAAGCTGCTAAAGATGTTTACAATGGTGCCGACTGGGTTGTGCTTAAACAATTAATGACCTTTATCCGACAAATTGAGCAGAGTTCAGGGTGTTTATATGCCCTTACACGTTGAGCATAAGAGCGTGCATGTGTACATGCATTCATTGATTGAGTACTAATTTGAATATTGGAGAGAAATGTGTCCCCTTCAAACTAGTCTATGATGGTTACAGGTTTAGAGAGCTTGCACCTTAATGGAGACACAAGAAGGGGAAAACAGATACAGACGAAGAGCAAGATACCTAACACTTTTAATGGCTGACATAATAGCCAAATATAGCACAGTTAAAACATAGCTGGTGAAAATTGTATTGATAGAACCTTAGCAAACATAACAAGAGGGCGGGGGTGAACAGATGGAATTAATTTCCACAGCAATCAGTCTGACAACGGCACGCCTTAAAGCCACAATATGTAATTCTTCGCCACTGGAGGTTGCTTATTCAAAACAAAGACGTAGATTGATGACGCCTGGATTTTGCAGCGCTTTTATTAGGACACAGACGATTGCTTCCGCTTATTCCGCTCTTTTATCATATTAGATACATTATTTGCATGATGCCAGACAAAAGTCCGTGCCTGGTTAAAATTGCAGATTTCTCTGGATTTAAACATTCTAGGAAACATTAGGGATAAGGATAT
Organism: Gobio gobio; assembly: GCF_949357685.1. NCBI lineage: Eukaryota > Metazoa > Chordata > Actinopteri > Cypriniformes > Gobionidae > Gobio > Gobio gobio. The sequence continues at coordinate 44,013,644 of NC_137115.1, read as the reverse complement.
TTTAATCCAAAAATCGTACATATTGTGCCTTTAAAAAAAGACTAAAGGCCTGTGCACACCGGGATGATTATTGCGCGTCTTTGTGTTAACACCCAATCGATTTTCACTGGCGATGCGCTGAGTGAACATGCAAATTTAGCAGATGCCGCTCCCGGTACACAAGGTGGTGCTGCGCCACTTTACGCTTCTGACCCTCGCTTGTCACACAGAAGAAGAAGAGAGACAGTATTTATGTGCTTGCCAAAATCATTCACACACTTGCTAACTGCTAAGCAGCATTAGACTTAGACTTAGCATTAGACTTACTTCCTCGTCGTCGTATCAATGTGTGCTCGGCAAGACCGTTTTGTGCTAGAGCGGCACCAAGTCGTGTTTAACTGTAACTTCAGCAGCTCCAGGCACGTGAACAAAAGCGTCGATCTCATTGGTCGGACAGTTTTTAACGTGCCGCGTCAAAACAAAAAAACGAACCCAACGCGTTTTTTTTTTAAATCCGCTTTTACGGCTGGCGTTTTGCGCGTCGGTGTGCACATTCACATTGGCGCCGAGGAGTTAAATGTCGGCAATAAACACGCGCAAAAATAATCCCGGTCTGAACAGGCCTTAAGGATGCGTTTGACAAAAAATGACATTTTTTGAGTACAGACAACAACATTGTCAAGATTATCCCTGTTCACACAGATGCGCGAAAACGACTTAAAACACTGTATTAGTAGTTGGCGATGTCACTTTGTAAAGACACACTACGCGCCTATAGACTGAACACGTAATAATCCGCATGTGCATCTTTTCAAAAACGTACACTTTCAATCCCGTTTTCAAAAGTTTGCATTTTCAGGCCCCCAAAACGCCACTGTCGTGTAAACGAACGGCCAAAACACAGAAAAAGTTTTCAGTTTTTAGTCTAAAACGGTGTTGTGTAAATGGCCCCTAATTTCATCGATTAAAATCAAAGAGTGCAATTATGATGGCGTTTGTCAGCCGTTTGATACAAGCTGCTTTTCCTTGCCAGCGTTTAACAATGACACAGCAGAGAAGGCCAGCTGAGGTAATAGCAGGACCCTTTCTCTGAGACCAATACTCAGGCACCCCCTCCAGGGCCCAGTCAATGTCACAGCTTCTCTTGTCGCATCATTTCCCTTGCCAGGAGGGGGAGAGAGGCCAAGTATTGATCAGCCTGTAATCAGACAAGCTGTTTGGAGCAGCAGGAAAAACTCCTTGCAGAAGTGCCTCTTGGCTTCACCGGAGATGGAGTGCAGTTTTTGTAGCCTTGTTGGAGGGATGAGTGGGGAGGGAGATGGCACTGATCCCCTTCTGCTGACACCATCCATTAAGTCCGGCCTTGTCTGACAGCGCACATCTGATCCGCAGGCTTCCACACAATGGAGAGAGAGACGAATGTGGACTTCTCTAAGGTGCATCAATGACAGCATAAGTCAAATCTACATCGCTCATCAATCACGACTATCCAAAGATAGCCAATTAAGGCCTTCACAACCTGGACTGTGTCACTGCATGTAAGTGTTCAATATGGATTTGTTATTAGCTTGCATGCCAAATATGCAGCAGCATACGCATTTGTCCTGTCATTATTTCATGCTTAGTCATTTGGTTGAGATATGGATCTGCGTACCTGACGTGAAAGGTCATGATCTTGACCTCAAGACAACAGAAAAGTTCAGGGGCCAACCAATGTTAATGTTGTCAAATGGAAATACTGACAAAATTGTTTGTTTGGATAAAGACAAGATGAGAGAAATATGTTGTTACATCATTACTGTAATTAAATGTTTTTAATTCAAATATATTATATTAAAATAAAATATTGCAATAAATAAAAATATTATATTTATATATATATATATATATATATATATATATATATATATATATATATATATACAGTATATATATATATATATATATATATATATATATATATATATATATATATATATATATATATATATATACACAGTATATATATAAAACAATGTAATATATTGTTATAATAAAATAAATAATGAATATATTTTTTATTTATTGTAATAAAATATTTTATTTTAAATATATGTATGTATGTATGTATGTATGTATGTATGTATGTATGTATGTATGTATGTATGTATGTATGTATGTATGTATATATATATATATATATATATATATATATATATATATATATATATATATATATATATATATATATATATATATATATATATATATATATATATATATATATATATATATATATATATATATATATACACACACACAGACAGCAATATCTAGGTTCTCTCTCTCTCTCTCTCTTTCTCTCTCTCTCTCTCATATATATATATATATATGAAGAGTTCAGATGCAAAAGCCTCTAAAAGCCACTTCGGTCAAAAATGAGATAACGATACTGAGTGAATGCTCTCCGCATATAGTATATGTTCATAAAATACTTTCACTTCAAACCCACTAAATCCCAGCCTCAGCCCATTCAGAAGTACCGGTACTTAGGTAGAAACCTATACATAGGAGCCTGACAAAAAAGCTTATGTCAGGCGGACATAGAGGCTTTTGCATCTGAAGTCTTCATATAAGTTACATGCTATTCATAATGTATAATTCCCAATGCTTATGTGATATCATAAACAGTTTCTAAAACAGGAAATTAACAACTCTAAATTATGAACAAGCCACCAATCAGAAAAAAAAACATCTAAAATAGCAAATACACAAACATGTTTTTGTTTATGTTAATGGATCTCTGATATGTTTAAATTAATAAATGTTTACATTTTTATGAATATTTAAAATTTAGTTTGACACTTTTTCATCACGAATTTGTCAATTTTGTGGATTAAAATGATATGCCATTTCAGTCAGAGAAAAATTGACTATAATGAATAAATATGATGATAGAAATATTAAAGGGGCTATATGCGTTTTTCTGAAATTTAAACTCGCGACTGACACCTGTGGCCAAAAAATAGAACTGCTCTTATTTTCTGCTCGCTTTCGCAGCGGTGGTGACGTCACATCCGCAGACAGCACGGGAAAAATCCGACCCGACAGAAAATAGGAAAAATAGGATACAGGCTTATAGGTGCACCCACTTCGAGCGGACAAGGTGTCAGTATGCTCATCAGGAGATGTTTGAGTCATAAATGGTAAAATAAAAAGGCTTTTGTTACGTTTATTTTGGGGAAAAAGTTGCATATAGCCCCTTTAAAAGAAATATCAACAGATGAAAACGGCATTCAAAAAGTGATCATGGTGTGTGTGGGGGAGGGAAACAACCAATGGGACTTTCAGAACAGCAGCACAATCACAGGAAGGCATAAACTCCCGAGTTACTGAGCCAGATCAATAGACATAGAGAAGCATCCTATGAGTGTGAATGCATGTTTTCCTGCATGAATGCACCAGTATATGTATTTTAGTGATATATGACAGCCTCCTATGCTCCATTTGAAGAAGCGGAACAGCGTGATGTGTGTGTGTGTTCCTATTTAAGCACATCTGCTTTCTCGACCAGCGCTCGGCCATCTGGAACTGCCTTTCTGCTAGAGTGCTTCAGTCAAGCCTCTCACGAGTTCCTTATTTTCAGTTAATGATCTGCTCAGAAACTATCAAAAACAAAGTGTTCTGCTGTCACAGGCCCAACCAACAAATTTCTGGGCTCTGTGAACGGGCAAATAAAGCAGTCTTTACCAAATTAAGTCAGAATAGCCTCAAATTTTCCATCTGAAAATGAGTTTCACAGCTGATTGACTTTGATAAGCTCGGTATTATTCAGAGCAAATGAATACTCAACTGGTGAGAAAATGGAGAGAGAGCATCTATAGGGGTGAAAATTGACACTCAGCATGAATTGTGGTAACGGTTGTAATTAACATCACTCAGAGGCATCTATGAGACGGCTTAAAGCTCAGGATAAACGTTCCTGACAAAACACGGAATGAGGGGGTAAGAAGGAGAGAGAGGATGAAAGAGAAAGGGACTGGACGGATGGAGACAAGGGACTAGGCACAAACTACCACATACAGCACTGTCTCACTTTCCCAAGGTTGCAATTAATTCTTCCTCTCATCTTGTGGATCTTTGATGTGGCTACACTTCCATTTAATGTATTAGCACACACACACACACACACACACACACTGGAGCCCAGGAAAGCCAGCGTAAATCTTGCTAACTAATGACTCTTACTTATCTTAAAAACTAATGGGAGGAAATTCCCAAGGAGGTGCTCATTTTACCACAATGAAATGTTTTGTTCCAAATGAGCAATCGCTACTTCTACCATATCCTTCAGATTTACCAAAACAAAGGGGTGCATTTGTGGCCTTGAAATTGAGAAATGTAATTTAACCACTACAATGGCATAAACAAGTGGCTCTTAAAAGTTTTCAGATCAAGTCTGATCAAATCAGACAACCAATAAAAAAAGCACCAACATGACTGTTCACATACCACTGATTCATGAAATTTGGGCTCTATTCAGGGCTTGACATTAACACCTGCCAAATCCTGGTGGATTTCAGCAGTCCCAGACAGCAACATAGTGTCGGCCCACATCGGGAACGCGTTGAACCAGATGTGGCCCAGATCTGGGCCGACACTATATTGCAGTCTGGGGTGGGGTGTAACACAGTCACTCCTACTAGCCAATATAGTATGATATAATAAATATAATATAATTAATATAATATAATAGCCAATATAGTATAATATAATTAATGTAATATAATAAATATAATTCATATAATATAATATAATATACTAGCGAATATAATATAATATAAAATAATATAATAGCCAATATAATATAATATAATATAATATATACTTTTTTCAATTATAGTCTTTATAAATGCATCTGAAATAATATACTAACGAATATAATATAATATAAAATAAAATATAATAGCCAATATAATATAATATAATAAATATAATTAATATAATATAATAAATATAATATAATATATACTTTTTTCAATTATAGTCTTTATAAATGCATCTGAAATAATAAACTAAGTGCAATGTAGTGTTGTCAAAAATATAGATTTTTCGATAAATATCGATACTTAAATATCTGAAACGCTTCCAATACTCATTTTACGCCGAATAGATACAGGATACCACCAGCTGTGCTTTCTCGCTCTCTCATCTCTCCAACAGGGAGTTGAAACACAAACCCGCCTCCCCTCACTCACTTGATGAATATTGTTGGTGTTACAGGGTTTGAATTTCAGCATGGGATTGCATGTATTGCGCATAATTTTATTAATTCCAGCAGACTTTGTGCTCACACCCAAAGTGTGCGCACATAAAGCCTCCTCTTAGTACTAAATGTAGTTCTTTTTCGTTGCTTATTGCGCTCAAATACACACAAAATAATGTCAAAATGTGGAGGCACCAAACGCGGCACGAGATTAAGCAGAAGGGGGGTAAGCGTGAGGGTATCCGGCTAGGCTAGCCAGCTTTCCCCACAATAAACTGGATTACATTGGATTACTGCTGTTGTGTCTTTGTTTGCGCTGTGTAAGTTACTCAATGCGCGTCACTGACGCTTTTCATATGATTGGAACATATCTAGAAATAATGCTTTAATCAAACTTACTAACTCGTTCATCTCGCTGTAATGGTACATTGCATGTGTTACAAAGTTGGTAGAATAATGATGAAGACGGACTCGGCGTGACTGGGACTCGTGTTTATTCAGAACTCTCAGATACAAACACAATAAACTCGCGCTGACAGACAGCGCTCTCACAACTCAGTAGTTACTATAAATAACTTTGTTAGCAATCGCTCCGTCTCCGTGATGTCCGGTTCGCGAACGAATCATTCTTTTGAATCGGTTCTTTTTAGTGAACCGAACCAGTTCACCAAATCGGACTGAATCGTTCTAAACGGTTCGCGTCTCGAGTCAGCGCTGATCCATAATTTACTAAAGTTACTAACTTTCTGACATGAGTGACAGCCCCTCCGACTAGAAATAAACTAATAACCTGAAGTATATTCTAGTAACTACAACAGTTCACCCTGAACTGAGACATGCTGAGAGAACTGATGTGAAGTGAACTCAGGTCCATCCGTCTCTCTGGCAGCAGCTCGTGCGTCGTAGACCTCGTTAAACCATGCCCCCTCCGCTCATTTAAAATGCAAAGACGTCAGCCAATCACAACAGTGGGCGTTTTTACTGAAGTCTCACAGCAGACACGCCTCTTGAAACAGGGCAGTCAGCCACAGGGCAAACAGCACTATAGACAAAATGCCTTTTATTTCTAAATTATGACATTTTAGGATGTAAAAATCATACTAACAATATAAGTACACCTCAGGAAACACTATAAAATAATAGAAAAATGCCATGCCATGGGACCTTTAAGGCCAATTCACACCACACAGACAAACGGCAACAAACAAGTTGGCCGTTGGATTTAAAATATTAAGAAAAATAACTGTCATGTTCACAACAGCCCCAACAGACACCAACAAACGCTGATTGAGCATGTTCAGTCGGGTGAAAACAAACCCCAACCAACGCCAACAGGGGTAACACACTGATCCAACAAAAAGTTTGTTGGCATTTGTCTGTGAGGTGTGAATTGGCCTTTAAGTGAACGTAAACAGTTGAGAAATAAAACGCATGTGTAACAGTATAATGGGTCAGTGCATCACGTCTTAAAGTAACAGCAGCCCAATATACCTACCAAACATTTGTATGGCAGTTTTTCCCCCTGGTATTGATGTCAAAATCGTGGCCAGTGAAAATGGCCTGAAACGTTAAGGGATGTGAGATTGCTGAAATAATCAAGTTTATAATCAAGCATGACACCTGAATGGTGGGGGTCATAAAATCAGAGGAGAAATGACAGGAGCGTTGCAAGGCAAACAACCGCCGAGTGTTTTCGCATGCAGCGAGGAGGAGGAGGAGTGCTGTGTGGGAATATGCAAATGAGACAGAGACAAAGAGACAGGGAGTTATAAGAGAACATAAACAAAGCTCTGTAAACAAACCTCCTCAGGTCACTCCACAGTAGGAGCGAAGGATAGAAAGAGATTAAAAAAGGAGGGTGCGAATGTGTTTGTGCGTGCCTGCGATGGAGAAAGGGAGGGAGGAGGAGGAGAAGGAGGAGGTCCGTCTGCATCACACAGCTCCTCATGACTCCCCGCTAAAGGACGGTACCTGCACGCGTGGTTGCTATGGAGATGCAGTGTGGCGTAAGAACAGAGGGACCAACCGCTGAACCCGCTCTGGCTCTTTAACCCGTAGAGGGAAAAAAGCGCACACACCAACAAAGGGAATGATTTATTAAGTCCACTGTATTCTAAGCCCCATTATCCAACCCATATAAAACCTGCAAGCGTTTCAACTGATCTGATTTATGTTGAAGGCAATCTCAGAGGACACCTCCCTTTCCAAGATGCTCTCTTATTATCCTTGCCTGGCTGGGTTGAGCAGAAAAATGACATGTCATAATAATCTCCAGAACAGCAATCGGATGGAGCGGAAACGCACACGCTCCCCACCTTATTTACAGACTGAAATGTTTTTTTGTTGGGGTGAAAAAGCCAGACATAATTTCCTTATAAATAATTGACTTCTCCCGTGTTAAATTCTCCTGAGAGGCTTTGGGCTTTATTCACAAGAGGCCACTGCAGCATGCGCTGCAAATTAGCCTTTCACCGACGACGCCTCGTCTGCACGCTGGTGAACAATACACCGAGAGACTCTCTCTCCTCCCTTTATGCCTGTCCCCGAGTAATAACCTTCAACTAACCTTTAAACCTCAGTGAATAATTTAAATCCTATTTTCATATCAATGGGGGGTATTTTATCCGTATACTTTGCCGTCAGAGGGAGGCATAATAAAGTTTTCCCATGTGATTGGGGAAGAGAAAAGGGGGGTGGGGATGAGTGAAAAGCGAGCGGCTGATAGAGAGCGAGAGAGAGGGGAAGTGATGGAGGTAGAGAGAGAGAGAGAGAGAGAGAGAGAGAAGGAGAGAGGGAGGGGGTGCTGGAGATGCTATCTGAAGACATTAATGCAAGCATGAATTATTCAGTAATGACTACAAGATCTGTCATAAAAAATGCTGCTAACATCTGCAGCGTGTTGCGAGGGGGCTGTGGGGAGTGGGCAAGCCGCCGAGGAAAGGCGCCGAAGATAAACATGACAAATTGGCAGATCATCTGTTCAATTAGGACAGCGGAGCAGGTGCACCCAGCGAGCCAAGCTGTACCACACGGTGACACACTTACCAGCCAAAAACCAAGGGCATGATGGGAAATACCTTGTTTGCATGACAGTGATTTAGAGCAGTGTGCCATTGGATATCCACAGAAAGAACTAGGGGGGGAGAAAATCTGATATTCCCCTTGGTGCTCATTAAAATTCGACTGCAGCCTCCACCCTCTCTCTCTCCCTCCATCTTTGTGCTCTTGGCTCTCTCTTAGCTGCCTCCCCGGACCTTCCAGGATCATCTCTTATTAATTCATAAAACATACTGCTCCAGTGATTGGGCTCTGGGAGCAGCGGAGCAGCAAAACATGAGATATGGGAAAATATCACACGTGTCTGCAGCCAGGCTGCGAGAGCGGGAGAGCGAGAGAGAGAGAAAGAGAGAGAGTAAGTGGTGAACAGGGAACGAGGACTGTGTATATGAGACAGCAAAGGGAGGGGGGGCTGGAAAGGAGGTAGGATGAGAAAGAGAGAGAGAAACATGTTTTGAAATATTAATCCATGGCTCTGGCCGTGGGCTGGTACACAGAGATGAAAAAGGCGAGAGAACCTTTGAAGCGGGAGGGGATGTTCTCTGCTGTCTCAAGGTAGACTACACAGTCGGCCATGTTGGAAAGTAGAGGAGAGGAGACATGACAGCACTCCGAATGACTAAGTTTTACCATGTGCAAGAGTGAAACGCAAGATTTCTGGGCCTCTTAATATTTCAAAGACGCCTAATTGGTTCGGTAACGTCTGGTCCTCCTAAAAAGATGCTGGCAATGTGCCTGAATGTACGCCAATTGCTTCAATCCAAATATTTCCTCGCGAATTTCCATAGCAAATGGATGCTCTTCAAAAACAAATTCGCTAAATCACTCCGAAAAGAGCACATTGAGGAAAGTAATTATCATTAAGGCACACTTTGGCTAAGCATCTTGATGAACATGCTTTTCTATATCCAGAAGAATAACATTGAGAGGGCATCCTCTCTCTCTTTCTCCCCATGTCTTTCTCGCTCGTTTTCCACCGTGCAGCACCCTGCTGGGAAACTCTAAATTACCCACAGTCTGGCTATTCTGTACTCATAATAATGATAAAGTTTCTTTTTTCTAATTATGCAAAGAACACTCAATTAGCATAACTCGTCCTCTGTGTCACTACAAACAGCAGAACGCCCCGAGGGGCTGCCATAGTTTCATCGCACGGCTGTTGTTTTTTTTTCTCCCATTGTTTTTCAGTGCGGTAATGAAGATATTTGTTAATGAAGATATGAACAAGCACCAAGACCACCTCCCCACCCCCACCCCCCGCCAACTGTGCAGGTAGATGCCGCGGGGAAACCAACTGCTGGTTGGATTATCGCCCTCTTTTGGTCTGCTGCGGTATTGCAGTTAGCCAGGCCTGCAGGGAAGATTAAAGATGATCATGTAAGAACAGATCAAAAAAACTAGAAAATACGTAAGCCGGCAAAGCAGGGGGAGAATGTTACACCTTTTGGAGGAGGGGGTTTGTTAAAAAGCGCGCCGCACTACTCGAGACCTGTTGGCGCTTCTGTTCTGGATGTGATAACGTCCATCAAAAAACACCCCGGGTTCTGAGCGCAAACAAATTTACTTGCATAAACACGCGCACATACACATGTAGGCAGGGCATACACATCATGAGTGTGGATAGCAGAAGCATATGTCACTGTAAATTCAGAATCCAGAGAGACATTTGCTAGAGGCGAGAGACAGACTGGAAATAATGGACAGAGAGGAAGTAAAGAAAGATGAGATTGCAGTTGAGCTTAAATAATTAGGGATGACATTGCTAATAAGTACACAATGAACCCTGTGCTGATGTGCTGGTGATCTGTCTGTGTGTGATCCGGGGTGCACACTTACAGAAAAGAGAAAATTACTGAAGAGGATGAACGCAAAAATTATCTACAAAGCCTGAGTGTAAGTGTCATTTCTGCTAAGCAGTACTTTGTCTTAATACACGACATAAAACATTCAACTCGCAATTTTTAAAGATTTAAATCACATATGTTTTATCACAATATCTCAATTAACTGAACAAAGAGTCACATTTTTAATAACGGCAACATTGCTTTTTTGAAAACTATCAAAATTTACAAAAGCACGGGAGTGTTTGTTTTTTCGGAGTCCTCAATATCACTTTCCATCAAGTTGGTCTTTTGATATATCCCATAAAGTAACAAAAGACAGGAGGAAATTGTCATTTTTTGGAAGCAAAAAATGAAAACATTCCATCTGGTTTGATAAAATGACAAAAAATGCTATGTTAATGTCAATACCTCAAAAGATCAAGTTCAATAAAGTTCAATAAATATCAAAATGAACCTGACACCATATGTAAACTAACTCACAATCCTTCACTGAGCAGTCTTTATTTCCACCATGCTCATTTTTTTTCATTGTGCACATAATCAAATTATAATTGAAAGTTTAAGTGCATAAGCTTGACCAGAGCATATTTCTGCAAGCCTGCTAAACCCTTTCATAGAAATACTTACATAAAGTCTCCCTGTATTCAATAATTGTATCCCTTAAAAGTAATTCGATCACCAAAATGACATTTTTTTTCCTGTGAAAAATAAAATTCTTTATGCTTTAGAAATACTTGAATGTAACTCTTCCTTCATTTAGTATATGGGGATCTATGAATATGTAAATTAGCCCTGCCTCCACTCCCTCACACCAGCTCAGAGACCCGTACTCGGTCAACTTTTACTCAAGTTACTGTGGTAAACGTTGCACAAAGGTATCGCTCTTTACAACGTCGTAATTAATATGATTAGCCTTTTGCTTGACTACGTTATCAAAAAGCTAATAATGTGTTGCTAAGGTTACACAAACCATGTTTCCGTTGGCCATCTCAGAAATACCTACTAGAAATCAGCATCCTTAAAAAAATGCTTTGAACATCCTAGAACGTCAGTGGAGAAAGGCATATAGTTCAATGTACACAATATACCGGGATAACCTGGCTTCTCTTGAGACTTCTCCATTGGCAGGGCTCAATCCGAGGGGCGGGATAAACGGTTGTCTTTCAAATTTATAGATAGATTATGGTTTAAAGATTTATAGATTAAACTTTCACCGTTTCCGGTCGGCAAAACTCAGAACACATCTTCCTATCTTAAGAATGACTTCAGTGCCGTTCTTTGTTCTTCTCAAAGAAAAGCTTAACTCCAAGTCTTCCAGAGTCGAAAGACCGCTGTTCGCAAGCTTCTTTGTTTACAAGTAGCACGCGGAGCCGCCTCAGCTCTGCCGTCATTATGTTAAGCCCGCCCACCGACTCTAAACACGATGTGATTGGCCTGACCAGAGTTTGGTTTTCCAGCTCCCAAGCCAACGGAGAGTTGCTAGAAATTACATTTGCTCCCGCTAGGGTGCGTCTAGATTTCTAGGCTACTGCTTTGCAGCATAGTTAATGATATGCTAAAGCCCGCCCCCCTTGTGACGTGATTGGATACAAGATAGTTTGTGTGGTCAGAAACACCAGCGATTTCAAGCAATGTTGTTGACTTATGAATTTTTGTACATGTTTTGTCTGAAAGACATAGAAATATAAACAGCATTAAAAAAATCGATTTTCAGAGGGGTCTTTAAATGACAACACAATCATATTCATGTTTTGAAAGGTTTAAACGTCCAAAATGCATTGCATGACAGGAATGACCTGTAAACCGTAAACAGATGCTTCCTCTCTCTTCATGTGTACTCAGAGGGGTAGAATTAGCAGGGAGGAGCACCTGTATCCTGCCTCTTAACCAGAACACATACTGCACAGGAACAATTTGCTTACCCAACTACAATTGGCCTGTCTTCAAATTAAGTTCTTAGGAGGCCAACGTCAAGAGAAGAGCAAAACCAGAAGCAACCAAGAGACATGCAGTCCAATTACGAGCCATATTCCACTTCAAGGACAGCAAGCCATTACTCAGCCTAAAGGGCACTGCGACTAATTCAGTGTAAGGACCCAAATTAGCGTCATTAAGACCCTGCTTAGCTAAATCAAGTGGTTGAGAGTCTCAACACAGAGGTAAATGTAGTTCCCTAGACTAAACCCAGTCCCAAAACACCACTGTCCAGTTAGTCTGTTCTTCTAAGCCTCAGAGAGACACACGAGAGGAGATCTTTTGAATCATGTGAGCTTTGCGAAACCCACTTTTTTACTTTCCACCAATACCGTCGCCTCAGGCTGCATAAATATATTTATATATATAGACTCAGTGTGTGTGTGTGTGCATGCACCCATGTTAGTCAGAGACTAAGGCAGAATTTCGCAAACTCCTTCATCGTTTAAACGTTGCACTGCTGACGCTGGAACAGGGCATGAATTATTCAGCGAGATGTCTCCTTCTTCAAACAGACAAACAGAACAGGATAATGCCTCCACAAAGCAAATGGTAAACATGACAATCAAAACAACAGAATTAATTAGGTAATTAGGGAAACAAAATAAATGTGAAATAATGATAAACTCTTCAGAGACAACAGCTGCAGCTCCGCAACTGTACGCAGATATGCAGATTTGGAAGTTGCTAATGCATAATTAGATCCCACTGTCAAGTTTGGTGGATGGTATCCAGTTTGTTCTTAAACTGCGGGGATTTAGAGAGCTCTCCGGGTCTTTGTGTTGAGATGAGATTCGAGAGATGTATTTACATAGACTTTACGGCAAAGAGGCCTTCCTCTTTCAACTCTTTCAACTGCTTTAAAGCACAAATGAATCAGATATGCGGATGCACAAGCAGTGACAGATTGTCTGCGAACGGCAGATCCAATCAAGTGGGTTATATGAGCGGCAGGTCAATCAGCACTTCTTATCAGACAGTCTCTCAACGTATCGCTAGTGCTGCATTTGCGCTTACAGTTATTCAAAAATGAAAATTAGATTAGGCTCTTCACTGGCAAGCGACTGCACTCCACCGGCTTGATTCGAGCACAGCCTCTGAGTAGCTTCTTCAATACAGCTCACTCCAAAAGCTCAGGGTTGAAGTCATAAGCACTGCATCAATTCGGTCAATAACTCAAAAGCGCACACGAAAGAAAAAACAAGGAAGGGGCATTAACCTTGGAGAGAATTGTTTGCTCCATGACTTTGAAAAAGGTCAGCGTAAAGCCTTTCAGCTCGGGCAATTAAAAGGATTCGACTCAATGCTGTAAGTACAGCGGGCATGGAAAGCGCACGTCTTCCTCCCTCTTTGCGCTTGACAGCCCAGTCTTAGGGCTTAGGTGAATATGAAGTATCCATTTCAAGCAGTATTTAAGTCCCATTTCCAATTTGCAGCCCTTGAGGAGCGGTTCAGTGCAGGCGGGTGAGGCCGAAACCTAATGACGGCTTCTCCAAGGGCTTATTGAGAATGATGAATACTCAGAACGGGGAGGATTGCTCCGTGTGAATTCATGAATTTGAAACAGATTATTTAAACGGGGATCAAATTAAATTCTCGCTCTCGCGCCCGATGTGGACACATTAGTTCAAGGGCAAAGACTGCAGACCAAAGCCTTTATAAAGTAGGTTTTCTGAGAAAAGACACAGAAAATCACTATCAAATCACTAATGTTTTAAGGTCAATGACGCACGAGGATAAATCTCTTCAAAAATATAGTTTAAAAGACATGCAAAGTTCTTAGAAATGAACCATTGGTTTCATATCAAACATTTTCAAGGAAAGGTTTCCTTGTCTATTCAAAGTCGCCTATTCAAAACAAAGGCGTAGTTTGATGACGCCACGTTTGCGCGCAGAATCTTGGGACATGTGGTCTTCACCTCACAGCCGGTGGAAAAGAATCGGGATAGGACTCGGGCAGAAATCATGTTCATGGATGCGATTATTAACGTTACTGTAGTATGAAGCAGAGAAGGACCGAGTGTTGTGGGAGCTGAGCAAGGCCGCTGGAGCGATTGTTAAAGGATTAGTTCACCCAAAAATGAAAATTCTGTCATTAATTACTTACCCTCATGTCGTTCGACGCCCGTAAGACCTACGTTCATCTTCGGAACAGAAATGAAGATATTTTAGTTGAAATCTGATGGCTCTGAAAGGCCTCCATTGGCACAATGGCACTTTACACTCTCAAGACCCTTAAAAGGTACTAAAGACGTCGTTACAAAGTCCATCTCACTACAGTGGTTCTAAAATAACTTTAAATAATGAATCAGTGAGCCGAATCATGATTCGGATCGCGTGTCAAACCGCCAAACTGCTGAAATTTGGCGATTCAAACTGCTGATTCGGCTCACTGATTCATAACGCTTCGAAGCTTCATGATGCCTTGTTTTGAAATCGTCATCACTATGTAAGTCGTTATTTAGGGTTTTTTTGCACACAAAAACTATTGTCGCCGATTCATAAAGTTATTGTAGAACCACTGTAGTGAGATGGACTTTGTAACGACGTCTTTAGTACCTTTTAAGGGTCTTGAGAGTGTAAAGTGCCATTGTGCCAATGGAGGCCTTTCAGAGCCATCAGATTTCAACTAAAATATCTTAATTTCTGTTCCGAAGATGAACGGAGGTCTTACGGGTGTCGAACGACATGCGGGTAAGTAATTAATGACAGAATTTTCATTTTTGGGTGAACTAACCCTTTAATAAGAAGAGCAGAACACATGCCTTGAGAGCAGCGGGACTTTTATTATGACAGTCGCCGGCGGGACTTTTATTATGCCACCAGCGCCACTTCCGCTTTTCCGGTCATGAGTATGAGGTAACGCAGCTCTGTTTATCATATTAGATACATCTGAGTGTATTGAAAATTATGTTATGATGTTACTCTGTGTGTTCGCTTGGCGGCTGCTATGACACTTGTTGCACACTGCAGTAAGAGTAAAGCGTTTCTGCAAAATAAAACAGGAAACCGAGGGAAACGCAGATATGACGCAATTGACAGGCGACTTCCTCACACGTCCCGGTTCCTTGGTTAAAACAGCAATTTTCTCACGATTTACAAATAGTTGGAAAAATTTTGAATATTGTAAGTACTCAACTGAACAAAATATATAACGCTGGCCTAGTGGTTTTTTGGATATTTTACATAGTGCACCTTTAATATATATTTTTCAAGGTAAAAGTATTTTTTACAAACTTTTTCGGGGAGTCGCCACAAAAGAAATTAAATATTGTTATAAACTGGACAATAGGTAGATTGCATCCATGCAAGGTGGGAACAGACATGGCAGTAAAGGAGAGCGCAGAATAATCTACATAACAAATTGGGCGCTTTGAAGCAGCCTGCAGCTTTGAAGAATACATTAAAGTGCCAATGAAGATCACTTAGAGCCAATCATCAAGGAACCTTAATTTAGATCCTCGGTGTGAGATACAAGGAGGCAAAACATATCACTAATAAATGAACATGCGATACAAAAAAGAGCGAGATAACTGGGACGTTAAAATAATTCCCAGAGAACATGTGAATGTCTTCCTCAAATGGAATAGTCAATGAGGCAGAGCTGTCCTGCAGGAATGCTACTGTTTAGCTCAGCTCTCCATTAGAGCGCATGCCAGTTGATTTGAAAATCTCATTAATGCCCTTACAGAGAAATAGAGATACAGAGAGAGAGAGAGGCACAGCAGGGATGAAACGTAACTTTCCCCCCTTCTTTCAAACCCGACACCTCCCAATCCACCGCTATCTGAGCTTGCACTGACTCGACTGGGCTCCTACACCCTCTCTCATCTGTGCTTCTCTGTAGCTGCGGTAATTGGGCTCGGCTCATTGTTATTCAAAACCCCATAGAACCAATTAGCGATGGACCTCATGACCTGTCAGTTGCTATGTAATGCCACAAGCTAAAAGACTCTAAAGTGAGGAAGCTGGGAGCAAAAGGTCCAGAAATTTCTTTTAGTTTCCTGATTAATAATCCTGTCAGGGATATCAGAGACATTAAAAGCAAACGCTAGTTCCTGCTACAGCTTTTTACTGCTCCTTCGCTCATTTCGCCCCCTTTCTATTAAACCTTAATGATGGCCGGGGCACCGCAGCCCCACTGTCTTGTTTGATAAATGTACAGTTAACAGGATAATGAGGATTCTTGATCTTCTGGCAATTTGCGACAGAGAGGACCTCTGACCCCCTCCAAGGAACCCAAGAGAGAAATGGACAGATGACTGGAGGGGAGGAGGTGGGGAATTTGTGAGCTGGCCAGATGGGGGAGAAAGAGAGAGAGAGAGACTTAGAGTACTAGAATTGTGTGAAAAGTAATAGAGTGTGAAGCTGTGCAGTCAACATCATTTCTAAATGACTTGAAGATGAAGTGTGTCATTTATACAACCCTAGCGTCACCACATGTAATTGGAATAAAACGTTTTCCTGAATGCTTCCATCAACTTCCATTGGTCAGATTAAGTGATAGTCCTGCCCTAAACTTGCAGAATTGACTCAACAACTGTTTCCATTCAAAGTTAACAAATTTAATGATCTAGGGAGGCGAAGAGAACAAAATCGTAACTTCCTTATAAAGTAATGCCAAATATCACTAAGAAAAATGGAAGCCACCGTGGGTCATTTTTGTATATAATAAATGACTTGTGCCTCAGAGTGTGCAGACGAAAGGCAAAATACGCGGCCATGTTATCTTGCTTTTGGAGGCGGATGCCTGCTGTTTGGGAACGCAATTGTGCAAGACAGTTCTGGGAGGTAATTATACCGAACCACTTTGATGACAGACTTTGGCTAAGGTATTTCAGAATGACCAAAACAACATTTCAGATGCTGTGCAACGAGATCAGTCTGCTGTGATTACGCTTATGCCGTCCCCACCGTGCATGCAACTTTTTTGATGTGCATCAAGGAATTTATTCTGTAAATGTTTTACCATCATAGTTCATGCGCATGTCTTCCCTGCTGAAAAATCCAGCATAAACCAGCATGAATTCCATACTAGCTGGTGGACCAGCATATCCATGCTGTTCTCAAGCTAAACGGAGCTGGTAAAGCTGGTTCAATTAGTGTGAGTAGGCCAGCTGTCTGCATGCAAGCATTGTTTTTGCTTGCATATTTCTATATTTAACACATTAATGATGTAAAGAACACTGTAAGGTGAAAACATTCGATTTATTGAACTATATGATTACAACTTTGTAATTTATTTTGCTCCCTCTGCTGAAAGTAGAGCAGAAACTTTTAATCGTTTTAGTTCTGATTACATTAAATCAATGTCAGCGGCAAACTGGTAAAACGTTTCAAAGCATCAATGGTCTCCTGTTTCAAAAGATCTGTAAACAAATCAGTTAAAAAGAGCTTATTGTTCTGTTTGTTCTGTAAAAGCAAAAACACTCAAATAAATGTGTAAAAAAAAGAGCTTATTTCTTAACAAAAAGATTTGAAGATATGAAAACCAAGACAAATGGCTAATAAAAGCATAATCATAAGCAGTTTGTTCAATAAAAAGGGGCTATGAGAAGAGCTCTTTCAATGGGACAGTTAATAACAACTTGATAATGAAAGTTCAAAACTGAAAGTTACTGTTTTTAAAGACTTTCATACTTATATGGGAAGTCACATATATGTCTGGGGATTTTACTGTGTGAACATGTAACCAGCAACATGAATTTTACTTTGTTAAATAATTTATTAAAATTCATTTGGAAAATTGGTCTTTAACTACAAACACACACTAAGAAACGTGATATGTAGCCTAAAGTTTTGTTGTGGTCTTGATGGGATCATACCAGCAAACGACAACATATGCTGGTCCACCACCAGCACACCAGCATTCCAAAGCAAACCAGCAACCAGCATCCCATGCTAGGATCCAGCAAACCAGCAACCAGCATCCCATGCTGGGATCCAGCAAATCATCAACCAGCATCCCATGCTGGGATCCAGCAAATCATCAACCAGCATCCCATGCTGGAGACCAGCAAACCAGCAACTAGCATCCCATGCTGGGGACCAGCAAACCAGCAACTAGCATCCCAAGGTGGTCCCAGATTGCAGTGCAAAACATACCTCATGCTGGTGACCAGCAGTGCTGGATTTTTCAGCAGGGTTCAGCGCAAGTTTACATGTGCATTTTTAGAATTTATGTGCATCTAAGCAATGGCATATCCATCAAGCAATATCCAAAAAATTGCACGAAATAGGTAGATGGAAACATGGCTAATGTTGCTGCATCTGGCTGGTCAAATAAACAGAGTAATTATTGGTCAAAATTGGATATTGTACATCCAATATTGGATATTTAAAGGTGCAATAGGTGATTCAGAAATATGTTTTGTTATGCTGGTTGAAAGTCTCCCCATATCCTGATAACAATCACACCAGCATGAGGTATGTTTTGCAGTTCGGTCTAAATGTATTTTTTTTTTTAGGCCTATATATATTGTTTGTGGAACGAATAGGACCATAAAATGTTCGTGCACTCATCACATTCAGTCCGAATGAAATTATAGCAGGTGTTCCCCTGCTCAGCGTGTTCACGCAGACATCATACATAATCAGCGCGTTGGCGTACGCTGTGCAGAGAGAGCAAGAATGGCAAGCAAACAGTTGTTTACGTTCGTTATTGAAGTACTGTTACTCGCTGTACTGTAAAGTTTAACTTACTTACCGGTGAATGACACATGATATAATCCAATAACTTTGTATCTGGTCGTCTGGCTTCTGTGCTGGTCTGTACGCGTTCATGTGTTTAGGCGTTGATCGTATGCTTTCAATGCTAGCAGACTAAAGTTAGCATTTCCCAGATCACCAATTGCACCCTTAATTGTGCATGTTTTTGCTATGATCTAAAGTGCATTCAAAGTAAATATTAAAAATTTAAAAAACACAATCATTTAATAAAGCTTCTAAATCTCAAAATGAATGTACAAATGTCATACTGTACATTATTATGTTGTGATTCTTAATTCACTAAATAAAGTGCTTTATTTTTGTTAAACAATAAAAGTATAGTATTTTATAGCTTATATATTTTTGCCGTAACTTTATTGGTGGAAAATTATAATACACTTTACCATTCAAGACAGTACATGGAACAGGTCAGAGAGAATGGAAACATCAGCACAGACAGCTTCTTTTTTGTAGAAAACATACACTCTAAAAAAAAAAGGTTCTATATGGCACCAAAAATGGTTCTTGGCTCGTAATCATAAGGGAACCTTTTTAGTGCTATATAGCACCAATTTTGGTGCTTCAGTGGTTCTTCAGCATTTCTTCAGAGTTGCTATATAGCACCTTAGTAGAACCGGTGAAGAACCTCTGAAGAACTGCTGAAGAACCACTGAAGAACCAAAATTGGTGCTATATAGCACTAAAAAAGGTTCCCCTATGATTATGAGCCAAGAACCATTTTTGGTGCCATATAGAACCTTTTTTTTAGAGTGTATATTGGTTATAATGTATGAAGGAGATCACATGACACATGGCACTCATTTACTGGCATGGCCATTTATGCAATTCTATATCAATGAAATGGCCTTGCACTTATAATAAATAAATAAATAAATAAATGTGAGGCGGATACCATCAGAATATCTTCACGCAAAAAAATAAAAAAGGGGTGTGATTGACATCTCCATGATAGAGTTCAAGACGAGCATGGGTTTAATGAAAACAGTGGTAGCACAGGTGGAATATTGCTGCTCGCTCCAGACCCCTCACCAATAAGGACCCTTCCTGGGGTCTTTGCTAACATAGGCCCTGTTTACAGCAGCAGCATGCACATATTAAAATGATAAATCTCTTTCATTATATGATGTCTGCTGGAGATATGTTCCCTTGTAATCTTAAGCCTGATCTTCAGACAGCTCAATAATTCATATTTCCTGATATAAAAGACTAGCCCAAGTCTCTCTTTTATTATACCGCTGTCTGATAACTGACAAAGAAAACAGAAGGCAGTCTGAGTTACATTGCCGGATATTGGAGTGGCAATTGTCTGAAGGGTTAGATTCATCTTAAAATGACTTTCGCTTTCAATAGTCACAGAGTGATAATGGTCAATGTGCACATTTAGGTAGGCCACATGGGTAATAAGACAACACGGGCCTGAAGCCTGAATTCATCAAATATAAAGTGAGAGTCCTGATATGCCTCCAGCCATAATGGTCCTGTAGTGGTAAAATAGAGAACAAGGTTTCTATTTTCTTGAGGGGAGTTTCACATGAGAAAACCTCAGTAGAATCTTTTGCTAGAACAACATAATCTTAAACATAACAGATGTCAATGTAGATGCAGTAAACTAACATTAAAGGTTCATTATAGGGCTTTTTACACTTGAAAGAGTTAACCCTGGGTCATTCTAAACCCTGGGTAAACTGAATCCTGGGTTATCTTGCTTCATATTTCACACTGCTGATAATCTACCTGGGGTTAACAATTAATCCTAGGTATTCATAAACTGACGTTTCACATTGTATATTCCTAATCCCTGGGTTAACGTTCTTATTTGCAGTGTAAGTGTCATTGATTGGATGAACGCACCTGCTTACATAAAAGCTCTAGCATCGGGCATCCTTGTATTGCCAACTGTACTTTCGAGTTTATACTGAATGGATACTTTGGACTAGGGTTGGGAATCGTGAGAAATTTTCCGGTTCCGGTTCCGGTTCCGGTTCCGCCTAACGATTCCGGTTCCGATTCCGGTTCCATTAAAATTATTAAACAAATAGTGGTAAAGGAAAAAGGCACAATACGCAACTCAAACAATCCATTTTGTGTTTATTACTTGCTCTAAAATTTATTTACAGGTTGGCAATGTCAAAAAAGTCCTGTACTGTACATATATTACAGTATTAATTAAGCCATTCTTGCAACACATTTTTTTTCAAATGAACACCTCTGAAATTGTCTTATTACATTTTATCTCTCTGTCTCTGAATAAAACCAAGTTATAAATTATATTTATTAGTTATATTTATTAATTAGTTATATATCAATTTAATAGTAATTCAGTTATTCAGTGAACTTGTAAATAATAAATTGCAATTCAGCATTACAAAGGTAGCCTAATTGTGCCTAAACGCTTACCTAAACCATGGTGACTCAACGGTTGACAAATATATATATATATATATATATATATATATATATATATATATATATATATATATATATATATATATATATATATATATATATATATATATATATATATATATATATATATATATATATATATATATATATATATATATATATATATATATATATATATATATAGGCCTTTCACTATAAATCTGGTATAAGCCCTGTGGCACTCTGTGCTGTAGCAAATGTTTTGTCAAATTGCTAGTGCAGCCTCCTTTGCATGTTATTAACTTTTCACGGGTTACATTTTGCTTCATTATCATTCATTATTTGGAAATGAATCCATACTTGTGACTTTCTCTTCGCTATGCTGGTGGTCAACGAGAAAATATCTGACGCAAAACCGTAAATGTGTAGCGCGAGGGCTTTCAGTGCTGAACTGCGTTACACTCCTGGAAGCGGCAGGCAACGTAATTAATATTCATGATGAGGTGAGCAAGGGTTGCCAGGTTTTCACAACAAAACCCGCACAATTGCACAATCGTTTCAACCCGCGGACATGAAACACAGCCCGCGGCAACAGTGGAAAACGGGAAAGCGGGAAAATCACGGACTTGGCAACTCTGGTTGTCACTCGCTATTAAAGGATACGCTTCCAGCGCTTCGCACACACATTGCACCAGAACCGTTTTCGGAACCGAAACTTAGGAATTTCGCGCGGTTCTGGTATTTTTCAAAAATCAGTTTCGGTTCTGCATAAGAACCGGTTCTCGGTTCCCAACCCTACTTTGGACAATATAGGTAAGAATGAAACGCAAATTGTTACATTTTCTGTCAGCATTTGACATTTTTCTTCTCAATCCATGACTGTCCAAAGCAAATATGAGTATGTGATTGGTTGTCTGTTGCCAAGCATCTAGCAGTAACATTCTAAGGCCCCGATTACACATAACGCTTTTTTCAGGTTCGAAAACGCGAGGCGCACTGCACTGCCTTTTATTAGTTGACGTTTTTCAATTTAGAAAATAGCAGTGCGCTGCAGTTTTTTTTTTTGTTGCTAAGAAACCCCCGAATCAGCTGTCCTGTCAGTCCCATCAAGGTAACGATCACCACAACGGAAGGTCCGCCTTTCCATTCATTCGATTGGACAATAGAAAAAAAACCAATGACGTCGGGCGCTTTTCCGCTCAGAGTTGATTTTTTTTCAACTTCAGGCACTCAGAGCATCTAAAACGTGTTAGAGCATCTAAAACGTGTTAGGTTAAAACGCAAGGCGCCCAGGGCGCATAAGCAGCGCGCATAACGCTCTCTGCCAACAGAAATCTATTAAAAATGCAAAAGCACGTTCTGTGTGATCGGGGCCTAACACTGCATCGCTTCACACCGTACAAGTTTGGCACCACAATGCGTGGGTAACACTTCATAACCCTGGGTATAAAGCGGTGCTAACCCTGCTTCTAAATTACAGGTCTGAAAAACATTCCTTTACCTGTGGTAAAAAGCGGTGTTTAGAACGACGGTAACCCAGGGTTAAGCACAGTGTGAAAAGCCCTTATGTAATTTTTTGCCATCTAGCGGTTAAAAAACAAAACTGCATGCATTTTGCGAGAACATTTTTTTGGCTGTGCTTCACACTGCGTGACTGTGTGGATGAATATGGTTCTCTATCATAAAAAAAAAAACAGATTCTACTGCTCATAAAACATTCAGTACTAGACTTAAAGGGATAGTTCACCCAAAAATGAAAATTAGCCCTTAATTTACTCACCCCCAAGTCATCCTAGGTGTATATGACATTCTTCTTTCAGACTAATAAAATCGGAATTATATTAAAAATATTAGTCCAGGCTAATCCAAGCATTAGAATTTGATACATAGTTGCTCTGTTTTTGAAGTCCATAAAAAGTGCATCTGTTCGTCAAATAACATGCTCCACGCGGCTCCAGGGTGTTAATAAAGGCCTTCTGAAGCGAATCGACGCGTTTGTGTAAGAAGAATATTCATATTTATAACTTTATCAAGTAAACTTTCGACCGACCGCATTCCATGGAAAAGTGTTGAATGTTGAAAGTGAAACTCTAAGATGCGTAAGTGACGTCATGAAGTGCGTACCTGGTAGTATTAGTCTTTCGATCGGCAGGGTAACTTTCAACAATTTTTCCAAAAATTGAAAAGGGAAGGTGGTCGGTCGAAAGTTTATTTGGTAAAGTTTTAAATATTTATATTTTTCTAACACAAATGCATTGATTTGCTTCAGAAGGCGTTTATTAACACCCCGGAGCCGTGTGGAGCATGTTATTTGATGGGCAGATGCACTTTTTATGGACTTCAAAAACAGAGCAACTATGAGCGACTTTTGTAATATAACTCAGATTTTATTCGTCTGAAAGAAGAATGTCATATGACGTGAGGGTGAGTAAATCATGGGCTAATTTTCATTTTTGGGTGAACTATCCCTTTAAGAGAACCAGTTTCAATGGAAAGGATCTCAGGCTGTCTAGCGTTACTGTAGCTATACCCATTAATAGACATGGTACTTCCTTGAAAATAATTCCAGCGCAGCGCTACAACCACAACCATAATGAGATGACCCTTCACAATAGATAATGCTTTAAAATGAACTCTGTAAAAGAACTACATAAGGCAATTATGTTCAATAAAATACCTTAGTCACCTGTCCAGTAATAAAAACGCCATCTCTGGGTCACTTTTACAACATTTCAAATCTCTCAGTTCTTACTATCTCCAAAAAGCGAAGCCGATGTTGATTCTTGTTTTATAACAAGCTGTGTTGCAGTCTCTTTTTGCCAGCAGACTCTCTTTTGTTCAGCATTTTTTTTTTTTTAAATGGGTGATTCGCCGGAGGTTCGAGATAAAGATGCTCCACGTCAACCTTTCTCGCTAACCTACGCCACTCCCACACAGCAACTTTTGTCTATTTACAGATACGACACAGGCGAGTAACGTATATACGCAATTTCCCACAAAAACCATCCCAACAGGTGTAAAATATAAACTCTTATAATAGGCTTGAATCAGGAATGATGACGTAGTGACTCATTAGGCCTATTTAAATTCTGTTACTTTTGAACAACTGTAAATATTACATAGTGTACCTTATATGAGGACTGCCCCCATTTAAGCAGGAACATCTGTTTTATTCACTCAATTTCAGTTATTCTTTCTGTGTTTTTCATTGGCACCATGAACCAATGAACCTGCCCAGACAGACACTAAATAGTTTAAGGGAAATTATTTGGACCAAAAATATTTTAGTGGCATCAGAGCCAGACTGACTCACTGGAATGAAGCAATGAGGAAAGGCTTCACTGAATTCATTGCGCTGAACATATTTGCTGTTGAGAAAATATAACATAATTAAATGCAAATAGAAACATTTCACTTGAAAAAATATAATACAAATCTTACCCCATCTCACCTGATGTCAAACAAGGTAATTTACTGAATATTAAGAGGCGATGTCACACCTACACAAATGTAGGCAAACTCACACACTGTGCTTGGAACCAATTCAAAGAACTGTCTTTTTCTGGCAAAGACATGCACAGAGAACTACACATGCACGATTAAATATCCAAAATCAACTGATATGATACAAAAAAAACACTAATATTGGCCAGTTACCAATATGGTATTAAAATGTTGTGCGTCCCTAACTACTAAGTTCTTAAATCCAAAAATGGGCATAGGCCATCATTTACATTTACGCAATTCCCGCGTTGTCCTAATAAGGGCTGAAACATCTGTTGATCTCTTCTGCATACCAGAATGCATCGTTCATGCAGCAGGTAAAGAGCCTTTTATAAGCTCACACCTGTTTTGTTGGCTTGTTGGACGTGAGGTGTTGTTTGCATTCTTGCCGTGTAAAGTGTTTGTTTTGATCGGACCTCTCCTGAGCCATGCTGATGTTCCTGTGGAGAGTGCGGCTCGACAGTACATTAAGCCAAAGTCCCGAAAAAGCCCCCTCTCCAAGTTGTTGGATGGACTCTCGGCCCATCATAAATCCTTTTACAACAAACTCCATAAACCTCTTTGGTGCCTAAATATTTATGGATGCCTGCGGTTCCCCCTGAGGGCTGTTTCGTGTCAGAAGCTCAACCCAGCTCTAATGCACCTGGATCCGCTCCAGGCCTCTTATCTGAGGCTCGCGGGGAAGACTTCGATCCAGCGAGGTTAGGGTGGTCCGCCGTTAGCCACTAGTATATTCCTTATGGAGAGAGATAGGGAACACACACGTGGCGATGAGCAATAAATTAAAGGGTTAGAGTGCGGGATTCGCCATGCAGCTGTTCCCCTTCTCCGCCACAGCAGTCCTGGCCATTCCCCGGCCCTCTCCACCACTCAGCTGGGCTCTAGTGACCTGGCAAACACAACCCACGCTGAGTGAACTCTATGGACCAAACAAACAAACAGGCTGTTCCTTGTAAAGGTTCCGCAGTCACTGCCAAGGAAAGCAGAGTACGGGTCAATGTTTTCAGGACTGCACCGGAGGAAACATCACAGCTCTAAAAGGGCTTGGTGAAAGCCAGATGATTTCACGCTTGGACTGAATTCTCACCAGCCTTATAGTGATGTGAGCCGTGCAAGGCCGTCACACAAGATACAGAGATCAAATACAACACTGGAAACACTGGATTTTGTGGCATATCCTGATAAGATAAACAGCATTTATAAGAATGCGAATTAAATTTCTATGGCAGTCAAAGTTAACGCATATAATTCATTCCATATGGTTTTATTTAGTCAACATTAATACAGTTTCTAATTTTTTACCTTAAAATGTATGGATTATTTATTTCACTTATTGTAATCTATTCTAATTTTATTTAAAATCAAACCCAGAATGGATGGACGTTCAACTAAATTAATTTGCACTCTGTATGTAGTAGCTCAATAAGTATAATAATCATAAGGGATTTATACAAATGACGGACTGTCAGCCAGCAGCACATATACAGTAGCTTAGTGTAAAACAAATAAAAATAAATCCATAAAGTGTGGGGGGAATGTTGTTTTTTCAATAGTAGTTTCATTATGAGTGTCATTCACACAAATTACAGATATTTTTCTATAAATTACATGGCAACACTTTACAATAAGGTTCATTAGTTAACATTCGTTAACTACATTAGTTGACATGAACTAATAATGAACTGCACTTATAAAGCATTTATTTATCTTTGTTAATGTTAATTTCGACATTTACCAATGCATTATTAAAAGCTTGTTAACATTAGTAAATGCACTGTGAACAAACATGAACAGCTGTATTTTTATGAACGTTAACAAAGATGAACTAATGCTGAACAGAGGTGTTGTTCATGCCATGGTTGGGTCATGTCAACTAATGTTAACTAATACAACCTTATTGTAAAGTGTTACCCATTACATAAATATATCTGACTTAAATCCAATCAAACTGGTATTTTCACATTATGCAAATCCTATGGAGCGATGGAAAACTACAGTATGCATATTAACCAGTGGTCTTTGCATCTAAGATCAATGACTGGAAACAAAACCTACGCGCTGACACCAAGAACACCTAAAACAACAAGTCGTAATGCTCGCTGGCCTACAAGTGACTGGAGTTTATGGAACACATTCTTAAGAGCATATGGGGCAAAGCACTGCTCGCTTCTCCAAAAGAGGGTGTGCGTGTGTGTGTGTGTGTGTGTGTGTGAGAGCCGAGTAGCACTTCCCTTCCTGCACTACACGTCCAACAGGCCTGTGAATCCTCTTGCCTCCTCCCAGCGCGGTGATTACTGCCGTTTACCCTCTTTAATATGTGTAATTCTCATTTTCTCTGACTGGTGAGTAAGAGGCCTCGAGGGAAAAGCGCACTCTGTGGCAGACTGCCAAAGCCCTCCTTTAGAAAAGTCTCCCTCCCTCCCCTCCCTGCACACCCCCGTGCGTAGTCAGAACAGGCATGACAGTAAGTGACTGGCTGGATATGTTATTATGATAATTGCACTTTTTTTTTCTGGGCATCGCTGATAACTTGATTACACGATGGCTATTGTTATGGCTTTCACACGTCCCTCAAAGTGACATTTACAAAAAGGTTGAGGCCCTGACAGGCTAAATGGCTTTAGTTTGCAACAGGAAGAGAGACCAAAGGTCACAATGGGCATCGCATGCTGAATACTTATGCAATTTACACAGCACGACAGCCCGTCTGGTAGAGCTGCCAAAACATACCATTGACAGACACTAAGTATAGATGTACACAACGCATCTGTATTTGATCCACGCAGAGAGGGGCTTCTTACTGTCTCTTCAAAGGGATAGTTGAATAAACCGCTGATTACTTCTTTCATACAAAGAGTTTTTCCATCTGCCTCTCTAAGCTGTTATGAGAAGCATGTGTTCTGAACAATAATGGTCAAACTGACCAACCACTCAGTGGGAGAATATTCCCATAACCACTTTGCGGTAAGAACCAGTGAACTGGATTTGCACGCTGGGCTGGCCTAGAAAAGATCGCTTTCAAATGAATTGTGAAATCATCAGCTCAAATGGTTTGGCTAAACATTGAAAGAGAGAGCGAGCCACTCTAATAAGGCACCACAACAGTAGCTTTGACTCATTCTGAACCACATCCAAAACCACATACATTGACACTTTACAGATATACGCCATTGGCACGAGCGTTCCTTTAAAATGGAATCAAATCGCTGCGTTGGCTTTCAAAACAAATATGAGCGAGATGGTGATCGAAACGCCAGAGCGTTTAAGAAAGGTGGTCCCACCTTTCATGGTCCATACTTTTCCTCCAAGGTTTACATTACTGTATACGCTGCACAGAAAGGCCAGCGTCAAAGCACAGCAGCCTGATGACAGAACCGCCAAGAATGTTGACCTTACCGCCATTGGTAATGTTTCACTGGAGTTCCCTTAATAAAGGGGTGAAATAATTTCCACCAAAAGCGGTCGGAGGTGATGACAGTTCAGATTAATGCACTCTGTAACGCCGCCAGAATAACAACTGCTCCCGCATGCATCATGAAAAAGCAGCAAGTTTGGCAGGAGACGGGAGCTGCCAGGTCCACAAACTCATGAATATTTGGGTCTGTGAACATCTGCCAGCACAAATAATTTACTGCTCTCCACACTCCCCGATCCCTCCTTCGCCCCCGTCCTCTCACTAACGGGTGCTAGATCCCCCTTGACAAGCCTGTTCCAAGTTGCGAGGAAAACGCCTGTCACATGCGCTCACAAGGATGCCTTCGCAAATACCTAAACATATGGGTGCACACATGTGGAGAAAATTAGAGATGTATGCCGTTATATTGATGCTGTATACATAAAGAAACCTAAACTATTTTGTGTGTAAACCTGAGGTGAGTTAATGGGTGTAAACAAAACCAAATATCCTCTACACGCAAGAGCACCAGCACTGACATTTGCTCTCACAACAGGGCTGCGTTGATGAAGGATGACTGAACACCTAGGCTGCATCTGAAATCGCATACGTCCCTACTATATAGTAGGCGGTGACAAAAGAAGTATGGCCGAATTCACAGTACTCATAAATAAGTATAGGCAAAAAGCACCCGGATGATCTACTTCTTCTGGCGAGATTCTGAATTGTGCATATGATGGACACTTTTCTATCCCATGAGGCCACAGGAGAGGGTTTGTGAATGGCAGTGAAGTGACGTAACTGGTAGGTCACATGATAATGACAACATGGCGAATGTAGTCCAAATTCATTCTACACGCATTCATACTAAATAGAACATACTTTTTTTTAGCGCTCGTGAAGTAATTATTCAAAATAAGAACGTACTATGCGATTTCGGATGCATCCCATACAGGCCCACTGATTTCTGCATTTCATGAGGAGAGAGATTAAGGGCGCGTTCACACTTGGTTCGATTAAAACGAACCCTGGTGCGATTGCTCGGTTAGTGCGGTTCATTTGAACATATGTGAACGCTGCCATCCGAACCCTGGTGTGCATCAAACAAGCGGGCCGAGACCGCTAAAAAGATGGGTCTCGGACTCTCGGTCTGCTTCCAAACCAACTCTGGTGCGGTTCGATTGATATATGAATGCAACACGGACCAAAGACATGTAAATGAACCAAAAACAGGACGTGATGTCACAAGATGCGACGCTACAAGTCAGATGATTTGACGACGCGGACAGATCGGTGTATCCAAAATGAGTAGAATGCAAACGTGGAGCAACGAGGCGATAAAGTACCTCATCAATATATGCAGATCTTCGTTTCTGCATACAACGGAGGATATCCTGGTGCTGTTTTGACTGTTTTGAACATTTTATGAGCTCTTCGTGAGTTCTCAGCTGGTAAAAATAAAACCATATGTACACGCATAAAATGATCGTATTTAATCCAGCACACAGCATTGTTTTGAATGTTCGTAAGTAAGCTCCGTCGCGAAATATACATCATAAAAAGCGACCAATCAGGTTGTGACCGTATCCCTATGCCTTTGGTTCGGTAACTTTAGGTTCGCTGTTAAAAATTGTGAACGCTAAGCGGACCAGGACTATATGTTTTGTTTTTGTTTTTTGGTCCGGACCAAACAAACCGAACTACAAAAGTGAATGCACCCTAAGGGAGCTTTCACACTAGCAGTTTTGGTGCGCACCCGGGTTCGATTGACGTCAGAGTTTGGTACGTTTGGATGATGTGAACGCGGTCTTCCTAACTCGGGTGCGCACTTGCGAACCGTACCAGAGTCCACTTAAAAAGGGTGGTCTGGGGTACGGTTCATGTGAACTCCGGTACGGTTCGCTGCTGATGTGAACGCAATCGTACTAAATCGCGGAAGTGAACCGCTATTAATGACGTATGATTTGATAAAAATTTGTGTTTGTCAAGTCAACTTTATTTATATAGCGCTTTTAACAATGCAGATTGTTTCAAAGCAGCTTTACAGTGTTAAACAGGAAAATAATACAGCATAATTTTATTCAGCCGTCTAGCCATTCTGGAGAAAACGGTTATGTCATCAGTTCATTTCAATGATCATACAGTGACAGTGTGGGCTTTAGATCAGTAATTTAGTTTATATGGTTAATTTAGTTTAATACTTCGATTTATTTCGATATTTAGTTGAAAAATTTAGAATACATTTTAGAATTTAAAATAATTTAGTTTGTGTGTGTTTCACTCATTTTCCTGACGAGCGTGACTGACATACTGCAAGCAGAGAGCTGTAAATCTAATTTCTGCTCGTCTTCAGCATTCTTTAGAGCATTTGCAGTACATTTGCAGTATATAGACGCAAGTGCCATTACGTACTGAAGCTTTAGAAACAAAACCAACGGTTAAAAAACTAAAATATAAAAGTGAGGTGAGCAACGCTATGCATTTCGCTGCCTTTTCAGAAGTAAGAAAGTACTACATTTTAATTACTTTTACTTGAGTAAAAGTAAGAAAGTACTAAATTCGTTATGTATTAAATGACATTCAATATGAAATGTAGCGCAGTAAAAAGTGTGACATTATGCTTTGGAATGTAGTGAAGTAAAAGTGTATCCAAAGAAAACACTAATAAAGTACAGACACATGAAAAATGTTCTAGAGGAGAGAGTAAAAATACTTCACTGCTGCCCGCCTCTGCCTACAGCTGGCCAATTCTAGTTGATGAAGATGAGCTGATTTTTTCACATTTTTATTTTAAAGGGATAGTTCACCCAAAAATTAAAATTCTGTCATCATTTACTCAACCTCAAGTTGTTCCAAACCTGTAGAATTTTCATTTTTGGGTGAACTATCCCTTTAAGGCTGATAACCGTTCAATGGCCAATATTAAAATTACTATAGAAAATAGTATAGTATAGCGTCTTAAAAAAAAAAATTATATATATATAACACTAAAAATCAGTTGTAAACACTACAAGTAGTGTATTTAGCATCACATCATTATAATGTACAGTATAAAAAATGGATATTCACATTCAGATTTGCTAAAAATGTCATTTAACAGTGTTATTAAACTATTTTAAGATAAACTTTTACTAAACGTTAACAAAGATTACCGAAATGTATTTTGTGCGTAAACCAGAGATGAGTTCATGGCTCTGAATAACCAAATACATTTATATTGCTGTATACATCATACATATTTGTAATATTGTTGATGCAGATACCTGGAGTAATGTGTCATGTAACAGAGCGGCAGACAACAGAAATGCAGGTAACGGATGTTTATTAAACAGAGAAAGCAGATGGCAGGCAAGATGGCAGACTTAACTTGTAGAGTTCTTAGTATTGTAGGTACATGATGACTTGAGGAGAAGGTAGCGTGATGAGGCCAGGTAGACAGATTGTGAGGAGTCAGGTAAGTCTATACACATGTAGTGAATGACAAGACCAGACAATGAGCGATGTATGTGCTTATGTGTGTGTCTTGATGAGGTGATAATTGCACCCTGTCCAAATACCCACACTTGCGGTCTTGGCCACTTGAGAGCGCATGCATGTGACAGGAAGTAGTGTGCAAGGCTGTCCCATGTCTTAAAAATACCAAAGTGCAGTGTCCTTAATGCACACTAAACCCACACTATCTTGGACTGAATCCAAAATCGCTAATCCCTAAACCCTCAATCACTATTCCCTACTACTGTATCCACTAATACATTTCACTTGAACGAGTGAATGAAAACAAGTGAGTGAATTCGGACAGCTGTGGAGCGTACATCGTTATTGCGATGCAATGTGGGATAGAATGAGTGCACTCGATTACATCCACTGTGTTTTTGGACACCACTACAAATGGCTGTCCCCTTAAATAATTCCCTATTTGAGGGTATAGGGGGCGATTTTGGATTCAGCCATGATTACCGTTTAGGAGGTATTCGAGGCTAAGCGTATCCCATCATGTATTATGTTCGGGAACTCACGTCCCCCGAAATTGCAAGGTGTTGAGGAAAACATTCCACTGTAAGTTAAATTAATTCCATATTACATATAATTTGGTAGTAAAACATAAAGTGTTGCACATTTTATTGGTGCAAAGATGAGTAGGCTATGTGTATTTTGTTAAATTAAAACTGGAAACCGAGGGGAACGCAAATATGACGCCATCGACAGGCGACTCCCTCACACGTCCCAGTTCCTTGGTTAAAATCAAGCGGTAACCTCACGTTTCTTGGTTTCTCTTGAAGCCAATATGGAAGTGAATTAAACTGCAATTCATCGACTGGAGGGAGAAGGGAGCAGAATCTCATTGAGCTCCATGTTAAAATGGCAAACTTTACAGCAGATTAAAACATGTTTACAGTCTGAGCCTGGTACAAATTGTGGTTTTTGTCTATACGGCTAATTTTTTAATTCATGACAACTGTGAGGGGGGTGAATTTTTTTATAACTCACTCGTTTACATTTTATAGCCTTAAAGTTCTGCATAATTATGGGCGTGGCCACTTTGAGTAACAGGTGGATAGCCATTTATCTGCTGTCTGTTAGTCATCGCGTCACCTCAGCTCCGCCCACATCCCGCCTCTTTGCCCATTTTCTGTTAACCGGGAGTGACGCGCGATGACGATCTGCCAAAGATGGCAACGGCCAGCTCGACCCTACTTTACGCTTCAAAACTGCTCTTCAGAATCCTATGGGTGACGTCACGGACACTACGTCCATATTCTTTTACAGTCTATGGTTAAAATAGCAATTTTTCTTTTAAGTGTTAAAATAACACTTGCCTAGTGGTTTTTGGCTATTTTACTGAATTTTTTTTTACATAGTGCACCTTTAATTAGAACAGTCTTCTGTTCGTTAGGCTATATAGTGACTACTAAACAGACATTTAGAAGTTTTTTTAAAAATGCAAGATGCAAAATGCTAAATAAAAAAAAGCTCTGTAAACACTTGCATTTATGCAACACTATAAGTGTGTCCCATCAGGTAATCAAAAGTTCTATACACACTTGCAGTCTTCACACCTACTTGAACACTTGGGCCAAATATAGGAAATACGCCTAGTAGACAAGTGGTCAAGTGCAAAGACCGCAACTAAGTGGACAGGGCAAATCAGTGGCTGAATGAGTGCAGGTGAAGACCTGGAGGGATGCTAGGAAGTGTAGTCCAAGGTGTGAGTGAGGGAGTGTATATGAGTTCACTCGATTACATCCACTATGGTTTCGGACACCACTACAAATGGCTGCCCCTTTAAATAATTCCCTGTCTGAAGGTATAGGGGGCGATTTCTGATTCAGCCATGAATACCGCTTTAGAGCAGTATTCGAGGCTAAGATTATATACTGTGTATATATATATATATATATATATATATATAAAATTATTATTTATTTAAGTTCTGTAATTTATTCCAGTTATGACAAAGCTCAATAGCCATTATGTCACAAGTTTACCGGCCCTCATTCAGTGTTACACTCCCTCACTCACATCTTTAAACAAATACATTGGTTAGAAGTTCAGGAAAAAGTGAATTAGCATCATTTGTTTGCAGATGCCACTTGGTGTGATATTTTATTGTATATTCAATGAAATTCATAGATTTTTAAGTGTGACTCAAATGTCCGAAAACTTTCTGTGGCCTCTGTACATAGAGCAGAACTAATAGGTTGTGCCGACCGAAGAAGCCCCATAGCAGCCTCAATGATCTGCAGAAGCCCAAAGAGGCCTATCTATCCGGCGAGCTGAGGAGAGACAGATAAAACAAACTTTGCAGGCACGCAGGCAGACTCTGTGTTCCAGTCCAAAGGTATCAGATGATTAAACATCTTGGGGGGACTTATTATTATTCAAAACGTTCTTGGCTAACAGACGCTGTATAAATCATTAATGCCCTCTACCCAAATACCTGCCGCTTCATTCAGATCACACATAAGCGCTGTGGTACCGAGGGCAGAAGTGCTCACAGACAAAACCAGCGATATACCAATGATCTTTCGTGCCCACCTTAAGCCTGACCACAACAGATCACATTTTAATAAAGGGCCCTTCCAGTGCTTGTGTTCCCTCTAATCCAGCCGGTTCAGGGCTGGGTTGAGCCTGACACTAGTCCGTTCTTGCTCAAGGGCACCTCTATTTCTCCAGCATGGCTAAGCTAGCAGCCGTTATTAGGAACATCTGGACACTCCGATCCAGCGCTTAACGGTGGGGGATTTTACAACAATAAATTCAGCAGATGTTGCGGGGCAAGAGTAAATATTTGTAAAGACATCAGTGATTTTCCAACGTGCTCCTCTGGTGATCCGCAGGGGAGGGCACATTCCGGATTACTGCTCTCTTGCTAACATACCTCCTGTCCAGGACTAAACTATTCGATAAATCCTTTTCCTACATCAACTCTTCAGCAACAGCTTTTAAACGCATCCACTATCTGTAAAACTCTCTGTAATTGCGTTAGTTACTTTGGTAACACTTTAGAATAATGGTCCCTCATTAATAGGTAACTACAGGAAGTAATGCAGGACTAATGAGTAGTACTACATTAACACTTCAGCTACTACTACTAACTAATATAGAAACAAGCTTAACTAATCAGTAAGTAATATCACATTTAGGAGACAGTACCTTGTTAGTAATCAATATTTACTGAATGAGATTAGCCTCATTAATAACTATTAACTAACTGACAAATTATAAAGAACATTATTGTGTGTCTGAGACGTAATCAATCATCTTTTTAACTCTGAATAAATTTATAAAATGCATCACTAATTACTCAAGGGTTACCTAATCACTATGCGGGAACTACTGGTGATCTGGACCATTATTTTAAAGTGAAAAATATGTTGTTTTTTTCATCTTTTCATCTGCGTAGTGACTTGGTAACCCTTGAGTAGTTAGTGATGCATTTTATGACCACATTGAGAGTAAAGCAAGACAATTTCTCACATCTCAGACACGTTAATGTTGTGATTAGTAATTAATTAGTAATTCTTTGTAATTTAGTTAATAGTAGCAGCTGAAGTGTTAATGTAGCACTACTCATTAGTACTGCATTACTTCCTGCATAGTTACCTATTAAAGACAGACCATTATTCTAAATTGTTACCGCTACTTTTTATGGAAATG
The DNA here is from genome assembly GCF_949357685.1 of Gobio gobio. Lineage (NCBI taxonomy): Eukaryota > Metazoa > Chordata > Actinopteri > Cypriniformes > Gobionidae > Gobio > Gobio gobio. The sequence goes on along the minus strand of NC_137115.1, from coordinate 43,978,375 downwards.
AATGTGTTATGTTACTTTTACGTTACTTTTTTTGGTCTGTGCTGGGCTTGATTGGGTTTTTTTTAATAACAACATTTTTTTGGCAAATGTAAATGCCCTTTCACACCAAAAGTGAAATTAATAAGTCTCAGTCTGAAGGAAATGCAAATGCCTGTACAGTAGAGGGCGCTGCTCAAGCAAACCTTTCAGCTGTGCTGCCATTCTGGATTGCTGAAGAATAGGACGAGGGGGGAGAAGAAAAGTTCAACAGTCTTAGTTCACACCAAGAACGATAACTTTAAAGATAACTATATTAGCGTCCATAACACACCGTTCTGTTCATTCTAAGCACATGCTTGTCTGCCGCTTTAAATGCTCAGATTTGTAACAGCTGGATGGATTCTGATTGGCTGTCGATGATTTTATCGTTCATCGTTTTTATCATTCAAATAGTTCTGAAAGTGATTCCAACTATGTTTCTCTGTGCCATTATCGTTATAGCTGTGGTGTGAACTCTGCTATTCTTTATTATTCTTTATTGAGAACGATTTTTAGAACTATATCTTTATCGTTATCATTATAGTTATCGTCCTTTCCTTGGTGTGAACGGGCCTTTAGGGTACACGACACCATTTTCAACTGAAATCGGAAAACTTTTTAATGCGTTTTGGCCATTCATTTACATGACAACCCCATTTTGAGGGCCTGAAAACGAAAGCTTTTGAAAACAATGCCTTTCCTGTCTTCATGTAGGCCTAAACAACAAAAACGTGAATTTGTGAAAATGGTGACATCATACACATGCGATTACATGTTCACGTATGCGTATTAATATTGTTTGCGGGGTGTTTCTTGACAAAGTGACATGACCAACTACTGACCTGGCATGCATAATACTGTCTTTTAGTCATTTTCGCAGATCCATGTGAACGGGGATCATTGTGACAACGTTGTCGCCTGTTTTTAGTTCATCGTTGTCGGGTAAACACCCTCATTTCAACCATTTTTGTTTATTAGTAAGGTTAAAGTGAATCATCAAAGGTCAGCTGCAAAGGCATTGGTTAACAAAATGAGATTAAACACAAAGTATATTTGTACTTCACACAGTGTTTTAAAATATTTTGCGTTTGCGGTTTTCTGTTTTTTTTTGTTTACATTTTGAGGAATATTGAACTTGCACACAACGCCTCTGCACCGCACTCATGATTTCTCTCAACATGCAGAGCTGTCAGTCAAGAAATGGGAAAATAAAGAAACTTGCGTTACTTATTTGAAAAAAAAAAAAAGTCAATTTAAAAGTAATTTTACTTTACTAGTTACTTGAAAAAAAGTAATCTGATTACATAACTCCCCCAACACTGTGTTTGTGTATAAAAAAAGCTAAACATGTTTAATTTAATGCTCTTTCGTGTATTTGGAGAGAGTCCTGCAGATGTTTGCCCTCTTCCCAAACCACATACTTATTAATTTGTTCTTATGCTTAAAAAATATTCAGTAGATCGCAGCTGTAACCTCAGTGGAAATCTGTGGGAAAGGAACTTCAGCTCTGCTAACTCACACACTGTTATCCACATTACACTTAGCCAAAGTACTAACCCTGCCTCCCCTGAGCGCCCACAGGCTGTGGGTCAATTCCAGGCCACCTCCAGCCAAACCCACAGGGAGTGGAGCCTGTCAATGTGCAAACCGACAGTGCTGAGGTCTGTGGTTTACAGGGGGGTCACAGTACTGACTCTGTCTCCACTCTCCACTGCACCTCAGCTATCCACACACGCACAGCAAACTCAACGGTACGTGAACAACCATGGTCAGACTATAAGCAATGATCTATTTTGGGCAACTATACATTCATTTATGAAACATTAAGCTATTGGTAATGATATGCATATATATATCACATCTGAAAACATCTCATTCTCAAATGTTACCAGCCTGAACAATTGAGTTTTTAAATAAAACTTTTGTTTAATTTTCTCTCATTTACCATGGAGTTAATGACTGATGTTACACTGACATACAAGCCTTAATTCAAACCTTCTTTAGAGCACCTACAATTCATCAGTCTTTGTTTAAAGCAGCAACACAAGTGCTGTGACTTTTGAGGCTGCCATCTGCTGGACTGATAGAAACGGCCTCACTGATAGACACTGATGTCTCGCTGCAATACAAGCCTGCTCTCTGCTGGAGAAATGGAGTACAGCAGATAAAAATAATAATAATAATAATACATAAACAGTCTTAGCTGCAATGCTTAAACAGCGAAAACTTCTACTGTAATACATTTTCTACCGCCATACCAATACATTTTATATGAATAAGCTGTATAAATTTAACATTAACACTGTAAACCCTAATGGTCAAAATAATTAATTGTTTTGATTAGGGTAAACTTAAATTACACAAATGAGTTCAATCAAATTCACTTTTATGAGTATTTAGAACTTTCTTTTTCTTGTGAGTTCACAAAACTGACACATTTCACGTAATCTGAATTGTTTCATTGTTTTGAGTGTTATGAACTTGTTTCTTTTAATTTAGACAAACTTAAATTTAACCGAAACTGGGCTGGGATTTTTTATTTCCCAGCATGCTTTGCTCACTCGAAATGGAGAGTAAATGCTAAAATTAAGGATTGTAGGCTATAATGTTTTGTGCAAGATTAATGTTAAAGGGATAGTTCACCCTAAAACGAATTTTTATGTTTATCTGCTTACCCCCAGGGCATCCAAGATGTAGGTGTCTTTGTTTCTTCAGTAGAACACAAATTAAGATTTTTTAAATCCAACCGTTGTAGTGTGATAGTCGTATAATGCATGTCAATGGGGATATTTTAAAGTATGAGAGCAATGACAGTAAAAACACATAGACATATGAATCCATATTAAACCATGCGGCTCGTGGCAACACACTGATGTCTTAAGACACGAAACGATCGGTTTCAGCGAGAAACCGAACCGTATTTGTTATTTTTTTACCTCTTATTAGACGAATGTCATCTAGTATTCCCAGCGCCATAACTTCCGGCAAATAAGGTCAAAATACTGGCGCGATCAAAGATATATTTATGTAGATGCCTCATTCGACCGATCAGCGCAGGCAGTAATGAGGATTCTATGTATAAATCTATGATCGCACCGGTATTTAGAAGTATTTTGACCCTATTCGCCGGAAGTGATGGCGCGGGGACGGCTGATGCAGAGCCGTAGAAAAAAATGAAATACATTTTTAAATATGGATATTTTTCTTACACAAACGCATCGATTTGCTTCAGAAGGCCTTTATTAACACCCCGGAGCCGCATAAAGCACGTTATTTGACAGACAGATGCATTTTTTTATGGCCTTCAAAAACCGAGCAACTGTTACTGCCATTATAATGCTTGGATTATTTTTAATATAACTCAGATTTTATTCGTCTGAAAGAAGAATGTCATATACACCTCGGATGACTTGAGGGTGAGTAAATCATGGGCTAATTTTCATTTTTGGGTGAACTATCCCTTTAAGTGGGAGATTTGGTGTTTAATGATTTGCTATGCTGCTAATTTAGAAGACTTTCTGTTATTTGGGGGTTTTTGGTTGGCAAGTGGAGCATGAGCTTAATTTGAGAACAAATATACATGAAATGTTCTATATTGCTGTATACTTGTTCAGCAATTGCTATACTATACTATGCTAAAGTTCATGCTATAAATGTGCTATTAATTAGCAAGTTAGCATTTACTGAATCAGCTAGTTAAAGCTTAAGTTTCCACTACAAAAAATATTTAAATTGAGATTACATGATTATTTTAAGTTAAGAATGGGTTGAAATATTTAAAGTTAAGAGCAATTAAAATGTGTCCGTACAAAATACAAATCTTAAACTTTGAATTACCATACCTCAAATGTTTTGAGTTATAAACTTATTCAGGTTTTCAGTGCAGACGTTGACAACGAATGAACAATATTACATTAGCATAGTTATATAGTGATGAATAAATGCTGTGAAAATGTTGTTCAATGTTAGTGGATGACACGTAATGTATTAACTAATGTTAATGAATTGAAACTTTTTGTAAAGTGTTACCTAAATTAAACTGTTCAACTCAACAAATGAAAATGTTTATGTGCTATAGATATTATTTTCAACAAGAACATACAACAAATCTAACCAAAGAAAGCTAGGTCCCTGTAATAGTCATTAATTGATACTAAACCATTTAATTCAACCATTTAACTCTTCTCTCAAAGTCTTTTATATGAGCTTACGGAATGAAGCAAATTCATCCTCACGTGAACACGCGAGCACACACACACACACACACACACACACACACACACACACACACACACACACACACACAAGCATCCTATTATTAAGGCAATTCTTCCTTGCGTTTTCCAGGTGGATAATCACCTTCTCAAGGTCATTTCTTTTTTCACCCCTAAAGTCACTCATCAGGGAATCTGCATTTCAATTCACCAACAAATTTGTAGCACAAAGGCTCAATCAAAGTTTCCGGATCACAGGAGGATCAGAGTGATGAAAGTTGTAAAGGATCCGAGATGAAAGGGGCAGACGAGGCCGCTTGTAAAGGTGACATTAGAGGCTGTTTTTACTCTGTATGCAGTCTAATGAGGAACAAAAGACAAAGAGAGATAGAGAGAGCACTGTCAAGCATATTTTCCCTCTTCAAACACTCAGAATCCACCCATACAGAGCTTTTACACACCCCTGTGTACTTCAAAAGGCCCAATTCTTCCTTCTCCTAAAGAGGTGAGCTGGCTTATTTTTAGTCTCAGTCTTCATTAACACATCCTGATGATGCTTCATACAGCCTGTACTTTCATGTCATTATCAATGTCATCCTTTCAATGTTACACACCAGCATGTGATAAAAAGTGTGTTCGGTTAGGGTTTGCTTTGAAGTGCTATACTACGCAAACTATGAATCTCCAAAGCACAGCATAGAGGATAACTGCTCAACAACTCTGACGTCTCATTAAAGAGTCTCAGGCGTAGACTGACATGTATCCCATAATTGCTCCATGATCTATTGCTACTTGACTGACAGACAAATCACATTCTGATCCCCTTAAAGGCGCAGGTAGTTTCTAGTCTGTCCTCAAATGTAGCATTTTAAAACAGTTCAGTTCAACTAATGAAGACAGTGATGTTCTGCAAGACCCACAGCAGCCCAAAAACAGCGTTTCTAACTTTTCAAACAGAGCATGGCTTCGATTAAACTCACATACGCCTCTCAAAACATGTCTGCAAATGCTTTAAGGAAGAGAGTGTGATGCAAGTCGGGTGGGAGCTATGAGTATGGGGAATCTTTGGCTGTCCACATCTCAACACTCATCCACTGCTGCACTCCCATAGGAAACAGATGGCAGGCTAAACTTTTTTCACTCTCTGAAGTGATTGAAAATAATTTTCAGTAAGGATTACCAAATGTGGCCTCCTCTGGCTGAAACAAATGAACACAGATGTAGTTTTCTATTTAACAGCCTGTTTACATCTTGCGGATTCTTCCCCCCGGAGGAGAGGGGTTTGATCTTTCGAGTTGTAATAGATGGCGGAGACCACAGCCCCTTTCTGCGGCCAAGGCATTTTCCAATACAAATGATCTGTCAAGCACACATAAACATTTACTGTACGTATATACACTGGGGTCTAAAAAATCTACGACCACGATACTTGCATGTTTTCCCATTTTCTTCATTACAAAATTATATCATCAGCATATCCATTTGAGTGAGTTCAATTGCTCAATGACAACAGGATAGGATTGTGATCTCACTTACCCTCCAATTTCTTACCTCTAGAGCCCTGGTCTTCAACCATTAGGTCACACCCCATGTCACAGAAAGCTGGATAAAGTTACAGCTTCCTGAATAATGCAGGAATGCCCATTCTTGTGTTTTGTTCAGTTCGTTTTTTGAGCCGACACCAAGGTACATCATGCGGAGTTAAATTACCATCCTGACTAAAACGAGAACATCTTATTATCCTTTTCTATGATGTCATCTAATATGTAATTCTTTTTGAGGGGTTCAACTTTAGAGGCATTGATTTTGATTTATTTGGACACGGTCTAAAAGGTGTTTTGTGGTGGAAAAGATGTGCTTAATAATACTTTTATGAAATGGCATTACACTACCATAACTGAGACGTTTATAAATGTACGCTCTGAAATCGATTGACAAGAAAACATATGAAACAAGAAGATGGTATGAGACATTTCAAAGGACTTTTCCCCATTTAAAAAAAAGTCTGTCACAATTGTGAACCATATTTTTCCACTTGAAATTGCAAGTGGGGGGAAAAACTTACTCTAGAGAGTGTTTTACTGGACAAAAATGTGAATATGTCCTTAAGTGCAAGATAATGTCTTAAAAAAATGTTGATAATAATTTAGGTGACTACTAGCTGGCCTCCATTATACTCACCCCCCTAAACCTCACTCCCATCCGGGTCACGGTACCAATGTAACCCCTCCTGTTCGAACCACCCGCCCCAAGCGGAACTGGAACCCATGTCCGCCAGAATGAGAGTCGGACGCTCTAACAAGGAGGATAAAGGCTGCAACATCTAGCGTCAGTCGCTAGAGCGTCTCTTGAGATCAGAGGAGTGAGGTTTACTCGCACAGCGACTACTAGCTACTCACCTCCCTAAACCTCACTCCCATCCGGGTCACGGCACCAATGTAACCCCTCCTGTTCGAACCACCCGCTTCAAGCGGGACTCGAACCCGGGTCCGCAAGCATGAAATTCGGATGGTTTAACAAGGAGGATAAAGGCTGCAACATCTAGCGTCAGTCGCTAGAGCGTCTCTTGAGATCAGAGGAGTGAGGTTTACTCGCACAGTGACTACTAGCTGGCCTCCGTTACACACTCACAATCTGCAAGTGGACACACATACCAGGAGCAGTGGGCGCCTGGGGAGCGATTGGGAGTTAGGTGCCTTGCTCAATTACACCTCAGTCGTGGCTATTGAGGGTGGAAGAGAGCGCTGTTCATTCACTCCCCTCACATTTCCCTGTCTGTGTTGAGAATCTGACCTGCGACCTTTGGGTTACAAGTCCGACTCTCCACCATTAGGCCACAACTGCCACACATTTAGCAGGCATTTTCTTTCCAAAATGACCACAAAAAAAAACTCTTGCGCTTGACAGTTTCTAACAAGATCTCTGAGGTTTTGACAGATGATTGCCTCATTATGTGGTTTACGTAATGAGAGAGATGTGGGGGATAGTCTGATACACACACCCTGCAGTAAAAGTATTACAGCAGAACGGGCTCAAACCTGACAACAGCCTGATGGGATGAAAACAAAGTCATCTCTCATAATCAGGACTGGAATACATCATCAACATTTCTGTCAGCAGAGTATATAACCCAGTGATGCTATAAATACATCCCATATGCCCTGTGGTTGCGACGTTCCAGTGTTTCACACACTAATGTGGGGGTTTGGGGTGAAGAGCGCTCTAACTCTCTTCTCCCATTACAGTGGTGCTGTAACAGATAGGGAATGTCAGCGCCTTGTGAGACGTGTGAATGTGGGATGTCTTCTCCTCCAGGAATGTGTAATTTGTGCTGGGCTGGGACAGAAGCGGAGAGAATGAGAACAGGGCCTTGATCCATTGGTGGTTAACCGTAGCTTAATGAGGGGGAAAAACAGTGACGCAACCCTCAACTCAGATGTCACAATGCTCTAAGAAGCACTTGAATGGCCACAGCAGGACTAATTTTAACACGGCTTGTGTGATCAGAAACAGACATACTGACACCATGACTGAAGAGTATTAGTGAGAGATTTGATACCACTGTGAAACACTATGCCCAATACACACAGTTTAAAGGGTCAAATGGTTTTCTGATACTACTTTCCTGGACATTACTTGATAAGGGTTGTATTAAAACCATCCCTAAATTAAAAATGCTGAACTAAGAATTAATTAATTATTTATTTATATAATTCCCCCCCAAATTCCCATCATTGTAAATTTGGGTCATTTTTTGTTCAACTACATGATTCATAGTATAGCTTAAATTTAATTTGATTAAATTAACTAATGAATTTAAAAATGCTGAACCAAGTTCTTAATTGTCAAGAAATGCAGAATAAATTATATATACACATGATATACATATATACACACACACACATTTATTTATAGTAAAAACAACCCAAGTTGAGTTAAATGTTTGGTTAAAACAACCCAATTGCTGGGTTAGTCCATTTTCAACCCAACTTGGGTTGTTTTTAACCCAGCATTTTTTAGAGTGTATGTATGTATGTATGTATGTATGTATGTATGTATGTATGTATGTATGTATGTATATATATATATATATATTATATATATATATATATATATATATATATATATATATATATATATATATATATATATATATATATATATATATATATATATATATATATATATATATATATATATATATATATATATATATATATATATATATATATATGTGTGTGTATATATAACATTTTGAAATAATAATTCATTTATATAATTCTCATTACTGTAAGTTGATCCAGATGTTTTACTTTAGTGTTTTTTTTTTTTTTGTTTTTTTTTTTTTTTTTTGTGGTATTTTTTTTTTTTTTTCAAAATTCTTAATGTTCCTTTAAGTACATGATTCCCATGTATATCTTAAATTTAATTTTATTAAATTAGCTAATGAATTTAAATGACCGTCAATTATTACTATTCTGTATATACTTTTAAATAATATATTTCATACCTTAAATAATCTATATTTTTACCTTACAGTTATGAGAATGAGTTTTTAGCATTCAGCAACAGGTGTGTGGAGCAGGGAAAATTCCAAGCACCTAAAAGAAAGAGGAAAATGTAAAACCAGCACCAAACTTGAGCTGAACTGCTTCATATTATTTGGGTTAGCTACACAAAGACAACATTTTGTGGGTATACTACAGCAAGACCAAGAATGCTAGTGTCCATAAGGTGAACAAGGTGAAATTGCCAAAATTGTATAGGTCCAGTTGGGTTCTGAACTCTTTTGCAAATGGATCTGACCAATGCATTAAAATCAGCATTACTTACTGAGGTTACGCCCCCTTAGACTCCCTCAGGGGAAGAGGTGTGGTCGTCAGCAGTCAGTACTTGTTAGCATATTGTTAAAAGCGATCACAATCCTGTGATCTCCAAGCACACAGTAATATGAGACAGACCAAGTGGGCATCTGGTTCTGGTTAGTACTTTGGAAATCTGATTAAAGGAAAAAAATCCCAGGCACATTGAGAAGTATTCACCATAATTACTGAGAACAGCTTAGGCAGATCAGACCACAAATAACAAAACATGAAACCAATGTTGTGGTTCGCTCCTCTATTAAATATGAGACACAATAATAGCTAGGGAGGGAAGTGGGTCTCAAGTGAACAAATTGAGGTGGATGGGAGGGGGGTTTAGGTTGCGGGGAGGGACAGGGTTCCTTCCAAGTTAATGGGGTATTATGTTCCTTTCCTGCTCAAAATCTTCAGACTTCAGTGGAATAAAACGTTAATGCAGTGCCAAAAAGCTCTTCTCAATGTCACGAGCTTTGATAAACTATAGCTACAACATGAACAGCCAAGCCAAGAAACTGAATGAAACCGCAATGACCACAGTCAGTTCATAGAAGAGAAAAAAACAGGTCTGTGCAAGCGTGAGGCTCAGCCAAACCTCAGTGTAGACAATAAATCGTATTAGCGCAAATAAAAGTCTTGATGGATGACTGCGTTGAGGTCAATGTTTAACAACAAGTCTCTCATTTTTCTGTTGAGTGCTAAAATCAAAACCATATGTTGAGTATTTGTGGAGTCTGTATATTAGGGTTTATTGTAAGGGCTTGTCTTGGAAAAAATGCACAACTGAGAAAAGCTTTTTTTGCCAAGACCAAGGGATAGATTTCATTAAGTACATAAACAGTGTCTTTCCATGTCCATTCTTTTGCCTTATTAATTCAAAACAGTAAGTAGCACTTGGTAATATGATTTTTCAGGACATCAGAGATGCTCGTTTCCTTCACTGAATAAAAAATTGAAAAAGGTCATTCAGACTTTTTTTCTCATAATTGTGAGATATAAACGTGACTTTTTCCCTCAGAATTGGACTTTATAACTCGCAATTGCAAGCTTATAGCTAACAATTCTGAGGAGGGAAAAAGAATTGTGAGATAAAAAGTTGCGATTACCTTTTGCATTTGGGTCATTTGGAATAAAGTCATACTGATAGTGATCAAGGCCTGTAGGCCAAGGTGTGTGTCATCGGTGGTCTGCTATTTGTCACACCTTTAGTATGGCGGGGGAAGCTGTAATCTGCTGATTGGTCAGCTTGAATGTTTCACATTTGGGTTTCAGTCAAATGGTCAAGATAGGGATAAAATAACATTGTAACTGTTGCTCTGGATCTTCTTTTCTCTGGGCTTTTCTTTGTCTCCTCTTTTTGGAGGGCTTCCTCTCTTCCTAAATTCTTTTCTCTCAGGTAACATTTTATGCTGGGTACAATTAAAGGGTAAAACAGAGCTAACGCCACAGCTTAAGAAAAATGTGCTTTTCACTAGTTGCAGAAATAAATATATATGTTTTTTAATGAACATTGATGGAGCAACAGATTTTGTGTAAAAAATTAATCATAATAGTCATTCGGCAATACTGCAGCCGGAACCAATGAAGTGAAACCACCCTAACAGCGGAAACAAGCTTCCATACTGCTCACTCACTCATACATTCAATCTCACAGCAAAATATTTACCCTAGAGAACACAAAATCACCTAGCATTTGCGTCAAAAGGCAACCGTGTGTAGTACAAAACACAAGAGGGCAGTCTGAGCCCTTCACTTCAAGAACACAGCGTGCGGCTTTGTAAAAGGTCTGACTGTTCAATCATTAACCCTAAAACAGGCAAGAGTGGAAAACGATCATGTCACTTTTTATATCATCTGGACTTAAAGGGCGGGGGAAACACTCATTTTCAGTCAATCTTGAGTACCTATAGAGTAGTATTGCATCTTTCATATCACCGAAAAGTCTTTAGTTTTATTATATTTATAAAGGAAAGATAGGCTGTACCAAGTCTTTCCGAAAAAAGCCGAGCAGCTGGGGGCATATCGTTTGGGCGGAGCTAAAGAATGACGAGCGCGCGCAGCTATTGCGTTGAGCTATGCATGTTTAACGTACATAGAAAAACAATGGAATCGATAGCTAACAACACAAAGACATTAGAAGCATTTTTACTCACCGCCTGCTTCCAACACACGACCGTGAACCTTAATCGCTGGAATTGCTCCATCTTTCAGCATTAGGCGAGCTACAAATCCGGAGTTTAACTGTAACTTACCTTGTTTATAAACCATCGTCGCCGAAATTCAGGGAACAAACAAACACTTGCACAACTCCATTGCTGCTCCGGAAAAACATGATTGTCTTGCTATGACAACCAAAAACACACATCTTTGGTTTAGTGACATTGTTGATTTCATGAAGTCCTGTGACAGCGCAGCCCTCCCGCTCTAGTCGCGCGCGCGACCTTCCGGGAGAAGAGCCTGTAAGGCCCGTACAAGGACATTCCGCCCCATCTGACGTCACATATACCCATACTCGAAAAAAACTTTCCGAAACTTATGAGAAACCGGCAGGAGTATTTTTGGCACAGAAATACTCCATCAAACGTCCAACTTAAAAATAAATAAAAAACTTTGTCCATGTTTAGGATGGGAATCCAAGTCTTTAACAGTGTAAAAAGCTCAGTATGCATGAAACAGCATTTCACCCATATCCAAAATAATATTTTAAATATATTTGATATAGTTTGGATTTTATGAGTTGTATCTCCCAGGATACATTATATAAAAATATAATATGCAAAATATGCTGCATGTATGTCTAAGTGTCCTAAATTTGAGGCATATACATAGAAAATACTTTGTATTTTTACACTGCTGCAGTGTCTCGTCTTCAACCTTCGGGGTGGGCAATTCTAGCCCTTGAGGCCCACTGTCCTCCAGGGTTTAGCTCCATCTCTACTCAATCAAATAATGTAATTTATAATTTTACAAAGTAATCCTGACGACTTTGGTTAGATTTTCCAGGTGTGTTTGATCAGGGATGGAGCTAAACTCTGCAGGATATAGCTCTCCAGGAGCAGGGTTAGGGCCGGTTCACACAGAACATGATTTTGCTGTTAAAACGTGAGACGCAGGTCAGTGAAATGAATAAAAGCCCAAGTTGAATTTATTTTAACTTAAGTATGGCTTTTCAGAATGCTGAGTCATGTGTCATTAAAGACATCTGTGTTACTTTGGAAAAACAATGGAAAAGTAGCAGTGGACTGGAAAAACGCATTCTGTGTGAACAGCTCCTTAGATTCTTCTTTTCTACCATAAAATGAGCTGTGTGAAATCCTGTCAGAAAATATCCAGTTAAAAATGCAAAGATGTTGTCAATCAAACATTGCATTGCATCGATACATTGTTAGTCATTTAATCGATGTATCAATCCATCTATATCGACACCCCTAATAAATGACACACTTCATCTTTAATTTCACCAACAAAAAAAAAAGAAACTAGAGGGAAAAATAAGGAATAATTATTCGGGGGAAAAGGAAAAGTTCATTTGTATAATAGTTTTAGTTTAATTTCAGTGTAAATTCATTACAAAGAGCCACAGTTAATATGTACATTAAGGCATTCATTAATGAAATGGGGACATAAAAAACCTAAATCACACCAAATTTGATTCTCCATTTTCTGTTAAAGAACTAGTGATTAACACCGTGTCTACACCGGACGCAATCAGTTTAGGGATACTAGGTTTAAGGTGAGGGTTATGGTGTCTAGCTCCACCGATTAGGTCCAGAAAGCTGGATCTCAATGGATTTGCAATGGTCCCTTTGTTGTGTCCATTGTAGACACTGTGTAATGTATACATTTACTCAACATTTCAAACGTTTAGGTCAGCAATGTATTTTTGACAAATAAATTAATACTTTTATCCAGGAACAATGTATTAAAGGTAGGGTAGGCAATTTTCAGAGAGGCTACCAATAGCGAGCTAGCTTTGAAAGCATAAGTTCCCACCCTCCCTTCAGAGCGTCTCCAAAGCCACGCTTCCTGCCTTTAAATTGATCAAAAGTAACAGTAAAAGACATTTAAAATGTTATTTCTATTCATCAAAGAATCCTGAAAAACGTATCACAGTTTCCACAAAAATATTAAGCAGCTCAACTGTTTTCAACATTGATAATAATAAGAAATGTTTCTTGAGCACCAAATCAGCATTTTAGAATGATTTCATGTGACATTGAAGACTGGAGGAATGGCTGCTGAAAATTCAGCTTTGCCATTATAGAAAAAATAAAAAATTATGACATATCTAAATACAAAGCAGTTATTTTAGGTTGTGATGACATTTCACAATTGAAGGCAGCCTTGGTTAACATATGAGACATCTTCAAAAACATTACAAAAATCTTACCAACCCCAAACTTTTGAACAGTAGTGTCTATACATATGCACAATGAATGCTCAGCACACACTCAGCACTCTCTCATCTTGGCAATCTGAAGCAGAGCCACTCTGGCCTCTTCATCCATGAAACCCTGCAAAAGAAGACCACAGTTTCTAGAACATAAACACTGCTATTTTCATGGGTTTACTTCTGTTACATAATAAGAAAATATGAATCATAAAGGAATAAAATGTTACCTGTGCTGCACTGAGCAACCGTGTTCGGTATATTGAAAGCACATGTCTGTAATGCTTTTCCGAGTTCTGGCAAAAAAAAGAGAACAAGTTTCCTAATGCATTGGTTTTCAAAAGTAAAATGAATAATGCCTAAACTTGCATTTCATTTAGAAATGTACAATACATGTCATATAGTGCTCTGTTTTGATGGATTACAGTAAAAGCTTAACTTTGATGAGAGTGATTCAGGAGCATGCTGTTTTGGATCACAGTCACAGCAGATTGTTTTTTAAATATCACAGGACTATCTCATGTTACTCTGTGGGATTGCAAAAATTGCTTCTGTGAAGTTACCAGCCCAGTGTACCCCGTATGAGCTGTTCAGTTCAGTGTATCAGTTTCATCTATCCTTACTATTCCCAGTTCTCTCCAACAGCAACAGGTTTGACTCAAGATCCAGTCTCTTCTGTGGCCTATGACATGGTCTGCTTTGTTTTGCGGTGGAAACGCGGCTTTAGCCAACCTATTTGCAATGACGAATGAAATTGGCTAATTATCTGACCAATCGTGACAATACACACATGTATTTAAACTGAGTTTGAGGGTGTCTATATTCCATGTAAAAAGTAATCTGCCATGGCGAGCGTTACTGGCTTTTAAAGGGAATGGGAGATGACACTCTAAATTGGTTTATTACACGTTACACACAAAACACACCCATGACTCATTAAGAGAATAGGGACAACCCTTTTAGACCATGCGCCGGGTGCGCTGAACTAAAGCGTTAAACTAGCAAAAGTGGATTCAGACAAGACTTCAGTGCACTTGCGCCGTGTGCTTTAGTCCATGTGCTTAGATTATTAAAATAGGGCCCTAAGTGTTCCATTATGGGTTGGGAAGTTCTCCTTCTTAAAGAGATAGTTCACCCAAAAATGAAAATTAGCCCATGATTTACTCACCCTTAAGTCATCCTAGGTGTATAAGACATTCTTCTTTCAGACGAAAGAGTTATATCTAATCCAAGCATTATAATAGCAGTAATAGTTGCTGTTTTTGAAGTCCATAAAAAATGCACCTGTCCGTCGAATAACGTGCTCCACGCGGCTCCGGGGGGTTAAAGGTCCCGTTTTTCGTGTTTTTTTGAAGCTTTGATTGTGTTTACAGTGTGCAATATAACATGTGTTCATGTTTCACGTGTAAAAAAACACAGTATTTTTCACACAATTTACTTATCTGTATACTGCTGTTTGCACTGTCCTCAAAACGGCTTGAAAGATTTCCCTGTTCTATGAAGTCCCTCCTTCAGAAATACGTAACGAGTTCTGATTGTGCCAGCGGTTCCCATGTTGTGATTCGACAGCAGCTTAGCGCACGCAGAGCGCACGTTACCGGAAAGGTCACGCCTCTCACCATAACGGGGATGCATGCGCTCAATGATCTCTAAGTACAGCGTCCCTGGGAAAGCCAAACAAAGGTGACTTGACTCCGGGATGAAAATAACAGCGTCTCGACGACATGGCAACAAACAAACTATACGAACGCAACCGAATGCAACACTTCCTATTCTCCACGCGGGAGCAACAAGACCACGCCCCCTTTTTCGCGCGTTCTTGTGGGCGGAGGTTAGTCGACATACTGCTCTACTGACGTAATTAAAGCAGGAAATACCAGGATGTAGTCCTAACCAGCCGTTCGCTGTAGGCTTTGAAAGGGAACTTCTGTTAAATAAAATATCTCGCTTGGCATTGAACTTTGAGCTTTATAATTTTACAGGTATTATAAATGCTCTAACAGCAACATTACACACTAACTAAAGTTTGAAAAATGGGATCACGAAGAACAGGACCTTTAATAAAGGCCTTCTGAAGCGAATAGATGCGTTTGTGTAAGAAAAATATCCTTATTTAAAACTTTATAAAGTAAAGTTCCAGCCGATCGCCTTCTGTGGAAAAGTGTTGAAAGTGCCTTCTCGCAATTCAAGATGCGTACGCAACGTCTGATGAGCGTACCTGGTAACGTAAGCCTTTGATCGGCAGAGGCACTTTCAACACTCTTTCCATAAATTGAATATGGAAGGCGATCGACTGAAACTTTACTTTTATAAAGTTTTAAATATGGATATTTATCTTACACAAATGCATCAATTCGCTTCAGAAGGCCTTTATTAGAGGAGCCATGTGGAGCACGTTATTTGACGGACAGATACATTTTTATTGACTTCAAAAACAGAGCAACAATTACTGCTATTATAAAGCTTGGATTAGCCAGGACTTTTATAATATAACTCCGATTTTATTAGCCTGAAAGAAGAATGTCATATACACCTAGGATGACTTGAGGGTGAGTAAATCATGGGCTAATTTTCATTTTTGGGTGAACTATCCCTTTAAGCTAAACCAACTATTACACCCCAAATGAGTGCTGACTGAAGGAAAAACTTCTCTACCTTCTCCTTGGATGTATTATATAATAAAATGTTTAAGTGAAATTCGTTGCCTTGTCTTTTTTGCACTACCAAACTTCTTTCTTGGGTTAAATTGAGCAGCTGCTAGTATTTATTGATATGTATTTGCTGTGCGTGCTTATGTGAATGCCTTAACATAAAAATATGAGACATGAGAAAAATATTAAAGCATACATACTGTAAATGTATTCTACATTATGGGAGTTATGGGAGCAATCCACCTTCCCTCCAAAGTTAATCACAAGTCATGATGTTGGCTCTCCATTAACTCTCCATTAAGAAAAAATGCTAACATAAATGTAGTCAACGTTGTAACCAGTGCATATCATGTGTTAATATTTCCGAAAATCGCTGCAAATAAACAAGCTGTTTCTTTGTCCTGCTTAACCCCATTCAAACAGGTTGACAGCGTGGGTTTGTAGCAGCAAGATCACAACTCTCTTTTCAACAGATCTGCCTATACTAAAGAATCCTATCACAATCCAATCTGCACTAAAAGCACTGACCTCTCTAGTCTAACAAAGCTTAAACAAAACAGGGTCTCAAAAAACAGCCCTAAACAATAGAGCAATCCGTGAGTAACTAACCTCTAGCTGCTGTTGTAGGCTGTAGACCTGAGCCTGGAGGGAGCTGTCTGACTGTGATGGTTCACAGGAGCTGATGGGTTCTGATATGTTGACCTGAGCCAACCTCTGTCCCTCATTCTTCACTGATGGCTGAGATAGAGAACACATGTAATTAGATATTTACGTTTTCTCCAGGGTGATCAGGATGTTCTGATTGGTTGCTTGGTGGTTAACACAACCCCCCATACCCAAGGTTGTATGTTTAATTTAGAGATGTACAACATATTGGTACCGTAACAATTAGGCTATTTGCTGATATTAGAGATATTTAATTATTCATGTCTTCTCATATTCGTATAACCATTGCTGCCATCTAATGCTTTTTAAAAACATTAACAATTTAATAACACTAAAATAAAATGTTATCTATAGCAAATTTCACTTGTAGCATTTAAAAGGACCGATTTTAGTTTTCATTTTTTATTTCTTAATTTATTTAGACAAAATCTGCCATTTATCAATCAAATAATATGCTTGTAAATGACAAAATCATACATTAAACTTTTTTTTAAATAGAATTAAATAGAAAAAAATGTATCATGAATATATTAAATATACAAGCAATAATCATTAACCTTGGCAACTTGATCTGGTGATGTGCTCCTCTGGTCCTCAGTTGTGCTACTTTTGCTTTCTATTTTAGTCTGCACGTTTTCCACTACAATTCTAGTGACTTTACATTCTGCTCTGTCACTCCCTGTAGAAGAAGATACTTTGTTATGCTGTACTTCACTTGCGTATGGCTGCCTGTGTTCTTCTTTCTGAACACCATCCTTTTTTGAGTTTGAGATGCTCACACTGGCCTGGTTTTGTCTCTTCTCCATCTCTTCAAGGGCTTGTTTGAGTCGTTCCACCTCTTTCTCCTTTTCCTCCACTAAGACAGCAGGAGCAAACCTGGACTCCAGAGCCTCCTGGATTGTGTCCAGCTCTGTCTTCTGTTCTTGAAGTTCTCTCAGCAGGCTCTGGTTCTCCTCCTGGGCGCACTGGTACTTCTGTAGAGCCTCGTCAGCTTTGGTGTCTGCTTGTTGCAGTGCATTATTCAGTGAGCTAGTTATGACTGTGTGCTCACCCTTGCTGATGTAGTTCTCCAGATCTACGGCTGGTTCACGGGTCTCTGTGATGAGGTCAGTCATGGTGCTCTTCGCATGTGTGGGGCACCATTCTGACGGGGTCTGAGCTTCTTTACACGACATCTCAGCCTGCTGCGTCTCCATTCCCGCTAACCTGGTCTTCAGTGTGTTTATTTGCTCTTCTCTGCTGAGCATCTCCTGGGAAAGCCGGCTAAGTTCCTGCATCAAGGAGCTCTGGTTCTCCTTCTGTTGCTCTACCTCCCTCCTGCTCTGGATGAGCTCCTTCTGCATTCTCCCCAGTTCGGCTACGGCTGCCTCCCGCTGGCCTTTGACTTCTTGAAGCTGGACTCTTAGCTCTTCCACCAAGTGCTCCCTGACGGCCACTAGATGAGCTTGCATCTGTCTCACTCGGGATTCTGAGCCGGCCATCCGCCTTTGCACCTCGCCCAAGGCCTCCTCCAGCTCCCATGCTCGGTTATGAGCCACATGCAGAGCTTGTTCGCTGTTCCTCCTCAGTCCTTCGTATTCCTGACAACGCAGAGTTAGAGCCGTGTCCAGCCTGTGCACCTCCGTCTCTGCTGCTTCTTGCCTCCTTCGTGCATCTCGTAGTTCTCTCCTAAGGGCGTCCACCTCGCCGGGCAATAACTCCACAGGAGCAGATCTCACTGGCACAGGAGCTGACTGTGCAGGCCTGACCTGAGTAATTGACAAGGGTTATGTTGAAGTGAAAAAGGCCCTGTTTACATCTGGTATTAAGATGCGTTTTGGTAGATTGGATCACAATTGGACAACGCTAAATACAGGGGTAAACAGGGTCTAAAACATTTTGAGCTTGTCCACTTTCGACCACTTCCAGACAAAAACGCATTCAACGGATTGCTTTCGTGGAGACGCTCATGTAGTCAAATGCGTTCATATAGCCACAAAAGACCGTCTACTCTCCGCCCACTGACCGGAAGAGCTCTAGCCAGGCAGGATTTAAACTTTTGTTGACTGAAAGCAAAGTTTCGTTTGAAGACGAAAAAAACGAACCCACCTCACCGAACTCACCATTCCTGATTTCTAACACACACTCACAGCGTTCGGCATGGTCTCGCGGCTATCAAAGCAGAAATGAAAGCTGATGTTCTCTGTATGTTTTTCCAATGTATCCGGGTGCATACATATGTAAATAGCTTGAGCTTATTTTGTTCATTCAATCGAAAGATCTGAAAAAGCTAATCCATTTACCCGCCCATAGACCCTCTCCTTGAAGAAATCAGGACAGAAGTAATTGAAAGTGGACAAAAGAGACAGATCAAAACACCAGGTGTAAATGGGAATGTGTCTCCACCGTCTACTTGTGATCCGATCGACCAAAACGCATCTTAATTCCAGGTGTAAACAAGGCCAAATACTCTTTTGTTTGTCCATTTGAATTCAACTGCTGAAATTGTTCAGTTTGATGAGAATAGGATATAAAATAAGTCTGATATCAAGTGAGGTTATAACCCTTTAATCTCTATATTCTGTCAGAAAAAAGTGTTCACATTATGACAATGATATTACTTGGTGCACTACTTTAATGTAAAGTTTAATTTAACTGTCTGATAAAAGGACTTACATAAAAAAGGTTTTTTACTTAAACATAAAAATGTATTTATTGGTTGATTGAGTGATTTTGTGGTGAGGACCTTAATGTAAAATTTTTATTTAAATGGCTGATTAAAGGACAAACTGTGAGCAAGATATCAAGGTCACATACTTAAAAAATAAGGAGTTAACTAAACCTAAAAATACATAATGCCACTGTCATAAAGCAAACTCTTCAGACATAGATCAAGTTAGTCAGGTAAGGCAGGTTACCTGTGTAGAATCCAGATTATGACCTTGTTTGGCACCTTTTCCTTCAGGGAGCAGAAAATATGTTTAAAACATTAGAGTCCATACCTGGAAAGCTTTTGTGATATGACTGATTGCAATCCTGATGTTCTGCCATTATATATATAAATCACGTTCCAAGTTACCTTCAGTGGAGTGATTGCCATGTTCCCTCTGCAATTCAGAAACAACCATTTAATGGTGACATGAACAACTCACAGGACCACAATCAGCTACATGAGAGGAAATGACTGCCTGATAGCGCAGACTTCAAATGTCAATCAAATGAATTCAAATGTCACCCTCTAAAGAAACTCACTGTTAGGGGTTCTGACAAAACTTTCTCCATCTTTACTGATCCTGTTTTGGTCCAGGATTTAGCCTGTGCATTCAGAAAGAAAAATTAATAATTATTACCAAAAAAATCTCTGATAACATGGCCTTCAGATAGAACGAAATCTATATTTCCATAATAAATGCTATTCTCCAACAATTCTTTAATAAATGCATCTCCCTACAGTAAATTAGTGAAACATATCCTGAAGGCTGGATCCCTAATATATGTTTTAGGAGTAAGAAACTATAAATGAACATGTATTCCTCTCCATTGACAGCTGCAAAAGAACATTACATTTCATCCAATTGATTTCCATCATTGCAGAGATGAAGATAGCACACCATCATCATTCGCAAGTGACTGAGTATTAGGATGGCTCTAAATAAATTGCACTGCGATTAGCATTTAAGACTCTAGATGGCAGTAAAATCAATAAAAAGATGGACTTAATTTGAGTGCAGCAAACCCATGACCTTATTGTCTGTTGTTACTGCCTTTCCTGTCTTAGATTACAAATACTTGAACTTGACTGTGAATGTGAATGTGCATGTAAATGCATCAAAGAGGTAAATTGATAGCAAAATGTCAATGTTACCTGTTGCATCTTCTGTGAAACACTGGAAGTCTCTTTTGCTGAAAAAAAAAAGGGGAGGGGGGGGTGATAGCACATGATGTTTCTGTTCCTACTGAATTTCAGACAAGCATTTTAATATGCCATGAATGTGCTATGACAATCACTTTATTAACTAATTGGTGCATTTCAATATCTGGTGATATGCCAATATTATATCAAAAGCCTTTTTCAGGGATCCAAGGGCTGATTTGCTTCGAATAAGCCTCTCTCTATATGACAGTTCTTGGAAAAGGAATACAGACTGGTCGCATCTAGAAATTGATTGCCTTTTAGTGTTAGAATCTGAGAAGTCTATGTGAGCACAGCTGGATCTGATCTATATCAGACACTTCTCTTAAATGACATGACATTACCTAGAAATGACAGAGTGATGGTTCATCCGGGATCTAAATTTAAAACTCGACTGACCTGCTGCCTGTCTGAAAGGGTTCAGTAATTGCTACATGTAATAATAACAAGACTGTCACTTTGCACTACCTCACTGAGAAAAAAAACAGCATTGCTGGTCACAAGATTATATGGGTTTTTTACACATTGAAACAACATTTAATTCCACTGTATACACGTATATTGCAAGCAAACAGGATAAACATGTTCAAAATCATTCAACAAGTACAACCCCAAATCAGAAAAAGTTGGGACAGTATGGAAAACGCAAAAAAAAAGTGATTTCTAAATTTACTTTGACTTGAAAAGATTTCATGTTTTGTCTGGTCAACTTCATGTCATTTGTAAATATGCATCCTTTCCTGTCATTCAGACCTGCAACACATTTCAAAAAAAGTTGGGACCGGAGCAATTTAGGGCTAGTAATGAGGTAGAATGGTTAAATAATTATTGATTATAATTGATTTGAAACAGGTGATGTCAACAGGTGATTGTAATTATGATTTGGTACAAAAACAGCATCCAAGAAAGGTCTAATCCTTTAGGAGCAAAGATGGGCCGAGGATCGCCAGTTTGCCAACAAATACGTGAGAAAATTATTGAAATGTTTAAAAACAATGTTCCTCAAAGAAAGATAGGAAGAGATTTGGATATTTCACATTCCACAGTGCATAACATAATTAAAAGATTCAAGGAATCTGGAGGAATTTCAGTGCGTAAAGGACAAGGGTGCAAGCCTAAGCTGAACAACCGTGATCTCCGATCCCTCAGGCGGCACTGCATCAAGAATCGTCATTCATCTATAAGCGATATCACCACATGGACTCAGGACTACTTTGGCAAACCTTTGTCAAGTACCACAATACGTAGTTACATCCACAAATGGCAGTTAAAACTGTACTGTGCCAAAAGGAAGCCCTATGTTAACAGTGTCCAGAAGCGCCGTCGACTTCTCTGGGCTCGGAGGCATCTGGGATGGACCATCACACAGTGGAAACGTGTACTGTGGTCAGATGAATCAGTATTTGAGGTATTTTTTGGGAGGAATGGACGCCGTGTGCTCCGGACCAAAGAAGAAAAGGATCATCCAGACTGTTACCAGCAACAAGTCCAAAAGCCAGGGTCTGTCATGTTATGGGGTTGTGTCAGTGCCCTTGGCAAAGGTGACTTGCACTTCTGTGAAGGCACCATTAATGCTGAAAAGTACATAGAGATTTTGGAGCATAATATGCTGCCTTCAAGAAGACATCTTTTCCAGGGACGTCCATGCATATTTCAACAAGACAATGCAAAACCACATTCTGCACACATTACAAAGTCCTGGCTGCGGAGGAAGAGGTTACGGGTACTTGACTGGTCTGCCTGCAGTCCCGACCTGTCTCCAATAGAGAATGTGTGGCGCATTTTGAAGCGCAAAATGTGACAACAAAGACCCCGTACTGTTGCCCACCTTAAGACTTGTTTGTAGGAAGAATGGGACAAAATTACACCTGAAACACTTCATCACTTGGTGTCTTCAGTCCCTAAACGTTGTTTAAGTGTTGTGAAAAGGAATGGCAACATTACAAAGTGGTAAATGCCTTACTGTCCCAACTTTTTTTTTAAATGTGTTGCAGGTTTGAATGACAGGAAAGGATGCATATTTACAAATGACATGAAGTTGACCAGACAAAACATGAAATATTTTTTGTTCATATTGTCTGCAATGAAATACAAGTCAAAGTAAATTTAGAAATCACTTCTTTCTTTTTTTTATTTGCGTTTTCCATACTGTCCCAACTTTTTCTGATTTGGGGATGTACATTTATGTTACCTTTAGTGTTTTTTTCCAAGGCATGTTGTACAAGTGAGATCAAGTCTTGATTCTGACTTAGTCTGGCATAGTGGTAAGCATCGTGGCCATACATGTCCACTACAGAAACATCTGCCTTAGTCTTCAGGAGAATATCCACCACTTCTTTACAGGACTTCTCACAAGCTAATATTAGCGCAGTCCTAGACAGAACACACACAAACAGAAAATAGTCAGAAAAACAGAACATGGTCAGAATGATTGATCAGCTGGTATGACACTACTAAGGTAAAAAAGGTAGAGCTTAAAGTTACTGACATACTTCGAAATGTATTCTTTTGTGTTCAGAAGAAAACAAATTATGCAGGTTTGGAAATCATGATAATTTTTGGGTGAACTATCCCTTTAAAAGATACACTATATTGCCAAAAGTATTGGGCCTCTAAATCATTGAATTCAGGTGCTCCAGTCACTTCCATGGCCACAGGTGTATAAAAACAAGCACCTAGTCATGCAGACGCTTCTACAAACATTTGTGAAAGAATGGGTCGCTCTCAGGAGCTCAGTGAATTCAAGTGTGGTACCTTGATAGGTTGCCACCTGTGCAATAAGTCCATTTGTGGAATTTCCTCACTAATAAATATTCCACGGTCAACTGTGTGTGATATTATAACAAAGCGGAAGCAATTGGGAACAACAGCAACTCAGCCAGAAGGGTTAGCGCATGCTGAGGCGCACAGTGCGCAGAACTCAATAGACAGTCAATAGCTACAGACCTCCAAACTTTGTGTGGCCTTCAGATTAGCTCAAGAACAGTGTGTAGAGAGCTTCATGGAAAGGGTTTCCATGGCTGAGCAGCTGCATCCAAGCCTTACATCACCAAGTGCAATGCAAAGCGTCGGATGCAGTGGTGTAAATGCCACCACTGGACTCTAGATGTGTGGAGATGTGTTCTCTGGAGTGACGAGTTTGGTGTGGAGGAACTTGACTGGCCTGCACAGAGTCCTGACCTCAACCCGATAGAACATCTTTGGGATGAATTAGAGTGGAGACTGCGAGCCAGGCCTTCTCGTCCAACATCAGTGCCTGACCTCACAAATGCGCTTCTAGAAGAATGGTCAAAAATTCCAATAAACACACTCCTAATCCTTGTAGAAAGCCTTCCCAGAAGAGTTGAAGCTGTTATAGCTGCAAAAGGTGGGCCAACTCCATATTAAACCCCACGGATTAAGAATGGGATGTCATTAAATTTGTGTGAATGTAAAGGCAGGCGTCCCAAAACTTTTGTCAATATAGTGTATCTTTACTTTAATGAGATTTTCTAAGTGACTCATCAAAAGCAGTTCATGAGTTCTACTGAACTATAGCATGATATTATTTATTAAATATATTTAATGCTGTTCAACATTTAATTAAATTAACTTTGGCAGCCCTAAAAATGTTAAAATATTGATAAAACTTTTTTTGTATAAATCAAAAAAATATAATTGAATACTGATAAATAACAAATAAAGGTATATGGTGACGCTTCACTAGTTCTGAGAATGGATGCAATGTAAGTGTGCTATGCACTTCAGATTTCTCCAGGGTACACATGCAAATGTGTGTCACTTCAAAGGAAAGAAAACAGGTGACTTCCTTGTTGTAGAAGATGGATTTCTTAAGGACACTAGCGCAATGCAGCTGGGATGGCCTTTTTTATATGAAGTTGCAAGCTGATTCACATTAGTATACAAACTGGAACTGAATATAAATATTTGAATTTAAAATGGTGATCTTCCTCTTCTGGCTTATACTTTAGTTATACAGATTTGATCATTATTAATGCACAACAGAAAATTTGATCATTTTCCCTTACTTGTTTTGCTTGTCTCGAAAAACAGTGCGTGCTCCACATTGCACAAGCAACTGGCATGCTCCTGGTTGGCTCATCTTAGCAGCAAGCAACAAAGGTGATCTACCATCCTGAAAAAGGCACATATATACATATATTGCAACACCATTTCGGTCTTCCTTTCTTACATGGCTTCTTATACATTACATACACAGTGTGAAAAATGTATTGTTGTCAAAACCTATTTTACTTACTGCATCAGCAGCATCAACAGATGCACCGCTGTCACAGAGCATTTTGATTGCGGCTTTACAGCCTACATATGCTGAAAAACAATAACAAGACAAGACATTATAATTTGCCAATCAACTCTGACAGCTAGACATTATATCTGTCCTTGATGCATCATCATGCAGCAGTTGAAGAATTCATAATGAAAGATCTGCTCGAAAAGAATGACAATAATGAATCTGACGCAATCCTCAAAATACAAAGAAGGAAACTATTCATTATCATTTCGGTTTCAGAATGTGTAAGAAAACGCTCTAAGCATACTGGTGTACATAAAACATTTTAACATTGTGGTATGTCCTGTAGGCTTGTCGGTTAAACTATTTGCATGTCATTCATTTAAAAAAAATATTACCATGCTCATAAAATGTTTCTTGCCTTGGAATCCTAAAAATTGTACATACTTTTAAAACACCACTATTAAAACACTATTATCTGAATACAGCAAGCCTTACTTAGGCAATAGCCCTCCATTAAGATTAACAACAAGCAAGCTAGTCTATCATTGATGTAATATGGTGTTGTGCAAGGTCGGAAATGCCACTGAAATAAAAAAAAGCCCCCAGAATTCAAGATATGAATTCCCCTTGAATGAGTTATTGTATTTTGTGTTTGTATAGTTAAGCAATATTACACAAGCAAGAGGGTCATTTTCATGATTACAAATATGATATTCATTTTGTACAACAGTTCAATAAACAATAATGATTATATGAATTGACCATTTTTAGACCGAAAATTTTCAATTTTGACTGTCTGTTTTCCAACGTTTATAGTTCCAAAAAAAATTGCAGAAATCTAGCATCTCACAGCAGTGTTTCGTTCTTAAAGGGATAGTTCACCCAAAAATGAAAATTCATTTACTCACCCTCAAGTTGTCCCAAACCGAGTTTCTTTCTTCTGTTGAACACAAAAGAAGATATTTTGAAGAATGTTGGTAATCAGACAGTTGACAGTAGCCATTGACTTTCATAGTAGGAAAAAAAAATATGCAAGTCAATGGCTACCGTCAACTGTCTGATTACCAACATTCTTCAAAATATCTTCTTTTGTGTTCAACAGAAGAAAGAAACTCATACAGGTTTGGAACAACATGAGTGCGAGTAAATAATGACAAAAATTGTTGGTGAACTATCCCTTTAAAAGATTCCCAGTTTTTGAACAAATTGGGTGAGTCAATTATTCAATGACCCATTCATAAAGTCAGTGGACACTTGCGTCTTTCATGAATTAATCAACCAATTTGAACAAATCAGTTGAATGAATGATTTTATGATTCGCTTATTACAACTTACCGTCACCTACTGGTGGTTTTATTTGAATATATACTATATAATAATTCCTTAATTTCATTTCCATGTTGCCAACTGTTATATTTAGAAAATGAAACCATAATATTAATTAGGTAATTGTAATTGCAGTGTAAATGGATTTTGATAAATGGCAAGATGGATTTTGTTGATACTGATTTAGTTTAATTGGTATAACAGCCCTATAGTGTGTTAAATAGTGTAATTGATGAAAACATTATCAGCAAATGTAACTTTGCTCTGTATAAATAATTATAAGCTCTTTTTTTTTTTTACTTGAGCACCTGCCCCACAAAATGTCTGTGCACGGCCATAGTAGGAGGACAGTTCAAGAGCAGAGTTTGTTATTGTTTCATACTTTCAGGAATTTTCATTTTGAGGAAGATATTTGCAGTGGTCATGGGATTGACCAGAATAAAAAACAATATGAAAGCTTTAAATGATGCATTGTTGTCGTTTAGTCAGTGAGAAACAAAAGCAAATGTAGAATTATATATTAACTAACATTTTAAATGGAATATGAATACAAATTCACACACCTGCATCATGCAAAGCTGTACGGCCCTGCAGGTCTGTGCTGTCAACAGGACATTTACACTGTTGGAAAATAAAATATTTAACACATGCATGAGCAATACCATACATTCTGGGAAAAAAATGAAATGCGTTTCATTTTACATAAGTTCATTTACATATTCCTCTGCTCAACAAGCTAAGAAAACTAAGGTAAAAACATTGAAAAGAATGTAAATTGCAAAAATGCCTCTCAGCACATGCTCATCATAAATGCAAATGTATATTTGGAATTTGTCTCAATCATAAGTTTCTTCTTTTAATGCTTTAAATTGTCCGTGGTTTTAATTATTTTGCTTTTGTACTACTTGAATGCAATTGACACTCATTTGCATTCATTTTGACTTGCAATTAATTAAAGCTACATTCACATCAAAGCTTTACGAAAGAAAATTCACATTTCCACACCAGATAACACACCTCACATTCTTAGCGGTGTGTTTGTGAGCAAAAGGATTGTTGCTATGATACAAAAAGTGGAGTAAATTGCTCCAGCCCTGCTTTAAGCGCACAGTTTCATGTGAAGATCAAAAGCAAAGGAAAGTCCAGAGAAAGAAAAAAACAATAAACAAGGGCTTTAAACAAAATAGGGTAGGGAAAGAAAAGAAAGCATTGAGCTCTTTGGCAGAGCAATCGCTAAAGGGGTTGGTTATACGTCAACACTGTGACATTCCAATGCGGTTTCTCATTAGTCTTTCTTCCTGTGATTGTTAGTGGAGGAACGCAGTGGACGGTACCTGCAGTAGCCTCTGCACACACATGGAATGACCGCCTGCTGCAGACAGATGTAACGCTGTTTTACCTGCACAAAAGAACAACATACATACAATGAGGTTTAAAAGTCAGAAACATTGTTTGCTTTAATGGCAGCAGCACTTGAGCTGCTTGAACTCCATAAGTTTGTGTATAAACTGATCAGGATCTCCATGATTTGAGAATAATCCAAAGAACATCTGGTCATCTATACAAAGGAGTCTCATGATCAATTTCACAAATTTGCTTATTTAATTGTTAAGAGAGAGACTTATAAATAGTGCAGAATACTATTAATTTTATGTCATAACATTTCTTTACATTACATTTTACAAAATCTAATCCTTTCTGTTTATTTCCATGTTTAAATAGATTTTGAATCCTAGTTTTTCAGTGTGGTCTCAGACTAGGGCTGCTCGATTATGGCAAAAATCATAATGGTCATTATTTTTTATCAATATTGTAATCATGATTATGAGTGGGTCACATGACCAAAACCTTATTATTATGTATTTTATTTAAAGCTGCAATCCGTAACTTTTTGCGCTCTAGCGGTTAATAAACAGAACTGCACACGTCTTGCGGAAGAACACTGCAGCCGGAGCTACTTCTTTCTTTTTCTCTATGTCTATGGCGAATCACGCAGGGACTGTGCTCCTCCGCAGCCGTTCCTACCAGACCGGTCTGAAATAGTCCCAATATAAACACTTATTATAAGTGTACCATAATGATTCAGGGTAAGACAAAAACATGGTTTATAAAATGGATTCATGTAGTAAAGTCTCTGTATAATATTTTTTGTAAATCTTGAACACAAAAAAGTTACGGACAGCAGCTTTAACGAAAGAGATATATTGAAATTTGACAATTCTTAATACAAATTTCGATACCACAGCAGAGTATTAGGCTAACTAGTATAAGTATTAGTAGAAGTACACTTATAGTATTAGTATTTTTTTAAAGTCCAAGTTAAAAGCAAGTTAAACACAATAGAAAAAAAGATAAACAAAGTAAACAAAGAGTATTCAGCTAACAGCCTACTACAGAAATTGAAAAATAAAATGTAAAATAAAATACAGAATAGTCTTCACTGTAAGAATTAAACTTGCTTTGATTAGAAATTTGGCTCATAATTTCAAGCACATCCCATTTTGCGAATTTTTTACTGATTTGCATGTTAAGTTTGGGTTTTTAAAGGGATAGTTCACCCCAAAATGAAAATTCTGTCATCATTTACTCACCCTCAAGTTGTTCCAAGCCTGTATACATTTATTTTTTTCTGCTATAGCCTACAAAAGGAAGATATTTGGAAGATTGTTTGTAATTAAGCCGATATCACCCCCCAATGACCATAGTATTTTTTTTTCCTACTATGGTAGTCAATGGGCGAGATCTGCTTGGTTACAAACAATCTTCCAAATATCTTCCTTTGTGTAGGTTAGAGCAGAAAAAAAAAATGTATATAGGCTTGGAACAACTTGAGGGTGAGTAAATGATGACAGATCACCCAAAAATGAAAATTCTATCTCTTTAAGGAGGAGAGAATGCGCACTGAAAAGGGACGGAATGGAGCACAATAACCGTTTGTATCTCAATTATCGTATTTTTATAATCGCTGGGTGCTGAAATCGATTTCAATTGATTTCAATTAATCGCACAGCCCCATCTCAGACATTTGACCTACTTTACATATGTTTTTTTTTTTATGAGTGTATAACCATTAAAGATGTACAGAGACAGAAAGTCTTACCGGCAGCATCAACAGCCTTCAAATTGACACCGTTCTCCAGGAAAACGTTTAGACTATTTATGAGGCCTTTGCTAGCAGCAACATGAAACCTTAAAAAAAAGAAAGATAATATATAAGTACATGTATAAAATATAAGCATGATTATCATCAACAATATTGTTCATTAATGTAAATGTCAATAATTGATTTGTCAACATGAATAATGTGTATTTAATGCAGATATTTGCACAGGTTAACATTATATTATTATTTTATATTTATAAAATATTACTTCCATGAAGTCAAAATTTGCATTTACAACATATGTGCATTTACCAGTGACCAATAAGATTATAGATTAAGAGCCAAGAAACATGCAACAACATGGCAGCCAAGGCCTGTTTCAACAGAAAATAGACAACCACTCCTTGAGCCTCACAAAGCAGGCATGATACAACAGTTAATTAGATCACCAGGACTGTTGGTGCTTGTAAGCCGAAATAGGTGGAGGACAAAAGAAGGATCAGAAAGATGTAGTGGGAGTGGGTATAAACATGTTTTGTAGCAGAAAATAAAGGGGGGAAAACTCTTTTTAAAATCTATTTGAAAAAGGAATGGAAATAAAATGCACAAGAGCTAAACATATATAAAAAATTGGATATTTCTTTATTTCATCATGTTTACTGCACTGGCAAGGTTAGGGCAAGGAAATGCATATATTCTATTTGACAGAAAAGCTGTCATTGGGAGGTAGGAAATATTTAACAAAAACAGAACATGACTAAAATCCTGTCATGAGGCCTGACACACCTAATACACAACCCCCTTTAAAAACAGCTGACCGGAAGAGATAAAAGAAGAAAAATAGGAAAATGATAGGCTGCATATAACACTGCACACCATATTTAATACTGTCCCATAAACATATTATCACCAGAGCACTGCTGTGCCACACATTTATGATTTAAGCAAACGTAGAAAGCTTTATGATGACATTTACTCCCCCATTTTTATGCTTCGCATGTTCCTGTTTCACTACTTAGGAACTTTTTCACACCTTATATGGCTCTAATGTACAAGATATCATGCCGTGGTGATGTGATGGGCAACAGTCGAAAAAGTCAGGTATGAAAAATGTATTTGTTTTGAACAATATGCAACATAATCTTTTTTTAAAGGTCAAACCAGATCTCTACAAATCTTCACAAGCATCTACTTGCCACTATAAATCATCTTTAAAATGTTTTAGATTAGACAATGAAAACATAGGTCATAGAATTTTTTTTAAAGTAGTCGCATGTATGCGGTGATAGACGTCGTATTCCTATAGGTAGACGAGATCAGCTGACAGACAGTTGATGCGAGTTTGACTAACGTGGCCTGCCAGAACTGACGCTATACACTTGATTTCACACTGCCGATTTTAGCCCTGGTTTTGACTCGCCAACAGGTTTTGCGAAATTGGCGACTACTTTAAAAAAAATTCTATGACCTATGTTTTCATTGTCTAATCTAAAACATTTTAAAGATTTATAGTGGCAAGTAGATGCTTGTGAAGATTTGTAGAGATCTAGTTTGACCTTTAATAGGAGCTATATATATATATATATATATATATATATATATATATATATATATATATATATATATATATATATATATATATATATATATATATATATATATATATATATATATATATATATATATATATATATATATATATATAGCTCCTCAGTATTATAAGCAGCTATCGTATTTCTCCAGAGCTCATTTACCCTCCTCCATCCCCAGCTCCTCCTGTTGTCAGTCAGGATTTGGTATTCTGATTTCCCTTGAATCAGACTAAATTCCTGAATCACTTTGTACATGTAATATCAACTTTAATGATATCTGCAATACATTATGTTGGTTCTGTTCTGTTTACCCTAAGGGGGGTTATTACTGCTAGGCTGCATGGATGCGCAGGGAGTTCTTGCCCAGAACAGAAACATATTGTCAATCCAAACTATATGCTAATAGTCAATCAATCATCTTTGACGATAGTGGTCCTGAAAGAACTCTGAATTAGTGTACCTGTGCCATGCGCTCAGATCATTAAAATAGTGCCCATAGTGTTACTTTAAACTGCATAATCAGATCCATTTTTATTCTTTTTGCAAACTGCACACACAGAATATAGGTTATTCTAGGACTACAGGTACCAGTTTTAGATAAATAAAAAAAAGAATATCAACTCAGTGTATTTTAGCTTGATTTTGAAGAAAGTATACTAATCATCGTGTGGTTGATGTTTCTCCTTCTCCCTCTATTTCTCCTTCTTTACTCATACCAGTATTTATCATGAGAAGTGTGAGGCAGGTCCATGGAGAAAAGATTGTGGAATCAGTACTATAGCTCTGTCAATTATACAATAAGGGAATACAAAACCCTCCACAAAGCAAACAGGGTTTTCTAGGTAGCTTATCCTTGAGGGTAAAATATAAGAGTAAACCAATGCAGAAGAAGGATTTAAATAGCAGTAAGGGTGAAATTGCCTCATAATTTGTTTAGCAGTAAAAACTTAGGTTAGTGTGCATGTGCCAGCCACCAATACAGAAGAAGAAAAACACTACAAAACTTGAGTGCAACAGACTCCCTACTTTTCATTCAGAAGCTGCTACTGGAAATAAATTCAACAGCAATCAAGGCATTGTGCATTGCAGAGGAGGATGAGGGCACAAAAAATAGGGCTATCAAAACTTCTTCCCCTCATCCCCTGGCTGGACATTTGCACTTTTATTAAAAAGCTATCTTTTGTGGCAAGATGCAATGATAAAATGCATGCAGAATAAGTAAACACAGGAGTCCCAGCAGGGAGGATAGAGATATGTTTTTGAGATTCACATCCAATCAAAGATCACAAGACCACTTGATCCCAGAGCCTTCCACTTTAAAACATAGTGCGGGTATGAGCTCAGTAGTGCACAAAACCATAGAAGACAGCAACTGACTATAAAATTAGAAGTCTTTGAAATTTTTTTTGGTTGGTTTAGTTGCATAAACGCAATGTAGAAAAAAATAAACTTATGTGGAGAATTATTCTCAGTAAAAACTGCAATTTGTACACTGGACACTATTTGTTTAACATCACAGAAGCATCATATTGAAAGTGGCACTTACGCAGAATGGCCCTCTGGGTCTAGTTTGGTGGGGTTGGTTCCTTTCTTGAGTGTTGCTGTGAGTTTCTCTATATCTCCATTCTCTGCTGCCTTCAAGAGACGCTCATCATACTTTCCCCATTCTGTACTCTGAGACAGAGGCAAATATAAGATATCAGAAAATGCAATATTCATGCAATTTCTCTACAGAGCCATCACTGAAAGTGTAATCACTTTTATCATTGTATTTTTAATGTGAAACCTTCACTATAGTTCAAAATAGCACTAGCAATTGCAATTAAAACCTTATTTTATTATGCAAATTCATTAAGTTGCTATGGTATATATTTCCTCCTGAAATAACAGTTATATGCAACAAAAGGAAATAACAATTCTGCTATTGATGCTGTACAGTGTCAGTGATATGGTGAACATGTCCACTATATTGTGAAATATAAAAGGCTGATAAGTGTATTAACCAATCAGCATCCAGGACTAGAACCATCCTTTTTATAATATAATTCAAGGCAAGGTGGTGCTTAAATTCTTTTTTAAAAACCACACAATGAAGTAGTTCCAGGTCTGTTCTGAAACTATCATTTATTTTTCAATAACCACACTATGAAGTAGTTCCAGGTCTGTTATAAACTATTGATTATTTTTCTATAACCGCACTATGAAGTAGTTCCAGGTCTGTTCTAAACTATTGATTATTTTTCAATAACCGCACTATGAAGTAGTTCCAGGTCTGTTCTGAAACTATCAATTATTTTTCAATAGCCGCACTATGAAGTAGTTCCAGGTCTGTTATAAACTATTGATTATTTTTCAATAACCACACTATGAAGTAGTTCCAGGTCTGTTCTAAACAATTGATTATTTTTCAATAACCACACTATGAAGTAGTTCCAGGTCTGTTATAAACAATTGATTATTTTTCAATAACCACACTATGAAGTAGTTCCAGGTCTGTTATAAACAATTGATTATTTTTCAATAACCACACAATGAAGTAGTTCCAGGTCTGTTCTAAACTATTGATTATTTTTCAATAACCACACAATGAAGTAGTTCCAGGTCTGTTCTAAACTATCGATTATTTTTCAATAACCGCACTATGAAGTAGTTCCAGGTCTGTTCTAAACTATTGATTATTTTTCAATAACCACACAATGAAGTAGTTCCAGGTCTATTATAAACTATCAATTATTTTTAACAGCACTATGAAGTTGATACAGGTCTGTTCTGAAAATGTCAATTTTTTTTCAATAACCGCACTATGAAGTAGTTACAGGTCTGTTCTGAAAATGTAAATTATTTTTCAATAACCGCACTAAGAAGTAGTTCCAGGTCTGTTATAAACTATTGATTATTTTTCAATAACCACACTATGAAGTAGTTCCAGGTCTGTTATAAACTATTGATTATATTTCAATAACCACACAATGAAGTAGTTCCTGGTCTGTTCTAAACTATTGGCTATTTTTCAATAACCGCACTATGAAATGGTTCCAGGTCTGTTCTAAAATGTTGATTATTTTTAACAGCACTATGAAGTAGTTCCAGGTCTGTTCTAAACTATCGATTATTTTTTTTTAACAGCACTATGAAGTTGTTACAGGTCTGTTCTGAAAATGTCAATTATTTTTCAATAACCACACAAGTAGTTCCAGGTCTGTTCAAAAATGCCAATTATTTTTAACAGCACTATGAAGTAGTTCCAGGTCTGTTCTAAACTATCGATTATTATTTTTAACAGCACTATGAAGTTGTTACAGGTCTGTTCTGAAAATGACAATTATTTTTCAATAACCACACAACAAAGTAGTTCCAGGTCTGATCTAAACTGTCGATTATTTTTAACAGCACTATGAAGTAGTTCCAGGTCTGACTCTGTTCTAAACTATCGATTATTTTTAACAGCACTTTACAGGTCTGTTGTAAACTATCGATTATTTTTCAATAACCACACTATCATGAAGTAGTTCCAGGTCTGTTGACCGCATTACAATTGCATAGTGCAGTCTATCACAGCAGCAACTATGATGAAATAGCAAATAATATTTGTGAAATGCGTCTACAGTTGTTTACATTTGCAACAACACAGTAGCCTAAGCAATCTCTGCTTGTCTCACTAACTCAAGCGCAAAGTAGGCTAGCGTCAAATGCAGCGATACTATCATCTATCTATTGAGCTGTATATGATACAATCACGAGTCAGACGCACCGTCCTTCACTTTAGCCATAAACATAACGATTAATTCCTGGAGTTCAGCAAAACAATATGCAAGTTACAATCACGCAGACTGACCACCCACAGTCCCATTGTATTACACACATTCAGTTTCAGGACATGTTATGGGCTTGGTCCAAAGTCTTGACAAGCTATTCGAAAGAGTACAATTTGTATAGTCACTCATGTTTACCTCGTTTTTCTTAAGTCGCTGTTTAAAACTTTTCATAGTTCCAGTATAACAGTAACTAAGACCAGTGCACTTGTCCAGATGTCCAAATTGGCGTCTCTTGTCAAAGTTTGCCTGTAAACTTTATTCCACCCCTCGGTTACACGGTTCAGGCTCTATTGAGACCTGACGCACTCCCATGAACCAATCGTCAGGAAAACTGTGTAACAATGAGCCAATCGGCGTGGAAAGGGAGTCTCCGTATGAAGGTCATTCCGTGGAAAAGCTGATTCACATGATTTGTGGGCTGCAGATTCCACAGACTCGCTATGCCTTCAAAAGCAGCTCGACAATGAGTGTTTGTTTTGGAGACAGCTTCGAGTAATACTGTCAGCAGGCTTGTCCAGTTTGCAAACTTGTAAACACAGTTGCGTCATCAGTTAGAAATATGCATATTTTATTTAATCATCATGTGATTTAAATTATTTATTATTAAACTAACTGATATTGCACTTTTTGTAGTAGGGTCATTCCTGTTATACAGTAACTTTTCTGTCTCTATGATTTACTCATATTTTCTATGAAATGAGTCACATATTTATAAGAAATGGCTTAAATTATATATTTTGGTCTTCTTTATCACTTTAACAGATATAATAGACAATAAAAATACTATTTTGTATTTTACACACCTTTTTATTGATATATGCATTCAATTGTATCATGTCCTCAGTGCAAAGTAATCAACTTCCACAAGAACTATAAACCATGACATGATAAAAATCTCAAAATATTTTTAGATTATGTTATAGAATAGGATAAACTGCCTCTAATCATACATATAAATTATGTGAAACTATAGGTTTTTTAAAAAAAATAAAATTTTCTTAATTTACTGTGTCCCTGAAGTCATCTCCCACCCTGTTAGTATGTATTTCTCGACTTTCAAAAATAGACCACAATTCCATTGAGACAATTTTCAGGAAATGTCATAATTTATCTTTCCTGCTGGAACTCAACTGTACAAACTGAAATAAGCTTCAACTCTCACTCCTACCTTTTTTTGTTTCTTTTTTTTTTTATGTTATCCTGCTTGTCCCACTCTTAAAGTTCCACCCTGTTAAGCTATGTTATGAAGAATGTCTGTCCGGTCAAAAATATGTAAAACATATTTTATTAGCTAGCTAAATGTAGATCACTCAAAGAGCTACAGCTAATTTAACTTAACATTTTCTAATATAATAAATTGTATTTAGTGTATATTGCAAATTCTATAAACATATGTATATATAAATATTATTACAGCTTTATATGACAATGACAGAAAACTGATCCACTGTTATGGTGTTCCACCCTGTTAGAAGAGTCATTTTTATATAATAATTTGACAGCAACGTTAAATGTTTTGCATACTTATGTCATATTTTGGGAGGTGAGGGGCATTAACAGCATATACAGGATATGTTTTTGAACAACTTTTTTCATTATTTACCATCCTGTTGGCAAAAATGGGTACAAAAAGTACCTGTTCTTAATAATCAAGACATTCTATTAATCAATAATTGTTTTGTTATTGTTTCAAGAATAAAACATACCATGATGGCATAAGGGACATATACTATCCAAGAAAAGCTCGTTATTGTTTAACATTTACATTATTAACATTTTGGTATAAACTATGTATATGTCCCTAACAGGGTGGAACACCTTCACGGCCGGTGTTTGAACAATGAATCTACCCATAATTATAATTTTTTTAGTCCCTGAGCTTGACCAATATGTATTCCTAATAGTTAAACATGTCACTATTTTGGTAGAATGCTAAAAATATGAAAAACATGCAAGAATTATGAAGCCAAAATGTTACTGTATAACAGGAATGACCCAGAACCTTGATGTTCATGTAGCCTAATTAGCTGGCACATTTTATGTTATGTGTTTATGAGATCATTCATATTATCCTGTCATAATATCATGTGCAGTCAATTATCAAAGAATAAAGATGTTTGTAAAAACAGAAAATGGCAAACAAAATGCAAACTTTGATAATAAACATCGCTCGAATGGCCTATAAATTGATATTCTATATATTTTTTCTAAAATCCTGTTGTCCGTGTGTGCCATGTTTTGAAATTTGGACATTGCGCTCACAAAATAAAGGGCAAGAATTTCCCAGTTCCAGTTATTAATAAAAATATAAATGATCTTTTTACAGCGCCACCTAGTGTATGAAGAAAGTGTTCTTTTGATTAGCAGTTGGTCTTTGATTTACAGTCTCTGAAGCCAAAATAGTTTAAGGGCAGACAAATGATGAAGAAAAAAAAATAATCCGGTGTGTGGACCCTAATTATGATCGACCCGAAGCGTTTTGCAGCTTCTCTACCAAAGAGACAATCGAGCGTGTTATGAAACACATCACATTCTCTTTGTAGTGTCTTGTAACAACCCTCTAAACATATAAACAAAAGGAGACTAATTTCTTTGTTATAGTACAAAAAAAAACCCTGAACCATTATAATGATGCTAAAACTTCTTAAATGCATTAAACATTATGTTCTTTCTTGGGGGTAAAGTCTGCCATTTTATGATGTTTGAATGGCTCTAGTTGGGAACTCGCCAAATCCAGTTGACAAACCTGTTTCAAACATGAGCCTCTTGAAAGACCTCATTCATTCTTTCTTTAAAATATGTAACAGCAGCTTCCCAAATAGAGCGTATTAATGGCCCTGTGCCAATTGTATTTCTCAAAAAGTGGCTAACACTCATGTTTCACTGGTGGTTTCTAAACCTTTGCAGTCCGCTGAAAAATGATATACAATCCATATGTACAGTAATACTCTTTAAATTTCAGTCTATTTAAGACCACATACTAAAAAGTTACAACTACCATTAAATTGAAGGACTTGGACTTTAATCAAACTGTACATTTACAAATGTGACCCTAGGTCAACAGCATCTGCTTTAATATGTTCCCACATATCATTGAAGTGCTATGGTTATATAGCCTTTTACTGTTCTTAACATGGAGATATGATTCAGCTTCAAAGCTTTGAACTCAATGAAAATTGGTAAGAGTGAAGAATAATGAAACAGAGCCAAAACTGGGAAGGACAATTTATTGACCGTCATCTTTTTCAAAAAAAAAAAAAAAAAAAAAAATTTAAACAAATAAATGCAGCATTTCAACTATACATGACCAGGTTCTGTTCATCAATATTAGATAAACCAAAAATATGGAATCAATAAAATGGGAGCAATTGCCAGCAGCTTTCCGAAGAGATTTCATTCAATTCCTTATCTGGAACACCAGACATTATCCTTAGAGTACTGAACCAAATCTGCCAATATCGACTGATGTTGTGAGCACTAAAATCTTCCACAAGACTGATGAATGGATTTTAAATAACAAATGAAATGAGGATCAGAAGGTAGCACCAAACATCCTCACTGGCTTTGCCCTCACACAGCTTTGCGATGATATTCCGGAGGTGCAACCTCATAGTCACTTGCACAGAACAGACTTGATGAATTCTTCACCAAATACCTAAAACAAGCACAATTTTTTATAATTTCAGTCAGTTACTGCCAGCCATTAAAGTCAGTCAGTCACTGCTATTAAAATCAATTTCTACTTACTTTAAAAAATCTTGCAGGTAGCTGAGAAGCAGGGCTAGACTCTTCTCATCCAGAGGTGTGTAGGCCAGCATTGCTCCAATTCTCACTGCCAAAGGACACAAGAGGCCACATCAGCGAATGCCTCAATTAAACATTAACACACACACAAAAAAACTAAATACTGTGAAGAATATGCCATTACCAATAATGTCATTAAAACATTCTCTTTGATATGGCTCTTTCAGAACTATGTTCTTCGCTGTATTTCCATGATCACATTAAGCTTTGAGGATGAAATTATGAGCATGGTCATGGATTATTAATAGTTTGTAGCACTAAAGGCTCACATTCAAAATTAAAATACTTATAATTGATGGTTTACTTTGCTTTTAAATGGTACAATTAGGT
This sequence comes from Gobio gobio, assembly GCF_949357685.1. NCBI lineage: Eukaryota > Metazoa > Chordata > Actinopteri > Cypriniformes > Gobionidae > Gobio > Gobio gobio. Next base: position 43,939,460 of record NC_137115.1, on the reverse strand, counting down.
TTCAAAACAACTAGCATTTAAAGTTGGCATGAAATGGAAGTTGCAATAGTCTTTTCTTCCCTATTGTGACGTACAGTATATCCAAGTGAAACGGCTTCCCGACCAAGAAAAATTGTAGGGTGGGACTTGATTGGATGGTTGTGGTTTGCTATTGCTGTGATCTCATGTGAGTGACAGGTTGTCCCGCCCTCATGACATCATCAGAGAAGGGATGTCGTTGCAAGTGGAAGGGGAAGTTATTTTGATAAAAGAACGTGAGGGCACATAAATTTAAAAAACAAAATCAAAACATTAATAATAAATACTCTAAATAATACGCCATATAAAAGAAGAATTGACGATTTCATGGCGAGTAAGTACATACCAAAAAGCCTCAGCAGGTGCGGCGCCCCGTAGATCTGAGACATGGGCGTATCTGGATGGTTTGCTAGGATCTCTGCATACTGCGGCCGCTCAAACTTGTAGAGGAGCTGAGTGCCCAACATGACGTTGAAGTACTCACGGATTCCAGCAACCACCTCATTCACGGCAAATTCCCTGCGTAAAGATCAAGAGTGTATAAAGCTCTCTCTACATCCTGTGGTTTGTGAGTATTACAACGGTGATTTCAACAAAATGGAGAATTTCTCATACTTGTTATCACAGTTTCCTCTTGATTTCTTGTAAATTGCATAGTCCTCCAGGACAGCATCCACATTCTTTTTTGCAGGCAAGTGAAAAAGCTAAACAAAAAATAAATAAAACCACTTTTTCACAGGAGCACAACTTTCAAAACTCAAATTTTATGACCAATTAGTCCAAATATCCAGGCAAATTCCATCAAATATGCTGTTGGTAAATAGCAGACGGAGTACTGAAGGAAAATTGAGCGAAAGTTCATAGGAGGGCGGAGCCACTTCATACAACCAATAATTGTTTTCCTCTTTTTTGTTTAGTTGCTGCTCTAGACAGCATCCTGTAGTTTAAAAGATGCAGCAAGTGATTTCTGAGAAACGCGTTGAAAATGTGGATTGGACCGAGCACCACAACATTCATAGTAAATTAGTAGTCCACTCATAATGGGGGAGGAGAGAGTGTGAACAAGATAGAGTTGAAGAAAGACTGTAGAAAGAGAAATGGCTGAGAGACATTACAAGAAGGGTTATGATTAGGCAAGAGCTTTAGGACCCGAGTTAATTTTAGAAAAGCTTTCCAGCGCTATAGGCCCGAGCTAGCCTGGATGCCAGCCGAACTTAGCCCCGCCCACAACATTTTTACTCGGGCAGTTCGGTCTGGACTTACTCAATAGAGAAGTAATTATGCCCGAACAAACTGTTCGGACCAATGAAATTGTCAGGGCGGGCTTTAGACGATGATTGACAGATGATAAACAGTAACGTAATCATCCACATCATCAAAGAGCGCTTGGGTTGAATTTGTTCTAATCCTAACGGAGAACTTGTTCGTTTATGCATTCACCTTTACTATTTCTCTCAGAAATGATGATCGTGTTGGTAAGTACTCTGTGTATCCTTAAATTCTTTTTTTACAACACCGGCAAAGTTTGTTTACACTCATCTTTTTCTTCTAACGTTAGTCCAGCGTGCGTGCAGACAGGGTTGCCAAGTTTTTACAACAAAACCCGCCCAATTGCTAACGTTCCTCAAAACAAGCCCAATAGCTTTCCAAGGGGGTTCTCCGGGAAAAAAAGGCATTTGGGGGGTAAAATATGTGTTATTTTGGAAGGACTGCCTGCTAAAATTCACATTCCTGGGTCTGTATATCACATAATTGGGGTCGCTTCAACCCGTGGACTTGGCAACACAGTGCAGTTGAGTTCTGTTGACATTTGACAACTAACGTTCTGCATCGCTCGGTCGCTCCGCTGCTCTGATTGGTTGAAGGTCTATCCAATTGAGGTCTTTCCTGGTTGGGTTGAAACACGCCCCATAATCACAGCCCAACGGAGCAGAATCAGACTCATATTCTGACTAGAATTGAGTATGACAACGTCAGGCTAGGCCCGAGCGGGAATGCCTGAAATCAAGGTTGTGTTGTTTCTTTTCCATATGTAACATTGGTATTGCTATCTTTCACAGAACCAAGATATGCTGTTGTTGTAATTTTAGCTATAGAACCAGGTAGGGCCATATGAAATCAGTTTTATTTTTTTCCCAAATTCCATTCTTTTATTTTAATGATTAAATTAAATTTTAGTAAATCAAAAAGCATGTCTAATTAATTGAAATCATGAAACGTATACAATTTAACATCAATTTATTAAAAGTTTAACAAAAATTACATGTTTAGGGCCCTATGAAATACGTTTTTCCCCCCTCAAATTCCGTACTATTTTGACCAAATTCTGTGTTTTCGGTTTTAAGTTTTCTGGATTCCATTTTAATGTAAAATAATTTTTAATTTTTAACTGTAAAAGTGACTCACGCCGGCTTCACACCACACGCGCAAGCAGAGCGAGAGCAGCGCGAGCCTGTTGTGCTTTCACACTGGCAGTGTTTGGGGCCGCGGCTTGTGTATTGCAAATACAGACGAATATTGTCCATTGTGTCACCTTTCCCTGTGTTCTCCCCTCTCATGCTTTGATTTATGATGGGCAGCATATCTGCTGAAAATGCGACCGTGTCCCCCTCTGTCCAAAAGACATATGCATATAACAGGCTGTATATAATATATAGAGAGAGAGTTTACATGATAAAAGTAACCTTAAGGTTAAGATAAGCTTCTAGTGTTGATCATTTAAACGGGCCTTTTAAGTTTGGGAAAAAATAACTGGCAGTGATGCGTTTTTGTGTATTTTATTTATTTTTTTCACAGCGCTGGATGTCATATGGTGATTGTGAAATGCACGGAACACTTCACTACATGATTTCATGGTGAAATGTGTTCATGTTAATCAGGTCAATTTTGATCAGAGGCATGTTGCATGAAGCAAGCTGAACAAACTCTGAGTTTCAGTGTAAGTTTAGAGTTGACAAATCCAGCAAATCCAACCTGTTTTAGATCAAGTTCAACGGTCTCTCAAAGCTTGGTATAAACATTCTCTGTCAACTCAGGTTTAATCCAGAGTTTGCGATAAACTCTGAAGCGCATGCACCTGAAAATGTGACACGTGCTGCAAACAGCCAATCACAGTATCCGATTGATTCACTTCTCGCCTGAAGATTTAGAGATCGTTTTGAAAATGATCATGAAATTAAATGCATTTACAAAGCAGGAATAAACACTTCTGCTGCAGCGACAGTTTGAGAAACCAGCTGAAAGAATATCTGACTATATCAATGCATGATGTGAATCAAAGAAATATGCCTAATAATTATAGGTTCACAAAGAGCTCATATGAATACACGTTGTTTAAAATAATTATGAATGCACGCATTATATTTAAATTAATATTTGGCTACTTGTCAATTAATATAATAATTATATGAATTAAAAGTAATTATAATTCATATAGCCTAATATAAATTTAATAAATAATAAGCACCAAAAAGATGAGCAATTTTGTCTCTAAAGTTCTCACTATAAACTGCTTTAATTTGGAACTAGAGATACAGGGAGTGTGGCTTTATTGCATCTTTACTTGCAGCTGAATGGTCCAGTTTGGGTTTGCGATCTCTAACCCAGAATAAAACCTGCTCCAGAGCAGGTTAGCCGTGTAGTGCAAGTTACTATGGTGATGAACAACTGCTAAAAACCAATCCACCTTCTTGAGCCCGAAAAACCAGTTCACTCAAACTAATCTCGAACTTAACTGGGTAGCAACTGAAACCAGCTATGTGCAACAGGCCACAGAACAATTCACTGCGGCTTTAATTCAGCGCCGCCTCTGCTCTAATCTGTTAACATGGGCGCAGAAAAACCATGCACGCTGCTTACGCCCTGCTAATGCGTGCAGTGTGAAACCGGCCTCAGAGTGGCTCTGGAGACTGCGAGCTTCACGCGTGCTTAAGTGTGTGTGGTAAATAAAACCATGCGTCGGCGCAACTCATTCACACAGACATGCAGGATCCGTATTTAAAATAGTATTTTTGCGGTTTAATATTCACAGACTGTTGCGATTTATGTGTACTAACCCTTTTTGTTTATAAATTATATGAAAGTCCACGTTATTCAGTATATTCTGCTTTTATGACTGGATTCCACAATAACATCCACATTTTCCCCATTGCAGAAATCATAGGGCCCTAAACAGGACAGTTTTGAGTGTCATTGTTTGTCTGGAGTTGCTAGCGACTAACTCCTCTTGCTTGTATATACTTGTGTACTGTATGTTAATTTTTTGCCCTATCTTCGCTTTATTTTTCACAAAGCATAATTTTGCTTTGATTCAGCTATGATAAAGAAACATTCATCTTGCATTGTGTGTTTGTGCATTTAGGGGGCGGAGCAATGAATTGAGGGATTTGTTTGGGCTGATTTCAACAGTGTTTCTCAGAAATCGCTTACTGCACCTTTAATAATTAAGCAATGTATCTGACAGAAGAGCAATACAGGAGTTGGATTAGGTTGAGCATGGGATGACGTTTGTAGTTACCTGCTTCTGTCTAGTGATCAGGTCCCAGTCATCTACCAGCCACGGTTTTAACTCTTCAGGAATTTTTACCTTTACTTCTACTCTGTTAATGAAAGTTTCCTCCTGCACACAAAACCAGTTTGAATGTCAACAGCCTTACTTTTCTCTCATGCAAAAACACCAGTTCAAAGAGACTCTAAATATTGGCCTATTTGTTTTAAACAGACTTTGAACTGACATACACTCTCCACAGTTGGGTCAACACGTGCCCTCTTCTTGCGTGGGGGGTGAGGCATGTCCCCAGTGCTAGTGCCCTCTCCAGACCCTGGTGCTGAGAAGTTAACAAGACAGATTTATTTAAGCAACAGTAAATAATCAATGGCCCCAAGCCACATTTAATACTATATGAATAGTATTGGATCTGCAACTATTTAACTTCCGACAAAGACTAATAGGAGAACAGCATGACAGATTTGTAAGCCATCTGTGAAACTCTTTCAATGGTTATTTGAGTACATTAACACAATCAAACAGCTTTGACAGGTCAAAATAAAGGGAAATGGAACTTACTCTTTTGCTTGTTCTTCTTTGTTTTTCTAGTGAAAATGATAGAAAGACCATGGTTAACCATGCCAAGAGTAAGCATGAGTTTACAGTTCTGATAGATCATATTAAAAAGTGCCCATAAGTGCACTTTGCTTCTTGCCTCAAGTAAAGTAATACTCACACATCTACATTTTTTTGCTGCACAGCAGCGATTTTCTTGCTCGGTGCGACACCCCTCATCCTTCCCTCAACATAATGGTCTCTGAAAAACAGTTGTATGTTCTGCAATAAATCTTTTGTGCAGATTGCATAAACAATGGCAGAAAATATGGACATGGAAGTGTCACGCACATTAAATCGGCTTATATCAGGAATCACTTGTTTCCAAACTTTATTACTCACTGGTTTGCCTTCTGAAGCTCTTTCTGTTTTTGCAGGTTACTGTCCACATATTTGAGCACACGGCTTTCAGGAACCCATTCGTCCCAACTAGAAAAACACATTGAACACAAACATTATTAGAATTAACTGAGCAAACCTGTAAAAAAAATAGCATGGTCATTGGTGGAAATTACAAGGGATGTTATAGGTACCGCTTAATACATATACTTACTTTTTATTCCATCCACTGTAATGAATAAAGTATTTCACTTGTTTATCCTTGATATTGATTTTCACACACTGTGAAGAGAGACATAAAAGACATGTATCCATCCAAATCATCTTTCAGAGGAAAACACCTCAAAAGGCATTTGATAACTAACCCCTTTGAAATCATTTGTAACAAAATTACGTTCACACAACACACCCAGGAAAAAAGGCCACTTCATGAGAAAACACATCAGGATAACAAAACATCTTAAGAAATGAAATGTTAAATGGCTACTGTGTCCATTTTAAGTGCTTTCAATGAATGTTGAAAACCATTTCAAAAGCATAACCCTTATCTACAAAACCACTACTTCAAACACTTGGACTACATTTACACTAAAAAAGGAAATTCCCTTCCCAAAAAATATCAAACATGCTTTTGAGGGATGCATGGCATGAATGATTCAAACAGATACCTTAGCTTCGTATAGCAATGGCCCATGAAAGCACAGCACTCGTTCACCTGAAACACATCAGAAACATTAACGTGTAATTGCGTCCACTGGCAGGCTAATAAATAAAGGAGAAGCATTTCATTCGATGAAAATGTGTATGAGCACAGGACCAATTGTTTATTATGTATATTTTAGTAAATGCGTTCAAAATAAGTCACAACACACATTTTAAAAGCACATGTGTGTTTAATGTAATCGTATTACAACCATAATTCAGCTCATTAAATCAAATTTACTTAGAACCTAAATATTCCATTAAACAATAATACAATTAAAACTTGGCAGGAAATGTTTTCGCACGTTTGAATAAAATGCTATTGAACGAAAGTAGGTTTGTATAAAAAGTGTACGACCAAGTTTTATTTTTTAACATTTTGGCTATAAACTCGCCCCATATCAGTCAAATCATCGGTTAAATCCGCAAATGCTAAACTTACTAACCGTCAGCTCATTAAAAATCGGACAACATTATGTTATGAAAAGCGATAAATAATTCCCGCCAGGACTTCAATGCTATAACTGGAGCTTCCTGTAAACAAGGCCTGCTGGAAGCTAATGCGCTACATAGACAACAGCTAATGTTTTGTTTCAGGAACGCGCGGTCGCGTGCATGTATAGAGGCTGTTACACACAACGGAAAGCACTAACGTGCAATTATGCATGCACTTGGATGCTGATAAACAATTCTGCACATTTTAAAATAGGCAGTTAGAAGTGCTCGGCTAAAAAAATGCTTTTCTATTCACATCTCGCTGTGCACACGCGCCATTGTGCAGTGGCAGCGCCCGCTTCCTTTGCACGGCTGAATGAGAGGATACACCGAACAACTGACGACTCCTTTAGAGGATACAAAGCTTTCCTATAGGGCGTCTTACCTTCTTGAAATTTAGGTTTAGGGTCCTGTTTAGGCGCCATTCACAGATTAAACAATAAAAATAGCTGGAAAATCAAATCCAGGCATTGCCAGCTCCGATTTAATTCACACAGGGTGAAGGCGTCGCGCTGCGTTTCTATGACGCACTTTTTTGGCGCCCCTGTCAGCTGACTAGAGCATCACAATTTGTTTACTGTCCGCGGCGTTAAAGCAGTATTAAAAGGTTTTTTTCGATGTTTCAAACGGCTCTTTGTATATTTCATACGGTGTGATTCTTTTTATACTCTTCAGCTTACTTTTTTTATTAAAATTGAAATGAGTTCTAAATGCAAACAAAACAAAAAAATATATAACTTTTACACGTAGCCTTTCTATGACCCCTTTTAAGTCTATTCTTACCATTGATGCCTATAGAAAGATCAACAGCTTATAAATACTTAGGAATATGTTGTATGTTATAAGTTGGCCTTTGATGTTAATATTGATCACTTAGTGAAAATTAAACCAAGATTAGGTTTTCATTTTCATAAAATAAAATTATTTTCCTTTTGAGCTTTTTTTAAATTTTATTTGTATTTTTTTAAAAACCAATTTTAAATTATGGTGATATTTACATGCATGCTTCTACATATTTATTGAAAAGACTGGATAGTGTTTATCATGCTGCCCTGCATTTTATAACAAATGCTTGCTCTCAAGCCCATAATTGGTTTTTGTCTGATTATGTAGAAATTTATTTGAAACTTTGGTACGGCCATCTTGGCCAGGGCTTCCTGGGAGATTTTTTCCATCCTGGAAAAATAAAATAAATAAATGTTAAGAAGTCTCATCTTAAAAATTTGCACAAAAAAAGTTGTAAAAAACAGACACAAGTGTTTCCCACCTCTCAATTACACCATGTATGAGATGGATTTGTTAATAAACACTGTAGCTGTGAAACACTATCCCCTGGTGACAAGGCTTAAAGGCAGGGTAGGCGATCGGACCGAATGCAATGATTGGACGAACATTTTATGGTCCTACACCTTCCACAGGCAATACATACATCCCAGCGGGCACCTTGATGTCAATTTGACGTCAAATATGAGTCAAGACTTGACCAATATACTGTACACACCATTTTAAATTCAGTTTGGACAGCAATTTCTTCCAGTGTTAATTGGGTGAAAATCGGAAGTTAATCCCGCACTAAAATTAATTTTATGGACATGTTGGCCAAAATTTTTGACGTTCAATTTACATCAAATCAATGTCATGTTTTAGACATCAAATTGATGTCATATTGACATCACATTGACATCAATATTTAGTAATTATTTTTCTTTAAGTTTAAGTATTTTTTCTTAACTGAGGCCTCGAAACGCATCCATTTGGCATTTCCTTTCGAACTGTGTTGGATTTGTAACATATTTTACATGAATCAATGTTTTAAAATCGTGTTTGCAAAAACAACAATAAAAAAAATCTTAAATGATAAAAGTGCCACAATTGTCCCACTTTCATGTGGAGGAGTGGCATTTTGCAGTAAAATGTAATGCGTTAATTATAAATGCTTATGTTTGTAAATGCTGCGTGACTTTGACGTGTTTTAATGGGCGTGCGCGTTGAACATTCAACTCGATTTCAAACACTGGAGCGCGCAGAGTTGCCATGGAAACGGCGCAGCAAGCAACAGCTGACAACCAACCGACAAGCTGCAAAGCTCCCTCTGTCGCTTTTGTTTTCACTGCTTTCAGGTGAGTTTAGTCTGTAAAGTTACACAAATAATACACACAACTGTTCCTGACCCTTTTCTTACGTGTAATTGATGCTTCTGTTGAATATTTACTTTATAGAAATGTAACTTTAGTGTCTTCGAAGTTCATTAGCATCTCAACCGTCTCAGAACAGGTAAGTTAACGTTAACGTAAGCTCTTGTTTATAAAAGTTTGGACTTTTAATCAAATATTTATGGTAGATGACAGGTTTTGATAGTTTTTGTAAAGGTTTTGCTGCCAATTGAATGGGTCATTAGAAGTTGGCTAATTCATTTACAGTAACGTTAAATGTTAATCGATGACATCACTTACACAGAAAAAAATGCGATCGCGAAAATTGGCTGAAACTGGTTAAAATATTGAAAAAAAATGTTCTGTGATTTCAGGAAGGACAAAATAACCCCTCTACAACAGAGGGGAAGCTCTCAAGATCCCAACATGTCTGAAGGAAGCTGCTGACAGAGAAGTAGGAAGGTGAACTGAAGAAGTTAATTAATCTCATATCCATTTGAACAATATGTTTAACCTATCACATACATCTATCTTCTCTTTATTTTCTCATATTAAATGTTTTATTTATTTAATTCATTTTAGAAGGCTTTGACATCCAAATATAAGTGACGCTGTATGAACAATATTAAATGAATAAGTAACTAAAAACATAAATTCTGATACCCTAAGAATAACAGAAATATGTTCTGTATTAATCTTTCTCTTTTCTGAGAAAGATCTTTTTTTTTTACCTTTCTTTCTCACATTTCACCTCTGCTGTAGCTTTTTTCCTTTTAATACACCTGGCATTGTATACTAAATATTGTTTGCTCTGTGATAAATTGTTTATGTTGATGCTTTCCAGGTTGAAGCCCTGCACCGTAGCAGAGTTGGAGTGGATCTCCTATTGGACATCTCTTAAGGCGCTATGAACCATGTGACTAGTAAGTGAAACCTCAAACATACACGTTCAAAAGTTTGGTGTTGGTGTTGTATATCTTTGAAAAAAGTATCTAATGCCCACCAAGACTGCATGTATTTGATTAAAAGTACAGTAAAGACAATAACATTGTGAAAGAGTATTAAAACAGCTGTTTTCTATTTGAATATATTTTTAAGCGTAATGTATTCCTGTGATCAAAGCTGTATTTTCAGCATCATTACTCCAGTTGTCAGTGTCACATGATCCTTCAGAAATCATTCGAATGATTTGCTGCTCAGTTATTATTAATAATGGAAACAGTTGTGCTGCTTAATATAGATTTTTTTTATTCAACAACATTTATTCAAAATAGAAATCTACTGCTACATTAGTCCACTAAGACCTTTGTTCATCTTCGGAACATGAATTAAGATGAACAACGGATTTTTTGTTGAAATCCGATGGCTCAGAAAGGCCTCCATACACTAAGCACCATGACGCATGGACGAGAATATGACGTAGAGCCGGCGTTCGGGCATCCAGGAAATGCACACTTTAGCACCATTTGAGCACTAAGCCAAGACCTAAAGCACAATCAATGTAGAATTCAGCAGCTTAGATACGGCGAGTCTTCCTCTGCTTGTAAACAAAGCTCCTCGCTTTCGGCTCTACGTCATATTCTCGCGTTCACGTCAGAGGCCCAGACGGGACACAAGAACGCTTCATTAAATTATTGTAGAACCACTGCAGTGAGAAGGACTTTTTAACAACGTCTTAAGTACCTTTTATGGGTCTTGAGAGAGGAAATGTCATTGCTGCCAATGGAGGCCTTTCTCAGCCATCGGATTTCAACTAAAATATTTTAATGTGTCTGAAGATGAACCAAGGTCTAACGGGTGTCGAACAACATGAGGGTAAGTAATTAATGACAGAATTTACATTTTTGGGTGAACTAACCATTTGATTGAATGTTTGTGCAACTCACCCTATAGTGTGTTTCATGTTAAAGGGTTAGTTCACCCAAAAATGAAATTCTGTCATTAATTACTCACCCTCATGTCGTTCGAGACCCGTAAGATCTCCGTTCATATTCGGAACACAAATGAAGATATTTTAGTGTAAAGCTGATGCTGAGAAAGGCTTCAGATAGGCCTCCATTGGCATTCAGTACATTTCCTCTCCCAGGACGCATAAAAGGCACTTAAAACGTCGTTACAAAGTCCATCTCACCACAGTGACGACAATAGTTTTTGTGCGCAAAAAAAAATCAAAATAACACCTTTATCCAGCTTGTTCTTCCCTTCCGTGTGTGCCTCCACGACGCATGTGCGAGAATATGACGTGGCGCCGGCGTTCGGGAATCCATGAAATGCACACTTTAGTCCCATTTTGAGAACTACGCCGAGACCTAAAGCACGTTCAATGTAGAATTCATCAGCTTAGAGACGCGCGTCTTCCTCTGCTCGTAAACAAATCGCTTCTGGGTCATGTGTCCGAGCGCCGGATCTGCGTCATATTCTCGCGCATGCGTCGTGGAGACACACACGGAAGGAAAGAACAATTTGGATAAAGGTGTTATTTTGATTTTTTTTTGCGCACAAAAACTATTGTCGTCACTGTGGTGAGATGGACTTTGTAACGACGTTTTTAGTGCCTTTTATGCGTCCTGGGAGAGGAAATGTACTGAATGCCAATGGAGGCCTATCTGAAGCCTTTCTCAGCATCAGCTTTACACTAAAATATCTTCATTTGTGTTCCGAATATGAACGGAGATCTTACGGGTCTCGAACGACATGAGGGTGAGTAATTAATGACAGAATTTTCATTTTTGGGTGAACTAACCCTTTAAGCGTTTTAAAAACTTCCTGCTGTTTTTAGTGACTGAAATAGTGCAGCAGGAGCTGCCCTCCAGGGCTCGCAACAGTCATGTGACTGAAAACTATGACTAGGCATGTGTGTCCACTGGTGTGGAGCAGAGTGAGCGTTTTCATTTTTATGTTCATTTGGAAGCTGAGCTTCTCCCTCACGTGCGAGCGTGAAGCTCAGCTTCTATAGGAATTAAATGAAAACACTCGCTCTGCTCCACACCAGTGGACACGCACCATAGTATTTGGGGCGCTAAAGACACACCGTACCTTTCAGCTCGGTTTAATATCCTTGTCATCATCATTTCCTTTTTTAGAAATTCTTCATCCACAGATCACAAGACTATGGTGTTCTTACCGTGGAATAAATAATAAATAGGCTAAAACAAACCGGCACACAGTTTGCTAAAGATCAGTTCTGTCAGTAGCCTACTGTAGTTAAAGTCTTTTATTATTAGAATGGCAGCACAACACAGAAAGTATAACACTAGCTTTAGAGAGTTTAAATTACTTTGTGAATAAATGATAAACAAGTGATGGTTGCTGAAAATCGTATTAATGCTCTGAATGCTGTGAAACGAGTAATACAATATTTGCTCCATCTTCATTCAGGTGCTGTACAGCAGTCAAGCCCAGCATCTTCAGAGGCTGATATAAACAAATCATATGAAGAACTATATCTGCTCCTGACAGATATGGGGGAATGGGCAGCGATTGATCTGTGTTCAGATTCAGATTAGGTGTACATTTATCTACATCAATCATCTTTTTCCATGCTATTTTAATTTGCTTTATATTGTTTCTAGATACAAAATCCTGTATTGTATGTACCAAAATGCAATAGTATTTTTTACATATAAGCCTGATGAATAAATTGTTCTTACATTATTACTTTTGTGTCATTATTTTGGTGGTCCGGAAGACATCAATGTGTGGATGTCAAATTGACATCAAGTTTTTGACATCAATTTGATTTGCATTTTTGACCTGTTTTTTGACGTCAATGTTTGATGTCAATTTGACGTCGTTTTGACATCAATTGCCCGCTGGGATATACACACACCCTGCTCACGCAGACATCACACGGCATCAGTGCGTTTCATTCAGCGTTAGACAGACGTCAGCCACAGAACACCTCAAACGAAACAGCCGCCTTTAACAGTTCCTCCTGAACCAAAACAACCAGCTTATGCTGCGTTCACTCCATAACTACTGTAATTTGGAAGAGATGGAAACCTGTGACGCTACTCGGAGCAGTTTGTGACTCAAATTTATGCGTTTCATTGGCAACACTATCAATGCCGAAATAAATCTGCGGCAGTCAGGTGGTACAGGTCAGAGCTCTTTAAGTTGTTTATGTTCATTATTATTGTGCTTTGAGACATGAGGCAGTTTAACAAAGTCTCTCGTCTCGTGACACTTTGCAAACTCTGCAGTGCGCATTCATGTGTAAAATACGGAGCACCGAAAGTACGGAGCATGGCGGTGGGGGAAAAACATATGAGATTGGAGGGAAAGTCGTAAGTCAATGCTTTTGCGTTTTCTCACGAATGTTTTGCATTCTTCCGAGAAACTTTGTGTTCGCTTGCAAAACTTTTGCATTCCCACAAGAAACTTTGCGTTCGCCCGCAAAACCTTTTGCACTCTTGAGCTCTGATTATGTTCAAAATGGAAACAACAACCTTAGCTCATATCTCTGAACACAAAAAACTAACGTTCAAGTGTTTTCAGTCTCATCTGAAATTAGCAGTGTTGGAATATAATCAGTTGGAACTTAATCAGATTACTTTTGTATGCATTACAAGTGCATTACATAATCATATAATTTTTTGATGTAACTCAAAAATACACATATAACGACTGTGTATAAGATGATGATGCACTAGTGTCCACAGTAGAGTTTGACGTTCAACTATGCCATCAAAACCCATGCATTGCATATGCATTTGAATAGCTGTCCACAACACATTTGTATGTTCACAGTTCTCTGATGTCAGATCATGGTCACATTGACATGCAGGTAATCAAATCAAATATTCATAATTTTAGTGCTCAATCGTTTTCTTTTTATATTTTTTGACATTTTTAATATTTAATTCATCATTCAGCAGTTTTTTCATTAACCCTGGCATTTCATGTTGTTGATAACAAAGAACTGAACATTTCTTCTTAAATATGTTCTTTCATATACATGGTAAACAATAATCCCATTCAAATTTAAGTGATAAACAAGTTAGGGCAAAAGTAATCAAAAAGTAGTCAGAATAGATTACCCAAAATGAGCGAAATAGATTATGTTGCTACAATTTATGTATGGTCAGAAGTGTACTGTTTACATGATATGATTTATTCATAACGTGATCACAACTGGGAATATGCTTCTGTTTAACAATTCATATGATTTAGTGTTTGTAAAGACAGACTGCTGTTGTTGTTTTAATAATCATTTTCAAACATGCATGCATTTTTGAACTTCTCAGTTTAAAGGGGCTATATGCGTTTTTCTGAAATTTAAACTCGCAACTGACACCTGTGGCCAAAAAACAGAACTGCTCTCATTTTCTGCTCGCTCTCGCAGCGGTGGTGACGTCACATCCGCAGACAGCGCGGGAAAAGACGACCCGCCAGAAAATAGGAAAAATAGGATACAGGCTTATAGGTGCACCCACTGTGAGCGGACAAGGTGTCAGTATGCTCATCAGGAGATGTTTGAGTCATAAATGGTAAAATAAAAAGGCTATTGTTACGTTTATTTTGGGGAAAAAGTTGCATATAGCCCCTTTAACAAAAGATGACTGTTTAAATTATAGATGTACAAAATAACAATAAATTACTAGCAATACATTCAGTGGGGTCCAGCACCCAACAATAATTATTATATTCAACTAAACTTATTGGCAATAATAGATTCATATTGCATCTTTTTAAAAGAATGATTTAGCTATCATTTGTCAAAAAAACAGAGCTAATTTAAACATGATTGCAATTTTAATATCCGTGCGTTTGTGCCGCATCTCGGTTTACGCATGCCTTCTGCAAAGACCTCTTTAATAACCAAGGGGCAATATTTGACAAACAATTTTTTAGTTTCTGTCTGAATGTCCTTCTCGTAAGACAATATATAAAAGGATTTAAGCAACTATTAGTATGAACTAAGCAAACAGTGACGGAGAATACATAAGTGTGGGCAATATAATAAGCCTCATCCCAGTGAATAACGTTCAACTTGACCAGCACACCCCAAAATGTAATTGCGTGGTTCGGCATCCAGCAAAGAAAGAATGAAAGAACCACAACTGTGATTGATTTGGTGACGTGAATCCTGCGCTTTGAATGAACGTTATTCAGATTTCGCTTTCTCACAAATCGCAGAAGCAGCAAATAGGACACGGAAAGGATCAACATGGGCAGAATAAAAGCAACCAGGATTTTTTGCAAATGATAAAAGGCCAACCAGTAGTGTCCGGAAGGAAACTTTAGCAAGCAGAGCTTCTCTCCAGCCACGTTTGTCACAGTGGAGAAAATGGATGTTGGCGCGGTGGCGACTATAGCAACGACCCACAAAAACGCGCAAACCCATTTGACAGAGCGTGATGCCGCTGGACGGACCCTGTTCTTGGTGGCTGAAGCCACGGAGTAGTATCGAGTGATGCCCATGGCAGTGAGGAAGAAGACGCTGGCGTACATGTTCATCACAGTGACGGACAGTATGATCTTGCACATGGCGTCTCCAAACGGCCAGCTGAAGTCCAGAGCGGTATCCACCGCCCAAAACGGCAATGTCAGAACGAACTGAATGTCTGTAACCGCTAAATTAATGATGAACACATTAATGGTGGTGCTCTGTTTGCAGTGTTTCACTCTCATGATGAGCAGGACGAGCGAATTCCCAACTAAGCCAATTGCGCACACGAAAATATACACCACGGAGATCATGATCCTCAAGACAGAACTCCTGTCCGCGGTAACGTCTATGTCCTCCAGATTTCCAAATATGACATGACCCTGAGGGGTTCTGTTAAACACCCCGCTGCTGTTGAAAGTGTCACCCATAGTTAAGCATCTATCTGCGACCTGCGCGCGTGCTGCGCTCAGCCAGTGATCAGTTGTGTTGAAGAGGTTCTCTCAGCGGTTTCCCCTCCAGCCCTTGCGCTTCTATATATCCAGAGGTACACGTCACACGTGCACTTGTTTTACGTGCAAAAACGGGCAAGTGCAGGTGCTGCTGCCTTCACGTGCTATCGGAAATGGGTTAATTCCCACTTCAGAAGTCGTGATTGCGATCTTGTTGCATTCAAGAAAGTCCTTTGTTGTCAGAATGAACAGGAGTCACGGACAGTGTTGGGGGAAACGCATTACAAGTAACTTGAGTTACGTAATAATATTACTTTTTCAAGTAACTAGTAAAGTAACGCATTACTTTTCAAATTTACAACAAAATATCTGAGTTACTTTTTCAAAAAAGTAACGCAAGTTACTTTTTCACATTTATTTGACTGACAGCTCTCCTGCCCCATGTTGTGAAAAATAAGTGGAAAGGCATTGTGTGTAAACATGATGGTTATTGTAGTTCTAGACTAAATGTGAGCATTTACTCATCTCACTTGCACAATAAAGATTCTGTACTCCTCAAAATGAATAAAATCAGTCAAATGCAAAATCAGAGTACTCAAACTTCAAATATATAAATGTTAAATAGAACAAATATTTTTATGCATTTAATCTACCTTTATTGACCAATGTCGTGCTGCTGTTTTTATTGGTAAAACGTTTTTCTCCTGCGTCCTATTCTTCCATTATCCAGAATGGCAGCACATTTATACCTCAGCCTGAGGCCTATTATTTCAATTTTGGTATGAAGAGGTCTTTACATTTGCACAAAAAAGGACTTTTTTTGCTATTAAAAAACACAACTAAAAAGCAAGCCCAGCCCAGGTGAGAAAAAGTAACGCAAAAGTAACGTAACGTATTACTTTTCTTAAAAAGTAACTAAGTAACTCAATTAGTTACTTTTTAAGGGAGTAACACAATATTGTAATGCATTACTTTTCAAAGTAACTTTCCCCAACACTGGTCACGGAGGACACCAGGTTTATTCTTGCCTATTTATTGGGAAAGTCTTGTAAGGGTAATTAAAGATATTGTTGTTTGAATAAGTACAGTGTTTTCTTTAAGCAAGAAACACTATGTCTAGACTAAAGGCTCAAATTGTATCCTTTGTCATTGGAAAAAAAATCCTATTTGGAATTTCAGTTTATCCTGTAGGATCGTTATGATTTATTTTCATGGAATTTCACTTTGTCCTGTGATATTCTTTACTTTTTATTATAATAATTAATTAATTAATTAATTAATTAATTACTTTTTTAGAGTAACTTAACTTTTTTAGAGTAACATTGTGTGTATGTGTGTGTGTGTGTGTGTGTGTGTGTGTGTGTGTGTGTGTGTGTGTGTGTGTGTGTGTGTGTGTGTGTGTGTGTGTGTGTGTGTGTGTGTGTGTGTGAGAGAGAGAGAGAGAGAGAGAGAGAGGCCCAATTGGATCCCATTAAAATCCTTTAGAAATTATCCTACAGGATATTTATGTATTCTCTTATAAGACAATTCCCACAGAATCATAGGAATCATATAAGAATCTTAGGAAAATACATAAATATCCTATAAGACAATTCCTAATGGAATCCTATAGGAACGGTTCCAAAATATGATATAAATTCTAAATGGAATTCTGTACAGATTTCTTCCTTTAGGAATTTTTTTGATGTAACCAATAGGCTATTTGAGTTCTGAGACACGTGTGGGACTGGAGAGAGGGCTGTACACTGTAAAAAAAAATATTGTTGGTTTAACTTAAAAAAGTAAGTAACCTGGTTGCCTTAAAATTTTGAGTTTATTGAAATAAAAAATGTGAGTTAAAGGGGCTATATGCGTTTTTCTGAAATTTAAACTCGCGACTGACACCTGTGGCCAAAAAATAGAACTGCTCTTATTTTCTGCTCGCTCTCGCAGCGGTGGTGACGTCACATTCGCAGACAGCGCGGGAAAAACCTACCCGCCAGAAAATAGGAAAAATAGGATACAGGCTTATAGGTGCACCCACTGTGAGCGGACAAGGTGTCAGTATGCTCATCAGGAGATGTTTGAGTCATAAATGGTAAAATAAAAAGGCTATTTTTACGTTTATTTTGGGGAAAAAGTTGCATTTAGCCCCTTTAATACAATGAAGGAAATTGGTTTAAAGGGTTAGTTCACCCAAAAATGAAAATTCTGTCATTAATTACTCACCCTCATGTCGTTCGACACCCGTAAGACCTCCGTTCATCTTCGGAACACAAATGAAGATATTTTTGTTGAAAGCTGATGGCTGAGAAAGGCTTCAGATAGGCCTCCATTGGCATTCAGTACACTTATACTCCTAAGACCCATAAAAGGCACTTAAAACGTTGTTACAAAGTCCATCTCACCACAGTGGCTCTACAATAATTTTACGATGCGACGACAATAGTTTTTGTGCGCAAAAAACCCCCCAAAATAACACCTTTATCCAACTTGTTCTTGTCTTCCGTGTGTGCCTCCACGATGCATGCGCGAGAATATTACGCAGATCCGGCGTTCGGACACACAGCGATTTGTTTACAAGCAGAGGAAGACGCGCGTCTCTAAGCTGTTGAATTCTACATTGATCGTGCTTTAGGTCTCGGCGTAGTTCTCAAAATCGGGCTAAAGTGTGCATTTCATGGATTCCCGAACCCCGGCACTACCTCATATTCTCGTTCATGCGTCGTGGAGGCACACACGGAAGACAAGAAGAGGTTGAATAAAGTCGTTATTTTGATTTTTTTTTGCGCACAAAAACTATTGTCATCGCATCGTAAAATTATTGTAGAGCCACTGTGGTGAGATGGACTTTGCAACAACGTTTTAAGTGCCTTTTATGGGTCTTGGGAGTGTGAATGTACTGAATGCCAATGGAGGCCTATATGAAGCCTTTCTCAGCCATCAGCTTTCAACAAAAATATCTTCATTTGTGTTCCGAAGATGAACGGAGGTCTTACGGGTGTCGAACGACATGAGGGTGAGTAATTAATGACAGAATTTTCATTTTTGGGTGAACTAACCCTTTAATAAATAGAAACTCAATATTATTGTATCTGAACCACATAAATAAATAAAAATGTTGTGATAAATCATGAAAATAGCACAATTTGGCATGTTTCACTGCATTATAACAAATAAAACACAATTACTCAATATGCTTACAAAATCTTTTAGTAATATTTGAATAAAGGGTGATGTTGATTATCAAAAATGTTTGTTGTATTAACTCACATTTTTTATTTCAATGAACTCAACATTTTAAGGCAACCAGGTAACTTACTTTTAAAATATTTTTTTTGATAGTGTATTTGCCATCTGCTAACTTAAATAGCCTGTGCAAACAGTAGCATTTCATCCTTTATAAAATGAGATTTTGGCCAAATGTATTTTACAACATGAAAAACTGAGCACTCAGGGTGGGAATGATTGGGCTTTGATCCCAGGAACGCAGGAGGGGGGATTCTTTTTTTTGTAAATTGAGAGTTTGTATCTCCCAATTCTGACTTTAAATGTTCCTTAGAAATATAGTAAAATCTTGTACTCGTCGTCAAAAATAACCGCATTGGAAACAAATTTCAAGTAGTGGAAGTGTTTGGTACTGCGCCAAAACAAAATCTTGCTAAAAGCAAATTTTTTGAGATATTGAGATATCAAGCTCGAATTTGTTTAGATTTAGTTCTCTCGCAGTTTTAGTGTAGCCTAAAACATGTTTTGGAAAATATATATATCTCATACAATTTCAAAATGAGTTTTGTGAATGTTAAGGGAAAGAAATTAAAATTAAAAAAGTTAGTAGAAAAATCAATTTTAAAGTCCATGCAATTCAGATGAACCTTCTATATATATATTTTTTCTTTTTGCTTAGACACTGTGCAGTGGCTGCATTTAGGTCAGAATGTCCACTCTGTTAGAGTCCACCCTGTTAAATTAGTTTACACTGGCGGTGATCAGTTGTGTTGAAGAGGTTCTCTCAGCGGTTTCCCCTCCAGCCATGTGATTCTATATATCCAGAGGTACCTGTGCACTTGTTTTACGTGCAAAGACAGGCAAGTGCAGGTGCATGATGCTGCCTTCACGTGCTATCGGAAATGGGTTAATTCCCACTTCAGAAGTCGTGATTGTGATCTTGTTGCATTCAAGTCCTTTGTTGTCGGAATGAACAGGAGTCACAGAGGACACCAGGTTTATTCCTGCATATTTATTAGGAAAGTCTTGCAAGGGTAAATAAAGATATTGTTGTTTGAATAAGCACAGTGTTTTCTTTACGCAAGAATATGTCTATAAAGGCTCATATTTTATATGCAGCCAATAGGCTATTTGAGTTCTGAGACATGTGGGACTGGAGAGAGGGCTAGTATTTGCCATCTGGTCATAATTCATCCCAAAGGTGTTCTATAGGGTTGAGGTCAGTGTGCAGGCCAGTCAAGTTCCTCCACACCAAACTCGTTCATCCATGTCTTTTTGGACCTTGCTTTGTGCACTGGTGTGCAGTCATGTTGGAACAGGAAGGGGCCTTCCTCAAACTGTTCCCAAAAAGTTGGGAGCATGAAATTGTCCAAAATATCTTGGTATGCTGAAGCATTAAGAGTTCCTTTCACTGGAACTAAGAGGCCAAGCCCAAGCCCTGAAAAACCATAATCCCCCCTCCACCAAACTTTACACGTGGCACAATGCAGTCAGACAAGTACCGTTCTCCTGAAAACCACCAAACCTAGACTCATCCATGGGATTGCCAGACAGAGAAGCGTGATTCATCTCTCCACATCTCCACACATCTAGAGTCCAGTGGCAGCGTGCTTTACACCACTGCATCCGATTGTATTGCACTTGGTGATGTAAGGTTTGGATGCAGCTGCTCGGCCATGGAAACCAATTCCATGAAGCTCTCTATGCACTGTTCTTGAGCTAATCTGAAGGCCACACGAAGTTTGGAGGTCTGTAGGTATTGGCTCTGTGTTTTTACGTGGCCTACCACTTTGTGGCTGAGTTGCTGTTGTTCCCAATTGCTTCCACTTTGTTATAATACCACTAACAGTTGACCGTGTAATATTTAGTAGTGAGGGAATTTCAAGAATGGACTTATTGCACAGGTGGCAACCTGTCACGGTACCACGCTTGAATTCACTGAGCTCCTGAGAGCGACCCATTCTTTCACAAATGTTTGTAGAAGTGTCTGCATGACTAGGTGCTTGATTTTATACACCTGTGGCCATGGAAGTGACTGGAGCACCTGGGCTGCGTTCAGACCCGACAAAACGTTGCAAAATGTTTTTTAAATGGAAACGGTGCTGCGTTGAACACCCTGTTCTGATGACGCAAGTGTTGCAACTATGGCAGCTGAGAAGGCCATTCTTTGTGTTCTTTTTGAAGAATTTTCAGAGCCTGATGAAATCATTATAAATACGTGTTTACTACAGCAAAATACATGCAATCACTGCCCTTTACAATTCTAATTTAAATCATTTTGTTTATAGATCTTACTTTTTTCTTGTAATTTCTTTCTCATTTTTATGTAAAACACTTAATTACCATTGTGTATGAAATTTGGTATATAAATAAACTTGCCTTGCAATGAAGCTTAAAATATAAACAACTACATCATCATGTTGATATGCTATATTTGTACTATAAAACTCTTACGACAATCACGTCTTCTAATATTTTCAATTGTTGGGTATACTGAGCTGCAGCGGACACATTTGTAAACAACTTTACTTGGACCCATTGTGTGAGCTGTCTCTTTAATACCGCATGGTTTATATACATGTTGCTGTTGATTGGGCTGACATATTTGACACACCCACCAAACGAGAGAAAACGTATCTCAAACCCTAATCTGAAGGCCACACGAAGTTTGGAGGTCTGTAGGTATTGGCTCTGTGTTTTTACGTGGCCTACCACTTTGTGGCTGAGTTGCTGTTGTTCCCAATTGCTTCCACTTTGTTATAATACCACTAACAGTTGACCGTGTAATATTTAGTAGTGAGGGAATTTCAAGAATGGACTTATTGCACAGGTGGCAACCTGTCACGGTACCACGCTTGAATTCACTGAGCTCCTGAGAGCGACCCATTCTTTCACAAATGTTTGTAGAAGCGTCTGCATGACTAGGTGCTTGATTTTATACACCTGTGGCCATGGAAGTGCAGCCTTTAGCCTCCTTGTTAGAACGTCCAACTCTCAGTTTTAGGGCATACATCACCCGATCATTACACAAAAATTCTTCAAACTTCTGAACTCCACTCCTTTAAAACACATGAGTGCACACAGCATAGTTTGCAAAGAGTCACAAGACAAGAGACGTTGTTAAACTACCTCATGTTTCAAAGCACAAAACATTACAATGAACATAAACATTGTTTGAACATAAACATGAACATAAACAGGACAATATTGGCCGAGATAACAACTATTAAAAAAATCTGTTGAATTCGACGTTTTGGTGAAAATATCTCATGTAGTTTTGGAGTTGTAGACATTTATATGAAAAAACACATAAAAAATGACTGACATCTGACTTTGATTGGATTTTACTCCCCCTTACTATAATATTTTGACATTTGGGTATTAGCGTTTGGCTATCGACCTATGTTTTCGAACTTCTGACGCTGGTTTCGTCTCGATCGGACTAGCATTTTCAAAGATATCAGCTAATGATTTTAAGCGCTAAATTACCACGCTGCACAAACCATGTGTCGAAACCTGGCAAGTTTGGTATCGTTGGACTCGGCAAGGATTCTGGAGACAAAAAAAGTTACTCCCATGAAAATAAGTCAACCACACCCAAAGTTATAAGCATTTGAAAAAAATATCCACCTGGTGGCGCTGTTTTGAAACTTCTCAGGCTACTTCAGGGCATCGTGGTGATGACCCATACCGAGTTTTGTAACAATCTGTCCATGTGTTCATAAAATACAGCATTTTAATACATAAGCCAAAATGGCCGATATGGTCAAGTTGGATATCAGTCGACTCGGCAGGACGTCCCGAATCTAACGAGACCACTTTTAGGACAAACGGTTCCGAAGTTATAAGCAAAAATAGCAATTTTTTGTATCTCCAGACCAGTAGTTGGTGCTGCGCCGAAACGCTGCATGTCACTTCAGGTCATGCTTGTGATGACATGTACCAAGTTTGGATTGAATACGATAAAGAGATGCGGAGATATAGCCTTATGTGTATTTTCGCAACCGCTACGTAAAATTTGTTTGCGCATCTATCGAAAACGATTTGACGAATCAACTTGAATTCCATAACTTTTTGGTCGGCACTGCCTGAAGATGATCTGGTTCAATTTTCGTGCAAATCAGACGAACTGTCTGGACGAGCCGAATTGCCGTAAGCTAAGGAATCAGAGGAAAAAAAAGAATTTTGTTTCTAGCCCTTAGGGTTCAAAAGTTATTAGCATAAACACGAGTGAAACTTTGGACAGGTGGTGGCGCTAGAGGGATTAGTTTAGAGACTCAAAATTTGCTATGGTGACAGTTGAGACTGTCCTCTATCTGTGTGCCAAATTTCATAACTTTCCCGGAAGCGGTTCTATGGGCTGCCATAGACTCCCATGGCAGAAGAAGAAGAATAATAGGAACGCAAACGATTTCAATAGACAATTTCTATGGATTTAGCATTCTGCTAAATAAAGACCAAAATACAGATAAGACAGAAATAGAAAAGATTTAATGTATTTGTTTTATTACAGCTAAACCGCTCTCTACATAAACAAGTAACATTCATTAAGTAAACAATGTATCCCAATTCAAATAATAAATAATTCATATAATATTTTGTACAAACTGGTATTGGTTTCCTGTACATAATGGTTTCTCTCATAGCGTACCATACAGTAAGAGAAGAACTTAAGGCAGAGAGTTCATACTTGCCAGTTATTGGTACAGCTATAACAGACCGACTGTCTAGTGGTTTACTTCAAGGACGTAGCGGTTCAGTGGGCACATGAAATGTGCAATGTCGAATGGGAAATTTGTGAAGAATGACGGCCGTCTCAATTTCGTGTGCTATTATGTAACTCAGTGCAAATGTAAAAAAGATATAAATTAAACAAGCATGGGTTCATCGATCCAATTGTTAATTTTCAACATTGAATACAAAAGTCACTCATTTAGAAAGGTTAGCGGACTGTGCACTGGCTGTCATCGAGTGTTTAAAAGTATGCGCTAACGTTCGCCCAGGTCCAACATTAGCAGTTCCACATCCTTGTTTTAATGCAGGACAATCAATGACAAAACAGCTGTCACTTCACAACGAAGCCAGAGGATGTGCTCACGCAGCTGGCTTTTATCCTTAAAATGGTTTCATTTCTGACACAGCAAGTACGATTGTGGAATTAATGCCTCGGATGTCTCATATAGTACAAATACGAGAGAAGAAGAGACCATGACACGTAATTAGCTACTTGTACAATGCAAAGCAAGTGTTAAGAGCTCTTGAAATAATTACGAAATAAATGCATGATCAAACAGATAGTAAAAATATAATATATAGATAAAATAAATAAATTCAGTTTTACACAGATGAAAACAGACAGCACAGATTATGTCGCAATAAGGTCACCTTCCAAGCACAATTTCAAAACCTATAAAGCTAGGATTAGATAATGGTTGCGTTGGAACGGTTGGTTCCAATCTCAATTGTAGCCCAAACACAGACCTCGAGAAAATGACAATTTCAAAACATGGTGTTCTCGACATTTAAAATGGGGCCACTGGAAGAGACCGAAGACACCGAATCGAAATCATTTTGAAAGAAAGCCGTTTTGATAGCTGGAATCTTGGGGACCAAATCTGGATCTTACACTTCTGTAAGGTTGTCTTGAGGAAATCATCTGTCTGCACTACGGCTACTGCAACATCCTTCGGGTTATTTTTCAGTCATCTTTGCAACATGAGGTATACTATAGTGTCCGATACCCTCGGCGCTGTTTTTGCAAACCTCACCTCGATTTTGAGGTGTAGATCAGACCAAAAACATCAAAGGATAGGAGAACGTGAAAAGAAAAAGTACAAGAGTTTACCTCAGGTACTAAACCAGCAAATCTGGGCACTGATGTCTATAAATTCCGCTTCATACATACTCGATGTGGTAATGGATGAGAAAGAATGTGCAACTGGAATAAGATGTGACCTCTGTCGCCTCTTCAAGCATGTCGTGGCTAGATTCTGTATTGGCATAAGGGAATGCTTCTGTACAGCATACATCCTACATAACTTAAAGCAATAATAAATTACCTGCACAGGATAATGGCATTAAATAATGTGATGCTCCCTCACTGATCAAACAATGGCTGAGGGAAAGAGTCTCGGAAATAAAACTGATGTCGATGACTGCCATTCTATTACTGTGACTAAAATAATTATCGGAAGTGAAATAAAATAGCAAAAAGTATAAAAGTTACAGAATAAGATAATCAAGGAACAACACACAGAGCAGTGAAAAACATCTTCAGTATCCATGGAGAAAATACCAACTGAAGTCACTCACTGGGTAGGCAGCGTCCTATTGTTTATATACAAAAGTAAAACTGAAAATAGATTTTTCTTCTCTGTACACAGCAATTTTATTCTTCTCTTTACAAAAGTCTTTGTTCTCTTTTTTCTCTCCTCCAATCCTTCGATCCCATTCATGTCTAAATCGTATCACGAGTGCACAAAACTCCTTCTCCGCCCTCCAGCTGTTTGTGATAAAAGCTTGTCCGTTTGCAAGGCGCCCCAGTGTGGTCAGTCCAGTGATATGACATCAGGGATGGAGCCGTATATTACTGAGGCGGCGGCGTCGGAGCGCGAACGGGAGGCGTTGGTGTGTGGGTGGCTGTCTCTCAGACTGCTGGAGGACACCAGACTGCTGCTGCTTCCGCTGCTGCTGCCCCCACTGCCGTTGGCAGGCACTAGCGAGCTGTTCGCCGGCGTCCCCGACTGCTCCAGGAAGAGTTGAGAGGAACCATAGGGCATGAAACGGTTCAGCAGCAGCTCATGGTCTTCTGATGCTGACGCAGAGGCTGAGGCGGCGGCTGCAGCGGCCATGACCATGTTATAATGCTGCAAAGGGGACACATTATTTGTTTAATTCTCTCTCAGTCGGATCTCGGCCCTAGTGCACTAAACCCATGTCATTCGGCACATTTGTTTAAGAACAATGCTGCCCTCTAGCAGTGATGTGCTGCTGTTTCAGAGAGTGAACCTACCTGGTGATTGTCCCCTTGTAAAAATGAGAAGAAATTCAAATCTGTAGAAAAAGAAAAAAAAAGTTGTTTGGGATAAATTTGCTTACACCTGACCAAGAAATGTCAAGTCACAACATATTTTAAAATCCTAAAACTTTGTTCATTGGATTAAATAAAAATAAATCCCTGATTTAATGTACATTACGATTATATTGCTAGATTATATTTATAATTAGAGCTGAACGATCGATCAATCGTTAAAAGATCACAATCCCAAATCAAACACCAATGCAATCTCATGCCTAAATGACAACGATTCGCCTGTCTAACTTTTAAACCTTTGACAAGTACGATCACAGCGAATATTCAGATCTGCACTGGCACTGCTGTATAGGTACGAAACAGCTTCACAGTCTTTTTAATCACAGTCTTATCATTATTTCTGTCTTGCAATCATTTAAATTATCACATAAGAACTGGGATAAAAGTTTATAATTCGGATATTAACCACAGTAGTGATCAAAATAGAGTAAATCATCTTTTGAAAATAACTTGAAGCATCACATAAATATTGTATCAATTACATTGTTACACCAGTAGGTGGCGACAAGTGACTGTTAAAAAATATGTATGTCATTGAATCGTTCATTCAAGAGATTGAAACACTGATTCATGCAGTAACGGCAAGTGAAGTCTATTTGATTGAGTCATTGAATCATTCATTCAAACTGTTAAAAAAACAAACAAAATCATTCAAATTAATAAAATATTTTTTAATAGACTGTAGTAATTAACATTTTGTCAGAACCTCTAGTAAAGTTATTTTGTTTTGTTGCCTATTCAGAATTGTGGGAGAATGGTGATCTCTATTTTAAACAAAAAATTGTGATTCTCAATTTATCCAGAATCATGCAGCTCTATTTATAAATGTAACAATTTTCCTTTCAAATGCATGGTGCTTTTTTGAACTTTCTATTCATCAAATAAACTTGAAAAAAATGTATCACAGTTTACAAATAAATTAAGTATTCAACGGTTTATAATATGTTCCTCGAGCAACAAATCAGCATATAAGAATGATTTCTGCCATCAAAAAAATGAATTACATCTTAAAATATATTAAAATAGAAAACAATTGTTTTTAAGTTGTAATATTTCACAATATTACTGTTTTTACTGTGTATTTGATTTTAAAAAATGCAGCAGTGAGAGCATAAGAGAAGTTTTCAATTCTTTTAAAATCTTACCGATCCCAAATTTTTGAAAGGAAGTGTAGCTGAATGACCACCAATTCAACTGAGCATGAACAAATGAGGTCGTCAAGATGAACAGTGCCATTTCAGCTAGTAGGCACACTCTTATTAAAAATGAAAATATTATATAATTGGAATGATTCCAGTACCTGACAGGTCATTGGCTGTGTGGTAATAGTGACGATAATCCTGGATGAGAGGAGGAGGGGGAGGGATATAGTTTGTCTCCATTGCCGGCATGCTGGGAGCCCGTGCCAGTGGAGACGCCTGATGATGCAGATTCAACACTCTACAGCAAAAAACAAAACAAAAAGAAAAGTGAAGTAACATACAGAGGCTTCAACATTATCTAGACATTTAAACCACATTTCAAAATGTCCATTATATGACAAAATATGAATCCAAGTGACATTTATAAGAAATAAATCACAAATACATTTTTACAATACAATTCTCACCCTTTGTTGACAGGTGGGGAGGTGGGGGATAGAGATGGACAGGCTCTTTTAGGTGGAGGCTCGTCATTATCATCATCATCATCATCTGAGGAGCTGTCCAGCGTCAAGTCAATCACCTCCACTTTCTTACTGCTACTGTGGGACGAACTGTTTCTGTGGTCCGTCACAAACGACCGACAGTCTACGAGAGAGAAGCATAAAAAAACAAGACCTCCCTGAATCAAAAAGCAAGTCAAGACCATCTCATTTTATGTTTAATACGGCACCATGCAAAAATCTACACGTTTTACAACAGGACTGAGACACAACTGTCTATAGTCTCCATAACTTGTAACTAGGACTGGGCGATAAAACAATAACGATAATTATCGCTATATGATTTTCCTCAAAGAAATGATAACAAAAGATTGATAAAAAGTCTAAGCGCCAAAAGAACTTCTACCACAAATGATCCAGTTAGAAGGCTTTTCAATCTACAAATCACCATCACTTACCATGGATTTACCCTTTAAATGTGGGTTATTATAATAAAGAGTAGTTTAAAACCACAATTAGTCTTGTTTCTACAACTTTCCCTCAGGAGCAAAAATGATCTGTCTATTGACAATAAAAATGCAACATGAAATGGCATTTTGATCAACACAACATGACGCTAAAACTTAAAACTACTTGCCTCAAGATAGAGTTGCAAAATGATCGTGCCAAGTTGGCCTATTTTCCCTAGCCATGATTGTGTCCATATTCTCCTCTTTCACCTCCTCTTTTTCAGCACACCAAACCACAATAGCCAAAGTGCGATTCATCTAGCTCTATTTGTTTACCACTAGCGCATGCTGATGACATTTTATTCTTCTATACCGACTCGTCGTAACCTACGATTCAATAGGTATCATCATTGTACAGTCTACATACATGTTGTACCCAAGTTCATTAGATTGATGTCGTACAGTGTGATTTGCAATGATCTAATAGGACTGCAGAAACCACAGTCTGTAGCAGGCACTAAACTTGAACAAATTAAAGATTTATCGTGATAATTATCGATCTCGACTGATAGCAAATGATCGTGATTTTTTTTGGCCATATCGCCCAGCCCTACTCATACCATATATAACAGTATTTGTGGTAATACCATCAATGCCATTTGACGATGCTGACACTTCCTGTACCACTTTCTTGGATCTCATAGGAGACCAATTGCCATCTTCTTTAAACTGGATCTCATCACAGTCCACACAACTGCTCAGGATTTCCATGAACAACCTGTTTTAAAAAAACACCTTTAAAAATAAACAACTTCGCCAAGACTTCAATTTTGACAAACACACACTGCTGTTCAAAAGTTTAGGGTCAGTAAGATTTTTTTTTTTTTAATGAAAATAACACTTTCATAAAGCAAGGGCACATTAAATAGATCAAAAGTGACAGTGAAGACATTTAGAATGTTTCCACAAAAATATTAAGCAGTCAACTGTTTTCAACATTGAAAATAATAAGAAATGTTTATTGAGCAGCAAATCAGCATATATACGAAATGTCATGTGACACTGAAGACTGGAGTAATGGCTGTTAAAAACAATCACATCCCAGGAAAGAATTATTATTAAATTATTGAAATATATTAAAATAGAATACTTTTAAATTGTAATAACATTTTAAAATATTACAGTTTTTACTGTAGTTTGACCAAATAAATGCAGCTTTGTTAAGCCTAAGATACTTTTCAAAAACATATGAATATTACCATCCTTTAACTTTTGAACAGTAGTGTATAGATGCTTATACACATTAGGCAATTACAGGTACATTAAAGCAAAATAAAAAGCTTTTGTAGATTTCAGATGGTCCACAATCACAGGTGAGAAAGGTGAGACCAGTACTGACCCGTCAATAATAAGGTGCTCATATGGGGCTTTCTTGTCGCAGACCGGACACACCCAGGTGGGTTTCTTCTCGTTCATTTGGATGTAGAGCGTAGCATCAAAGCACTGCAGGTGCGAGCAGGTGAGCGCTCGGCAGGGAATCGTCAACCGCATCTTTCCAAGCTGCACAGATGGACACACATTATGTTAGTATACATTATATGGCCACATATTGCTTTCAAACATTATAACTGAATTATGATTATACAGTTGTATCTCATTCCTAAATGGCTGGCTTGTGGTTTATTCTCCATCACTCAAAATTATTAAAATGACAACGAACACAATGTGGGAAGTCAGAGAGTCATAAGCAGGGCTTGGTGGCCTTGGTGAAAAGAAGCTGAGCTTCATTATTCTGACAAAATGGTTAATGCAATTGTGTCCAAAGGAATGTCACAAGGTTTAACAGAATCCCTTGAGAGGAATAAAAACTTAATTGAGGGTTGAGGGTCCATTACATACCGGACAGAGTAAGGAGACTCGCAGGCTGGTTGTGGCAATCTCACTGTCTGGGTCGGCGGTAAGCTTTTCTTTGACTGAAGAGAAGGCACAGAACGCAAAAATAATCAGTCTTTTTACAGGCAATATTCTCTGACACTGAACAGGTAGCTCAAATAAGACTTGTAACATCGTAGGTTATTGAAAAAAAAAACACTTGATTTTGATCATCGCTTTTTTTTTTTAAAACAATAGTTGCCAATGTAAAATGGGATCATAGGTGAATGTCAGAAAATCCAAAGAAAACATGCCAAAATACTGAAACTGGCAGAAATGTGCCTTTGTGTATAATATTCAGAATGAAAAGGTTTAATAGGCTTTACGCTGAACGTCACAAGAACAAACAGGAAAACGGGTATTATTGTATCCGCTTGTCGGAGAAAGTGTTACAGCAGTATGAACTGACAAAGATATCTATATACTTTTAAGTAGAAATGCACCGACTGCAATTTTCTTGGCCAATTCCCGATTTATTTGTGTGACCTACCGATACCGATTTTTGCCGATTCTGAAACCAAAAGTAAAAAGTCAGTAAAAAAATAAGAATAAATGCAATAGACACTCAATAGTCTTCATTAAATAAATTAAATAAGATTCTTTCATTTAAGATTAATGTTTAACACTAAAGTTACAAAAGATATGCAGTGAAAAGTAGAGAGTAGGGATGTGACAGTGAGGACATTTTTCCACCGGTTAATTGATGTGTGACAACACCGGTAATACCGGTATCACCGGCGGAGGCTTTTAAATCACTAATTCTATCTAACCGTGAGTAACATGCACACAACTGCTCTGAACTGAAAATGCGCCAGTGCGCACACACCTTGAATGACAGCTCGTCTGTAAATGCGCGCTCTGTGAGGCCATGGGTGCGTCTTAATCAGTTCCCTAGTTCAGTAGTCAGGGCACTGATCAAGCATTGATCAGTCTATGATTGAGATGCACGCCACGAGCGCGAGGGTGCGCGCGGCAAAAATAAATGCGCGCTGTCAGCGTTGCGCGGAGGCTCGCACTGCGGAGCCAGGCGAAAGTAAACAATGCGCGCTCTGTGTGGCCGTGCACATTTTACTTTCGGTTTTGAATTAGCGCCAATTCGGCTGCGGGTTGCTTGAATTGTGGGTTCATTAGCCTATTATTTTTAATGAAAAACACAACAACAAAACAAATGACAAACTCCCTTAAATAGGCGCTTTTACGTTTCGCTTTGAAACCAAATCTTCCGCGATCATCTCAGTCAGCTCCTCCCTCTTAAATCTGATGAATGACTCCTGCCGCTGCCGAGACTCACGGTCGGATCCTGCTTTATTAAGCAGATACGTTCAGTTTTTATTTGTATTGTCTGTTCTCTAACTGAACTAAATTATTTTATTACTATAAAAAAATCAAAAAGACGGTGGGCGGTGCCACGGTGGGCAAGTGATGTAACTGGTGTTGAGTCTGGACACCGGTAACACCGGCAACACCGACTATCGTAGCAAGCCTAGTAGAGAGTGATTATCTTTGTCTTTTGTTCTTTTATTAACAAGACAGACAGCAGCGGGAATATTAGACTGCTGTCACTTTAAGAGCTGACGGATGGATCCAACATACTGTTACACAACATGTATTATCTTTCTCAACTATTTACATTCCAAAACTGACTGTGTTTAACTGAATACTCGCCAAGACAGGCATTTTGACATCATTTTGTATATATTTGGCCGTTTAACCCCCCAAGCCACTCCCTTTGGTCCTTTTTGCAACTCACAAGCTGTTTAAAAGGGGCTTGTGCACACCACTTATATAGATCAGTGGTGCATGCGCATTTGGTGTGAGCACGAAACCTACGGGAATTAGTACAATTATGCGCAATATAAGCACTATTTAACCGGAGTGAATGAGAGGAGGCGGGTGTGTGTCACTTCACCGCCGGAGAGAAGAGAGCGAGAACGCACAGCTGACGTTATTGCCTGTGCCACTTGCAACAAAACGGACTGGCTCGGAATCGGAAAGACGCCAGACTGACCAGACGGTCTGGGGCGAGCATGCAGAAAATCTTTTGATTCTGGTCCCTGGCTGGTCAAACAGTTTCTACTTTTAAGGTAATGTGCTAACTATTAACCTATATATACGACTAACCTTACTAAATAGCTAGTTATTTTTATTGTTGCCGTTTTGTTTGATTGAGAAAACGAAAAAAAAAAAGTATATCAATCTGCATATGTGATGGGCATCTTTGGTAGGTCCTCTGAAGGCATCTTACACCTGAAGCAATGCAATCTGTTTAACAAAATACGGAAGTTTGTTGCACATAACTCGAATTCAACCGTTATAAGTTCAGAGTAAACTTACTGAGTGCTCTTGAGTGGTCTGGGTTTCTAATGCCTTTTGACCGTAGTCTCTGTAGCAAAACTGACGAGGACTGCTGTCGGACCAAGTACACTGCCATGGAGTAGCTCTGTATGGGCAACACAGCTTTTAGAAACACATTCTGAGCAACATTACTGTGGTGTTTCAAATTCAGACCCATCAAAAAACTATTACAAACAGATTTCACTTTCATTACCCTTCCGATTTCTGACGTCCATGACACAACAATGGTGTTGGGAACTGTTGTAGACAACCTAACCAGGGAGGTAATGTTGATGGGTCTGCTCGGTCGCTTTGGCTCCACTCCATTTTTGGTTGGAGGAAGATATCCCTGAGGACAACCACAATAAGACATTCAGTTAAACAGCCAGCACAAGAACAATAAATCACAGACTTTTTTTTGTATGTAAAACATTAATTTGTTATAGGAGTTAAAAACAAATCTTTAAAAAATACGTAATCTTTGTATTTCTGTTGGTTTTATGATCTCCTTTAGAATGATTTTAAGCGTCGGTTTTGGGTGAATAGACTTTCATTGGATAGACAGCAATCTCTCAGATTTCATTTAAAATATCTGTGTTCCGAAGATGAATGAAAACATTATGGGTTTGGAACGCCATGAGAGTGAGTAAATGCTGACAGAATTTAAATTTTTGGGTGAACTATCTTTAAATCTACTTGAATATACATGTGTTAATCATTGCTTCAAACTATTTGTCTGTCATTGGGAGAAGGACTCAAAGATTCTTGCTGATTTGTGACCAAAAATAAAGCCAGACTCACAGGGAGGTTACAGGGTTTTCCATTCACTTTTACACAAAGGTTGGGTGGGAAATGATCTTCCTGAGGACAACTTGTCTCTGATAAGCAAAACCTGAAAAATATGTGTTGAGATTCTTTTAGGAATGTGTGGGAAAGATTTCCAAGACTCTCAGAAACCCAAACAAAAGAAAGCTCTGAAGATGGGGGTATGTTAGCCTCAAAACAGACAATCAAAACATAGACACAGCATATTAAAATACACAATATTCAACTGCACAGCACTTTGAATAGCAAAGACTTTGCTATTTTAATCATAAGATATTAAAAAAACAATAGTGGCAAGTAAAATTACACTCCTTAAGTAATATTTTAGCAGCATGTTCCGAGTTTGTCAAAAAGTTCCAGTTCTTTAGTTGGAAACTTGTTTTATCATACCTTAGCTGTACTTGCACGGTGAAGTCACATTTGGTCCCAGAAATGTCCCTGTCGAGACAAGAGGGTGGGCGTGAAGGAATGTGTGATAGAGCGTAGGAGAGAAAAGCATACCAAACATTCTACAGGACTGCTCGCTTGGCACGTCTGATAAGCACTATCGCCTGCTATGTAACTACAAGACAAGGATATCTTAACAAGACAAGGTAAACGGCACAACAGCTGTTTTAAATTCAACCGGTTTTCGGTTCTGGCTGAAATCATTATTTAAAATTTATTAGACACGCAAAATTAGTTTGGGGCATTTCAAACATATGAACCATGTTATCTTGTCCAACAATGTAATTCGATATCCCTCCCACACACGCACTTACATTGAGCTGCTGATCTGTTGAACTTGCTGAGGCGTTAGTGCAAACGCAAAACATGTTTCCTGAAACCTCTGACTGCTGTCTGAGGCTGCAAAACAATAAGAGAGGAGACGATTTTATAAGATTGAGAAACCACCACACCACTATTGATAAAAAGACAGAGAACACACTTAGAGTCAAAAAAATATATATTGATACAAGGTTAAATTCAAAAATATATATATATATATTTCTACCAAATTCATTTATAAAATAAAAAATAAATATATAAGGAATTTAAATCATGTTTACCAATATAACTAATACAAAACAGCACAGTTCAGGCAACACATAGAATAGTCCATTTTATTCATTTAGCATTTATTTTGATAAACATTTTAGAGAATTGCGAGCCTCCGAATTAGCAAAAGTTTGGAAAGGGCCTTTTCTGTATCGTACAGTCCATAAAGAAATGCTTCAGTCTGGTGCGTTTACTCAAAAGGAAACTGTTCCAGAAAAATAAAACGAGGGAAAAAAGGACCGAACTTCCTTGTAATGGTTTTTGCTTGCCCACATACTTTTGGTTATATAGTATATATTTGCATATTTCGTGACAGCATCCTTGACCGAGCAGTGAACAGAATAGTATTTGAAAGTGAACTTTAGTCAAGAAAACCCCAACATTAAGTAAAGTTAATCATCTCAAACCGAAAGCAAAGCAGCATCTCAGTTACAGACACAAGGTTGCTGGTCCTTTTCCGTGCAATCACTTTAAACACTTGTGCGGTTTAGTTCAAAGCCAAACTCTACAACAGATCCAAAAATAGCCTCGGGTTACATAACTCAATCTCCTTAAATGAAGCAAGGGTTTCAGAAGCAAGAGAGAGTGAGAGAGTTAAGAAGAAGCTCTATCAGCACCTTTACAGGCACTCCACCACACACATAAGGTGGCTGAACTCAATGAAAGAGACTGAAATGAGAGGTGTGCTTTCCTTGAGTAGTCATGTGAAGAGGAAAATCTATTCCGATGAAGTGGGGAGAGATGCTGGCAGATGATTAATCTGTACTCAATTCTGTGCTGTTAAAGCTCCATCAACACTGGTTGCACTCTCAGCTCAAACAACTCAAAATTCATCACATTGACCTAGAAAGAATGTTCAGTCCGAGGGGCTTCAACTCAATATGGAAGAAGGACCATCTTGTTTCCTGGAAGTTGCTCGAGAAGCAATCTAATGTTACTTTGCATTGCAGTTATTATTTAGCAATTTGCACTCAAACTGAACTCTATAAGAGTCCTTGTAAGAAAATTAAACTTGAAATAAGGTAGCTTACTTCCATACTCCAAAATGAGTTAAGCATTGGTTAAGGACCTACATTTGATTCAAACAGCCACCGGCTCAGCAACGAAATATTGCAACTCAATTTTTGGCCTGACTGGCTTCATACATTGATTTTAAGGACCCACTTTGGCAATCATTTCCATTGAAAGAATACAATGACAGGCTTGCACTTGAATAAATCTTCAAAGTGAGAACACTGAGGCTAGTTATCTAAACATCTCAAGTAAAAGACCAAAAACCAGTGAAAGAACATAACACTTAAAACTGCTGAAGAGAGAACTATCAAAGGAAAAAGGCAGTAACGCAGCCTTCGTGCTTAATAACACTTCCTTTCCATATTGGCCTTTTATTCTTAGCCTGAGCTGGATGACTAAATATAGCACAGGTGGCCCCTGTCCAATCTGATAAGCCATAAATCACTTGAAGAGCACCTTTATGTTTGTATCAATGGGGGGAGGGGAAGCCTTCAAGAGCGGCCCATATTGCTCATAAGAGATGTACAAATCTACAGGTTTTTTTTTAAATCAATTAGTCGGTGGGCTGTCCGAATGTCTAGTTAGTCTTAAGGCAGCATCATGTGCACAAGCTCCAAACAGATGCTTTTTTAGCGATATATTGATGCAATATATGATAAATATAAAGTTTATTTAATCTAAACTATGTTGTTGTTTTTAAAATATAATAATTAAGATAACACTTTATTAAAGGTAATGTAGGTACATGAACTTATAGTAATAGCAATAAATTATGCATAATTACAAGCAACTAACCCTAAACCAAACCCTATGTCTAACCGTATATTAAACGAGTAGTTCACCTCAAGCCATCCTAGGTGTATGACTTTCTTCTTTCTGATGAACACAGAGTCATATTAATACATATCCTGATGCTTCCAAGCTTTATAATGGCAGTGACAGGGTCCATTGAGTTTGTAAAACTTTATAAAGTAAAATATCTAGCTTCCGGCAGACCGCCTTCCGTATTCAACTTGCGCAGAAAGTGTAACGCCTCTCGCAGTTCAAAACACTTACGCTACGTTCTAGTGATACGCTGTGCTTTTTCCGCAAGTTGAATACGGAAGGCGGTCTGACAGAAGCCAGCTCATCACTGCCATTATAAAGCTTGGAAGCGTCAGGATATTTATTTGATCAGATTGTGTTCATCAGAAAGGAGAATGTCATATACACCTAGGATGGCTTGAGGGTGAGTAAATCATGGGGTCATTTTCCTTTTAAAGTGAACTACTCCTTTAAGTAAAAGCAGTTAATTAATATTAGTCAATGCTTAGTGTAACTACACTGTAACAACATAACCTTAAAGTATAACCATAAATAATATTTCTTTCATATATGGAGCTAAATTTATATTTTAAGGGAGACCATATTTGGGGGTCATTCTTGGATTTAGAAATCCAAGGGCTAAATTACTTAAAACAGCATAGAAATGCCACAAAACTGTTTATGAGCATCCAGGATGAAGAATTATGTTTCAGAGGAGAATAATTTAGAGAATACTTCTTGAAAAGGGCTTTACAATGCAAAACACTCTCTGACAGGCTGCATTTCTAAATTCATTACTGTAGAAGCACAATTCAACCTTAATCAACCAACCTAGTTATGTGGCGTTCACACCGGACGCGATTCGCGCGAAGGTGGACGCGTGTACATTTTGAGTTTACTCGCGCGAATCGCGCGTGACATTCACTGCACAACAGATGCGAATTCGCGTCATGGGCGGGGCTTCCGCCAGCAGCTCGTCTCGTTGAGAAATGGCTGACATGGGCTGTGTTTACATGTCTTTTTTTTTGTTCATATCTACTGTTAATGTGTGACAAAACGTAGTTTTAAGACTTTTTCAGTCGATAATGTAGTTGTTTAAAGCTCAAATCTGTGGTGTATTTACATAAACAGTGCCTATTTGAACATTTTATCTGCCGTTGTCGGAGCTGTGAGCTCCAGCGGACAGCGCGCTCAGCGCACGTGAAAGCCGGCGAGGGCAACCTTTCCTCGGCCAGTCCTTCTGCCGTCTACCGCTGGCTCTGATGTCTCTGTGGTGTGTCTCGAGCTATAATTCGTCTTGTAACGGCCGATCTTTGGTCTCATGGATCTATAATTTGTTCCCTGGCAAATCGTTTAGGCTGAGGGCAAAGATAAGTTTCATTACTTTATATTTTTAGGCTATAACTGTATGTTGCAGTTGTAACGTTAGCCTACTAGCACTGACTTTGAATGTTTGACTGCATTGTTTGTTTTATTTCATGTATAGCTTGTTATACATTACTTATACTTTTGTATTATTGATCATACATAAACTTGCATTTAACAAAAAGAGACTGGGTTGTGTTTCATGTCATTTAATGTTATCACAGTGATAATCATATTGTCTGAACCAGATATTAATATACAGATTTTCTCCTCTAGTTGTCACTACTAGAGCAAGCTCCTGATTGGTTAACGCGGCGCGAAATATCCGCCAAAGTTCAGATTTTTCAACTTGAGCGTTTCGCGCGAATCGCGCGTTCAAAACGCTCAAGTCGCGTCCTTCTCGCCGCCTCAATCGCGCGAATCTCGCCGCCTCATTCGCGCGAATCGCGCCGCAGAATGCCATTTCGCGTCTCTGCATTGACTTAACATGTAAATCACTCGTGCGAATCGCGCGAATCGCGTCCGGTGTGAACGCACCATTAGAGATCATTCCTTATACTTACCTAAACTGGTGGGTTTGATAAGCTCATCAAGTACATCGTAGAAGGGCAGCCTCTGTAGTTTGACGTCTGGATGGACTGGATGAAGGGCGGAGGGCAGGTGGGGCAGGCCCAGCTCGTGCTTTGGCCCAAGCAGTGCGACAGGTAGTAGAGACGGTGAACCATGCCCATCAAATCCCAGCTGTGTTAGGCTGGTGGGCAGACCTGCGTGAGCCCCTCCAGAGGTGGAGTGTATGCCAGGGAGGGAGAGGTCTGTCGGGGACACCATCTTTGTGGGGAAGCGGCGGCGGTATAGCTCCTTGATCTTCATCTGCACGGCAGGGCTGCAGCCGGCTTTCAACAAATGTAATGCTTTGGTCAAGAGTTCGTGCTTCCTTCCGTGTTTGTTGCGGCCTGCATATCCCAGAAGAACCTGAAGCTCTGAGACACGGAGGCTCATCACCATTTGCTGTTTTTAAAAGAGAGGAAACAGCAGAGAAATTATGCAATTGTCAAAACAAATAATTAAGAGAGCATTTAACTAAGTTAAAGGAATAGTTCACCCCAAAATGATGATCAATGAAGACAGCATACGTTTGGTACAGCCTAAGGTTGAGTAAATAAATGAAAATTAACTATTAAACTGTTAAAATTCAAACAATGCTCTTATGAATTGAAATTAATAAATGGTTAACACACTACCTTTCAAAACTTCGGGGTTGGTTGGTAAGAATGTTTTTGAGAAGTCTTATGCTCACCAAGGCTGCATTTATTTGATCAAAAATACAGTTAAATATCATTACAAGTAAGTTTTCTATTTTAATATACTGTAAAAATGCTATTTATTCCGGTGATGGTAAAGCTGAATTTTCAGCAGTCAAACATTTCTTATTATTATTATCAATGTTGAAAATGGTTGTGCTGCTTGATATTTTTGTGGAAACTGTAATCATTTTTTTCAGGATTCTATGATAAATAGAGTTACAAAGAACAGCACACATTTTAAATAGAATACTTTTGCAACATAAATGTCTTTACTGTCACTTTTTTACCAATTTAATGCATCCTTGCTGAATAAAAGCATTCATTTGTTTTTTTAAATCTTTTGATCACTAGTGTTTTTTTCAGATTTTCCAACCCGTTTCTTCGTGTTGCAATTACTGACAGACAGTAGGCAGGTCCCAGGTGAAATCACAGAGTCATCGTTTACATTCTACTTAGACAGTCAACCTAACTCAGGTTAACTAGTGTTTAGGTGTCTCACTTTTAATGAGGGTGGTTTAAAGTGAGGTTGTCCAGTCTGTACGGTAAAAGCTATGATTTATACGTAGGCCGGCTAGGACTAAATTAGCTTCAGGCTCAGTCTTGGACGAGCATTCATTATAAGCCATAATTCATACGCAGTTATGTTGGCCAAAAGGTACACCAGTGAAAATACAATCAGTTCGGTTTGCCAAATTCAGATCATTTCAGGTTTTTGAGGGATTTTTAGGCTGTAACGTTTTGTTACGTTTCCGATGCAGACCTGTAATTGTGATAGCCCCATGTATTGAGTTTGAGCATGTGCAAACGTTAACACCTACATGTGTGGGATCAAAGCCACTCCTCATGTGCAGAACAGCAGACTTTACTTCCCCTGTCATTCTTGGATATTATGAGACTATAAAGGGCTGTGTTGGTGGTACCAGCATTTGGATTCTATAAAAATCTATGGGCAGGCTGAGTGGTGAAGAGGGTGAGATAGTGGGGGAAGGGAAAAATCAAGCCTGAGCTTGGGCCAGTGAGTTTTCATAACAAAAGCAGTGGAGAACAGCTCCAGGGAAAACAAGAGAACCACAGACCAGCAGAAGCTCATATTTCTTCACCTCAGAGAGACCACAGTCCCCTCCCCAGTTTACTGCCAAGTGCCAACTGGACTGTTCTCACAAATACTGACACAAAGACTCTTTATTAATTTCCACCCACCCCACCGCCCAACACAAATAAACGGCTTCACTGCTGATGCAGACAGATGATGAGACTCTTGCTCTCGCCCTATTGTTGTGAGGAACGGCCCCCAATGTAAACCTACAGCGATCAGAAGTCAAGAACCCATGGGAAAGCCTGAACTCTCTGCTAAATCATATAGTCAGCATGGTTTTTCATACTTCTAAGATCAAATAAACATCCCACCACAACCTAAAAGTATACTCTTTGTGAAGTTCAACAGTTGAAGTCCCTAGTCAACAGCCAGCAGAGAGAAGGAAGCAAACGCTCCTAAGTTAAAACAGTTATTAGGATGAGCTCATCCTCCTCATGAGGTTCCTATAACCCTGTGAAGACAAAGAATAATAAGTGGACCTTAAGCTGTGTAAAAACTAGGGGTGTAACAGTTCTTTGTAAAAGAACAAAAAACAAACCACGATTAATCTTAGTTCTAACAACACAAAGGGATTATCTGTGTTTCGAAGAAAACAAAGCATCAAATAGACATTCGGAGTGACAACATCCGCTAATCCGACAATTCTGATTATAACGCTCTCATTTTATTAGTGCCGGTACTTTAATAATAACAGCGTTTTAATAAGAGCCATGTTTCCTCATTTGCGTCTGCGAAACATGAGAAGTCTCTTATCCTCTCCAAAGACGCATTTATTTGATCAAAAATACAGTCAAAACAGTCATATTGTAAAATATTATTACAATTCTAAATAACTGTCAGCAGCCATTACTCCAGTTTTCAGTGAAGTCATTCTAATATGTTCAAATGGTGCTCAAGAATTTTTTTTATTAATAATTTAATATAAACATATTTTTATTATTATATTATCATCATTGAAAACAGCTGTGCTACTTTTTTCAGGATTTTTTGATTCTTTGAAAGTCCAAAAGAACAGCATTTAATTGGAAAAAAAATATTTTGTAACAAATGTCTTTTGCACTGTTACTTTTAGATTAATTTCTTTCAAATCTTACTGACTGCATTTTAAAGACAATTTACACTAAAGTCATCTCTCAATGACACTGATAGCCTATGGGAAATGGTCTCTTGTGTCTGTAAGCACATGTTAAATATACCTCTACAAACAGCAGGATGATGCACAGGTTTTCTACAAAAACTAGATGAAGCCCTCCTAAAAGTCACAGATGTAAAGAAGATA
The DNA here is from genome assembly GCF_949357685.1 of Gobio gobio. Classification (NCBI taxonomy): domain Eukaryota; kingdom Metazoa; phylum Chordata; class Actinopteri; order Cypriniformes; family Gobionidae; genus Gobio; species Gobio gobio. The sequence continues at coordinate 43,898,427 of NC_137115.1, read as the reverse complement.
ACACAATTTCAATAAAATTACAATTATAAAGAAAACTGTGCATAAATTGCCATAGGATTGCATTTAAATATAGTACTGAACTGACCTGAGCTGAAACACTGTTATCCTCAATAGAGTTGCTTTTAATTTGAGATCTAATTCATATCTGCAACTTTGACATTGTTACTGAACTAAATTGAAACAACATTGAACCAAATTGATGAATAATGACACTTTTTTTTTAGAGTTGTTTTTTAAGTTGAAATTCAATATTCTTTTCATAATTAAAAATAAAAAAGAACTTTGTAACGTCAACACATATTTTCCTATTACTATAAAGCAAGGAACACACCAAAAGGACGCCGACCAACTAGTAGCGACGAAAGCAGACAGCAGAGTTCCTCACGTTGACAGCGTCAGGGTCCAAAGTTTCCCTGACACACCAAGCCAACGCTTGACATCCGACGGCCAAGTAGCACGTCCGTTCTGCGCCTGCGTAAGAGTAAATAGCTTTCCGTACCAGCTGGTGGCAGTAGTCTGTTTTCGTTATTCAAAGCGGGAAAACGGAAAAGCTATCCTGCATACCCTATATAAACAAAGCACCTCATAATCTCGCTCAACACAGACGGTCACTTCTGTTTTGTTTTTTCTCTTCTCGTGCACTGGTTCGCTAGCAGAACAGCCAATCAGAACGATCAGATGGCCTGACAAGCGCAGACGCCGATTCAACATGTCGAATCGGCTGAAAAATAGCCGACAAGGACCAACGTCAGCCGACGGAAACATCGAGAAAACTTAGTTGGCCGACGCACGAAAACTACCCGACCGTTGGCTTGGTGTGTTCCAGGCCTATAACTGCTTTGAAACAATCTGTATTGTATAAAGACTATATAAATAATGGTGACTTCTAGAAATTCACATGACGTGGCTTTTTTCTATTATTTTACTTTCACAAAAAAAGCAAATATATATGTGATAAATGATTATTTTCAGCCCTCATTCTATCACTCTGTCTGAAATGATAGGTTATTAAGGGGAGGCTCCTTTAAGACTCATCAGCAAATGGCTTATGATTGCTAACGTCATTGCATAGAAAAAAAATGATCACCACCCAACCACTATTTGCACACGAGTAAGTGTATTGAAAATATTATCCCTATAAAACCGTAATTTACAGACAATGCATTAACACGTTGTTTACTTACGGTCTGCGATGTAGCTGCTTTCAATACTGTCGGCTGATTCATCTTTCAAAAAGAATTTATTTGCAAAGTTGCAAACCCTCAAATAGCTACGCTGTGCCTAAATTCACAAAACAATCTGTAGTCAAATACTCTAAACAAACATCCTCCGACCTGATCCCGGATTCATCCACTTCTTTGTAATGCTGGGATCCTTCTGTACTACAGAGACTCAAAAAAGCTGTTTAAACAAGACTTGTCAAAGCAAATGTTCTTTTATTCTCTAATGTGTCCTGTTGTCAGCAGACTCAAGCACAGTGGAGTACATCAGAAATTGAACGGGCATTTGTATACTGTATTGTAGACAGCTTCCCTGATTAAAATGGGCTCTATTTGCTTTTGACGCGGCGCCCGTTATGTGACCGAACGCCATTGGTACAATGATTTAAAACGATTCATCATGCTCTAGTGGCAGTCATACGCAAATGTATTTGCCTGGGTGATGTCACAGTTCCCAAAACATCTAAACAAACCGTTTTTTAAAGCTTGGTTACATAAATGCTTTTTTAAACTTTGAACCTTGAGGAATGTAGTTTCAATGGTACAAACTAAGAGCCTTATATATCCAAAGATTATGGAAATTTTGATTTCTCATATCATAACCCCTTTAAGATTGTATTACATTTCCAAGAATAGAAATCCCAATTTTTAATATTTGATAGTTTTACATGACCGAGGGAACCCTGCAAGGTTGCTTTGCAGCTGTTTAAGCTAGAAAGCTTCAGCACACATTTATTATGACTGGATGGAAAAAGAGCGACCATCACAGACATCAGAATTTCTCTTTTAAAAGAAAAACTGCATACAGGTTTAGAACAAACGAGGGTGAGTAAATGACGACAGATCATCTCTTTAGGCCCTCAGATAATTCCAGAACTACTTCCAAAAACATCAAAGCAAGACAAGAATAGGCTCTGTTCTATGGTCTGATCTCCTTGCAAAGAACTGAATAGTATACTTTTTCACAGAAAATGTGCATTTAGTAAAACAACTGCTTGAATCAATAAACATTGAGTTTACTGATTTTGTTTATTGCATTTCAATGAGTGTGGTTATCATAAGCCCTGACTCATTTATGAAAGACATAATCTAAAGGAAGCAATTCTCTGAAAGGATGTCATTTTGGTAACTGCGTAAAGCAAGCTTCCGATCTGCATAACCCACGGATTCGTTGATGCTAAATAACATTAAAATAAATCGAATTATAACTAATGATAAATGATTACAATTAGGCAGAAATCTTGATAATAAACTACCTCCCCGTGCCCAATAATTTACACAAACAATAGAAGAAAAAGGACTTTTAATTAATAACAATGTTTTAACAATGCTTTTAAAACCACCACCGTTTGATTAACCACCAGGAAGTGATGTAAATTGTGAGCCTTTTGTTTTGACCGATACACTAAAAATATGATGCAGGTCTTCAATGCAATTGTCACAGCTAGTATTAAAAATTCACAGTACGTATTATATTAGAAATATTACAACAGGTGTAAGTTTTATCATGAAATCCTTAAACACAAAATTAGCTTATTTTTTTTAAACATTTGATGAGTTATTTCAGACAGTGAACGTTGACAGCAAATAAATCAAATGCTGATTTTAATCAGCATTGAAGGCAAGAAAAATCCATTTATTTTTATGTTTTCTGGCTCAATAATATAAAACACTGGCAAGATGATGATGATTATGTCTATTGTGGGATGCTGCGAGTTAGACTGTCCAATGTAGCAAATTGGGGAACAAAAAGAATTAATGGAAATTGAATTCACATTCAAAACTAATTATGTTCAGTTAATGCTAATAGTATCTGTTGCCATTCAATATTTTGTATAAATCTTTTAGCAGGAAATTGTAAATTTCCAATGTAGCAAGTTTGTACTACAAAAATACATTTTTGTCTTAAAGGTGCACTGTGTAAATTAGCGGCATCTAGTGGTGAGGTTGCGAATTGCAACTGCCCACCGCTCATCCCTCCCTTTCGAAGCACTACGGTGGCCAACACAGGACAATGTCATCGTCTGAGACAGCAGAGAGTAGCTAGCGCTCTGTAGAGCAGTTTGTTTGTTTAGGGCTACTGTAGAAACATGGCGGCGCAAAATGGTGACTTCACTGTAAGGGGACCCGCGGTGTACATAGATAGAAATGGCTCATTCTAAGGTAATACAAACATAATGGCTCATTATGTAAGGTCTTTATACACCACTGAAAAATAGTTTTGTAGCCTATTTTATATTTCATTTCTGTCAATAGATCCTCATAAATACTACACACTGCACCTTTTAAATGGCAATACCCCAGGAAATGCCTCCTCTACTGACACACCTAAAATGCACAGCTTAAATCTCCTTTAATATACACAAAACACAACAGCAGTTTTACCAAGGAAACATTGCTGATTGGATTATCAGCAGTATAGGCCATTAAAGATTTAGACCGAATGCTTATCGTCCTGTTTTGCTCTCTGCAAAATTGCTGGTTTTTATTGCCAACAAGAGTATCAATGTACAGCGTGTTATTGCCAAATAAAGCCTTTGAGAAGGAAACAAAAAACCCTAACCCTGGCCATATTATCTGTTTAGGGAAAATCCTTAAAAATAACCAACAACTACTTTTGACAGTATTCCATCTAAGTCACAGCCAGTTTAGAAGTCTCCACAAGTAACACTACAGCATACCAACAAACAGCTGACCAAAGGCTGTTTATCATCACTAGGGATCCCTATCGTGATTAAAACAAGACTAAAGTTACACAGGTGGGGCATTCAAACAATAAAATCAAAATAAACAACAATGGCAAAAAGCACCATTAAAACGTCTCAAAGCAGGACATCTCAAACCTAAGACAGCACTCATGCAAGCACCAGATAAGCATACACTAACTTCCTACTAAAACACACAGAAACTAAAAGTAACAGGCCGTGGTCGATGATTGAGTCTCAAAATCTGGTGTTCTGCAAACAAACAGAGCATTTCTGGAGGTGACAGGCTCGCGGCAAACGTTCAAACGTCTCTATGGCGCCCAAAATTCAGTCTTGGTTGTCAGCTATCTAGGTTATGAGACGGAGTAGTTGTCTGTGTTTATACATGAAGCGGGTTAACAGAAGTCCTAACTGTCAAAGTACCGAATCTCCAGCCTGTTAGCAGCCTACGCACCACCCACATGCTGCTTCACACATACGAACGACTCCTCTGACGCCCAATGGATTATTTTACACCTCATTTAAACGTTAACATAACAATTAACATTATTAATATATCAATTCAGATGGAAGGAGGATAATTTCACACCAGCAGGCAGACAGCTGTGCGGGTTAGCTGGCAGCTAGCTGGATCCATCATAACAATAACACTGCTTCTTTAACCGGACTCAAAACTGCTCATAAAGCGCTTTTAAATCAAATATGGAACGACGGCTCGTACAAAAGTCAATCACGGGAACAGGTCGGACGGAAAGCATAGCCGAACAGGTCTTGTATAAAGGCTGTATTGACAGTAATTTGCGGGATACACTTTACCTTCAATTCCGCACTCTCCGCCATCTTGTTTCTCTGGCGCAAGCGTGATCGGAGCCTTGGCACGTGACCAGGACGTGTGTTTGTTCAAATGCTTAGGAATCCCTCAGTAGTTTAAAAATTAGCGCGAGGATTACGCGATTTCACGCTGTTTGAATGGAATACATGGCATCAAACATAAGCGACAAGATCTCCCGGAACGAAACGCACTCGTTTGATCGATTTATCAATTTATACCATTCATAAATGTGTTTATTGATTAAACAAAATGGTATTGGTACATTTTCCAGAAAATCCTTTTCGTCAGCTGATGAGTCATTTCCAAGAATCGGTTCTTTCGAACACTTTGTTTCAAATAACAAGAGTAAACAATTCATATATTGTGTCATGTTTTCACATTTCTACATTCGTACTCACGTGCACTCTGGCATTCAATCGTGTCATATTACATGCTGCAGTGTTTTTATTTAGTCTTGTAATTTCATAACTATGTAAGATGAATCATGGCTGCAACAAACTGCACATAAGTCACAATGTCAAGCCCACATATAATTTGCATTTGCATTAAACAATGCTTAAATCCTTTACACCTTTTGGTTGAGTTTAATACTAATAATAAAAAATCGTAAACTTTGTGTGTGCCCCATAAATCAAGACGCAATGTAGTTACAAGTTATTCGTAACATTTCTGCTATTGGCTATTTAATCAAAGGAACGGTTTGCTCACAAAAAATGGACAGTGTAAACATTCGTGATGTTAATCCTAAATCCTAAATGCTAAATACATAAATGAAAAGTAGAAGCTCATTATAGAAACAAAATGTGTTATCTCTTTCTACAAGTTTGCTTTAGGTCCTTACCAGGGTTTTTTCAATATATAAAGTGTGCTACGAGGAAAGATAATACTCTTGATAAGTGTTATGGTAACATTAAGGATGCATATGTTGCTAAAGCCAAACCCCCCCTAGGTAACTCAGATCACAACGTTATCCATCTGCTCCCTACTTACCGATCAGTTTTTAAGTCCCACAAACCAGCACCCAAGGTGGTAAAGGTGTGGTCCAATGACAGTATAGAGGAGCTGAAAGGATGTTTTCTTGGTACAGACTGGGACATTTTTTATCAGGATGCAGATATAAACATGGCCACTGAATCAATCACGGCATATATTTCCTTTTGTGTGGACTCAATTATACCTCAAAAAGTTGTGAGGTCATATCCGAACAATAAACCGTACATTACACGGGGGATTAAAGATTCTATAAAATTGAAAAAAGTTGCCTTCAAGTCGGGGGATGTTGTGGGACTGAGGTCAGCACAAAAAGACCTTAACCGGCAACTGAGGTCAGCGAGGATACAATATAAGGATCGGGCTGAACAACATCTGCTAAAATCAGACACAAAAGGACTGTGGAACTCAATTCGGGGAATGACTAACATGGCTCCAAAAAGGAAACCAATGGTAGCCTGCAACGAAAGGGAAAAAGCAAATGAACTGAATGAGTTTTACATGAGATTTGAGACTGATACTTCTAAAGAATGCAGTGAAATATTAGATAAAATAAATCATAATAGTGGTAATGATAGAATATTAATAGATTCAGGTACTGTTATAAGGGTTTTTAAAAATTTGCATTTTAACAAAGCAACAGGACCTGATGGAATGTCATGTTTTCTTTTAAAGACGTTTGCTGAGGAGCTCACACCAGCCTGGCATAGCCTTTTTCAGCTCTCACTTGATTCACATAAAATACCAGAGCTCTGGAAAAAATCAATTATAATTCCAACTCCTAAAAATTCTTCTCCTCAGGACAATAATGACTATAGGCCGGTGGCCTTGACATCTAATGTCATGAAATCTTTGGAAAAGATTGTTGTAGGAGAGCTGCGAAGACAAGTGGAACCATCTTTAGATCACTATCAGTTTGCCTATAAAAGTAACCGTGGTACCAATGATGCTATTTCAACATTAATGCACCTTGTTTTGAGGCATCTGGAAAGTCCAGCTGCTTATGCTAGGTTGCTTTTTATAGATTTTAGTTCTGCGTTTAATACGATTCAACCGCATATTTTGCTGGAGAAACTATATAATTTAAATGTTAATTCTTCTTTAATATCTTGGTATCATTCTTTCTTGATAAATAGGACACAACAAGTAAAAATCAACTCTGTATTATCTGATGTGGCAGTAAGTAGTACAGGGGCCCCACAGGGATGCGTAAGTTCGCCTTTCCTTTTTACTTTATACACTAATGACTGCTCCAGTCATCAATTACATCAATTCGTAGTGAAATTCTCAGATGATACGGCAATTGTGAACTTGTTAACAAAAGATTCCAGCACTGATGAGTATAAAGCAGCGGTGGAGGAGTTTACAGGCTGGTGTGATGCTCATCACCTCCTGATCAATGTTGAAAAAACAAAAGAGGTTATTATAGATCCCAGATCAGTGGGTGACAGGAGCTCTGTTGTCATCCATGGTCAGGAGATTAAACAGGTGGCTTCTTATAAATATTTGGGAGTCCACATTGACAGTGAGCTCAAATGGCACACACATGTCCAAAATGTTTGTTCAAGAGTCCATCAGCGCCTACACTTTTTAAGAAGGCTAAGATTATTTGGAGTCAGTAGTAATATTATGTATATTTTTTATAAGGCTACAATTGAGTCTGTCTTGCGTTATGGAATTATTATTTGGTTTGGGAACTTGACGGTGAAAACGAGAGCTCAAATAAGCAATTTGGTAAAGGTTGCAGGAAAAATAATGGGAGTAAGGACACTAAATACTCTACAAGAAATCTTTGATACGTCTATGATACAGCAGGTTAACAAGATTATATTGGACCCCTCACATGTATTGTACTCTGAGTATGCGTTGATGAACTCTGGAAGGAGATATAGGCTTCCTTTATGCAAGCATAATCGCTATAAACATTCATTTGTCCCGTTGTCGATAAAAGTGCTTAATGAGCAACTCTAATTATGGTAATCATGTATTAAATAATTTTTTTTATTTTTTTTTTTTATTATATAATTATGTGTATATATTTTTTTTATTTTAATTTATATTTTTTATTTTAATATAGGTATTTTAATAAGAATTATCATGTTTGGAGAGTAGAGTTTTTCATGAATTGACGTATGTATGGAATGTATGTTTGTGTATGTTGATGTGCAGCAGTTCTCTCATCCAAAACAAATTTCTCCTAAGGGAGACAATAAATGGTACCTTGACCTTGACCTTGAAAAGTTTAGGCAAGTTAAAGAACCAAGCGGATTGATTACCAACTTTATACAATAGCGTATGTTTGAGTATATATGGGTTATACATTATTTTTTCATTGTTACAGTGTAATTATTTCAGTAATTAACAACATGCACTTACGATAGGGTTAGGGTTTGGTTGAGGGTTAGTTGCATGTAATTATGCACTAATTTACTGCTATGGTAAGAACATGTAACATATGTAACAAGGACACTGTAAAATAAAGTGTAGTTAATATTTGCTTCAGTGTGTAATAACATGAACAAAACGATACTGAATTCTATTTCGAGGCAGTTCCACAAATAGTCTATATGAAAAAAGTGTCCACTAGATGGCAGACTCGCACCTTTTTTGCAACTCCGTCTCTTTTAGTGGATTTCTTCATTTTTTTTGTTAATTCTTGTAGTACATTTGGGAAGGCATAAGGGTATTTATTATTTTATGTAGTTTCTTTTTTAAATTTGTATTATTTATTTATTTTTAGTTACATTTTTTAGCTCAAGTTTTACTTCAGTTTTTCATCGTGTATTTATTTATTTATTTTAATTTTAAATAAAGCCATATGATTATTGGATATCTAATTCTGCTTATCTGTGCTGGATACTTGCAACAACAAAACTATATATACATCTACAAAACAGGTTATCCTAAGGAGTGAACTGACTTGAACACAATTGAATATAATATAATATAATAGTATATAACATAATTAATATAATATAATAACATTTATTTTTACCATAATAATATGAGCTGATACGTGGGGCAGCCGCATCTGCGTGATGTGATGCTGTCCATACTGTATGTTTTGTGGAAGTTGATGGGCTAAGAGAAAAGAACCAAACAGCATTATCTTTTCTCCAAGGTTGCCATCAGACTCAACACAAACCAACTGAACCAAAAACATAAAGATATAATAGATCTGTTAAGTTACAAATGCTAAGACATGTGGTGCGTCATTGACCTTCATCACCCAGAGTTGGCCTTTAGATGTAGGAGACACTCAAAACCATGTAAAATGATGAGAACTAAAAACTATTTCTACTCTAAAAGTAGCTAATACTTCATAATTTTGAATATACAATAAATCAAATACAGACTAAGTGTATGAATGAGTATTGAAATTGCCTCTACAGCTACTAAAAATAAAACCTAACAAAAGGCATGAATAAATGAAAAAAGCTGATTAACTACGCTGTAAAAAAAAAATAATTGAAAATTGAAAATTTTCTAGTGACCGATCACATCTAAATTTTTCAGTTGGCCAAATTGAATTTCTGTGAATTGATGCAATTTAATTCACAGAAACTCAATTTGGCCAACTAAAAAATTTAGATGTGATCAGTCACTAGAACATTTTCAATTGGAGACCTGATTTTTTTTTTTTTTTTTTTACAGTGTATTGATTATATATTTTTTGTTAGTAAATGTGTTCAACTCAAAGCCTTCCTGGAGCTCATAGTATGGAGCTAGCAACATGGTCATGGTTTAGATGGATAGCAAGAATTGATTTATATAAATATATATCCTACATGTACATGGATAAATGCGTCTGCTAAATGAATAATTGTAAACATCACCAACACTCCAAATTTAGTGATATTTGTTGTGATGACTCAAACCTTAAAAAGAAGTTGATTAAACTTAATATTTTAAGGCAGCGTGAACAATACGATATTATTCTTTATTCTAATGTTGAATTTTAAGTTGGATTTTAGTGAATAAACCAAAATTCATAATAAAAGGGTGAGGATCGTAAATCGTACAATATGAATACAGTATGTACAAAACATGTAATAAATTACAGTAGAAATTCAGAGAAGCATATACATGATGATGATATTAGTGGTTGTATTAATTTCCTCGCCCTGAATTCAAGAATATATTTACCAAACCTTTTGGATTTCTGCATTGATCAAGACTGTCACAACGATGCAGTCATATTCATGGAATTATGCAGGACTATCCAAACTAAGGTTTTGATGTTTATCTTGTTGTTCTTTGGGATTACACATATGCAAATGTAGTTCATTGTTATGGAAATAGATGAAATAAAGGCCGACTCAAACAAGATCATTTAATCCACATTTCAGTAGTTAGGGCTGCCAATTTAAAGTGCTTTACATCAATAATATACAAATATGCAGATGAGAATAAACAACCGACATGGACTTGGAATAAATAATATATACAAAAACATTAATTATTGTTGCGTCTAATTTAACAAAATGTCCTATCACAAAAAAAGGTATCACAGGATACATAACAAATATATGCATTGCACATAGCCACTTAATACCAGTGATTTCTACAGCTGATGATTATATGTTTAAGTGGGATGTCATTTTTTTATAAGGAAATTTTCTAGAACTTTATATAAATTATACAGTACATACAGTGACTCTGAAAACACTCCTTTGCAAATGAAAATGACTTCATTACAGTGTATAGGCTAAAATACTACAGTACACACTTGCTTATTCCAGGTCTAAAGGTTGACAGTGTTTTGCAGAGGGAGAAAAGTAAAGTTTTATGTGACACAGCAGTATTTCTAAAGGACGTGTTTGTCTTGAATAGGTGTCCATCAAGGTGGTAGAAGAGGAGACTTGAAGGTGCAGGTCCCAGTGCAGTGACGGGGAGTCAGCATCTTACACGAGAAATGATGTAGTGCGTCGTGAGCTTCTGGGAAAAAAGTGAACGAGTCGTTTAAAACATAAGCGGCATACGAGTGTGTTTTAGTGTGCGTTCATGTTTTTCTAGCCTAGGACAATAACTGCTATAATACACTGCAGTACGGCTCGAGAGTTAGCAAAAATATTCAAGGTCGCACTTCTGAATGCGGTCACTCTGTGCCTAACTTCCTTTTGAATGCTAGCATTTGCTTGCCTTTGCCAGAATCGGTTACCTTTTAACTTCTGCTGAATAGCATATCGTGTCTTTCTCTCATGGTCCAACTCGCTGCACAAAGTGTCTGAGCAGGAGAGACAAAGGATATCTCAGGTGTGGATTTTCCCCCTCTCATCTAAACTGGTTCAGTTTTGTGCAAGGCCTTTTCTGTCATCCAACTTCAGAAGCTGACAAAAACCATCAGTTCCCTGTCTATGCAACTCCACAAACCGCTTAAACACACTGCTTAGAAGCATATAAAAGGACTGAACATACTCTTCTGAACTATAAACTACAGAAGGTGATCAGTTAGATGATAGAAACAGTTTAGTGTGTTGTAGGGGTGTAACAATACCCTCGTGTCACGATTCGATACATATCACGATACTGAACTCACGATACGATATTATTGCGATAGTCCACGACATAAAATGTACTGTTGATTAAAATGCTAAATTTGGTATTACATTGAGGGCGGAAATGAATAAGCTTGGACCTGGTGCTGGTAACCCAATGCACAGGACAGTGGTGACACAAGAATAAAAATATTAATGATTTTGAAGCTGAAAATACTGAACTATTTTAGATTAACATGTTTGCACTCGGTCACTGACTAGATATATTTAAACTATTGAACGCCACTTTTTACTGGTAAAATAAGACATTTGGCATTATCAGGACCCGCAAATATTCCCCCATTGCATTATTATACATTATATTCAACATTATACATAATTTATATTATATTGTAAAATTATATTATAATTTAATGTAGTACTAACACAAAAACTCTGTAAACTTGAATTTTTTCTCACACGTTAATTTTCACTTTGAGTGAACTACACTCAATACAGATTGTCACTATCCACGATACATATTGTTGCAATTTTGTATTGCGATATATTTTGACACGATATATTGTTACACCCCTAGTGTGTTGTTTCATTTCATTCAGTGCCAAAGCTGTCGTGTGAAGTCGAACGCTTACCTCGAACAATCTGCAGTTGCTGCACCATTTCCTCTCTGTAGGAAAGCTCCCTTTTCATTTGGTCTTGAAAACTGTCTAAGAAGAAATTGTGAGGTAAATTAAATATCAAAATACAAATCGCTTTATACACAAAAGAAAAAATGGTAACAGAGAAATATTCAGACCCTTAATTAATTCGCTCTTTGTCTGATTTACCCTGCATTTATTTATGTATCTGTTCATATATGATTTATATGTGTACATATTTATATGTGAAGCTGTTTTATGTATTTTATTTATAAAAAAAAAAAAAAAAAAAAACTTTTTGCAATATGTTTTAAAATAGTGTACAGTCATGATGTCTTTTGGGGTAATAACAATGGATTGTTGCACGAATCAGTCTAAACTTTATCACAAGCTTCAGTATTGTGTTTCTATTTTGCAGTATTTCCGTATTCTCTGTACAATTCATTCTCAATTTTGCTCATCCAACAGCATGAATTATTCCTCAGCATTACATTCAACCAATTGACTGCAAAAATGTTTCACCGTCATTCATTTTGGCAGACTTTCAAATGGTTCATATTTGAGTGTCATGAACTCTTCAGTTTGATGGACTCTTTGCATCTTTTGAAAGACTCCCTCTTATTTACACATGAGTAAATTATTCTATAACTGCGAGTATTGTGAGATTTTAATTTAAATTTAATTAAATTTTAAATGGCCAACTATTAATCAGCATTTTAAAGGTAATTCGTAATGCATTTATATCCGTAGTTGTTAAAAATGAACTATATTCAAACAGCATTGTTCGCAAAGTTTCAGTTCTTATAACACAGTAACACTTTACAATAAGGTTTCATAACTCTAAAAATGCTGGGTTGTTTTAACCCAAATTTGGGTCAAATATGGACAAACTCAGCCGTTGGGTTAAATTTTTCAATTCAATTTGGGTTTGTCCATATTTGACCCAAATTTAGGTTAAAACAACCCAGCATTTTTAGAGTTAATGCATTAACTACACTCTAAAAATGCTGGATTAAAAACAACCCAAGTTGGGTTGAAAATGGACAAACCCAGCAATTGGGTTAAATGTTTGCCCAACATGCTGGGCAGTTTTATTTAACCCAACTATTGTTGAAAAATTCCTCTATGGCTGGCTTAAAATCAACCCAAAAATAGGGCGGAAATTAAAAATCAGACACATTATTACTAGAAGTAAATATGATAAACAAAAGGTGAACATTTATTAATAAGCAATTTATTATTAATTATTATTCATTGAACTTTAAACATATTAATACATGTTCGTTTCCAACATATATACTTTGGGTTAATTTTAAGCAAGCAATACAGTCATTTTTAAACCATAGTTGAGTTAAATAAAACTACCCAGCAGGTTGGGGCAAACATTTAACCCAACCATGGGTTAAAACAACCCAATTGCTGGGTTTGTCCATATTCAACCCAACTTGGGTTGTTTTTAACACAGCATTTTTTAGAGTGTAACAATAAGCAAGCCAATTATGCTTTTTGATTGCTATTTTGATTGTAATAAAGTTGGCATTAACCTGAACAATTAATAAATGCTTTAGAAGTATCTTTCATTGTTAACTAATGCGGTTAGCTAATGTTAACACATTTAAAGTGGTACCAATTTCAATTCAGGGTTATATTGTAAGTTGTTAAAATAAATAAATAAATAAAACAACTCATCTGTTCAGAGCATTAATGTAAATGAACACTAGAGAATTAGTTAATGATCTGATCTTATTTTTGATAGCCTTGAATATGTTTAGGAAAGTGCAAAGACTATAGGTTATAAAAAAAGAAAATGTACATAAAACAACCTACCTTTTAGATTCTGGAATTCACGTTCCAACTTTTTTCTAAGCTCGACTTGTTCCACAAGCTGTTTCTGCAATTCCTCTGTTAATAAATGAATAAAAGAAGAAGCTTATTCAAATGTTTCAAAATGACTTTTTATGTTTTATTACCACGCTATTACTAAAAACCCCAAACCATCATTTCCAGAAACAACAAATTAAGGTTCTATTTTATGCCATAATTTTCCTCATGATTTTCTCATGAGTTCTGCTAAATATGTGGACTAGTGGTAATGCCCAGTCATGTGTTGTTTTGTTTAGTTACCTTTGGCCATGTTCTCTATGTTTTTCTCAATCAAGGCGCCCCTGCTGCCAGTGTCATTACGCATTGCCTCCTCATCTGCACACACAACAAATGCAGCATGAAGAAAATCACCAGACTGGTGTCGACTGTCAGGAGGTCCAGTAAACGCTACGCACCATCATTTGGTTCCTTCAGGCGCTCCTCGTTGACGTTGGTTTGATCCTGTTGAGTTTTGGGTTCCATCTCCTCCACTGTAGACGAAGGTTCTTCTTCATGCACGTCTTTAACTATAAGCACATGTATTTATGTTACAAACGCGGTATGTTAATAACTTTTTGTTTAAAAAAACAAAAAAACATGAATGAATATAGGCCTACCACTCGGCTCGCGTTGATAAGAGGTCGTTGAACCAAAATAAGATGTGCTCATTTGATGCACGTGCTCGTCTCTTTCACGCGCATAGACCTGTAAAATTGAGCATACAATTATTCGCAATTATCCACTTTCACATTTTCTGTTTGAATGCGATGAGCAGAATTCGAGTGGAACATTATATTTTGATGCAAGCCTAATTACATTTTTAATGAACTAAGATTATGAAGAGTTATATCCACTCACAACAAATTAGCTACCTGAATTAATTATTACGTTTTAAAACAATCGCGACCATTTTTTTTCACAGCATTCCCCTCATTTGTTATATTAACAATAATTACCCGAATAATGTAAATTAGATTAAAATACGCTTTACATGATGAAATATAAATAAATCGAAAAGATTTATAGTTGAAGAAAAAAGGGAAATATTATATTCGTATTTTACTAGCCTATAACTGCCAATTTTATCCCATAGCAGATTTTTTTTAAAATAACGGAATAATAATAGCCTAATAATGTCTATAATGAATAGCCTATAATCATAAATAAACTCGTTTATTAGGCCACCTTGTTTTTAAATGAATGAGAGAAATGTAACAGTATTTAGTTGCTCACCTCAAAGCGCGTCGTGTGTTTATTGCCGTGGCTCTCCAAATCAGACGAGCGCGTTTCACTTGAATTTGTCGTGTGTAGATCACTCATGGTGTGGACCTGGCCGTTCTCTTGGTCTTGACCTTTAACCCCGTCACTCTGCGCTACGGCCAAACTGTGGGGACTCCCCCGGTCGTCCACAGACAGCGGCAGACACTCCTCATCCTCGTGCGCCTTATGCGACTCCACGTCCACATCCGGATCGTCCACGCTGTCCACGTCCGGAGACACCGACCTATAACTAGAACTTTCACTCAAGAAATCTGGTGACATGTAGCCAGATCGAGGACCAGAATACGGACCCCTATTGCCGTATAGTTTCGCGATGCTCTCAACATCTTTAACAACCGGCCTGAACGCAGATATGTAGCTTATTTTTCTGGTGGCGGCTGGCATTCCTTCTATAGACCTGCTCTCGTCCCCAGATTTATCCTCCTCGTTCCGGGTAGACTGGGTGCTGGAGCACCGTTCGTTATCAAGTAAACTATCTTTAGGGGTGCTTGTGCTTCGGTCACTTTGCTCCGACGCGTCTAGTTCACTGTGTCTGGTGCATAACACGTCAGAAGGAGGTTTAGGTTGGGCATGGTGGTATGTTGGCATGGCCAAGCTGCCCGTCGTAGGCCAAAACATCGGGAAGGAGGGATATGCGCTGTCCTTAGCGCTCGGCCAGAACACACCTGACAGGTTCGTCTTGTTTGGCTCTCCCATCACCACACCGTCATCCTTCTTTTGACACAATCCAAAAGCCGGGAAACCGTATGGGTGCGGAAAGAGCGGTGGTGGAATTTTCTGTAACATCCCAAAACTCTTACTGGGCACCGGGATAACGGGGTAACTGCGGATGCTGCTCGGCATGGTCACGTTCCCCCTGTCATCCTCACATCGGAGAGTTTTGTGCGGCACCTCGGACGGTTCCCCCTGGGTCTGACCTCCCGCTCGTTGCGCACTATGCGAGGACGAACTTTCAGACCCACCGATTGGCAGCGTCCTCTTGCGGCTGCCACCGTTAAACATGGCTTTGACATCTTCCCAGGCGTGGGCCACGTCATCAGGTGAGTTTTTATCGCTCAGTTTTAAGTGTCTTCTCCACGAGTTGAAGTTTGCTGCGTCGGGTTGCGTGTATTTGGACTCCGGCGTGCGATGAGAGTGAAAAATGAACTTGTTCGGAGAGAAATACATGTTGCAGAACGAACATTTAATGCACTTCGCTCTCGAGCTGTTGTATCTGGCTGGGATGAAATTGCCCCGGCTGCCCCACGCGCATTCGTGCGACACGTCAAAAGCGAAATTTTCCGGTAACTTCGGCGGGCTGTGGGCGCCCAGGAACGACTTGCAGAGCCTCTCGGCCTCTCTCTTTGTAATCATCCCGCAGCGTCTCGAGGAAATGGGCATAGCCCCCGCGCGCCTGAGAATCTCCAGCTGGACCGGAGTGCACTGCACACAGGTGATGCCCAGGGCCACCCGCCGGTTGTGGATTTCGTTGTAGCTGTAGTTCTTCAGAAGGGTGTTGGATATTTGGGCCAGGCAAAGTCTTTCTTGGCCGTCTATGACTAGTGAAACGATCGGTATTCCGTATAAAGAGGTCTCACTGACTTGGTTCGGCTTGAGTGTTGGGCCAGTGTAAGACGGCAAGTCTTGTTTGGAGTTCGGCGAACAGCTGGAGTCTCTTCCAGCCGGCAGCTGATTTGGGATAGATTCCATTCCTGGAAATCTGCGAAGAGGGACACAAAGAATATTTTAAAACATATTTATAATAGGCTATTCTACTGAATTACAAAAAAAAATATATAGTGATAAAAATATAAGAATTATTATAATAATGAGACAATAATAAGAATGTTGCTGAAAAAGGCAAAAGCCAGCTTATGCATCGATGGCCGCCAGTTTAAAATGAATCCATATTTAAAGAATTTAGGCTATCTGTGTAAATATCAGATACCGAGATGATTGTCTTAATAGTATTGACCTCGACGTTATTTTATTACATCGAAATTCTTAGCCCATTATTAATTCAATGTAACTAGTTTACAATACAAGTTTAGCCTACTTTTTGTGTGGGATACAATAGACCGTTTTGAAAATGCAAACAGATAGTGTCAACACCAGGGATTAGAGCAGAAGGAAACGATTTCCTTGAGCCTCGCCAAAGATCTTAACAAAGGCGTAAAGAAGCGTCAAGCCACTTTAATTGTAATTACTAAAAGATGAGCTTTCCGTCTTGGATCTGTTGTTAAAACCAAGTGAACTATAATTAAGACAGGCTCGTTGTTTGCATTCTAACCTCAATTTCAGTTACATTTAAAAATGCTTCTTTTTTACCAATCGAAAAATAGCCTATATTTGATTTTACACGTCTAGCTATATTGTAAAGAGGCTAGCCTATAGATTTCACATATTTATAGCCTATGCTTTCACCAGCATGCAGTTCAAAACAAAGCAGTAGGCTACCAATTATTAAGTAGCCTACGCTTTTGGATAAAATTGTGGATAAAGATTTGCCTCTGAACAGTTAAGGAAACAACAATTTACATTGCAAACATGGACGAATCTCACCTTTTTAAGGAGAACGCGAAGTGCCTTTTATATGTGGAGGAAATGCGTATTCGAAAATACGTCTTGGAGTCCTTTGGATAAATGCGCTGTCCTCTATAGAGCGTTCTGGTAATCAGACGCCTTGGAATCCCGCCGATCTGATATAAAATATCCACGAGCGCTTGTTTAGCGGGTTTCTTTCGGGCCTATTAGAGCGCGCGGACTTGCATCGTACTCGGCTCTCCCGCGACTACTGTAGAGGTGCGCGCGGAGGGTGACCACATGCTAGTGCGGACCTCAACGACACAACCACTGAAGACATTCGACAGCGCTCAAGTGACAGCTAAACTAATGGCGAGGCACTCCCACTTAGCGCCAGCATATTTACATTAACTATTTGCCTTCGGGACCAATGGGGACGACAGTCAGTGCTGTCATTGAGGCCTGGAGACGTTTAAAGTTCACCACGTGATCTTTTAACACATGGAAGTGATTGCTTGTCTGCCAGTGTGTGCGGGGGCGCGCGTGGCATTTAGGAAGACTCTAGATTTATTCAACCCTAGTAGTCGTCTAAATGCTGCATGTAGGCTAAGCTACCAAAAGGTTTGTTTAATGTGAAATGCCACTTTCCGTGGGAATTATGGTGCGTCTTGAGAAAACGGGAAGCCTATGTGTTTTTGTAAGTTTTTAATAAAATCAAATATTTTCTCAGATGTCTCTTACATAAAGGTGAATATTCTCAATCTAACGAATAATAATGCAAAATAAATACAATTTAAATAATAATAATAATCAGATAAGGCAAGTGTCCGTTGATTTAATCACTTGGATTAAACCTAATGTTTACAAAACAAAAAAGGTGAAAGTCGTTCAGAGTATTCACAAACTAGTCAACGACCACCGTCACACAACAGCGAGATCTTGTCTATCACAACTAACGATATTAATTCACTCATTTGTTTTTGTTTTTATGTCTTTTACCAGGTACACACACACACACACACACACACACACACACACACACACACACACACACACACACACACACACACACACACACACACACACACACACACACACACACACACACACACACACACACACACACAAAGGAAGTTCTAGATAAAAGAAATAATTTATATTGTGCATAATTCACGATTTATTTCGTTATGAAATGGAACGCGTTGTGGGATTCATAATAAAAAGCATAAATTAAAAGAGCGCACAAACAAACAAACAAAAAAAAACGAAAAAGGGAATGGCCTCGAGCCTTTTCATCTATATTCAGTGCCTGTTTAAAAATAAACTATACTCTTATTGAAACTGCATGGTGCCGGGGGACTTATAGGCTAAGCAATGATTGTCTCCGGGGGCTATTTGGATCAGTGTGGGTTATAGGGGTGTGCTGTTGCCCGCATATGTTTAAGTTCCCACGGGTTAGTTTAACTTTTTAGGAGCCATCATTCTTATGAAGACAAAGCGTAATTTACAACGTTACGCTTTAAAACCAGTTTAAAAGCCGTGCCCGCATTAAATATTTCAGATATTGCCTAACGCAAAAGCAAAGTGGATCTTAAACGGAGAATGGGATGCAATAATTAATATAAAACTTATCACAATAAAATAACATCATAAACTATTAAATTGCGACTACACAATCAAAATCGGAGCCCTCCCATTTAGGCTAGAAATGATTGTCAATCCTGGAAAACCAACATATTTTATTTTGAATGCTTTTAAAGCGATACCAGGGTGTATTCCATTATTAAAGTGAAGAGTGAATCTATATATTAACCTCGCTAAGTTGAACTGTTCATGATAGTCTCTCCAGAATGCTTGTGATGTGAAAACGAGCGCTTTCTGCAATATTGATAGCGGAGGGAGGTCCTGGGGAGGGAGTTTGGAGTAATGCGACCCAGCCCAGTGCTATTGACTTTCACAGGCAAGAGACTTTCTTTCTCGCCAACAATAATTACCATTTTGGACTGTAATTATTCACTTCTTTTAAATTATTCAGGGACCAAGCTGAATGCCATATTGTTATCCATTATTTCTTTTACTCGCCCATCATGGTTAAATTCAGGGCAGGTACGGGAATCCGACACCTCACACGATATTTAATTTAGCCCTTTTGTTGATCTGTAAGAAATTAGAGACCCCATTCTAAATAACACTCAATATGTCAGTAGGCTTATAGCTTTTGTGATAGGCCCTAATGAAAAACTGCAATTAAGTTTACAATTAAATAAATCAACAACAATATATTAATAATGATTAAAATAATATTTATTATCATTTTAAATGGAAAATAACTGAAATTCTCTTAAATCGGTTATTGGAAGGGATATATTTAGTTTCTCTATTGGCATTTCAATATAAAAGTTGCAGTCAGATATAAGCGAGCATAAGCCTATTAGATTAATAGAGCATAAAACACGCAATTTCGAGTCCCTCCAAAATAGCTATTTAAACTAAGATTTGCCTAAATTACTAAAAGTCGACAGGCATCAAGAATATCAATTACGTAAAAATTCATAATAGTCAATTAATTAATCACCCTAGGCTAAATATCAATCAAAAATGAAGTGATCAAATGTATGATTTTTTTCCCTTCTTTTTTTTCAAAATATCGAAATATAGGCTAATGTTTAAAAAAAAGTAAACAGCCCGAGAAAGCCAAACGCAATATTTCAAGCTTAATTACTATTGGATTGCACGTGCTGGCATATCGACAGATTAGAACAAGAACACGGAGCAACCGTGTATAAAGCGGCGGGGAGTTTCCACTGACCCCTATTCATTCCTGTTAGACAGCTCGTTCGGACAAGTTAATGGCCTTTGAAATAAAAGTGGACAAAATAAAACTTTCTTTAAAACTAAACATAGGCTAAAATAAGCATTAAATACAATTCGCCTCGGAAGGGAGCTTGCGAGTAAACACTAGCTATTTCTACAAGGTATCAGCATAAAACCATGACCCCAATAAATTTAATTTTAGGGACAAATCAATCCTCTCCTCCTTTATCGATCGCCACACTTGGGCCGCGTTTCAACGCCTTTTTGTTTCACTTCGAAATAGCATTTCGATTAGATCCTTTATTAAGAGTGGATTGCTCCAAAAGGATCGGTGTGGCCAGAAAATTAAATGGTGACATTTTAATTACTGGACATTGATAACGGCGCCCCGGTAATAGGTGTGTGTGTGTGTGTATGAGGACTGGCACGCTGTGTCAACCCAGGTGGACTGAAAAGTGAAGGCTGTGCAGCACAGACTGCACAATAGTGCAAACGAGAAAAGGCGCAACAGCTGCACTACAAATGAGCGAATGAAAAGGCTGTGTGTGTGTGCCTGGCAATGGAGTAGCACTCTTGGTTAATTATTTATAGCTAATATCTTTATAAGTTGGATGTTTTAAAAGTAGATATTCATTTACGTGTTAACAACATTTCAGTAACCACAGAAAAGAGCTATATCACAGGCAATTGCCAGAATTACGCACGCGAACAGAAGTCGCCTTTGTGATTGGTTAGCCTACAATACGCCTACAAACGCCAATAGCTATATATATAAATAAAAATAACACAAAACTTGAGTTGTGCCTCTTGAATGTGAATGCCTCTAGCTGATGATTCTCACAATGTACATACACTCTAAAAAAAAAAAAGGTTCTATATGGCACCAAAAATAGTTCTTGGCTAGTAATCATAGGGGAACCCTTTTTAGTGCTATATAGCACCAATTTTGGTGTTTCAGTGGTTCTTCGGAGGTTCTTCACTGGTTCTTTGACTAAGATGCTATATAGCACCTCTGAAGAACCGCTGAAAAACCACCGAAGCACCAACATTGGTGCTATATAGCACTAAAAAAGGTTCCCCTATTGCGAGCCAAGAACTATTTTTGGTGCCATATAGAACCCTTTTTTTTTTGAGTGTAGAAGTTCAAGAAAACGAATAGAGCACACAAAAATAAGTTTGCATGCTGCTTTGTCTCTGTCCTCCACTGTGTCTTTAAGGGTCAGGGTCGGGTCACTTGATGATGTAGTGAGGCTGCCCATTTGTGACTGGCAGCTACGGTAATTTTACTTGTCAACTCGGAAAATTAGGTACAAAACAAACAAGGCTTTTAAAACGAACTTGTCACTCTTGGTTCCCTTGACACAGGGTCACTGTGCTTAGGCTCCACTAGAAGATTTTAAATTGCAGAGACAAAAAAAAATGGTATCCATTTGGTTCACTAATTGGATTGGTTAATCCTTGACAGTATTAAAACAGAAATAAACGAATGATGAATGGAGAAATGAAGGCGAATCCCAAAAACACATTATGATTCTTTTATGAACATTAAGTCAGATTTTTTAGACACAAGAGATGATTAAAAGCTTTTTGGACGGGAAACGAAACCTTTTAAAGGAAACTAGCTAAAAAATCCAGCCTTTATGATTACACAATGACAGCGTGAATAAGAGAACGTTATTAAGAGATGAATCAGGAGGGTCATTATGTGGATCATGCTTACCTTTACAAGACTGAAGGAAAGAAAAACTCATTTAAGTGTTCCTACATTAATCACAGCCTGCACATCAAACTGTGATAATCACCTGAACACTCCATTAAAATAAAACTGCCAGCCCTAGGGAAATCTCACCTTACTCTTTAATTGTTTTGAGGCTTTGATCGGCTTTTTAATCCAAGATTAATTTATGCATTTTTAAATAACTCTACATATGATTAATAAGCTTGAAAATTAAAAGGAGTCTGAAGCAATTATAACAAGTGGTTGGTCATCACCTCATTAGATGGTGTTGGGAGATGCAGCGGCACAGAAAAGCGTGTTTGTGTGTGTGTGTGCGCGTGTGTCTGAAAGAGAGAGGCACGTAGATTTACATAAGACTGTCCGTGCTCGTATATTGCAAACAGGAAGAATAGCTATGCAGCTGTTTATGTGCATTGCATAATGCATTACGGGGCTGTATGAATTATGATACGACATGCGCTCGATGAAAGGCACAAGTGGGGGAAATAGGAGAGAGTAGATTGGCAGAATGAGAGTGGTAGCTAAAAGGGTCAGTGTAATAATGGGGACTTTACAGATTTACATACTAATAGTTTTATTCCCAAGAAATTAAAACGCAGCTCAGAGCTCCCAGACTGCCGGCCATGGCCAATTTCAGTTCCACAGCACTGGCTCTATTATTTTGGGAATAATGTCTCTTTTTTAACTAATTGTGCTGTGGAGTATAGCTTCTCCAAGTGTGGATTTACACCAGCCCTTCGAAAGCCATACAGTCTGTCAAGGTCAAACAGGAGACAAAAGGAGCTTCGGCCATGTGTGTGTGTATGCGTGTATGAGTGTCATGCTTGAAAGAAACAGCAGCAGACAGGGATGTTAGGGAAATCTCTGGAGTGTGGTGGAGAGAGCGAGAGAGTATTGAGAGTGAAAGCAGGGCTTCCTTCAACCTGCTAATGTGTAAACAAGACATCACTCCACTCCTTGCCTGATGCTCATCTTCCTCCTTAGAAACCTTCCTTGCGCCTTGGCCATCAGCAGCTCTCGAACGCACACATACACACACACACCTGCTGCAAATAATAACACTTTGTCTTACATCTGCTGCCTGCTATAAAGCACATCACTTTATCTTGCTGTGGGAGGGCTGAGTGTTCGAAGCGGACTTGTGTCGTATTGTAAAATGCGTTTGTAGCATGCATTTATCTTGCCAAATTTGAATTGATTTTTGAATCTATACCTTGTATAAAAGTGGAAGGCATTATAGAGGTTATCTGCGACGTGCGTATGCGTGTCTGAGTCTGTTCACGACAGCCAAGAGCACAAGAACCCTTTTGTCGCAAACGGGCCTCATCTGTCACAGAGGAGACCTGTTCTCAGGAGAGAAGATGGGAACAAAGGTGCTAAAAGGCAGCGTGACAGTGAGGGCATCCTGAGGAAAGGGGAACCCTTTCACACACAACCACAGCTGTCAATCATTCAAATCGCAAACATGCGCACAGCACACTCTCGCCACACACACGCCAACTTATAGAGTCCAGATTGACTGACAAAGCTCTTTTATACTTAAAATAAGCGTTTTACAAGAGGGGTTTCACAGCAATGATCCATTTTTGGGAACCTTTTAGTGAACATTTCTCAAGAATATTGAATATTGCACTGTTCATTTTAAATGACTTATTTATGCACATTATTGTTTTTTTAATTCATGCGCCCTCGCAACCTTCAATCAACAGCAGCGGCATCTCTTCTCTGATGACGTGTTTACTGGCACGAATGCGGGACAACCCGTCACTCACATGACATCACAGCAATGGCAAACCACAACAATCCAATCAATTCCCGGTGGACAAAATCAAGTCCCGTCCTACTTTTCTTCTTGTTTGAGAAGCCGCTGGATATATACGTCACAGTAGGGAATGAAAGACTATCACAACTTCCATTTCATGTCAACTTTGAAGACACCCTGTGGTGAAAATGTTATGTCTATGTGGTGTTTTTTTAATATGCTTTAAAGGATTAGTTCACCTCAAAATGAAAATTTCCAGATAATTTACTCACCCCAATGCCATCCAAGATCCATGTCTTTCTTTCTTCAGTGGAAAAGAAATTACGTTTCTTGAGGAAAACATTTCAGGATTTTTCTCCACACAACAACCCGATCTCACAGCAAATCGTACATATTTTACGAGGTGGCTAATTCGTACGAATTTGTACGACCTCACTCGTACGTATTTGACGAGTTGCCAAATTCGTATGAATTCGTACGAATGACCTACCTAAAACCCCGCCCCTAAACTACCCGTCACTGGGGTTTAGACAAAACGTACAAATTAGAACGAGGGAGGTCGTACAAATTTGTACGAATTAGCCACCTCGTAAAATACGTACAAATTGGTTGTGAGATAGCGTTCCACACAATGGACTTAAATTGCAACCAAAATGTTGAACGTCCACATCAATGCAGTTTCAAAGTGCTTTGACATGCTTCAAATGGTACTACGTGATCCCAGCTGAGGAATAGGGTCTTATCTAATGAAACGATCGGTCATTTAAAAAAAAAAAAAATCCAATACTTTTTACCCACAATTGAGTGTCTTGTGCTGGTCTGCAACGAGCCAGGCATTACGTAACGTACGTTGAAAAGGTCACGCCGAATGTGGGCGGAAGTAGGTTTAGGGGCAGGGTATGATAGGGGCAAATTCATACGAATTTGGCAACTCGTCAAATACGTACGATTTAGCAACAATTGTACGAATTCGTACGAGTGAGGTCGTTCAAATTCGTACGAATGAGCCACCTCGTAAAATATGTACGAATTGCCTTGAGATCGGGTTGTTGTGTGGAGAAAAATCCTGAAATGTTTTCCTCAAAAAAACTTAATTTCTTTTCCACTGAAGAAAGAAAGACATGGACATCTTGGATGGCATTGGGGTGAGTAAATTATCTGGAAATTTTCATTTTGAGGTGAGCTAATCCTTTAAGACAAACAATGTGCCAAAATTATAAGTTAACACCATTGCTGAGTATTTTCTCCTTATTGCAGTGGAAAAAAAGAAACAAGGCTCCTGTTCGGGCTTTAGCATATCATTAACTATGCTGCGAAGAATAGAAGCCAGGTTATCCCGGTATATTTTTCTGTTGATATGAAAAATCGGGTACACTTAGCAATATAGCTGGTGAATTATGTATTTACAGTATATTACAATGTTATGATGAACTATATGACTTTCTCCACTGACGTTCTAAGTTGTTCAAAGCGTTTCTAAGGCCCCATTTACACTGCATGGTTCAAGTGACCCAATTCCGATTTTTCCCTCTCACGTGGCACAGATCGGATATGACGTGAACGTGTAAGCAGGAAAAAAACACATGAATTCCGATATCCTCAGATCAGATTCAGGCCTCACTCATATGTGGTAATAAATCTGATATGATTCGGATACATGCATTTGCGTCTGCCATTGTAAGCGGTCAAACTGGATATTCCCTAGTAAATGCGAGTCGTACGTCATTGAAAAAGGGACGGAGGCAAATGACGTCAACTCTTGACAATGACACTAATGACACTCTTTTTTTCTCCGCCTTACGAGAGCAATGTTTTGCTGACCTTTAAAGGAAAGCAAAATATTGAATAATCATTTCGTCTGCATCCATTGTCCATTGCATATACCGTTTTACTCCCTTTTCCGGGTCAGAACGTCTTGGACTGTTTCGCCAGTGTATAGTGTAAATGCAAATATCAGATACAGGTCGCTTTTTAAAATGATGTAAGCGGGTCGTCAAAAAAATTGGATATAGTCACCAAATCGGAATTGTGCATCAAGACCTGCAGTGTAAATGTGGCCAAAGTGATGCTGATTTTCAGAAGGCAGATGTCTGACTCAGAGATGGCAAAAGGGAACATGGTTTGTGTAACATTAGCAACACATTATTAGCTGTTTGATAACGCAGTCAAGCCAAAGGCCAGACGTTGTAGAAAGCGATACATAAAAAGCATAACCATTCTGATACATCAATTTGTACGACCCTGTATAATTCACTCTTCCACTTCTTCTGAATTAGTTTCTGGTTTATACATATATGGCTGAATTAAACCAGTATTTCCATTTGCCATCATGCAGCGTTTATACAGTAAAGTTGACGGAGTGGATCTCTCAGCTGGTGTGAGCGAGGACCAATTTGCATATTCATTGGTCCGCATATACTAAAAGAAGCTAGGGTGTCGAGTTACATTCAAGCTATTTTAAGGCATGAATAAATTTTTTGTTTTTCTTTGGTGATCAAAGATGAGTTTTAAGGGATACAATTATTGACTGCAGGGGGGCTTTAAAATATAAAAAAAAATTCTTAGTGCGAGAAACAATTTAATAATCTGAAGAATCTATTATGCAATGGAAAGGTTCCAAGGATGTTAAAGTTTCTTCAAGGAACCATAGATGCCAATAAAGATCCTTTATTTTTAAGAGTGTAGAGCATAGAAGTTAAAGAGGTGAGAAAGTACCGCCTGACCTCATTTCGACCGATTTTTGCAGGCCGCGGAAAATGCTTATTATATCTGAAAAAAGAGCATCACCTCAAAAAGGCAGTTCCATCACCTCAGCGTGTTAGCCAATAGTGCCAATCACAGAACGAGCCTCAGCCTGTGATAATGGGAATTATAGTAATGAAATCCGGCGCCTGAGCCCGTACGCCACCTGAGGCGCTGGTACACTATAGCAGGGCATTAACATAAAGATGCAACTTGCTTGTTTTGCAAGGTCTATCAGAGGGATAGTCCACAGAGATAATAACTATTAGTAAAAGGACAGTGCTTTGCTGGATTCCAGCTGTGGAGGCTACATTTCCATACAGATGGAAAGGCTCTAGGGGGGTCATATGTATGCAGAAAGGAGCAACTGTGTGGGGTGACGCCATCGGCTATCTTCACCGATAGCCTTGATCTGATCTCCATCCTCATCATCTTTCTCTGTAGGAGTAGCAGCGAATTAACTCCTGCTATTAGAATAGTAAAAGTTCTATGAAAGAGGTGGGATTGAAGATGTGTGTAGATTCGGGGCTCTCTATGCGGCCAATGTCCAAAGTGCTGAATTCAATACTCTCAGAGGTATCAAGTGCAAACAGCTTGAGCGACCTAGGTGTGACCATCTGCTTGACATCTCTAACAGGTCGGAAATGTGAGAATGTGAGCAAATTTCAGTGGGGAAATCAACGTTTTCTCATGTTAAAGGAATAGTTCAGCCATGAAGTAAAATCCCGTCATCATTTACTCACCATCATGAAATTCCAAACTTGTATGATTATCTTTCTTCCGAGGAATGCAAAAGAAGGCATTTTATGGTCTGAAAATATGTGAAATATTTTCATGTTCAATGAAAATAGAGAAAATTGACACTCATTGTAAGGACAAAACACTTGACATTTTTCAATTGTTTTCTTTCGTGACCCTCAAAAAAAGTCACAATATCCATATGATATAAGCCAAATCGGTAGCATGTATGGATCTTGAATCTTTTTATCACTGGCCCTGATGAAAGGGTAATGTGGTATGATGATGAAGAGAGAGGATGAGATTTTAGGGTATATCCTGTTAGCATATGATTAATTATGCATGCGAGGGCTACACTATAAATAGCTATGGAGAGATGGGTATTGGTCCTCTAATGATCAGGCCAATGTCGTGCTTAAGGCAACCAGTTTGTGTAAATAAGGCCAGCGGTCTACAAACAGCAGATGTTTCACCTGCACACAATGACCTTCTTTGGTGTCTCACATTCCCTTGATGTCTAAGTTCTAGTAATAGATAAATAATATTTACACCAATCTTTTTTTAAACCATCCTTTCAGTCTTCATTCTTTTCTCATTCCACAATCAGTAGAGCAATATTCATCTCTTAACAGAAACCAATAATGGCAGCATTTAGATTTGCCCTTGATTAAGAGCTTAGAGTTAGTCAGAAACCATTATGTCCCTTCTGGGTTATAATCACAGTCTACATAATGTTTTTTTTTCCAGCACCTGAACCCCCTTTGTCACTTGCAGACAATGGATATAAAGTGTTCTACTATAGAGAACAGAAGACAGCCAGACTGACTCCATCAGGAATATTCTGTGTTTAAGAGGTATTTCCTCAATAAGTAAGCAGTACTACACGAGTATAAGTGCTGCTGTAGTGAACATCAGAACTTAATATCAAATAACTTCAATTTTCGACACAATGATCAGCTATTTTAATTATATTTCCTCCGTCAAAGAAGAACCATTCCAAAACCAAAGCATGATTAACCATTGCATATGCACTGTATAAAACCAAAAAAGCACCAAAGGATGTTTCTTTAATATGGCCCCATAAAGTCCTGGAGATAGTTAATCCAAAACTCAAAATCATTTACTGGCCGTCAAGTTGTTACAAACATCTATGAATTTTTTCTTCTGTGGAACACAAAGGGAGATACAGTTGCAAGAAAAAGTATGTGAACCGCTTGTAGAATCTGTGAATAATTTGAACAAAATAAGAGGGATGACAACAAAATGCGTTTTTTATTATTTAGTGCTGTCCTGAATAAGATATTTTACATAAATATTTTTATAAAAATGACCCCGTTCAAAAGTTTATGAACCATTGATTTTCAGTGCTGTGTGTCATTCCCTGGATGATCCACGGTTGTTTTTTTTTTTTTGTGATGGTTGTTCTTGAGTCCCTTGTTTGTCCGGAGCAGTTAAACTGCCCAATGTTCTTCAGAAAAATCCTCCAGGTCCTGCACATTCTTCAGTTTTCCAGCATCTTTGAACCCTTTCCAGCAGGGACTGTATGACTTTGGGATCCGTCTTTTCACACTGAGGACAATTGAGGGACTCAAACACAACTATTAAAAAAGGTTGAAACATTCACTGATGCTCCAGAAGGAAACACAATGCATTAAGAGCCGGGGGGGGGGGGGGGGGGGGGTGAAAACTTTTGAACAGGATGAAGAGGTCCACATTTTTCTTATTTTGTTTAAATATAATTTTTTTCCATTTAGTACTGCCCTTTGGAAGCAATAGAAGATACTTGCATGTTTCCCGGAAGACACATTATGTACAATTTACCTTAATCTTCAAATTATCTTAATGCATTGTGTTTCCTTCTAGAGCATCAGTGAATGTTTAAACCTTTTTTTAATAGTTGTGTTTGAGTCCCTCAATTGTGTGAAAAGATGGATCTCAAAATCATACAATCACTGCTGGAGAGGGTTCAAATATCCAAACAATGCTGGAAAACTGAAGAATGTGCAGGACCTGGAGGATTTTTCTGAAGAACATTGGGCAGTTTAACTGCTCAGGACAAACAAGAACAACCATCACCAAAAAAAGAGCAGTGGATCATCCAGGTGACAACACACAGTATTGAGAAACAATGGTTCATAAACTTTTGAACGGGGTCATTCTTAATAAATTCAGCTATTTTTTGTCTTGTGGACTATATGTAAACATTTTTTTTATGAAAAATATCTTATTTAGGACAGTACTAAATAAAAAAATAAGCTGCATTTTGTGTCATCCCTCTTATTTTGTTAAAATTATTCACATTTCCACAGATTCTGCAAGGGTTTCACATACTTTTTCAACTGTATGTTGAAAAGAAAAGTGTCAACAAAGAAAATCGGATCAACGGGTTTCCTAATGTCATCTGCAGAAATAAAGAAACTCATACAGGTTTAGAATGACATGAGGCTAAGTACATTTTTGAGTGAACTATCCCTTTAGGTTAAGTTCTTCCAAGTTCTAACTGAAATCACCATGGTTACCAAACAGATAAGATTTTAGACCAAGGGTGTTTCTGTAATATAGCCCCAGAATTTAATAATTAACATCCAGTTCCTTGCAAGTCATTTTCATCAACATGCTAATGATGGCTGAAAATATCTTTCAAAAACATGTATGTGAGGCAATGCACTCAGGCTTCCATTTACATGATGCTTAGCAATCCGTGTTACATTACAAGTAACACGATTTACATAATCAGATAAATTTTTTCAAGTAACTAGTAAAGTTACGCATTACTTTTAAATATCTTCATCATAAACATGATCATCATCATCTCACTTGCACAAAAACAGGTTCAGTATTCCTCAAAATGAATAAAAACTGTGAAATGCAAACTCCGAACATTACACAAATCTGCAATAATTAAATGTTAAATAATAAAATGTACTTAATCTCACTTTATTGAGCAATGTCTTTGCTGCTGACCTTCGATGATCCAATTCAAGCATACTAATAAGTAAAAATTACTTTAGATAAACATCACATTTGTGTTGATTTCTTGTTTGTATTGCTTAAGTGTTGAACTTTCTTCTACTTCAGTTCTATTCTTCTGCAATTGAGAATGTAATGAATATGCATTTCCTTTTTCATTTGCATATTTGGTTTGAAAGGGCGTAACATTACTTATTTAACACAATTACCATCACAATAAGTTACTTTTCTTTAAGAGTAATGCACTGTAACTCATTACTTATAAAAGTAACTGTATATTAGGTGTCCTTAACTACTATAGCCTGACGTCGTCATACTCAGATTCTAGTCAGAATATGAGTCTGATACTGCTCCATTTGGCTGTGATTATGGGTGTGTTTCAACTGAACCAGGAAAGAAAATGCCTCTGCACTCAATTGGATAGACCTACAACCAATCAGAGCAACGGAGCAACAGAGCATCAAAACCGTCGTTTTGATCTTCATAATAATACAATAATTTCGTTCAGTTAGAGAATAAACACTACAATTAAAAACTGAACGTGTCTTTTCAATAAAGTGTGAATGAGTCGAACGAAAGTCACGGGACAAACGCAGCAGGAGTCAGATTTCATTCATCACGAGAGCGAAGTAAGAGCTGAGCTGAGCTGAGGTAAGCACGGCATTCATTCTCAGCGTGTGTCCAGTCTGGCGCGTTTTCAGATCGCATATGGAAGCTAAACTTTCATAGGAATTCACTGAAAAGTTGAAACACTCACTTTGATCCGCACCGCTCCGTTATTAATGCCCGATCCGAGTGGCCGTACGCATTTACATTCTGTGAGTGAGATCCAACCCCCTATGGGTGGGTTGAAAACATATGGAACTAGCTCCTTCTACTGGCTGTAGACTCTAGCCTCAGGCCAAAAAATCCTCAGATGATGCAAAATGACGATATTTGCATCATCAGAGGATTTTTTCCAGAAATAAAATGCAGAATTCTTTTGTCTCAGGGGGATATGAGGGGAGAAAGTAACCCTTTAAGTAACCGAAGTAACCCTTTAAGGATACACGGAGTACTTACCAAAACCATCATCATTTTTGAGATAAATAGTGAAGGTTAATGCATATACGAACAAGTTCTCCGTTTAGTATTAGAACAAATTCAACCCAAGCGCTCTTTGGCGACGTGGATGATTACGTTACTGTTGATCATCTGTTCATCATCGTATAAAGCCCGCCCTGACAATTTGATTGGTCCGAACAGCTCTGGTTCGAGCATAGTTGCTCCACAACGGATCAAGTCCAGACCGAACTTCCCGACCTCAAATGTTGTGGGCGGAGCTAAGTTTGGCTGGCATCCAGGCTATAACTTATGCACTTACATTTAAAAATAAGTACAATGTATTTATTGTGTTCATATAAAAATGTTTTGGCTGCTATTAAGGTGGGATACGGGTAAGGTAAGGGACAGGTTTGGTGGTATGGGTAGGTTTAAGGGTGGGTTAAAAGGTATAAATTAATTACAGCTTTAATTACATGCAGTTTAAAATACAATGCAAAAAACATGTATGTACACAATAAGTGCACTGCATCAAATGATCAATTTCAATTTTAGTACATAGTAGTTAAAAACATCTAATATAAAGTGGGACTGTAACTTTCCCCAACAGTTAGTAGTTAAAAAGAAAATCTCTGATCTGAGTTTGCCAAGAGTAAACAACTCAACTTCCGATTCAAAGCAAATTACAATCATGGCAGAGAGAGCTGTTCAATTCTGCTGTCGCGAATACAGTGAGAATTCACCCGTGACATCAATCTCATTCATGTTACATACCAAAACAGTCCAGGAGATGCTGTGAACATAGCAACAATCACAACAACACAAGCGAAACACAGGGGCAATAAGTGCAAGCTATCAACCCTCACATGCGCAATCTAATTGAAGCCCACAGAAACACCTCTTGGCTGCTTTGCCTCAGCCCCAGTAACCTGCCATAATGCATTCGGCCATTTAAATTAACTCGCAACGTTTCTCCCCTTCCTTTTTTTTTAAGGTGAGAGGGGGTGGAAAAGCTGTGGCTGCTCAGATGAGCAATGTATCATTATCCAGAGTCCTGCATCCCCTCCTAACTGCAGCACCGCAGGCTAGGCAGCCTTGCGTGAGCTCCATCTACTGAGCCAGGCAATCTGGCCAGCAGACATGCATGTATTCATAATGGCAGCAGCCTTTCATAGCAGAGAGAAATAGAGAGAGGGATGAAAGCTCTTTTGGAGGACACTAATGCTCATCATTACTAAATGCTACACACATAACAGCTTATCCCACCCACAGAATGTGACTAGTAAATACATATTACTACAGCGGTTCAATTGGATTTAAAGCAAAGAGGATAAGAAGTAATTACTGTAAAGATGGCTAAATGCAAGATACTTGTAATGTTTCCTCATTATTTTTTTGTCTGTCTCATCACAAACAGGAGGAGGATTGGATAAAAGTAGGGATCGACGCCAGAGAAGTTTTTGGCTGAACAGAATTAATTGGTTTTCTTCACATTTACATTAAACTGCTTGAATACTGCACTAAAAAAAGGATTCGGTTACACTTTATTTTAAGGTGTCCATGTTACAGTGTAATTATGCATTTAATGATTAAGTAATAATAATTAATTACATGTACTGTACTTACTATAGGGTTAGGTTTTGGTTTAGTTGCATGTAATTATGCATAATTTATAGTAATTACATGTAACATGCGTAACACTGTAAAATTATAATTTTCTTAGTATTTTTTTCTAGTACAATTATCTAAACATTCTTAAGTCGAGATCCATTCCCTTGAGAAGCAAATTGACTTAATATATTGTCGTTTTCTGGAAAATGTATCAGAATTGAGTGCGTTTATGCTTAAAACTAGGAGAAATACCTGCCGATGAGGTATGATTAAACTTAATATGTCTTATATCATTTTGCTTCTCAAGTAAATGCATCTTGATTTAAGAAGGTTTACATATTCATGCTGGAAATTTTTGCAAATCCCAAAAGGTTTTGTCACAGTAACTCAAATGAAATCCCAACATTAAACACTAACAAGTTCTCCCATTCTCATCTTGCTCAAAAATACATAAATAATTTCTCTCTCCATCCAGTCCCATGCTAAATATGCTGAGGAATGAAAACCCCTTGTCCAGTTTCTGTAATACTTTAACGTCAACAAAAATAATTGATGTAGTTCCAATAAGAATGCATAAGGGATGCACAATATATCGCTACCATATAATTGATAACGCTGTTAAATGTAATCTTAAACAAATCTATATAAATGTATTATTACAAACTTAGACATAATTATGCCAAATATTCAAGAATTGTTTCACATGATCTCCTTAAGTAAACCGAGCAGGCTGCAGAAATCATGAGTGTAAATGTTCTGCGTGACTCTCAGCTCTCTTTTGTCTTTTTTCCCTGTCTTCGTACCGGAGAGTAAAAGCTGAACAGGATTACGACAGGAAGCTGTTCAGTGGGATTTAGAGGCTTTTCGTCCTCAGTGGAGCTGAGAGTTTTAATTCAGTCCAGACCCATATTAGGCCGCTGGTCAGCTGAATATAGATGCTGAAATAGGTGTTCTCTAGCCAAGGGGGAAAGAGAGGGGCGGCAGCGCAGCGACTGATTTTGAATGATGCCTTTGCCGTCAGAGTAATGAACAGGTCAGAGAGGTCAACCCATTACAAGTGCAGCTACTTAATTATTAATTACACACTTCTATGAAGCAAAGGACAACTTCACTATGTTGTGTGTGTGTGTGTGTGTGTGTGTGTGTGTCGTGTTACCAGGGCCGTCGCTAGTGGGGCTCCGAAACAGGGGGGGACCTGCACCGGGGGCCCAGATACGGCCCAGCGTGTAACCTCAAACACACATGCAGTGGGGTCCAAACATTAGGACACAATAAAAAATCTGGGATTCAAAGCCTTATAGGATTTTTGAAACATATCAAATGAGGAATCATTATGACATACAATGAGATATTTTCTAGGTCACTAATTAGCAAATAAGCAAATCTGTGACATTGATCATGTGACTTTGTACAGAAGGTCAGATGATCTTGGTAACACTTTACAATAAGGTTGAATTAGTTAACATTAGTTAATGCATTTGTTAACATGAACTAACCATGAACAACACCTCTGTTTAGCATTAGTTCATCTTTGTTAATGTTAGTTCATAAAAATACAGATGTGGTTTGTTCATGTTAGTTCACAGTGCATTAACTAATGTTAACAAGATGTTAATAATGCATTAGCAAATGTCGAAATTAACATTAACAAAGATAAATAAATGCTTTATAAGTGCAGTTCATTATTAGTTCATGTTAACTAATGAACCTTATTGTAAAGTGCTACCATATATATTTATATATAACAAATGCAAAAATAGAAGTATTGTAAATGGATGTAAATGCATACTTTAAATGCATGCAAAAGTGCACAAAAGTTTACCATCTCTTTCATATGCATGCACAGAAACTAACAGCAGATGAAAATAGTTTATGGTAACACCATGTAGAAATGTTCCATGTTCAACAAGAGCTACATGAGAAGAGATGGATTTAACTTAATAATTACACGTGGTGGCGGAAAACCACACTTGGCTCACACAGTTACTGTATGCAATTAAAATATTATTCATTACCTTTTAAATACAACACTGGTGCCGAAATCCCATTAAATTTGGGATAATTGAGTGTGTTTAATTATCAGCTGTGGCATGAAGTTAGTTTAGGAGAAAGTCAG
Organism: Gobio gobio; assembly: GCF_949357685.1. NCBI lineage: Eukaryota > Metazoa > Chordata > Actinopteri > Cypriniformes > Gobionidae > Gobio > Gobio gobio. The sequence continues at coordinate 43,863,366 of NC_137115.1, read as the reverse complement.
TGAGAGAGAGAGAGAGAGAGAGAGAGAGAGAGAGAGAGAGAGAAACACGAGTGAATGGTGACCTAGTTAATGTCAGAAACATTGTGTTTTAAAAATGACCTTGCTCTCGAAGCTGAGCTCAGAATAACTCAGAATAACTCTTCTCTTAGACACTCAGGGCATATGAGAGTAATAATGTTTAAATGCTGTATCTTGTTCCTCTCACCTAGCAAAATGATGTGCATTGCAAAAATATTATCGTCTCAGGGCAGGCCATGGACTGTCTTTTCTGTAAGTGTTGCATTGCATTAAATGTCGCTGAGTAAAAGCTTTTTTGGCTCATAACTGAGAATTATTTGTTATGGAGATGACTTATGAGCTGTAAGGCAACTGGGGAGGTCGTAACCCAAAAAAGCGGGTTTCAGGTCTGTTGGGGAAAAAACAATGCTAAATACAAACAATAAAATACAACTAACCATGTAGTAGAGTAGAGTTAACTTTTAAAAGAGAGGTGATAACATTTCCTGTTTCCTTTGCTGTCAAACTTTCGGCACAACTTCATGTCACATGGAAAAAGCCGACCAAATCAGATAGATGCCAATATGGACAAGCTAAAGAAGATATTTTGAAGAATGTTGGTAACCAGAAAGTTGATGGCACCCTTTGACTTCCATAGTAGGAAAAAAGTACTATGGAAGTCAATGGGTGCCGTCAACTGTCTGGTTACCAACATTCTTCAAAATATCTTCTTTTGAGTTCAACACAAGAAAGGGTAACACTTTAGTTTAGGGTCCAATTCTCACTATTAACGCTTATTAGCATGCATATTACTAGGATTTTGGCTGTTTATTAGTATTTATAAAGCACATATTAAAGGTTAGTTCACCCAAAAATTACATTTCTGTCATTAATTACTCAATCCTCATGTCGTTCCAAACTCGTAAGACCCTTCGTTCACTTCGGAGCACAAATTACGATATTTTTGATGAAATCCGAGAGCTTTCTGACCCCACATAGACAGCAATGCTACAACCACTTTCAAGGGCCAGAAAGGTAGTAAAGAGATCGTTAAAATAGTCCATGTGACTACAGTGGTTCAACCTTAAATGTTATGAAGCGAAGAAAATACTGTTTGTGAGCAAAAATAACAACTTTATTCAACAATCACTTCTCTTCCCTGTCACATTCTTACGCATAGGCGTGTGGTTCAGGGGGGCAGACCAGAGCCAATGATTTTGTCTGAGCTATGAATAAAAAAAAATTACAAAATAATATAATTCATATTTTCACATTTTATTTACCTAGTGTACACTGCAAAAAATTATAGGATCAATAAGTTATGGCAACATATGTTTTTAAGTTAATTTAACTCAAAATCAAAATAAGTTAAGCAATTTCGACTTTTTAATTTAAGTTATACAAGATTCAACTCAAAATTGTAAGTCGGCTGAATGTAAATTGTAATATAGAGAGTTGAAATGAACTTGCACACTGTAAAAAAATATTGTTGGTTTAACTTAAAAAAATAAGTAACCTGGTTGCCTTAAATTTTTTAGTTAATTGAAATAAAAAATTTGAGTTAATACAATGAAGGAAATTGGTTTAATAAATAGAAACTCAAAATATTATTGTATCTGAACCACATAAATAAATAAAAAATGTTGTGATAAATTATGAAAATAGCACAATTTGGCATGTTTCACTGCATTATTACAAATAAAACACACAATTACGCAATATGTAATATATAAAAATATTTTAATAACATTTGAATAAAGGGTGATGTCGATTCTCAAAAGTTTATTTGTATTAACTGAATTTTTATTTCAATTAACTCAAAATTTTAAGGCCACCAGGTAACTTACTTTTTAAATATTTTTTTTACAGTGTAGAATGAGTAAAGCTGATTTGTTTTTAGGATGATTAATTTTTGAGGCTGCTCTACCTCAGTGGTCTAACAGCGCTCGTCAATGTCAAAATGATCGAGATGGCCAATCAAATCAAAGAAGGCGGGTCTTACTGTCATACTGTCACAACGCGAGAGAGTTCGTGGAAAGATGTAAGTAGATGCGAGTCTTAGACAACTGTTTTAAGAAATGTTCAGCTACCGACAGTAATAGACTATCTAGTGATGCAAACTACTCAACTTTTTATGAAAATGCGATCATGATTCATGTTAGTCATAAATTAATGTGACGACAATGCAAAAAAAGTTAGCATTTTCTACATATTAGACATACAAATGAGAGTGAATTTATGCACATTTTAAAATATAATGTTTTTTGCAAGTAGTTTAAATTGATTACTTCATTAGCCTACTACAATTAGACCTAGAACTTATTATACCATTCTTATTTATTCCTAAAATCCTTTTTAATCCTTTAATTATTCAATTCCTTTATCATTATTATAATTTATAATAATATAAAATACCCCAAGGTGCCCCCCCCAAACTTTTACAGAGCGATTGCATAAGGAAATATAATTTTTTTACATGGAAAACTATATATCATTTTTTTTATTTACTTCTCAACTATACATTTATACTGTGTTTTTGTGGGTATTTGGTAGTTTTTTACCTATTTACTGCACAAATACTTAACTATGTCATAAATTGGCTCATTAAAATTTTTTTTTTTTTATGAAAAAATCACTTGAATGATGATCTTAAATAAATATAAATAGTTTTTGGACATTGCTCTATGTGTTAGGGATAGAATACCGCCATCTGTAGGTTTGTGGAAAAACTTTAGGAATTATAGTTAAAGAGAAAGAGAGTGCAATGACAACATTATCCAATAGAGGTCCATAGCGAAGTTATGCAAAAGTTAAGCTGCCTGTCATCTTTCTTTTATTTGCCCTTTTCCCTCTCTTTCTCATGATTGTTCCATGTTGCATTTGTGCTCTAGTATTTGTCCTTCATTTATGTATGGAATTTTTTCAGATTTATGCCAGTTTTGTTGATTTTATTTCCCAGTTTCTATAAAAATGCTCTCTGTTGCAGTCACACACACATGTGTGTGTTTGTGTGTGCGCGTGTGTGTATGAGACAGAAAGTTCGTTCCACTTTGTGTTTATGCTCTAGGACCAGATATTGATATAAATGTAGACATTTTCAGATTTATACTGGATTTAGTAGATTTTTTTTTACAAACAAAGTGAAAAAAAAAGCATTTTTTACATTTTCCCATTCATTGCCAAAATCCAAAAAAATGCTCCAGACACCTGTGTTTGTGTGCGTGTGCGTGTGAGTGAACATGCTTGTTCCATATTGCATTTGTGCTCTAGTATTAGTACTTCATTTATGTATGAAAACCTTTCAGATTTATGCCAGTTTTGTTGATTTTATTTGCCAGTTTCTATAAAAATGCTCTCTGTTGCAGTCACACACATGTGTGTGTTTGTGTGTGTGTGTGTATGAGACAGAAAGTTCGTTCTACTTTGTGTTTATGCTCTAGGACCAGACCTTGATATAAATGTGGAAATTTTCAGATTTATACTGGATTTAGTAAAAAAAAATTGACAAAAAAAGTGAAAAAAAAAAGTATTTTTTACACTTTCCCATTCATTTTCAATGTGGGGTCAATCTGACCCAGAGGGACATAAACGTTAATTTTTTTTTTACACACCTTTAGAACAACCAAATCAAGCCCAGATTTTTTGTGCATGTTTAGATAGATTATCTAGGAAAAGTCACTGAGTCTCATGGCCCTGAGATGAAGGGAACACTTTTAAAAAATGGAGGAAAAGTCCAGTGGGGTCAGCTGGACCCCAAGGGACGATTAAGGGTCCCACGATTAAGTCAATGGGTCCCATCAACTGTCTGGTTACCGACATTCTTCAACGTATATTTTTAATAATGTGTGTTCCGGAGATGAGCGAAGGTCTTACGAGTTTGGAACGACATGAGGGTGAGTAATTAATGACGGAAATGTAATTTCTGGGTGAACTATCCCTTTAATGCCTCATTCCACATGACCATATTCTACATCCCTTAATCCTACCCAATACCTAAACTTAACAACTACCTACTAACTACTGATAAATAGTATTTAGGAATTTATTGAGGTAAAAGTTATAGTTAATAGTAAGATTTGGACCCTAATCTAAAGTGTGACCGAAGAAAGAAACTCATACAGGTTTGGAACAACTTGAGTGTGAGACAAAAAGTAAATGTTTGGGTGAACTATTCCTTTAAATACTTGCAAACTGTAAGATCTGTATTGATCCTAAAGCAAAACCAGTTGAGAACCACCACTGCATGTAATGACCAATTCATACAATCAGCTGTTAAATATTCATGTTAAGCCACAAATGAAAGATTCTACCTTGTTACTATTTGTCTGCATGTTTCGTCTTGTCTGAAAGTGCCTCGCCATAACCCTCCGGGTAGCATGCTGCGTACTGCCCGCCGAGCTCCCCTTCTCCTTAGGCCGGCTGTGCGGTTCTGCCTGGCCTGCCCGGTTCAAGCTCAGAGCAGGATGGCTGGGGGCAGTTGAGTCTGGTGTTACTGAGCGAGATGGAGTCGCTCTGCCTGCAACTCCACCGTGCTTCATTAGGAAACAAAATATAAGCTTTCCACTCCATTACCAATGACTTTAGGAGTGAAAGCACATAAGACGGCGACTCACCTCATCAGCAATGCATTGCAATAAACGCGCAGGCTTGAACAGGCTACAGAGGCAGAGAGAGAGAGAGAGAAAGAGAGAGAGAAAGAGGAGGGAGAGCGGGGGCACAAAACAGCATTAGCCTACATATGATGTCTTTACAGTGGAACAGCGAGGAAAAATCATTAATGCAATAAAATGTGCCCAGATTAATCAAACGCATCAAACTCTTATGAAAATATCACAGGGGTAGAAATGTTCTATTACGTCTAATGGTGTCTAATCTAATACAGGCAGTTAAGGGCTTGGGTATTTCTTCATTGTGAAATGCAATTTGGGAAGTTTAAAGGGAGCCAGTGAAGCGTGGGTCTCACACTGCCGACAGGAACATGGGGCATGATGATATATTTTTTTTTCCCTTTTTCTCTCTCTCTCTCTCTCTCTCTCTCTCTCTTGAAAAGCTGAAAAAAGAAAACCAGAGAAAAGATGAGAGGCAATATGTAATTAGCATGTCATAATCAAAACGACTCATTCGGACACATTATGATCACAGGGAGGAAATTATTGCATCGCTAGTGGCAATCTGTGGGCATGTGTTAACACCATTTCCATAATGAAAATACACAAATGTTAATAGCCCGCGCCTTGATTTGGAGGGGGAATACGGAAAAGAACGTTAATTTCACACTGCACTTTCACTAGCCCTTAGGTTGTTGGAGAATTGCAGGGTTGAAGAAACACACATATAGGCTCAAACCGTTCGCAAATGTTGTTTTTCCCGATTTCTCTCTCTTACGACGACGTTCTTCTCGGGCTGGAAAAAAAGCCAGCGTCGCTCCCATGCCACACTTTTCCAGAGAGGCCCCACACAAAAATTCTCATTTTCAATTAAAACCTCATTTAATTTGAAGTTGACATGAAACCATAAATGGGAATTAGCATATTTGGGAGAGTGCCAAAGTGTATGTTGTATATTTCACTTTAAAAATTGATTTTTAGCTCTATCCATTTACTTCAGAATGGCAATGATTGATGAGAACGCAGCTTTCTTTCTCAACACAAACAAAAAGTATACAAGTCCTGGCAGCCCCCCCCCCCCCACAACTCTTTTTAAATTCACAACAAACAATCATTTGCATGTCCAATGATCATGCTCAAATGGAGTATCAAGGCAACATGAGACAGGCAGAGTGCAAATGCAATAACACAATGACATGTTTCCTCAGGGTTAAAAGACACAAGATGGCTATATCCAATTTGTTTTTTCCTCAAAGAATAGATATGGTTAAATTAACAACATATTACCTTTAAGAAGCCAAGTTTTGCGCATTGCTGAATCACTCTCTCCTCTGCCCTTCACTTTGTACAGGCTATTACTACACTGTAAAAAAAATATTTAAAAAGTAAGTTACCTGGTTGCCTTAAAATTTTGAGTTCATTGAAATTAAAAATTTTAGTTATTACAATGAACGTTTTTGAGAATCGACATCACCCTTTATTCAAATATTATTAAAATATTTTGTAAGCATATTGCGTAATTGTGTTTTATTTGTATTGCAGTGAAACATGCCAAATTGTGCTATTTTCATTATTTATCACAACTTTTTTAAATTTATGTGGTTCAGATACTATAATATTTTTCTATGTTGCTATTTATTAAACCAATTTCCTTCATTGTAATTACTCAAATTTTTTATTTCAATGAACTCAAAATTAAGGCAACCAGGTTACTTACTTTTTTAAGTTAAACCAACATTTTTTTTACAGTGTATGCATGACTATAAATGTTTATTGAAAAAAAAGAAACAAAATCATGCCAAATTCATCAAAACATTCAGTTATAAAAATAATAAAAAATTGTAAAATAAAATTAAAAATAATGAAAAAAAAAATAAAAAAGGAATAAAAAAAAAAAAAATCACAAGATAAAATAAAATAAAAAGAATAAAACAAAATAAAAAAAGAATAATAAAATAAAATAAAAAAGAGTAAAAATTCAAATAAAAATAATAAATGAAATAAAATCAAAAGGAGTAAAAAATAAAATTGAAATAATGAAAATGAAATAAAATCAAAAATAATAAATCAAAAACAAAAAATCTAAAATAGTAAAATGAAAAATAATATTAAAATGAAATAACAATCAAAAATAGTCAAATCAAATAAAAATTATAAAATGTAATTAAAAATAATAACATTAAATAAAATTAAAAATAGTAAAAAAAAAAAAAAAAAAAAAAATCAAATCAAATAAAAGACTACACATCAGACAGGAGTCAGAAGACACATTAGTAAAATCTGGTGCATTTCCTGCTAAAAAATATTAAATATCAAAAACAATAAAATTAAATCAAATCCAATCAAAAATAGTAAAATTAAATAAAAATAATACAATTTAAATAAAAAAAATTAAATCAAATCAAATAACTGTAAGCTCCACAAAAGACTACACATCAGAAGTCAGAAGACACATTAGTAAAATCTGGTGCATTTCCTGTTAAAAAATATTAATGGAAGACATTAGCGATAAGCACATTTCCTATTAAATTGTCCTTAGTATATATAAAACACACATAAAAACGGAAAATCAGCAGGCCAGCAGAAGAAAAGCTGTCCTTCCAATCAAATCTCAGACAACTGAAGAATCCAAATCGAGCGATTGAGAATGCGTGCGATTACGTATAAGAATACAGAAAACAACTTTCAACAGAGCTATAAAGGGTAGGAACTTTTGTCATGTCTTGACTCAATCAATCAGAGGACAGGCCTGAGACACCACAGAGCGCCCTCTCTCCCCGCTCGTGGCTCTCTTCAATGCCCTATTTCCGGGACGGGACACAGTAAATTACTTGCTCATTTTCCAGGGGCCTCTTTGACAAAGCCACAATGCATTTATTGATTCATTCTCTAAATCAAATAAGGCTTTACTTCCCTCATCCCCCCCTTCCCCAGCGTTAATACCTAGAGACCCCCTACCTGACACAATATCCATTCTGCTGCTGGAAAATGAAGTATCAGTCGACGTGGATAATGAATTCATCCTGCATTGCTAAAATAACTCTAATTGCCAACCACATGCCGGAGCAATTGGAAAATAATATTAATGCGCATTTGCTAGGTGTATTATCCATTTGTCCAAGTCAATAAGAACTGTCATTAAAAGCGGCAATAAAACTCACATTTCGCCTGCTTATTTATCTCACAGGGAATTCAAACTTGCATTTAGCACATTTTGCAGACTGATTACTTATCACATTACAATGCTTTTTCATGTTAAAATTCAAATGAGATGTTTCTGGAATGAATGGTACAGTTTAATTTGCATATTTATTATCTTTATGGGTAAGGTTCCAGAGTAGAGTTTGAAAGTAATCATAAAAGCGCATATTTCCTCCTCATCGCATCATTTCTCATCAGCCATATTGGCCCATTTCGACACTTTGGTTCTAACAAATGATTCTTTGCATTATTTTGTGTGCTGCATGTACAAAGTTATAAATACATTACGTTCACCAACTCTACAACGTGTGCCAAAAGTTGAAAAACAACAGATGCTGTCTTGTTTCCCTTTCGAATAATCCACAAACAGCCATCCAAAATAATGGACAGACCTTGGAGTTTCTGAAAAAAGGCAGACTACCTGTGATCAACAGCTGCTTTTGAGCCCCTAATTCACTCCAGGAGAGAATAAGCTGAGGGAGGACGTTGGGTGCTGAGCAAGGGCATTTGGCTTTGGTCTCCATGGAGATAAGAGTAAAGGAGGACGTAAGATGAGAGAGGGGGAGAGGAAAGCCCTCTGTGTCTCTCTCCACTCTGCCTCATTGTTATCAAAATGACAGTCCTGTGGGTGAAATGAAATCCAGGCGAGTTAGCTCCGTCTGGACAGAGGTTAGCACTCTGTTCATCTGTATGGGAATTATGGGCCGGCCTGGAGCCCGCGGCACATGGGTTTAGCTGTGACCTCAGACATGGCCTCTCTCAGCAGCGGACACATTTTTTTATCACGCCCACTTTCCGAGGACCCTACCCGAAACACCAGCCTCTGGCACACACACAGTCGCACATGCAGTTAAATATTGTGTTTTCGTGTTTTATGGGGACTTTCCATAGACATAATGATTTTTATACTGAGCAAACTGTATATTCTATCCCATAACCCTAAACCTACCCATCACAGAAAACTTTCTGCATTTGTACATTTTCGAAAAAACACTTTGTATGATTTATAAGCTTGTTATCTCATGGGGACCAAAAAATGTCCCCTCAAGGACAAGGATTTCAGATATTGCCATCTTTGTGGGGACATTTTGTCCTCATAATGTAGGGTTTACCTACACACACACACAAAAGTTGTCTAGTTCTTAAAGAACAGCTTAATGTAATTAATGTAACCACTAAACAGTTCTTTGTGAAATATTCCCATTCTTACGGTTCGCTCATATTGCACGTCTTTCAGAGCAGAACACTTCAAATGTACATTTTAATCAAACAAACAAATAAACTCATCAGAGAAGTCCCTGAGAGCAAGTACAGAATGTCCGTACTTGTTAACTACTGTAAAAAGATCTTGCTGAAATGAATGTATTCACACATTTTTGAATACAAAAAAGGTCTTTATATGTTAAAAATCACTTAGCAGAGAATCAGGCCTCATTATTAAGTGAAACTTGTATTTAATGAAAAAATTAGGGGCCTTGTACAGTGATGAATATGGACGTAAAATACTGATTTGATTTCATTAGAATTTTTTTCCCAGTGAAAAGAAAAAACGTGGGCAACACTTTAGAATAATGGTCCGTCATTAATAGGTGACTATGCAGGAAGTAATGCAGGATTAATGAGTAGTACTACATTAACGCTTCAGCTACTACTATTAACTAATATAGAAAGAAGCTTAACTAATCAGTAAGTAATATCACATTTCGGACTAAGATAGTTCCTTATTAGGTAATCAATAATTACTGAATGGGATTGACATCACTATGACATTATAAAGAACTAATTAATTACTAATCACAGCATTAACGTGTCTGAGGTGTGATGAATTGTCTTTTTTTACTCTCAATGTGGTCATAAAATGCATCACTAGTTACTCAAGGGTTACCTAGTCACTACGCAGGAACTACAAGTGATCTAGACCATTATTTTAAAGTGAAAAAGTTTTTTACTTTAAAATAATGGTTCAGATCACTAGTAGTTCTTGAAGGTTGTCCTTCTTTACTCTGAATAAAGTCATATAATGCATCAGTTATTACTCTAAAGTCACTCTTCAAGGACTACTAGTGATCTGGACCATTATTTTAAAGTGATAAACCAGCTTTTTCACTTTAAAATAATGGTCCAGATCATAGATATGTATACGTAGATGCCCCATTCGACCTCTCCAGGCACGTCGACGCGCCGCCATTTTAGAACGGTGAACACACGTCAACACTTCAGATGCTGTCAATCATCTCGCATAAAAAACAACAGCCTCTGTAAAGCCCAGCGCGATTTAAATTCCCAAAGAAATTGGATCACCTTTCACAGGTGACAACGTGTTGGTTTGTGTTTTCATATTTTAAATAAATGTATAATAATTTATCATTTTGACTCATAATTTATCATTTTCCCTGTTCTTAAAAATGGTATGTGATGTTGATAATTTTATGATGTTTTTTTTTTGGATGATTTTTGCGAATTTAAGCTTTCAGATAATACCTATGATGATTACTTAAAACATGGGTTGAATAAATAGGCTATATTGATGTTTATTAAACACATTACTAGCTAATTTATTAAATTTTTATATAATTTATTTACTTTGATGGCTGATTGGTTGATGGTTTATGATTTTTTTCCAATTAACTTGTTTATAATGAGTTCACTGCGTTCATTAAAAGCTGAGCAATGTGTCTGTAGGGTTCTCTGATGGTCAATATTAATGATATTAAGAAAATGTAAAGATCTTTAACCAATATTTTTTAGAATATGCAGAATTATCTACCATTAATGATAAACTAAATCCTAACTCATCTGATATTACATCTGATACATCTGATATTAATTTCATACATGCTTGTGTATAACTACGGTTGCAGACGCAAAGGCAACATTCAAATATTCACAAAGCGCGTTCATGACCAGCTTTGACCGTTCGAAAATGGCGGACGGCTAACTTATAGCGGCCCATAGAAACAGTCGCTAATGGGGCATCTACGTATACATATCTATGGTCCAGATCACTAGTAGTTCCTGTATAGTGACTAGGTAACCCTTGAGTAATTAGTGATGCATTTTATGAATTTATTCAGAGTTAAAAAGATGATTGATTACGTCTCAGACACACAATAATGTTCTTTATAATTTATCAGTTAGTTAATAGTTATTAATGAGGCTAATCTCACTCAGTAAGTATTGATTACTTAACAAGGTACTGTCTCCTAAATGTGATATTACTTACTGATTAGTTAAGCTTGTTTCTATATTAGTTAGTAGTAGTAGCTGAAGTGTTAATGTAGTACTACTCATTAGTCCTGCATTACCTATTAATGACGGACCATTATTCTAAAGTGTTACCAAAACGTGGAGTGATACGAGAGACATGAAACTAGCAAAGCAAAGTAGTTGCCTGAGATAATCAATTAAAACTTGAGTGATCATTATACTAAAATATCTGCAATATTATTATATAAATACTTCTGAGAAAGGGGATCGTTGTCACTTATAGTATATTGCATTATATTGATCAGTAGATCATTTCCAATGTTACAAAATATTTCTGTTTCAAATAAATGCTGTTCAGCTGAAATGTTTTTTGAACAGTTTTAGCAGTGATTATAAGAAGAAATGTTACTTGAGCAGCAAATCAGTATATTAGAATGATTTCTGAAGGATCACGTGACACTGAAGACTGGAGGAATGATGCTGAGAATTAAGCTTTGGCATCACAGGAATACAATACATTTAAAAAATATATATAAAGTATATAAAAACAGTATATGTGTGTATGTTTGTTCACGTGTGTATATTTGTGTATCCAACTGCAGACAAGAGCTGAACTTCCAGTTCTCAGCTCATCCAGATGATTTACATACAACATATGTAAAGGTGTCAATCTTTTCAAACACATCTTCGTATTTGTACACCATATGCAACATCAAAACAATATTGGTATATGCAGATAGCTTGAGCATAACGCTCTCAAAGTTGTATCATCCTATGACAAATACTTTCAAACATAAAGAAAAAAAATGAGGAAAGGCAAAGAGAGAAAGCGAAAGAAACAATCAATCAGAAGGCAATTCGCTGGCGGCTGCATATGCATCAGATCATGTCTCATGTCTTCAAGGATTTTCAGAGCGAATCGTAAAACAAAACTCCATTACCTCCTGCCAGAGCATGCAAATGAATCACACCATGGGGTGAGAGGGAATTAAAGAGCCTTCTCTAATCAATGACAAGCCAGGATGAAACCCTCCCATCCATTCCTCTACTCTCCAGTAACAAAGAGAAGCTTCCCACATCTTCCCTATGTATCCGTCCCTCTGCCACAGGGCACACCAACACACACTGAGCCTCAGATCCTGTGCAATGCTAGCGTCACCAGCCAAAAGAGGTGCAGGGACAACATAGCTCAAACCGTCCCCTCACCTGACCCCCTCAAACGGAATCTGCTGTACTCAAACGTACGCTTAGGCCATGTGTAAGTATGTTTGCGCAAAGGGGAGGCCGGTCGGTACACACACAGATGCACGGGGCTGTATAAATGACAGGCTGGGCCCGAGGACGTCTGTTGGCGTTTCCCGCTCCAGCCTGCCTCTCCTCTCTTTTCCGGTCCTCTCCACCCGCTTCCCACTGCCAGCCTGCTACAGCCTGCAGGTGAGGAGTCTGTGGCGCCATATGGAGCGAGGAAAATTAACAACGAGGAGAAAATCTCCACAGCAGCAGGAGGCCTCTATACCCTCTCTCACGCTTTGGCTCTCTGCTCTACCTCTCCTCCAAACAAAATTCAAAGATGTAGAGCGAGAGAGGGAGAGAGAGAGAGAGAGAGAGAGAGAGAGAGAGAGAGAGAGAGAAAAAGGAGGGGGGTGATAAAATTAATGGGGTTCAACACTTTAACACAACACCGGCGGCAATATTTGCACAGAATGAAAAAAAAAAAAAAAAAAACGAGAGAGAGAGAGATTTCTTCTTACAGTTCGGTCATATTGTGGTATTATAAATCAGACCCTGGCTTAAGTATTTTACGCCCCTGTTTTATAAATGTACATTAACCCCATTTGCCCCCCTCTACCTCCGGTAGATAGTCCTGAACGCAGGCAGATCATGCTGGGGGAGATTCCATTGTCCCTGGTGTGTCCTCATGTTTGATACCATCATGGAGGAAAAGTCCCCCATGGAGCCTCTCCCGGTCTGGGTCATTGATTACAAAGAGCCTCCTGGTTTTGTCTGACAGATGTGAATCTGTGCTATTTAATTTGGAGCGTTCCCCTCAAAGGGAGACCATTAGCCCATCCAATAGGAGCACAAATAGGATTCCATTAACAACTAGTGTTTCCGTAGAGCCAAGAAATGGGGAAAAAAGATGCACTTTATGCTCCCGGATAGAGGAGGAGGCCATTTGCGTGGGGCGACCTGCATAAAGTGCGTAAACAATGTAAAGCACGACGTCGGCCGACTGACAATCTCGGGGGTACGACTGCCACATGTTGGTGGTGAGAGTGTCCTTGTTTGGCACCGGAGGAAGGTGGGGTTGCTAGTTAAAATGTTAATAAGTGTGATACAATTTTAATTTAACAGCCTTCTGCATTTCTAATTAGATCAGTGTCTGTGACTAAATGAGAAATAGAGAGAATCTTTAGCTTCTTACACTCAGGCTACAGTTTGTTATGCTTCTGTTTGTTGTTTACATTTTTCATACAAAATTACGTTTACTGGTAAACTTTTGAATGCCAAGGATCCCTAAAAAATATGATCCAACTTTAACACATTGCTTTCAAAATTGAAACTTTTTCACTTAAGCCAAAACAAAATGAAAACATTACTTGTACCTTTTTCCTACACAACATTAGGGCATTTTTCATTTAGATTTGTGGTGAAGTTCACTTTTGTATTGCACATAAGAGAGATGAATATTAACACTTTATAAACTAATAAATATATTTGTTTTCCACCAGTTTGAAAACCACTGATGTATGGTATAGTATATATCCTGCTCTCAAATTTCTCAGCACAATAAAAGACACTTTAAATTTAAAGTTAGCTCTGTCCACGATTCAACAGAGGCACTTTCCTACATGTTTCTGCAGTAGAGAAGCTTCTCTCTGTGTTGCCTTGCAATAAAAGTGTGCATAAATTACTTTATGTAATCATACAATGTAGATTAGCATGATAATGGCAGTGTTAATAGATGCTGGGAAGCAGGGAGTGACAGCACTCTGAAACGAGACATGCCGGGGGCAGAGCGCGCACGTACACACACACGCGCACACAGACACACCGCAACTGGGAATAGCCAGTCGCGCAGGCCTCAACGCCATCTCTGTGACTATGAGTGACAGAGTGTGGAGCCACTTCATCTGTTTTCCCTGAGGCGGGCACAGTGCTTTCACTCTGCCACAGGCTATGGGCCGCAGGGGAGAAGATGTTAATGCGGGCAAGTCAACAACTATCACTTATTCATTCAGGGTGGAAGGTATTCAGTGGGCATTCAGAAGGTATTCTGTGGCAGCCACAGAATATCTTCTGAATGCCCACCGAGGTTTCTTAGGTAAAAAAATGAAATGTATAGATTAAAGTCAGCATAAAACAGAAGTTGCGATAGTCTTTTTTCCCTTATTGTGACGTATATCCGAGTGAAACGGCTTCTTGAACAAGAAAAAGTGTAGGGAAGCAGTTTTTTGTCGCTTGCTATTGCCGTAAAATCTCGTGAGTGACAGGTTGTCCCACCCTTGCACACGTCATCAGAGAAGAGAATAAGTATCGCTGAAAGTGGATTTGGATTTGAAGTTTGAAAGACACAAAAGACCTCATCCTGGTTATATTTTCATGCCTAATGGTGATAGCTGATTTCAGGATTAAACGGATCAGAGTACGCCTTCTCTCTTGGAAGGACTTAAAGGGATAGTTCTCCCAAAAATGGAAATTACCCCATGAATTACTGACCCTCAAGCCATCCTAGGTGTATATGACATTCTTCTTTCAGACGAATACAATCAGTTATATAAAAAAATGTCCAAGCTTTATAATGGTAGTGAATGCAAAACTTTATAAACTAAAATAACTAGCTTCAGAAAGACGGCCTACGCAATCAATTTACAGCGAAAAAGTAACCTCTGACCTCTGAGCACAGAGGATAGAGCAAAACCAAACACCGGTCACGAATTAGAAGTCTAAAAAGAGAGTTTTTAGAGAGAAATGTCGGAGGGTTTCGATATAAGGGAGAGGAGGTTGAGTTTGTTGCCCAGCCATAGCTTACACTACTCCTAAATCGCATCAGGGGTTACTCTTTTGCAGCAAGTCGACTTACGTAGGCCATCAGCTGGAAGCTAGTTATTTTAGTATTTAATAAAGTTTTAAATATAGATATTTTTCTTACAAAAACCCATCGATTTGCTTCAGAAGGCCTTGATTAACCCACTTGAGCTGTTTGGATTACTTTTATGATGGAAGAAGCGCTTTCTTGGGCTTCAAAATCAGGACCGCCATTCACTCCCATTATAAAAGCTTGGAAGAGGCAGGATATTTTTTTTTATGTAACTCTGTGTTTATCTGAAAGAAGAATATCATATACACCTTGGATGGCTTGAGAGTTAGTAAATCATGGGATCATTTTCATTTTTGGGTGAACTATCTCTTTAAGGCAGGAATACACTACTTGACTTTTGTATAGATTTTTGCCCTAAATTTGTATTCTGGACGAGTCAGTGCTAGTTATCAAAAGCCAGAGCCAGTCTGCAGATTTTGGTCTGTTGAAGTCGACAGATTTCACAATTAAATCGCTTGGTGTATGCTGGCCACAAACTTTCCCGTCTGAGGATATTATGAGCCAATTTTACAACTCATTGTCCACATACACAGGTTTCAGGAGCGACATCTGCATTAAAATACAGGAGTGAATTCCCTATCGTTCCGTGTATGTTCGGAACATGACTCCCTCCCAAAATTGTGATGATTGACAACATGGTAACCATAGCAACGTTCATGTTTGGTATCTGCTTTTTTTGACCAAAGTAATATTACACCATCCAAAGACTTTAAATTGAACTAAACCATGTTGACAGAGGCATCACGTTTTATATATTCGCAAGGCTGCTTTTGCAGCGTTTCCATGTCTATGTCTTATAATAAGCGTCTTTAGGCTTGGCTGATAAAATTATTATTTTTATGAAATGATTAAAGTGGGCGGGTCAGGGTCGCAATATTTTGATGTTATTGTCAATGTAAAGCGTTTGTATTTATAAAATTTTATTATGGACTTGTTCTTGTTTTTTCCCCCAAGATCTGGCAACACAAAGCAGTCAAGGCTTGGATCTGTCCCTGTGATTTTCTTGTGTACAGTTGTCACGGGACGGTTCTCAGGAGTTAATTTGGTTGTAGAACACGGTTTGTCATTTATGTAAATTACGGTGTATAATTACTCTGTATGTGCAGAACAAGATTAAGCACTAGATGTTTCTGCCATTCTGTGTGAGTTTATCGTGTTTGGATTCACTTCGAATCTGGTAATATGTGATCCTCAGTCGTTTAGTATATGACACTATGTTTTTTCACAAAGCTGGCAGGTGTATGATGTCTAGTGTTTTCAAATCTGTTCTGATTTTAAGTCATGCAGTGTATTCCAGCCTTTACTCAGCTCTGATGATTTAGTGAGCTTGCACGTCAGCTTCCCATTCTGGGAGGTATGAGGGTGTTGACCATACTCTATTGGGTGTCAGGCTACCTGCTGCTGGACAGACTGGCTCAGAGGCACGAAGAAGAGCAGCTGGTTTAATCTTCTAATAGGCGTCCAATGGCTTTGAAGAGACCTCTGCTCCCACGACCGGATTTCTCTTCTTAAAGCACCACCACCATTAGTTAATCACCTCCTTACGGCCTCCTGCGGTGCGACCCAACACAAGGACCACAATGAGCATTGGTCGAGCACTATATATATTAAAGCTATCATGAGCAACGGACCACTTCAGAGACAACATACAGTTCAAGCCCCGTTTCATCCTACAAAGACCCAGCAGGCCATTTCAGTCCATCAAACACCCAAACAGCATGAAGGACAAAAGACTTACTCACCAAGAGGATCCACTTCTTCCTGGGGCTTAATCTGAGTCGGACAAAGTTCAAGACCATGACAATTTTATAAGGCTCACGATCAGGCTTATCCACATAGGAATCAAAGAAGGGTGAAAATGTGGCCAAGAGCAATGCGGCTTAATCAAGCTGTGCGGAATTTCTCTCAAATGGTTCTATCAATTACCAATAAAATCAAGATTATGTCCCAAACTATCAATAAACGGTAATGGGAGGGATGCAAAGCCATTTGAGGGCACCGCAGGAAGTCCGTACAGAACAGATGTAGAATCAATAGTCTTAATCAGCTGAACACGGCTGCCATATTGAAGTGTAAAACGAGACTGTTATTTCAAAAAACTAGCCTGTCACTAGAGTCTCGACTGCAGTTATTATCATGTACCTGCATTGAAACACACATTCGCTCGCGCTAAAGACAATACGCAGTCTCAGGGGCCCGGTTTCTTGAAACTGAGAACCAGATAACCCTCTGACAGCCATAGATGGGTAGATGGTTCCATTCAGACGGAGATGTGGGGGTCAGCAGCAAACATCAGGAGATAGACGAATGAAAATTAATTAAAGTTGGTGCGTGTAGTGAATGACGCGTGGCTCGGGCAGCCCTGGCGCATTCAGAAAGAAGGCAGCTCTGCCCCGTGTCCCTGGTGCAAACAGCCCCCTCTACGCCCAGGCTATTGTGTGCCAGCCCGCCACTTGCCCAGCCACCAACAGCATATCAATGAAGCTGCTCTCCTGTTTGTGCTAATGGTAATTACAACATGGGCAGTTTTGTGCTGAGAGACAATGGGTGGGCGGCCATGAGGGAAAGCAGGGAGATGCAGTGTGGAGTCTTAATGACTGCAGGACTGATGGGACCACAGAGGGCAGGGAAAAGAACAGAGAGGAAGGTCTCTGTGAGCTAGAATGGGAGGATATGCAGTAATGCTGTATAAACAAGGTGTTACTACTATTCATAACCATACCAAATAATAATTCAAACCTTGCTACACTTATAATTAAGCAATAAGGCGGTGTTTGTCAGGAGTTTGTTAGTTTCTTTGTCTTCTAGTTTGGTTTTGTTCCCGTTCCTAGTCACTACGTTTCCTAGATTAATGATTATGCCCTAGTTTGTTTCCATAGTTACTGATTAGTTTCACCTGTGTTTCATTTAGCTCCATTTGTTTGCCTGGTGTATTTAAGCCCTGTGTTTCTGTTACACCATGGTTCTTCTTAATGTATGGTGTCATTTTAGTCCCTTCGATTATTCTATTGTTTGTTCTGAGTTGGTAAAGTTTTATAAAGACTGGTATTGTTATCTCCGTCTTCATCGTGCGCTGCTACCACACTAAATGTGACAGCGATACTATATTATGAGTATAAATCACTACATGTAACCCCTCTAGCAATGAATACTGAGAATTGATTTTATGAAAAGGTTACTAATATAAATTAATATAAACAAAAATAATAAATATTTATATGTTTACAGTAGATATTATACATACATATATATTAGTAACGCCTTGTTTAATAGTAGTAATAGCATTAATAATAATTGTATTAATATTAAGTTATTAATTATTAATAATAATAATAATTAACAGTATGAAAAAACTGTAGTCAATTTGATTAATCATATCAAACATAAAAGTTTATTATATTCATATATATATGTGTGTGTGCGTGTGTGTGTACATTTTAATTTCTTTATTTGAATCCGCCAATCAAATTTCTTACAGAAAGGATTCAAATATTCTCAGAGGTAACACAGCTTTGACATTTAAGGGTACATAAAACATCGCCTACGCCACACAGCAAGGCTGCCTATCACAGCTGTTATAGAGCACAATTTTGCCAGCTGTTTAGACTGTCCTTTTGGTAGCCCTGCCAGTCTTAGTCCACTAACAGTCAGTTTATGGACATGTCCCAGACTGCCAAATATCAATACCGCAAACTTACATGCATAGCCTAGGTCAGTGGTTTTCAAACCTGTCCTGGAGGACCCCCAGCCCTGCACATTTTGTATGTCTCCCATATTTGTCACACCCACTTCAGGTCTTGCAGTCTCTAATAATGAGCTCATGAGTTGAATCAGGTGTGTTAGATGAGGGAGACATACAAAATGTGCAGTGCTGGGGGTCCTCCAGGACAGGTTTGAAAACCCCTGGCCTAGGTCACTGATCTTAGCAAGGAGGGGTTGGTATTTAGTCATTTTTTCTAAAAAGGCTGTCCATATACAAATCATAAACACAACCTATTTCAAGGACTAGCACCTCCTTTCTATCTATATCCACCAACACAACATCAGGGCTGTTAGGGATGTTACAAAACACATCCTCAGAGCTGTTGAACCAGTCTGGTATTACTCGTGAGTGTTTATACATAGGCATATTTTTTGGAAATATGTCCTGAACAGAACTAGCAATGAGATCAACAATACGGTCATGGCGTGCTGTGTATAATCCCTTGTACATATTACATACATACACATACATACGCACCCACGCACGCACACACACATATATATAAACACACATTTTATTAATCAAGATTAATCAATTTGACAGAACTACAGTTTTTTATACTATTAATTATTATTATAAATGCTACTACTACTATTAAACAAGGCGTTACTAATCATAACCTAACAAATAATAACTCAAACCTTATCAATTTATAATGAATCAATTAGACGATACTAGATTATGAGTATTGACAATTGCTTTTATGTTCACTAAATGTTTACTAAATAAATAAAGGAATCATATTATTTATTACTAATAACAACAACAAGGGGTCTAGTGGAGTCCATGCCTCGACGGGTCAGGGTTGTTTTGGCAGCAAAAGGGGGACCAACACAATATTAGGATATAATATTTTTATATTATTATTTATTACTACTACTACTACTACAACTACTGCTAATAATAATAATAATAATAATAAAAAGACACAGATGGAATGCTGTTTTGACCAATCATAAGCCTGGGACTAGACTTGAACTATCCAATTTATAATTTCCAACAGTATGAGTTCACTATAAAAAGTCAACATTGTTACTACGACTGTGAGAGCCATTAGCCATTACTGGTTTTACACCACTTGAGTTAATGCAAACATCACATTCTTCAGAAAAGAACAGAGGAGAGGAGAGAGGTGTCAGAGGTCTTAAGCAGTCTTTATAGATGGAGAGTCAGCCAATGCATTAGTAAGGCAAAAAGGCAATTTGGTTGCACTCAAAAATGTGCAACTATTAAGTCACTGTCAGGAGCCACAGGGGACTAAATGATCCCAGCATTTCTCGATGTTAACTACTGCCATTCCCCTGGTTCCCCACTCATTAAAAGCAGACTGCATCTGCCCATGTAGCTTTTAACACACACAAACTGACCAATGGTACATCTAACAGCTCTTTACACAGACATGTTCAAGCCGAGAGGTGTGAATGGACGGATGCCTGTGGATTTGTGAAGCTGTTTCACATTTAGACTGACCTTATCCTTCAGCTAAAAGAAACTCCTTTTACTAAAGGCAAATATCTAAGAAAAAGAGATTCAAAAAGGTAGACAAAAACGTTAAACACACAAAAGCTTTCAGTTGGCTTGGTAATACCTTGCCTGAAAACACGATTTAATTAATATCTATAAAAGTAAAAAAAATATGTATGACTGACCTTGTGAAATACTATATTTCATGCAGACATCTTTAGATAGAGCTATCAAATTTGATACAAAAGACAAACTTTTTCTCATTGGACTTGACTTAAGACGTTAAGACTAAACAGGTGAGGGCCAACATTATGATACACAGCATAATTTATTTTTTAAAAACTGTGTTAAAAAAGTTTCCATAAACAAGGGGTTTGCAGAAGTACTGTAGCAGGGGATACAGAAATTACTTTTCGCTGTCAAACTAATTGAACACACCAAATAAAAAATGTATAAAGTAAAAAATATGCACAACACCGTTCAAAACTTTAGGGTCAGTAAGATATTTTTTCATTAATATTTTTATTCAGCAAGGATTTATTAAATTGATCTAAAGCACAAGACATGTACAATGTTACAAAATATTTCGTCTTCAATATTTCAAAACATTAAGCAAAACAACTGTTTTCAACATTGATAAAAATAATAAGAAAGCTTTGCCATCACAGGAATAATTTACATTATTCATAAAATCTAGAAAATCACATTTTATGATTTTTAAGTAATTCATTTGCATTTTATTGCATGACATAAGCATTTGATACATCAGAAAAGCAGAACTTAATATTTGGTACAGAAACCTTTGTTTGCAATTACAGAGATCGTACGTTTCCTGTAGTTCTTGACCAGGTTTGCACACACTGCAGGAGGGATTTTGGCCCACTCCTCCATACAGACCTTCTCCAGATCCTTCAGTTTCGGGGCTGTTGCTGGGCAATACGGACTTTCAGCTCCCTCCAAAGGTTTTCTATTGGGTTCAGGTCTGGAGACTGGCTAGGCCACTCCAGGACCTTGAGATGCTTCTTACGGAGCCACTCCTTGGTTATCCTGGCTGTGTGTTTCGGGTCGTTATCATGCTGGAAGACCCAGCCACGACCCATCTTCAATGCTCTTGATGAGGGAAGGAGATTGTTGGCCAAGATCTCGCGATACATGGCCCCATCCATCCTCCCCTCAATACGGTGCAGTCGTCCTGACCCCTTTGCAGAAAGCATCCCCAAAGAATGATGTTTCCACCTCCACGCTTCACGGCTGGGATGGTGTTCTTGGGGTTGTACTCATCCTTCTTCTTCCTCCAAACATGGCGAGTGGAGTTTAGACCAAAAAGCTCTATTTTTGTCTCATCAGACCACATGACCTTCTCCCATTCCTCTAGAATGTTCATTGGCAAACTTCAGACGGGCCTGGACATGCGCTGGCTTGAGCAGGGGGACCTTGCGTGCGCTGTAGGATTTTAATCCATGACGGCGTAGTGTGTTGTTAATGGTTTTCTTTGAGACTGTGGTCCCAGCTCTCTTCAGGTCATTGACCAGGTCCTGCCGTGTAGTTCTGGGCTGATCCCTCACCTTCCTCATGATCATTGATGCCCCACGAGGTGAGATCTTGCATGGTGTCCCAGACCGAGGGAGATTGACCATCATCTTAAACTTCTTCCATTTTCTAATTATTGCGCCAACAATTGTCGCCTTCTCACCAAGCTGCTTCCCTATTGTCCTGTAGCCCATCCCAGCCTTGTGCAGGTCTACAATTTTATCCCTGATGTCCTTACACAGCTCTCTGGTCTTGGCCATTGTGGAGAGGTTGGAGTCTGTTTGATTGAGTGTGTGGACAGGTGTCTTTTATACAGGTAACGAGTTCAAACAGGTGCAGTTAATACAGGTAATGAGTGGAGAACAGGAGGGCTTCTTAAAGAAAAACTAACAGGTCTGTGAGCCAAAATTCTTACTGGTTGGTAGGTGATCAAATACTTATGTCATGCAATAAAAAGCTAATTAATTATCTAAAAATCATACAATGTGATTTTCTGGATTTTCCGTCTCTCACAGTTGAAGTGTACCTTTGATAAAAATTACAGCCATCGACACGCTTTGTAAGTAGGTAAACCTGCAAAATCGGCAGTGTATCAAATACTTGTTCTCCCCACTGTGTATATATCATTATTGATGTACAGATGATATATTTGTATGGTTTTTGGAAGTAAACACAATAAAGTATATAAAGTAAATAAATTAGTATGATATGTAATTTGTCACAGACCAGCAACACTCAATTTTATGCAATATACGACAAGGAATCCCAGCTCAAGCTATGTATCCACTAAGGCAGGGGTGTCCGATCCTGCTCCTGAAGGGCCACTGTCCTGCAGAGTTCAGCTCCAATCTCAATTAAACACCTGAACCAGCTAATCAAGCACTTACTAGGCATACTAGAAACTTCCAGGCAGGTGTGTTGAGGCAAGTTGGAGCTAAACTCTGCAGGACAGTGGCCCTCCATTACAGAGTTTGGACAATGTGAACTGTGTCAGCACCATGGACAGCGCAAAAAGATTAGGAGAAACAATGGACAGAGTCAGAGAGAGGGAGAAAGACAGTAAGGTACAGAGGTCATTCTAGGGACAAAATAGCTCTCTGTTAGCTCAATACCAACAGTTAAACAGTTCAATTACAAAATGTGCCTTTTGTGCTCACCAAACAATTAGAGAAGGACAATTACAATCCCCCCACTGAACACAGTCATTCATCACCCACCCTCTGCTGTATCTCTCTCCCCCAGTGGACCACAAGTCACCAGGGGCACCAATCACGATGACCATCACCGGCCACTACAACCTCGCAGAGCTGACTCGGCTCCTATAATCTGCTCTCATGCGGTACAATTGATGCTTTCCACAGAACCATATGTGTGGAACTGCATAAGCGAAAATCTACTAAAATTGCACACAAGAATATATTGATGTTACAGTTCTGGTAATGATTACAAAATATATACCAGGTTAAAAGTTTGGATACAGTTGACTGAATTTTTGTTTCTCATATATATTTATATTACTAATATTTAGTTGTATTCCAAATCCATAATCATTATTGATGTACAAATGATCTGTACATCTAAATGATGTATATGTATGTATCAGTGATGCGCGGGTCAATGTATAAACAACCCGCACCCGACCGACGTTTTCAACTAATCCGCCCGCAACTCGGACCGCAAAAAAAAAAGAAGAAAATATTGTACCCGACCCGCTTCCTGACCCGCATTTTTTAAAAGTAATAAATGCTCATCGTAGCTCATTGGGCCATTGAGAAAATGTTTCAGGCCTGATGTGGTGCGCTCAGAGGTGCAGCGGCGAGAGCAGGCAGTTCTTGAGGCGGCCCATCATTTTCCATTTCAGCTGTCTAGATGCATACTATTGATGAACGCGATGTTTATGTTTCGACCCGGCTTGAAGGTCATCAGCAGGTCAACTGCGAGAAAGCCCTTAAGAGCTAGTTTCACTTTCTTATGCCAGCTGAGTGATGTAGTTGCTTTTGAATAGAAGCTTCAACTAAATTACATGTTTATTATAACACTAGACTATATCATACAGCATTCAGAAAAAGAACAGTTTGCGCTCCTAATGGATTGATTTATTCATTTATCTTGTTTCATTTTCTTAACAATTAAAGGGTTAGTTCACCCAAAAATGAAAATTCTGTCATTAATTACTCACCCTCATGTCGTTGGACACCCGTAAGACCTCCGTTCATATTCGGAACACAAATGAAGATATTTTAGTTGAAAGCTGATGGCTGAGAAAGGCTTCACACAGGCCTCCATTGGCATTCAGTACATTGACACTTCCAAGATCCATGAAAGGCACTTAAAACGTCGTAACAAAGTCTATCTCACCACAGTGGCTCTACAATAATCATACAATGCGACGACAATAGTTTTTGTGCGCAAAAAAAAATCAAAATAACACCTTTATCCAACTTGTTCTCGACTTCCGTGTGCGCCTCCACGACGCATGCGCGAGAATATGACGCAGATCCGGCGTTCGGACATATGACCCAGAAGCGATTTGTTTACGAGCAGAGGAAGACGCGCGTGTCTAAGCTGTTGGATTCTACATTGATCGTGCTTTAGGTCTCGGCGTAGTGCTCAAAATGGAGCTTAAAAGTGTGTATTTCATCGATTCCCGAACACCGGCGCTACGTCATATTCTCGCGCATGCGTCGTGGAGGCGCACACGGAAGACAAGAACAAGTTGGATAAAGGTGTTATTTTGATTTTTTTTTGCGCACAAAAACTATTGTCGTCGCATTGTATGATTATTGTAGAGCCACTGTGGTGAGATAGACTTTGTAACGACGTTTTAAGTGCCTTTCATGGATCTTGGAAGTGTCAATGTACTGAATGCCAATGGAGGCCTGTGTGAAGCCTTTCTCAGCCATCAGCTTTCAACTAAAATATCTTCATTTGTGTTCCGAATATGAACGGAGGTCTTACGGGTGTCCAACGACATGAGGGTGAGTAATTAATGACAGAATTTTCATTTTTGGGTGAACTAACCCTTTAAGATGCTGCATGTGTTTATCCAGTCTAATCGATGTGTGCGTCTCTCCCCTGACAACAAAAATTCCGCCCCCTCTCAGAAAATACATAAAACTGACTTTTCTGAGCTATATGCGTTTAAAAGTAGCCTATTAAAATGGCACAATGGCATTGCTCAGTTCAACGTGTTGGGAAAGCGGGCATTTTGTCCCGCGTCAGTATTTATTAAAAAGTTAATAACGCTCAACATTCAAAAGGAAAATAAGGATGACCAAGGATTGAATATCATTAAAAATTATTTTGGATGACTCGTTACCGCGGGTAACCGCGGGTGACCGCAGGCACCCGCTCATTTTGGATCAACCCGCGCATCACTGGTATGTATATCTATATACACGGACACGCACACGCACACACACACAGATATATATATATATATATAATTTTTCAATAATTGAAATGAAATAAAATATAAATATTAGGTTAAGGTGATGTACTAAAATCAGAAAATAAAAATAAATAAAACCCCCAAAATAATAAAAATGACAGTCACATATATCAAAATTACTCAAAATTAAAAGCTACTTCAAATGTTAATAATAAATAATTTCATACAATATAAGAGATTTGTGCAAGATATGTTTGACTACATAATACACACAAGTGTGTTAATTTACAACTATACATTTTGAAAAAAAAAGCAATTATCATAAATTAATAGATCTGTCCAAGCTTTTGACTGGTAATGTAGTATATGACATAATATTGCACAGAAATATTGCAGTCAGACACAGCTTAAGCGAATGAATGTGAGTGAGAAGCAGTAAATAAGGCATTAAATAAGGCTCCAGCAGTAAGTAAGCATTACGGTTCAGAGATGTTCAGATAAGCACTGGTCGGGTGTTAGGTGGGCCAGCTTGGGTCTATGGGCAAGCTTCGCTGATCTATTCAGAGGGCAACATGGGCCCATCAGTTTGTCAGCACACGGGCCTCGCTCAGTGTACTCTTACAAGATCCCAGAGTGCATCAGGTTACACGCCGATTAAAAGAGAGGGGCTGATGATTAAATTATAATGCTGGCTCATTCAGACTCTCAGATCAGATGTCTGATTGATAGAGTACAAAGAGTGACACATCGAGGGGGAGAGAGAGGGAGAAACACTACACAGACATTTACAGAATCCATGATGATCATTTAACATTTAACAAGCATTGGGGAGTGGAATACACCAGACAGGACATCATGTCTCACTGAAACTATATTCCTGACACATCAGTAAAGTCCTAACTCTCCCTGCAATCAAAGACGCCGTTTCTCTAGACTAAAATAATAGCTTAAACTCTTTTCTGTAAAATGAAAGTGAATGAGAACCATGCCATGAAAATGGTGCATATGACTAGCACTGTAATCCCGAATAAGGTGGCAAAACTCAGTAACATCAACATTTTAAGTTAAGAAATTCAAAGTTTAAGTAAGCAGAACTGGCAGATTTTTATTTTGTACTCATACATATTAATTACTCTTAACTTGAAATATGTGAGTAAGCCAATTCATAACTTAAAATTATCATGTAATCTCAATAAATATTTGTGTATTGGACATTTGGTTAGCTTCAACTAGCTGATTCACTAAATGCTAATTGGTAACACAATGCTTTGATAGCATTAGCATAGCAATTGGTGAATGAATATGGCAATATAGAACATTTAACAGATATCTGTCCTCAAACCAATGAGGAAACTCCACTCGTCACCATGATGGCAACCCCCCAAAAACCCCACATAACAGGAACTCTTTCAAATTAGCATATAAAACATTAAACACTACTAAATCTCACACATTAATCTTGCTCAAAAAAATATTATACAACACTTTATTCGAGTGTCATGGCAAAGCATGCTGGGAAATAGAAATCCCAGACCAGTATCAGTTAAATTTAAGTTTGTCTAAATGAAATAAGTTCATAAAACTCAAAACAATGAAACCTTAAAATTAGAAGAAGTTCTAACTAATCATAAAAGTCAATTTGATTAAACTACTTTGTTTAAATTAAGTTTACCTGACTCAAATTAATAAATTATTTTGAGTATTAAGGTTAACAGTGTGTGCATTATAGTATTCTAAAACCACATGATGGGCCTATTTTATTGATCTAAGCGCATGGTCTGAAGTGCATGGCGCAGGTGCACTTAGGGCGTGTCCGAATCCACTTTTGCTAGTTTAACGATGGAAAAAAATTAGGTCCAAAAGGGTTGTACCTAGTCTCTTAAAGGAACACTCCACTATTTTTGAAAATAGGCTAATTTTCCAACTCCCCTAGAGTTAAATAGTTGAGTTTTACCGTTTTCGAATCCATTCAGCCGATCTCCGGGTCTGGCGGTAGCACTTTTAGCATAGCTTAGCATAGATAATTGAATCTGATTAGACCGTTAGCATCTCGCTCAATGACCAAAGAGTTTAGATATTTTTCCTATTTAAAACTTAAATCTTTTGTAGTTACATCAAAATTAATTTAATTATAATTATTTTTTAAATGATGAGTATAAGGACTAGCCTAGAAATTTAGATGCACCCTAGCGGCAGCAAATGTAATTTGCAGCCAGGGTAGTCTAGCAACTCTCCATTGGCGTGCGAGCTGGAAAAACCAAACTCTAATCAGGCCAATCACATCGTGTATAAAGTAGGTGGGCGGGCTTAACATAATGACGGCAGAGTTGCGGCGGTTCCGCATGCTACTTGTAAACAAAGAAGCTGGCAAACAGCGGTCTTTCGAATCGGCTTTGGCCGCGACTCTGGAAGACTTGGCGTTAAGCTTTTCTTTGAGAAAAGAACAAAGAACGGCACTGAGGTCATTCTTAGTAAAGGGAGATTTGTGTGGAGTTTTGCCGACTGGATACGGCGAAAGTTTAATCTATCAACTAGCTCCACTTCACCTTCTTCGTTGCTCTGGTTGGTTGTAGCGCTATCCTATTGCGTGCAGAGGGAATTTGAAAGACAACCGTTTATCCCGCCCCTCGGATTGAGCCCTGCCAATGGTGTGTTCCCAGACCCAACATCTTGATGTGTGACTGGCTTGTCAGGCTATATAAGGACTGAATAAAGAAAAAGAAAGATTCAATAAGTATCTGTCAAACATTGAAAGACTGTTTAAAAAAGTTAATTAAGTTAGAGAATGCCTACGGTTTAATAATCAAGTGTGTCCACTTTGGACTGTGTGAGAAATAGACATTATACATTGGACTGTGTGAGAAATAGAAATTTAAATTATACATTCCCAAAGCTATCATATGGATTTAAAGAATTTCAAGTCATAGAGAAAACTTTATGATCCTTTATGACACATTTTGGAGCTTGACAGCCTCAGTTCTCATTCACTTTAAATATACAGAAAAGAATGGACAGGACACACTTTTCAAAAATTTGCAATCTATGAAAGAAAGTCAGCCCTATACGGGTTTGAAACGGCATGAGGGCAAGTAAATAATAACAGAAGTTTCATTTTTGGGTGAACTATCACTTTAAAGTGTTCATGTACGAGACCCCTACCAGATCTATTCACCTTATTCTATTGAGCAGATGGCAGGGAGACCATCAGTGATGAAAGCTGTCAGTGTGAGGTTAGGTTTACCTCCACCTCTCACAGGGCTCTCTGCATTATCTCTTGAACTTCTAGTCAAGGGCCTTTTAGCTCTGATGGGTTACATTTCCTATGAGCCACAATCAATACCTGTTAAGCAACACTTTCATTTCTTAATTAAATGAGGAGAGAGATATTAATTTTGAAGCGTAAGGAGCCTTATGGTGTCTGACAGTTTATAGTGATTACCCTCTTGCATGTATGCAAGCACAAAGGTAATTAGACTTCTGTCAGCACAAGATGTTTTTCCTGAGCCAAACCGATACAGCCTTTGAGCAACTACGCCATTAAGTGCTTCCGCATCTCTATGATGGCCTACTGACACTTTTTCCACCGTTTTTTCTGCCGGTCTTGTTGCCGGCACACCACTCTTTTATAGATTTTCTCAATTTTTCCACCATCATATGGCACGTTTGAGCACTTTACTTTCTGTATCGACTGAGTTATTGTAGGAAATGTATAATAACTAGGAGTCAAAGGACACGGATACATTTTGTAAAAATTCTTTCATCCCACTTTTCCGGTTAAATAGAGCCATCTTCTTATTAAATCCGAAGAAAATGACCCATGCCGCTGTGTATACCTGGTAACCTTGGGGAATGAATGGACTTGTGCAATGCAGATCTGACTGACAGCTCCTACCTACCCAGGCTCGTCTGACCCCTGCGACGGCGCTCCACTATCCTGGTCTTCCTGTATCTTATTTACAATCTAGTCTGGCCTGTAATGAAAGCTTGGCCATGCACTATTCATGGTCCACTCTAAAAGACCCTTTACTGCACTCTGAACGGCTCAGAGAAAGAGAGAGAGAGGCATATCAGCTCACCATCAGGGTATGATACCATTTGGCCTCAGGTATCAAATCGGCCACCATGCTCAGGTCAGAGCACAGCTCTGAATCTACAGTTAGGCTTCGCTTATATAAAGTATTCAGTATGAGCTACTATTAAGGATCCCTCCAAAGACAATAAAGCATCCGCAGTTTCAATTACAGCAAAGCCGTAATGTTGGCTATGTCTAAAAGCATCTTTCCTTTTACCTTTTCACAGCTTCTCTTGGGCTTTAATTACAGAGTAAGAAAGTGATTAAACAGCCACATCACCAACAATGGAAGTGTCAGGCTTCAAAATATCTTTGTCTCGAGCAGCTGGTGCGCATATAGTAGGTGCGTGATTGTATGCGCACGTCAAAATAAAAGAAGAAAAAAAACTTGCACACTTGTTATGGCCTTGTAATGACACGGCCAGGAAAAATGCAGGTTTAAAGCCCCATAGACCAGTGGTGTGAATTATATTCCAAAAAGGCAATATAGGGCCATATCCCAGATGCCCTATTCTGATACAAATAACTGCATGCAAGCACAACCCTCAGAGTGCTTTGTGTTTTACATCACAGGCAACAAGCACAGGGGTACAAAAACAAATTATAGCCCAGTCAAATGGCAACAGGGGTGAGCTCAGCCAGCGTCATAGAAAATACAGTACATCTGGCTCGATGTCAAGGTCTGACCTACTCAGGTATGCCACTCTCTGGAGGATCGTATGAATACAGAAACAAACTCACACGCAGTCACAGAAAACGTTTATGATGTTACAGAATTATTATACAAATATAATAAAATGTAAATTTATTTAATATACATTTAAAATAATATCAAAGAGATAGTCATTCCAAAGCAGTATGCATTTCTTTCTTCTGCAGGACAGAAAAGAAGCATGGTATGAAGAATGTTGGCAATCAAACAGTTTCAGGTCCCGTTGACTTCCATTGTATTTTCTGTCCATACAATTGAAGTCTACGGAAACCGAAACTTGGGCTACCGACATTCTTCAAAATATCTTCTTTTATGTTCCACAGAAGAAAGAAAGTCATAGAGGTTTGGAGTGACGTGAGGGTTATGTGGGTGGACTTTCCCTTTAAAATACTAAATACAATATATGTATAACAATAAGGAATATTCCAGGTTCGCTCGCTGCAATTAAAATGAAAATGTTGTCGTTACTTACTCACCTTCAAATTGTTCTAAACCTGTATGAGTTTCTTTCTTCTGTTGAACACAAAAGATGTTTTAAAAAATGTTGGTAATCAAACAGTTGACGTTAGCCATTGACGACTTCCATAGTAGGAAAAAAAGTAAATGGCTACCGTCAACTATTTGATTACCAACATTCTTTAAAGGGGTCATGAACTGGCTTTTATTTTGTATGCTGTTGTCTGAGGTCAACTTATGACGTTCGCATGGTTTTTACATTCAAAAACATCATAATGAATAAGTAATAGGCTATTTTGTACCCTGGTTTTGAGCCTCTCTCATGGAACGCTCAGTTTTTATGGGCGTGCCGCACTGAAGACTTGGAAGTAAACGCCCACGACTATGATTGGATAAGCTTTGCATATTATAATGAGCTTCGGCTCCCCCGTGAGTACACGTGAGGAATTGTTTTGAAAGCGTGTGGGAAAACGGCAACCGGAATGATTCGCCAAAAGGGCATCAAACACAAGGATTTATCTCTCATCCACCCGCAATTCTGTTATTTTTTTATTACTTGGCCCGCCCGATCGGTGGACATAACCGCGAACCGTGCATCACTAACACACACACACACACACGCACTCAATAGCCTCACTGCAGAGTCAGACAAATCAGCATAAACAAAACTTCCGGGATTGTATTTTTCCTTCAAATATCAAGTCAAGAGAGGTAACAACGCACATCAAGAAAGGAATTTTATTTCACTATTTAAGAGGCCGGTGATACGTTTTGGTAGCCCGTCTGGAAAACACATAGCCCCGGGACGTTGGGCTTTGCGAGCCCTGGCCCATACATGTCCGAGTCTGATCACGAATCGCAGGACAATGAACCAACAACACCTCAAATAAAGGATTCTCCAGCCTGTGACAGTGTGCTAAGTTATGTTCAGTTAGACACGTACACATAATCAATAGATATCAAACGATCTGTAACAATGCAATACTGTCACATGTAAAAAACTTTTTTTTACTCACATAAGTGTGTTGCTTCATTCATTCATGTGATCTCATCCTGTCTGCAAATCTAGTCTCTTGTTTACAAACGAATCTGTGGTGAAATGAAGGAACAAACGCGCAATGTCTTACCCACGTGGATCTTCATTAAAAATAAAGTTCATCCATGCATTCATAATATTGGAATCTGAACGAAGCTTATGCAGCATGTTTATTTCTTGGAAGTTCAATAAGGTTTACCTCCACGTAGGCCTATGTTATTTTTGGTACATTTCTTGCACGAGTCGGTGGGCGGGGCTACAGAATCAGGCGTTCTTCTTCTTCTGTCGAGGTGGTGTTTCAGGTGAGGTGACGTCACAGCCTGGCACATTCTGAGATCGAGCGTTTGTTAGGCCTGGTGTAAATAAAAGCCTTTATTTGACTAACAAGGACGTTTTCAACTCCGAAACTTACAGGATATTCTTATATCATGATTAACTTTTATATATCAAAGACTAAATGAAAAGTTGATTTCTCAATTCATGATCCCTTTAAAACACATTTTGTGTTTAACAGAAGAAAGAAATTCATACAGGTTTGGAACAATATGAGGGTGAGAAAGTGATGACAACATTTTCATTTCTGGGTGAACTATCCCTTTAAAGGTCCCATGGCATGGCATTTTTCTATTATTTTATAATGTTTCCTGAGGTGTACTTATATTGTTAGTATGACTTTTACATCATAAAATGTCATAATTTAGAAATAAAAGGCATTTTTTCTATACTGCTGTTTGTCCTGTGGCTGAATGCCCTGCTTCAAGAGGCGTGTCTGCTGTGAGACTTCAGTAAAAACGCCCACTGTTGTGATTGGCTGACATCTTTGCATTTTAAATGAGCGGAGGGGGGCGTGGTTTAACGAGGCACGAGCAGGCACGAGCTGCTGCCAGAGAGACGATGGACCTGAGTTCACTTCACATCAGTTCTCAGCATGTCTGAACTGTTGTAGTTACAGCATATACTTCAGGTTATTAGTCTATTTCTAGTCGGAGGGACTGTCACTCATGTCAGAAAGTTAGTAACTTTAGTAAATTATGGATCTGACTGGAGACGCGAACCGTTTAGAACGATTCAGTCCGATTTGGTGAACTGATTCAGTTCACTAAAAAGAACTGGTTCAAAAGAAAGATCGTTCGCGAACCGGACATCACTAATGTACCAGAGACGGAGCTCAGCGATTGCTAACAAAGTTATTTATAGTAACTACTGAGTTATGAGAGCGCTGTCTGTCAGCGTGAGTTTATTGTGTTTGTATATGAGAGTTCTGAATAAACACGAGTCCCAGTCACACAGAGTCCGTCTTCATCATTATTACCAACTTTGTAACACATGCAAAGTACCATTACAGCTGTCGAGATGAACAAGTTAAAAGTAAGTGTTGATAATAGCATTCTTTTTTTAAATAAAATAAAAGCGTCAGTGACGTTGAGTACACAGCGCAAACAAAGACACAACAGCAGTAATCGAATGTAATCCAGTTTATTGTGGGGCTAGGCTGGCTAGCCCGAATATGCTCACGCTTACCCCCCTTCTGCTTAATCTCACGCCGCGTTTGGTGCCTCCGCTGTGGGCCAGATGCAGTACTGGGGGTCGGGGATGTTGAAGGCCACCGGCCAGTGCAGCCCGAGCTTCGGCGTGTGTGAGGTTGATGTTGAGCAGAAACTCATGACTGTATGCACATTTTAGAACCGATAGACGCGACGAGGACGTACAAAAACACTGACTCACAAGATAGAAAACACGAAAACACCGCTCTGTCGGGAGAGAGAGAAGCCGCATTGTGTGCACGAATAATAAATAATTAGCTACACATCAGAAATCACTGATCACAGATCAGAAGGAACTGAAAAAAGACTTCTGTTTTCATTTGTACATCCAAACACTGAGAAACTGCCAGCATTCACTCGTTGACAACACATGATCTCTCGAGCGTTTGCATGGGCGTGCCAGATTCTCTGGGTGGAGGAAAAGGAGGTAACCGTTCCTGCTTGGACGTCAAACCAGGAGACTTCAGGATTGGCTCGTCTGGCCTGTCATTTTCTCAAAGGCAGAGAGAGACAGCCAGAACTCGGGTTTACACCGATCAACATTTCTATCCACTTGGGGACAATATTCAGGCTAGGGGAACTCATATTAATGTTGAAAAACCTCATAAAATGAAAATTTCATGCCATGGGACCTTTAAGTTACAGCACTCGTAGCATAAAACACAAATGAATTTCAACTTGTGTTATTTTTTTTTATCATAAAAGCAAAAATCTGGCTTACAATGAAAGTGAATGGTGCCAAAATTGTCAGTTTCACTAGTACAGCATGTAAACAGTATGCATATTAACATGACTTTATTGTGGAAAAATGCCTACTAACATAACTAGTTATAACCAATTTAAAAATTTGCTGTGATAACTAAAAGAACTAAAACGGTTTAACAGGGACATTCCTTCTTTTAAATCTTCCAAAAAATGACCTTGTATTTATATATAAAGAAAACAAGGTTTGAAATATTTTTTGTATATTATGCCACAAATGCTGTCATTTGAGATGAACTATTAAATCCTTTTCAGCACCATTATTTTCATATAAAATCGGTGAAATTTCATGGCAGCATGTTTCAATGAAAAAAAACTAAAACATAATAAAATCACACGAATCACTGCTTGGAAAGCAAGGCATTGCAGCTTTAAATGAGACAGGGCTATTTCTCACTGCCATAAAGGGACAGTGCTGTGTTGTATGGATTTTCTGTAGAGTTCAATTGAGTGAGAAGTTGTTTGGCTTGCAGTATTGACTTTCCCTGAATGCAGGCTAGTCAGGTGCTTCTGCTCATCTCCAATTATGCTGTCATAAAAAGACCACAGTGCAATAGTGAGCTATGGTGGCAGGTCAACGACATTAAGCAGCGAGCAGAAATCCCTAAAGGTTAATTTTTCATTAATAGACGACTGGTCCGTCATGTCTTACGATTGCTCTGATATTGTTCATGGTAAGGAGGGTAATCAATAATTTTAATCGGAATAAAGCGATTTGGATTGCCGAGATTCAGATGGCAGGGCCAGACGTGACATATAAAGTTATTAGGGTGTGAACACTGTTGATAATAGAGAAGGATGATCTGACCAAACTAAATCTGTGCATGTCAGGAAATGTGCTCATCCCTCAAACTCAAAATCAATATAAGAAAGGCTCTGCTTGGAAATCAGAGAGAGAATTTGATAAGCATTTCACTTATAGGCTGCGTCTTTTGGGTAAAGTTGCAAATCTGTGAATGCTGTGTAAAAGATACACAGACATAAAATTATTTTAAAATTATTGAAAAATAAATTCAATAAAAAAAATTTAAATGAATAAATGTAAAAGTATAAATTGCATTTTATTCGAACAGATGCAAATGCATGACTATAGATATACTTTATTATGACTATAGATATACGGTCTATAAGAAAAACATAGCAGTCATTGGAGGCCTGTAAATTTACTGCATTTAAAGGGATAGTCCACCCAAAAATTCTGTGATCATTTACTCACCCTCAAGTTGTTCCAAACCTGTATGAATTTCTTTCTTCTGCCGAACACAAAAGAAGATATTTGGAAAAATATTGGCAACCAAACAGTTGATTGGCCCCATTTTTTTCTTTTCCATACTATGGAAGTCAATGTGGCCCATCAACTGTTTGGTTACCCACATTCTTCAAAATATCTTCTTTTGTGTTCAGCAGAAGAAAGAAATTCATACAGGTTTGGAACAAATGATCACAGAATTTTCATTTTTGGTGAACTATCCCTTTAAGTATTTTTTTCTGCATATTCAAAAACAATACAGTATAGCATTAAAAATGAACTTAATAAATGTCCATTCCGTATTTGTTTTAAATGATGGATGGTCACTATAAGAAAGGCAATGTAGTGTACTTTAATTGTAAGCCTTTTAACTAAGTTTACCGTTTAGATTACCGATTACCATTTGGAAATACTAAAAATCCATTTTATCTAGCTCTTGCAGACCACATATCTAGACAGAACAAGTCAAATGCAAAGAAAATGCCCACTACACAGCTAAGTGAAAAATAAGAGAGTGTGACATATTACATGAGCACAGACAGCCAATAACAAACCCAATACACCACCGTGTTCCCGTTTCTACCGCCGCATCCTCCCCTGTGTGTCAGATGTATCAAATAACCTATATCAATAAATCTCTTCAAGGTATGAGGTGGAAGCTATTTGCTTGCCCATCGATAGCTGATTTTACCAGAGGATAATCATTTTTTTTCTCCCAGTGGCCTGGCCTGATATTAAGTCGATATCTGCTGTCAGAGTTCATTTCGGCAACAGAGGCAGGACAGATTGTGGCTTGGGAGAGTAGTGACGAGCCTTATCTGATGTTTTACGCAATTTATTTGATGCGTGGGTTCAACAACAACAACAACATAATAAAACTGTCTATCGGCCTTACTAACTGTATTAGTAAAAACAGTAATAATATATAAACATAACAATATGCAAAAACTCTGGGACATATCAGCCCAGCTTGTGTGCACGTGTGAGACAATTCACATCGCCAATCAGTCAAGATAAAGATCTCCCCTCAGCAGCATGAAAGGGGAAGTGAAAAGCGCTAGAGAGAAAAATCAATAAGGAACCACTCATTGAGGAGGCCACATGTGTGTCACTGTCAATAGGAGTTAATAGGCCTGGGTCCATCTCGGCAGACTGGCCCGGCTCAGGCTCACTGCTACCCCCTCCATCACCTCATACTGACAACTTAATACATACTGATAGACTGACTGCTTAATGCCACACCAGCCTTAGCATCTAATAAACAGGCTTGTTTAATAGGCCAGCATTAAGAGACAATGAACAAAAGACGATGCATTTTAGATTAAGGGCACCCTCCTGAAAGTGCAAAAGGTGTAAACAAAAGGGTAATTTGATATAGGTGCTTCTTCAATACACAGATCGGAGGATGTTGTTTATCGCATGCTAGCTTGATCAATTTCAATAAGACCTTATAGCCAAGAGTAGGTTGACCTCCAAAGCAGCACAGAGCAAATGGATCTCCGAGCTGCCGTTATGAAATCTAAATTTAATGCCATTTGTCCAAACAGAAGATAAATGGTAAAAAATTAGCTTGTTAATTGGGGTCTGCGGGTCACATTGTTTGGTCCAGTTACACATTCTCCCCCTCATTAACACCCATTAAGACCTCATTTAAGGGGATCTAATTTTTTAATTGATTCTGGTTTAATTAATTTGTAATTAAAGAGGACCTCAGGAGAAGTTCTGCAAATTTTATGGCCCTTTGAAAAATTACATGTAGGCAGAGTGAGAGTCCCTGAGTTATAATAATATGAATGAAAAATTGTGCACTGATGGGAAATTCGAAATGGAAACAGAGCGGAGCGGAAAATAACATCAAATACCTATAAGGTTCATGATTTAAAAATCTTTATATGCCTAAAATACATATGTAACATGCACAATCGATACTTTTACCACATTTAATCTTGATTAGGGTAAATTTATAATTTTTACTATTTCAAGTTGCATAAATTAACAAGTTACTGACACATCAGTTGTGGTAAACGGAAGCTCAACTGCTGGGGCAGTCGTAACCCAATGGTTAGAGAGTCGGACTTGTAACCCGAAGGTTGCGCGTTCGAGTCTCAGGTCCGGCAGGAATTGTCGGTGGGGGGAATGAATAACCAGTGCTCTCCTCCACCCTCAATACCACGACTGAGGTGAGACCCTTGAGCAAGGCACCAAACCCCCAACTGCTCCCCGGACGCCGCAGCAATATGGCTGCCCTGTGTGTCCGGGGAGCAGTTGGCAGTTGAGCAGTTGGCGCACACACACACAGTTACTGTGTGTGTGTGTGCACTTGGAGGGGTTAAATGCAGAGCACAACACACGTCACTTCACTTCACTTAACTCAAGCCTGTCGCTTGACATGCAAGAACCAATGAGGTTCATTCTGGTGTTATGCAGCACATTTGAGCTTCAGCAAGAACCAATGAAGTTCATTCTCGTGTTACGCAGCACGTTTGAGCTTCAGCAAGAACCAATGAGGTTCATTCTCGTGTTACGCAGCACGTTTGAGCTTCCGCAAGAACCAATGAGGTTCATTCTTGTGTTACGCAGCACGTTTGAGCTTCCTCAAGAACCAATGAGGTTAATTCTCGTGTAACGCAGCACATTTGAGCTTCTGCAAGAACCAATGAGGTTCATTCTCATGTTACGCAGCACGTTTGAGCTTCAGCAAGACCCAATGAGGTTCATTCTCATGTTACGCAGCACGTTTGCGCTTCAGCAAGAACCAATGAGGTTCATTCTTGTGTTACGCAGCACGTTTGAGCTTCCTCAAGAACCAATGAGGTTAATTCTCGTGTAACGCAGCACGTTTGAGCTTCTGCAAGAACCAATGAGGTTCATTCTTGTGTTACGCAGCACGTTTGAGCTTCCTCAAGAACCAATGAGGTTCATTCTCGTGTTACGCAGCACCCTTGAGCTTCCTCAAGAACCTGCTGATCAATGTTTATATGTGAATAAAAGACTAAATTCAATCTGTTCATCATATAAAGCGATCGAGTGTCTTCAGAAAATTTGGACTAAACCGCTCAATTCATATGGACACTTTTTACGATCTCTTTATGAACTTTTTGTCAAAGTGTCTCAGATCATCTGTGTACCGAAGATAAATGATGAACGAAGTCTAACGGGTTTGGAACGACATGAGAGTGAATAATTAATGTAATTTTTAAAAACATTTTTGGGTGAACTATCCCTTTAAGGTAAATGGACTGCATTTATATAGCGCTTTCAACAGACTCATGGCCATCCAAAGCGCTTTACATCTTGCCTCACATTCACCCATTCACACACCGACGGCGGTGGCAGCCATGCAAGGCGCCATCCAGCTCGTCGGGAGCAGCTGGGGTTAGGTGTCTTGCTCATGGACACCTCGACACTTGGTCAGGTGGAACCGGGGATTGAACCACCAACCTTCCGGTTTGTAGACAACATACATGAACCACTGAGCCACTGCCGCCCTATGTACATAAACGAGCAATCGTATAACTATCATTAATAAATAATGTTGACGTCAAAGAGTCAAGTACTGTTTGCACTGAAGCACTTCACTTCAACTGAAGCACAACGCAGCAATTCCTACGAATGAAATATCCAACAACAGAAAGACAAATGTCATAATGTGTTAATGCCTATACACATTCAAAATCACATTCCTTTCCCTTCAATAAGCATACAGAATGAGAAAAGCAGGTTTAAACTGAAAAGCAAATGTGAACAACACAAACCAAACATCTGTTGCAATCTCCTTGCTTCAGGTCAGAAACATAAAGAGGAAAGGAGATCTATACATTTTTAATGGAACATAGAAATGTATAAATAGAGAATGGTAAGTGTGAAGTCCTGGCTCCAATTGACATTTCAATAAGTAGAACACAGCGTTACCGATCCATTCCCAACTTTCCTGAAACAATTATTGAGATGGTACCTTCAGGCCATGTGTGCTCGGCCTCCCTGGAGCCCCAGTGGCTGAAACAGTAATTGACTAAATTGTAGAACACATCGGGGCCATTTACTGTACAAATGTGCTGAAAATGAATCGTTTAAAAAGAAATGAGGGTGACTCTCAAATTAGCAGGGAAAATGATTGAGATGTGGCTCAGGGAATTAGGAAACATGATTTAGAGGTCTGCTAGAGCCTGTGTGTGAGTGTGTGTGTATGCCAGAGAGAGAGAGAGAGAGAGAGAGAGAGAGAGAGAGCTAGAGCGGGCCGTTTTACACACCACACGGGTCTGACTCGTATTTAAACACTGCAGCAGCACTCACACACACCTGACCTGTGCTTAAGCAATACACCATCATGATAATCATCTAGTGAGCACACTGTCAGCTTAGACTGGATTGATAGATTCAGAAATGTATTCCACAAGCCTAATCAACTGCTGTCAA
The DNA here is from genome assembly GCF_949357685.1 of Gobio gobio. NCBI lineage: Eukaryota > Metazoa > Chordata > Actinopteri > Cypriniformes > Gobionidae > Gobio > Gobio gobio. The sequence goes on along the minus strand of NC_137115.1, from coordinate 43,823,857 downwards.
AGTTGCATTTGACCCCGACTCACAACACAGAATTTTTTTCCGTCTAAAACAATAATGCATTTGACCTCAATCATAACTGCAAATCCCATGACACCTTGTCACTTCTTGCTAATACATAATTTGTGCATAATTTCTACCAGCTGGGGAGAGACCGCTACCTAAAAACGTTTACCGCCACCTGAGATATTTCATCCACTCATTTGAAAAAAGCTTAAAACAGTCAACGACAACAAAGGGCAGAGTCACAGATCAAAGGACACAGCCCAAGATTGGTTTCAATGTCAACTGCTGCGAGGTGTTACAAAGTGATCTTAGCTACACATTACAGAGTGTACCCATTTCCTAAGAACAATTCCGATAAATTACACAGTGTGGTAAAGGCGCTGACAGATTTGATTGATTGTCCTGCAGCCAGTGTTGATTTTTGCTTCTTGTCTTTTTTTCCTCCAGCTCCCAGCGTTCTTTATTTCTTAATCATCCCTCACAGTTCTCTGCCAATTAACTGTAGATTTGTGCTCCTTGGTGGCCTGTAGATCTATGTGTAATGGTGTGTTTATGATGAGCACTCTGGCATTTTGGACTGCTAGCCAGATGAAACTACTGTCTCATTATGGATATCCCTAGGTAGTTCATGGTAAACATAAATGCACATTAATCTACATGCACATACTGTATATACATACACAACTATACATGTAGATATACAGAGCTAATACATAAGAACAGGGACTGATCTAAAAGAGACAGTATAACTTTATCTAGCTGTGTTGGGGAAGCTTCTTTAAAACATAATTTGAAGTAGTTTAACTATCCTCTTGGGACCCAGGAAGGATTTTTTAATTTAGTATTTTTTCATGTCATTACATTGTTTAGAGCATAACATTTTTGAAAAATTATATTTTATTCATATGTTATGATATGTCCTCTGTAGTTGACACCAGGACTTAAAAAATAAAACGACATAAAAATTGCATCTATAGGCAAAAACAATGGGATTTATTTTTAATTCACCAATCAATTTGTTTCAGGATTTTTTTTTAAACAAACTTTGTTTAAAGATGATTCTGAACTATGTTATGAAAGATATAACGGAATGCATTGATATACCATTTTACTTTATGCAATATGTGGGTAAAATGGCCATACTTGGATTTTCCCATTCAATACAATGTATCTATACACTGCATCTAATTTGCATATTAATGTGTTCTTGGTGCAATGTAATGAAAATAGAAGTGTAATAATGGGAGTAATAATTGGCATCATTTTCATAAAAATATCTAATATTTCATAGGAATATTGATATGTAATTTATTTCCCTATCACTTGTTGTGTCTCCAAAATGCTTGATAAACATGATTTAAGTCCTGGCGTCCACTATAGTGGACATTTATGAAATCAATGCCCTGTTTTGTAACAGAAAGTCATATTTTGAATAGAAACCCCATAACATTTTCCTGAGATGTTGATTTATAACAAACAATTTGAAAATTAATAATTTCAATTATAATTACAAAATATTATCATATTTCCATAAGAGTGCTAAACATTAAAGGGTTTGTTCACCCAAAAATGAAAATTCTGTCATTAATTACTTACCCTCATGTCGTTCGACACCCGTAAGATTTCGGAACACAAATGAAGATATTTTAGTTGAAATCCGATGGCTCAGAAAGGCCTCCATTGGCACAATGCACGGTACACTCTCAAAACCCATAAAAGGTACTAAAAAACTATTCTCGTCGCTTCATAAAGTTATTGTAGAACCACTGTAGCGAGATGGACTTTGTAACGACGTCTTTAGTACCTTTTATGGGTCTTGAGAGTGTACAGTTCATTGTGCCAATGGAGGCCTTTCTGAGCCATCGGATTTCAACTAAAATATCTTCATTTGTGTTCCGAAGATGAACGGAGGTCTTACGGGTGTCGAACGACATGAGGGTAATTAATGACAGAATTTTCATTTTTGGGTGAACTAACCCTTTGATGTCGGCCGTTTTTAAAGACCAATAAGAAGTTGTTGTCCTGGTGAAACCTCCAAAGATTTGGTATCTCTGCAAAGCCCTGAATGTGCTCTTAACAGGACATCCGGAGATGGATGATGTCAAACTGTGACATGTATGATGTCAGAGAAATTCACTCAAATATAATGTCCACTACAGTGGACAAAAGTCTATACCGGGTTCAAGAAGGCTTTACAACCACACTTGTGTTTTGAATGCTGCAAGCAATAAATATAAAGCTAATTATATAAGAGTAATCAAAGGGGCTTTATGTACACTATAAAAGGATCAAATGTATAATTTAGAGGTGAATTTCATACATTTAGAGATGTATTTTCCTCAATTAGGGTGAAAGTAACACATTTGAACAGGTGAATGTATGCTACAACAAAGCACTCCGATTTACATAACAGAATCACAAACGTGGTAGGACAGGCACTAAAAAAAGTAAATCAGTTAATTTACATGAATCATCTAAACCAGTGGTTCCCCACAAGGGGGCCATCATTAAATTATATATTTTTTATATTAATTAAAACTTGATTAAAATATTTAACACCAAAAAAAAAAAAGATTTAAACCGAACTCATGTTTCTTTTTTTCCCACTCAACTATTATTTTTTTTAAAAACAATACAGAATCAGGATCTTAAATGACAGAATCACAAACATGAATCATGTTTAATTAATATACCAACACTCCCAGTTTCTGTTAAATAAGTAACTTTAAAAACACAAACCATTTCACTAGATTTAATCTGAATTTCCAATGAGAGAGAACCATCCAAACAAACCAATTCATATTTATTCAATACTATCCAACTATTCAATGACAGAATTTCTTCTCAGTCAGCATATTCATTTTGAACGGGTACATCTATGCCAACATCCCAGGTTACTGTACATAACCGAGTTAGTGGGAACTCGAATCAGTCAATTATTTACAAGCATCCCCCAAAAAATCGATTCAGTAAAATGAATTGGACTTTCATTACAAAGAGAGAGACAGAGGACCATTTAGGTGTGTCTGATTATTCCTTCAGCTCAGACATTAAAAACAGCCATGTACTACCTTTGAAAAATCATTGCTACTTTTATTGGTTACTCCCCAACACTAGTACCTAGCATGTCACTCCGGCGTTCAAAATGTTGACCAATTTAAGTCTATCAGTGATGGAGCCGCCCCTGGCTATTTACAGCAATGTTCACGTAATCTTTCTTTAATGGAAAATTTGCTGCTTATCGATCTACACTTTGCAATGCCTGCCAGCCACACTCCAATTATGACAGCTGTCAAAAGCATTCAAGGGCTCTCCATACACCTGATGTGGTCACGGCACGCTGTTTACTTACTACAGATCATCTGATCTGTTTATTTTGATGTGATACAGCTATACTCTTAAAAATCAAGTTGTTTTGGCATTAATAGTTCCATGAAGAACCTTTAACATCCATGGAAACTTTCTAATACACAAAAGGCTCTTTAGATTATAAAAAGTTCTTCATACTAAGGGAACATTTAAAAGATGAAAAGATAAAAAAAAAATTTTTATGCATTTTGGCCATTCATTTACATGACAATCCTTTGAAAACCTTTGAAAACAGATTTCTAAGTGTAAGTTTTTGAAAAAAATACTGTTATCGTCTCCATGTAAATACAGCATAATACACTGTTTTTAGTCATTTTTGCGGATCTGTGCGAATAGGGATCATTTTGACAACATTGTCGTCTGTACATGAAAAATGCAAAGGAAAAACGTTTCCATTTTTAATGCATCGTTGTCATACCCTAAGAAAAAGATGGTTCTTTTAAGAACTGTCCACTGAAAGGTTCTTTGGGGAACCAAAAAAATGGCTTTTAGAGTGTTTACTAGTATCAGGAATCCATCTAGAGTAAAATTTGTGAAGGAAAAAAAAAACCTGTGTATGTGTTTTCGGCGTTAACTCCAGGCCAGAGCTGTGGTTCGCTGGCCGTGGCTATTAGGTGCTGTGATTTGCTATTCCGATCGCGCTCTCTTTACAGCCCATTTCCTCTCCACACAATAACATAAAAGACCATTTTTGTTCAATATCAAAGACTCCAACCGAATAATCACAAGGGTGAAACTGTAACTATTTTACAGGTACCTCTGGGATATCCCCACACAACAGGGGTGTCAAAATCAGCGCAGAGAAAAGTTTCTGCAGGGCAAAGCCTGTTTTGGCATTTGTTCCAACATCTGCCTATAATTACTTAATTATCCCAATCAGTTACCAGCTTTGACATTAACATTTTGCCAAATGCTAAATCATAGCCGAAAGTTGCCCTGTTCTATGCTGCCGTGGTTTTAAAACGGATCATGAAAAATGCATAGATGATAATGTACATGGATACTTAACTAATTGAGCCAATTAAGGTAGGAGAATTGGTTTGAATGAGAGCAGGGGAGACAGTGCCCTAAAGGAACCCGCTCTGACATCTCTGATATACTGCCGTGACTTTCGCTAGTCAGTCATTCAAGCCCCGGGTCATATTTCGGCAGACAAAAGAACTTGCCCTCCATCTAATGGCTTGGTTAAAATCAACATAAAAGCAAGCAGCATGTCTTTAAATAAAACAGAGAACTTCTTCAGGCCTTTCTTCAGGCACGCATGCACTATGAGCTTAAGAGATATACATGGTGTAAAAGCGGAGAGTCATTTTCACTAAAAAGTTGTCTAAAGTACTCGATGGATGGATGGATGGATGGATAGACAAATGATGGATGAACAGAAGGATAGATGGCTGGATGGATGGATGATAGACGGATGAACAAATGAATGAACGATAGATGTATAAATAGATAGATAGACGGATAGACAGACGGAAAGATAGACAGACAGGACGATAGATAGATGGATGGATGGATGGATGAACGATAGATAGATCATGGATGGATGGAAAGATAGACAGATGGATAGATAGAGTGATGGATAGATGATAGATAGATAAATCTTGGATGGATGGACAGATGGATAGACGGATAGATGGATGGATGGATGGACGGATGGATAGATAGAGCAATGTATGTACGGATGGATGGATAGACAGAACGATAGATAGACAGACAAATGATGGATGGGCAGAAGGATAGATGGATGGATGGATGATGGATGGATGGAAGATAGATAGACAGACAAACAGACAGACGATAGAGGGACAGAATGATAGATAGATAGATAGACAGATAGATGATAGACAGATAGATGATGGATGGATGAGAGATAGACGGAGGAACAAATGAACAAACGATAGAGATAGATATATAAATAGATAGACGGATAGACAGATAGAAAGATAGATAGACAGACGGAAAGATAGATAGACAGAACGGTAGATCATGGATGGATGGAAAGATAGACAGACGGATAGATGGATAGATAGACAGAACGATGGATAGATGATAGATAGACAAATCTTGGATGGATGGACAGATGGATAGATGGACGAATGATAGATGGATGGATGGACGGATGGATGATAGATAGAACGATGTATGTACGGATGTATGGATAGACAGAACGATAGATAGACAGATGGATGGATGATAGATAGACAGACAGACAAACAGACAGATGATAGAGGGACAGAATGATAGATGGATAGACAGATAGATGATGGATGGATGGAGAGATGGACAGAGGAACAAATGAACGAACGATAGAGATAGATATATAAATAGATAGATAGACAGATAGACAGACGGAAAGATAGAAAGACAGAACGATAGATAGATGGATGGATGGATGGATGGATGGATGGATGGATGGATGGATGAACGATAGATAGATCTTGGATGGATGGAAAGATAGACAGACGGATAGATAGACAGAATGATGGATAGATGATAGATAGACAAATCTTGGATGGATGGACAGATGGATAGACGCATAGATGGATGAATGATAGATGGATGGATGGATGGATGGATAGATAGACAGAACGATAGATAGACAGATGGATGGATGATGGATAGACCGACTGATAGATGGATAGACAGACGGATAATCAGATGGATGGATAGAAAGAAAAAATTAAAATATGATCAATTACTTAAACTACCATTGGATCTAAAATGAAAAAACAAAACAAAAAAACAATCACCAATTTACCGGAGAAATACAAAAGAAAAGCACAGGCAATATTCACGCTGAATATGCAAGAACATGGATCTGCAAAGGGCCTTGATGCAGAAACACAAAGTCATTGGAGACCCGAGAAGAGATGAACGATTTGGTTGGATTGAGAAACAACACCCTCTAAAAATCCAAATCTGTGAAAATCACCAGATCCCCTCCCCTCCAGCTCCCCCTCAAAAAAGACATATTGGAGCCCTACGGTTGTGATTTCCTTCCTGCTATAGATGCATAAATAAACATAGAAATAAATACACAGAGGACACAGGCTGTGAGTGGCTGGCCAAGTGGGGCAGCTGTTATTAAAAGGGCTATTTATCACTGTCACCCTGCTCAGGTTTCATCCCTATCTGCCCGCCAGCGTTGTCACTAGGCCGCACAGGAACAATGAGGCTCATCCAACCAGACCTAGCCCCACTATTTGAACCCACACAAGCACAAACATATACATAGACTCTCTTTCTTATACATATGCCAAAACTCGAAATGCAGGCTTGCATGAAGGGCTTCATGGCTAGTGCGATGATATGAAATGAACATATGCAATCTATATCTGTCGTAACACACCAAAAAGACCCATTTCAGATCCCCTCCCTCGCACATCTGCGCCTTTTATTTTACGCTCTGTTGACTTATCGATTATGGCAACAATTACCCACTAATCTCTGCAGGTTGTGTTAAGTGAATTCCCCCTTTGTTGGACAATAACTAAACAAGGATGCTGTATAAATGCCTACCTCGTTGCCTGAGGGTTCAGGTCTGCACCCTTCCAATCACATCATTACATTTACATATAGGTAATAAATTAGCAGCCGTGAGACTCCACCCCTCAATTACTTTATCCCTGAAGAGGGACCATGATAGAAGTACACTTGGCTTTTCAGGTCAAGCTTTCATTCTGTTTAATATCCTCATAGACACTAGTGAGCCACACCATTGATTTAAATGTACAGGGTGGTTGTAACTTTTAAATTTTTTAGAGGGATGCGAAGCCAGATGTATCACTGAAGCTGCATATACACAAAAGGTCATTTGCTCCCTAATTTCAATCGATAACACTCGTTTTTCAGGTCTTTAATATTGGGGTTATCAATAAATGGCTCCATTTGGTGGATCTATAGAAAATGAATGCCCACTGCAAAAAATGCTTTTCTTACTTAGTATTTTTGTCTTGTTTTCAGTCCAAATATCTAAAAAAATCTTACATTAAGAAGCATTTACTAGACAAGCAAAAGTTTTTGTCTTGCTTTTGCTTAAAATAAGCAAAATAATCTGCCAATGGGGTAAGCAAAATAATCTTAATTCAAACAGAAAACAAGATTATTTTGCTTACCCCATTGGCAGATTATTTTGCTTACTCAAAATTAAGGAAGTTTTTGCTTAATTTCCTTAATTTTGAGTTATTTCCCCCCAAAACACTTTTTTTGGGGGGGAAATAACTCAAAATTAAGGAAATTAAGCAAAAACTTCCTTAATTTTGAGCCCCCCCCCCCCCAAAAAAAAAAAAAGTTTTGGGGGGAAATAACTCAAAATTTAGTTTTTGCTTAAAATAAGCAAAATAATCTGCCAATGGGGTAAGCAAAATAATCTTGTTTCTGTTTGAATTAAGATTATTTTGCTTACCCCATTGGCAGATTATTTTGCTTATTTTAAGCAAAAACAAGACCAAAAATTTTGCTTGTCTAGTAAATGCTTCTTAATGTAAGATTTTTTAGATATTTGGACTGAACACAAGACAAAAATACTAAGTAAGAAAAGTATTTTCCATGCCTGAGATTTCAAAAAGAAACAACACTGTGCACAGATGTAGAAACTTACTTAAAGGAACACTTCAATTTTTTTGAAAATAGGCTCTTTTTCCAACTCCCCTAGAGTTAAACAGTTGAGTTTTACCGTTTTCGAATCCATTCAGCTGATCTCCAGGTCTGGCAGTAGCACTTTTAGCATAGCTTAGCATAGATCATTGAATCAGATTAGACCGTTAGCATCTCACTCAAAAAATTAACAAAAAGTTTCAATATTTTGCAGATTTAAACCGTGACTCTTTCCGACAGAAAATGATAAGTTTCGATTTTTCAAACAATACTCTCATTCCTGCATATTAATGCTCAAACTCTCAAATGCTGCAGTACCATGGGTGCAGCAGGCGCAATGATATTACGGCAGCAAAGTTCCTCGATTATTACGCAAGAATGAGAGTATAGTTCCTAGCCATATCGGCCTAGAAAATCACAACGTTTCATTTTCCGTCGGTCTTAGTACACGATGTAACTACAAAAGATTTAAGTTTTAAATAGGAAAAATATTGAAACTCTTTGGTCATTTTTGAGCGAGATGCTAACGGTCTAATCAGATTCAATGATCTATGCTAAGCTATGCTAAAAGTGCTACCGCCAGACCCAGAGATCGGCTGAATGGATTCGAAAACTTTAATGTATTGTTCTCATAATTACTAACATTAACTTTTTTCCATTTCCATTTTTCCATTCTCAAGTGATAATATGCATTATGCATAGCATTTTAAAATTAAAATCACATTTGTAGATGTGCATGAATAAAATAATATTCATTATTATAAATAAAATAATAATTAAGAATCACTAATTAAACAAACAAACAAAAAATATTGTATGTTAATGTCTAATTGCAATGGCCAAAATGGAAGGGGAAAAAAGTAAGCATCCCAAGCTCTTTTGTCCTGGATAGTCACAGTCTGCGTCACCTTCATTCATGAAGCTGCTGGACTGTGTAAAGCTTAATCAAGTGCTTGCTTAACCAACTCAATCCTCCTTAATTCCTATTAATTTAGCATAATAGCAATCCTCTCATCTGGAATTAGCGACAGCCCAGCAGAAACCCTTCGGTCTCTGTGGAGCAGCAAACAGTCCAGCCAGCACATTCACATCCAATTGGATATGTATGTACATACAAGTGTGTAGATGAAAATGGTTAAAATTCATAACCCTTGCATAAGACCCCCATCAAGTCTGCTTTACACCTGTATTACATTTTCCTCTTCAATCAGCAGCTTTTGGGTCGAGCGTACGACTCGCACTTCCCATGAGAAGCAGAAAGCCATTACAGAGAGCCAGGGCTCATTTGCAGAAAGATTGGAGATCTAACATCACATTTGAGAAAAAAAAAAGAGAATGAGTATCAAAGTGGATAACAGGAATGATTTATTTCACTTTCTTTCCTCCACGTTTTTTTCCTTTGTAAAAGATTGCTTTTTGCTGCTTGCTCTCTGAAAAAGTGTATTTAAAGTGGATTTCACTGAATGCAACTATGAGAGCTGCGTTGGCTAGGCACGATTCATGCGGTAACTATAAGAATGCATGTATTGGAATGTATAGAAAGCAGATACACGCATATTTCTAAGAGGAATGAAACTTAATCTTGACCTTTAGAAGATGCCAGGGGGAGAAAGTGTGCCCTTGAAACATCAGTACTTTGGCGATACACATTCTAGAGTTGAATCAGTGTAAATAAGTATAACCTACATTATAGGGCTGCAACGACGCGTCGACTACGAAAATACGTCGACGTGCGTGAAATGCGTCGACGCGTCGGCGGCACATTATTTACGTTCTAGAATGGAACAGAAGATCTAGAATAATGGCAGCTTCTGCTCCTGGGCATAGTGAAAATGATCATTTATCATATAAAGCCAGACCGCGACATTCAAAAGTGTGGGAGTACTTTAAACAGAAGCCGAATAAAACTGTGCTTTGTTCGCTCGTAACGCCGGTTTCACACTGCGCGCGGTGTCAGAGCAGGAGCTGTGCGCGTGGAGAGCGGGAGCTTTCACACTGCCAATCAGTGTTGCCAAGTCCCGTTTTTTCCGCGGAATTGGGCTACTTCTACACTGTTGCCGCGGGCTGTGTCTCATGTCCGCGGGTTGAAGCGATCCCAACTATGTGATATTTAGCCCCGGGAATTAGAATTTTAGCAGGCATCCCTGCAAAAAAAACCCCCACATATTTAACCCCCCGAACGCGATGTTTACCGGAGAACCTCCCCGAAACGCGATTGGGCTTGTTTTGGGCTAGTTTTGAGTAACGAATGGGTGGGTTTTGTTGTGAAAACCTGGCAACCCTGCTGCCAGTGTTCTCTCGCGCAGCTGAACCGTGGCGCGTGTATTGCAACCCTATAATTGCAACAGACGGTCACATTTTCCGGTGTTTTTCTCAGACCCCATGTACGTCTCGTGCTTTTATTTATTATGGGCTGCATATATCTCCTGTTAATGCGACCTGGTTCCCCTCTGTCCCAAACACATATGCATAATAACATGCTGTATATAGGTAGTTTGCATGATTAAAGTAACATTAAAGTTAAGATATGCCTCTAGCTTTAATCATTTAAATATGTCTTTGAAGTTTGGGCAAAAACTTCTGGCAGCTTTAGTCGTTGTTTATGCACATGTATCTTCAAAATAGACGACTAGTTATACTATATTAAAACTATGCTGAAAGCTCCTGTATGTGAACCTTTTGCAGATAAATACAAGTGCATTTTCGTTTACTATTGACACAAATCAATAAGTAAATCATACTCAACTACTATAGTAAACAACTTTTCCTAATTAGGCCTACTCTGTATACATTTTATGATGAATAGTATCATTATATATTATGTTTAAAAAGCTTCTTGTGTTCATACATTTCATTATAAAATGGCATACTATGTACACTACCCTTCCTGACAAACAATTAAAATTGTCATCATTCAATGATTTCATGTTAAAATAATATACAAATTCACTACCCTCTTTGAAATACAATAATCAGTAAAAAAGAATCATAAGATTAATCCGGAAAAATAATCGTTAGATTAGTGGACTAATCGAAAAAAATAATCGTTAGATTAGTCGACAGAAAAAATAATCGTTAGTTGCAGCTCTACTACATTAAAAAAACAAGTAAGTGGCTGCACAAAAACAAGCTTTACAACATTCAAGGCCCGTTCACATCAAGAACGATAACTATAAAGAAAATAGCTGCAAGAAGCAATTATCGGGGCCAAGCACAAAGAACACAATAAGCCATGCCAACATGGCTGGGAGCATCAGACCAACTACAACAATGAGCAAGCAAAGACATATTAAAGATGATTTTAGGCAGCATGCGTGAAAAATCAAATACAATCATTAGTAATGTGATTTAATGGTTTATCACGGCTGACCAATAGGTGGCGCTCTTACAAAACTGATGTGGTGCAAAGTTTGGTATCAAAGTGCCAAAGCATTGCAGAGATACAGCCTCCGAGTCATTTTACTCAGTACTCAAGAGTATTATAATAAGTTATTAGCATTTTTGTACATTTCATTATAACTTTTGATCACAAGGTGGCGGTGCTCCGACACTTTTGAGTACTCTCAGGGCATGGTGCCGAAGACACATACCGAGGTTTGTAATGCTACGCTGATGCGTTCATAAAATATAGCATTTTACGACAAAATTCAAAATGGCTGATGCCCAAAAATGGCAGATATTTGTCATGTTTGGCCAAACCCTTCAGAAGTTATAAGCAAAAATGTCGATTTTTCATATCTCCTGGCCACTAGGTGGAACTGCGCCGAATATGTGCAGGTAGTCGGGTCATGGTTGTCATAACACACCAAGTTTGGTCAGAATACGAAGATATAGCCTAGCGTTCATTTTGGCGGACACTTCGTCAAATACATTCGCACGTTATTCGAGAGCAGTTTGACGAATCAACTTGAATTCCATAACTTTTTGTCGGCATGGTCTGAAGATGATCTGATTAAATTTTTGTGAAAATCGGGCAACGGCCTAGGAAAAAAATACTTTTGCTTCTAGCCCTTAGGGTTCAAAAGTTATTAGCATAAACGTGAGTGCAAATGTGGACAGTTGGTGGCGCTAGAGGGATTGAGCTAGAGATTCCAAATTTGCTATGGTGAATGTTCAGACTGCCCTCTATCTGTGTGACAAATTTGATAACTTTCCAACAAGTGGTTCAATGGGCTGCCATGGACTCCAAGAGCGGAAGAAGAAGAAGAATAATAATAGGAAGGCCAACGATTACAATAGGTGCCTACGCACCTTCAGTGCTTGGTCCCTAATAACTATATTAGCGTCCACCTAAGCGGATGCTTGTCTGTCACTTTAAAAGCTTGAGCTCGTTACAGCAGGATAGATTCTGATTGGCTGTCAATGTTTTTATCGTTCATCAGCTGCCCAAAAAAACGTTCTTAACGTTATTCCAACGATATTGTTTCTCTGTTTCGTTTTCATTACAGCTGTGGTGTGAACTCTGCTATTGTTTAATGTTGAGAACAATTTTTAGAACTCGTCCTTGGTGTGAACGGGCCTTCATACTAACTTATTTTAAACATAAACAAGTCGTAGCACTTCAGGTTTCTTAAACTGGCAGACTCCTCCAATAAAACTACAACAGTATCTGAATGCAGAATCAAAAACAAAGCATTAGTTCAGAATATTGTAATAATGCTCTTCTGAAGAACAGATATGATGTAGCCTGTGGCAACAAGGGCATCGCTGCACCCTGGCAGGGGGTAAAAGACAAACTTGGGGCGGGGGGGAGGGGGCCGTCTGGTTTTTAATGACCCAAAACTTTAAATACTGCATAATATATAATAAAATGGAGAGTTCATTTAACTCTCACAATAATTCATGGAGACACCATTAGTATCCATTATTCTTAATGTCAACACTGTAAACAGTAAATATGAGCGAGGCATCTTCCAAGCTCCAAGGGAGAAGCAAAAGCGAAGTTGTAATCAGCTCGAAGGAGAACCAAAAACAATGCATTAAGCTAAATGTTCGAAAATATATCAAAACAGAAAGCATGAATTCAGACGGGATACATTTACACACGGATGTGTCAGTCGGATGATGAGCCATTACCATAAAGCACGTTGCTATCACGCATTCATAAATAACATCATCTGCACTGCGCACTTCAAATGAACAACTTTTTAACGAACTTCTGCATTAATTAACGTTGCATTTATTTAAACACGAACTAAAGAGCGCTTCAGAGACGGCCTTGAGGAATTGTTCTACGCGAATCGTGAATCACTTGCCTGAATCCAGACTTGAAAGGGTCAGTGCCTCGCATGAGTGACAGCCGCTGGAACCACCTGCAGCCTGTAGCTGAAGCAATACTGATTGGCACAGTGGGCATGCTGCCTTTCAGCTGGCCTTTAGAGAAAGAGGGGGAAAAAAAGATGCAGAGAGAAAAAAGAAGAACGGAAAATAAAATAGAAATATACAGCCACTTGTCATCCCTTCCAATCTGCTTAGTAATGAGAAGGCTTTCCCCTCTGGGTAAAAAGATCTGCTTTAATAGATTTTTAATGGCTTTTTCCCCTCTCTATAAGAATCACTCTCAGCACCCAATAGCATGTGAAAAAAGCATCAAGTAATAATTCCAGCCTCAGTGGTGTGAGGTCAGCAATTATAATACACAGAAATCACTAAGGCTTTGACAATTGCACTAAATCCATTTTCATTTTTCACTCTGATAATGCTATGCTCACATGATGCAATAAGGGAAATCTCCATTAAAATACACTTACTATCAAAGGCTATATAGGGAAGACCAGGGATGGTTGTAACACTGGGTCAGTTGTAAGAGCAAAACTTGGAAATTACAGGGATGAAATAACTATCATACACGACCATCTTCCTCCTGAGCTGACAACGTTTCACTTCTTGATTCTAATTTGATCAGGTTAATGCATATTAAATGACAAACTTGAGTCATCTGAATACGATTCGTGTTTAATTTGATATAGCATTTACTCAAAACCATCACCTACTGTAAATGTAAAACACACTCACACATGTTTTATGGAGACTGTAAGTATAGTTTTTTTTTACTGTACTGTATATCCCCTAACACTAACCCCACCCATCACACAGTACTTTTTTATGGATTTTTACATTTTCAAAAAAACTCATTCTGTATGATTTATAAGCTTGTTTCCTCATGGGGAGCAAAACATTTCCCCACAAGGTCCAAATTTACTGGTATTCCTTTTTTTGTGGGGACATTTGGTCCCTATAAAGTAGGGAATAGCAGTACCACACACACGTCTAGTTCGCTATCTTTGTGGGGACTCTCCATAGATGTAATAATTTTTTTTATACAGTACAAACAGTATATTTTATCCCTCTACACTAACCTTACCCTAAAACCTACCCACCGACTTTCTGCTTTTTTACATGATCAAAAAACATAATTTAGTCTGATTTATAAGCTTGTTTCTTCATGGGAATCAAAAACACAAAAAAATGTCCCCACATGGTCAAAATTCACTGGTATTACTATTTTTGTGGGGAGATTTGGTCCCTATAAAGTAGGGAATACCAGGCCCACACACACACACCTGGTTCGCTATCTTTGTGGGGACTCTCCATAGACGTTTTATACTGTACAATCTGTATATTATATCCCCTTACTCTAACCCTACCCCTAAACCAACCCATCACACAAAACTTTCTGCATTTTTACATTTTCAAAAAACTCATTCTGTATGATTTATAAAGCTTGTTTCCTCATGGGGACCTCAATTTAGGTCCCCACAGTGACACGAGTCCCCATGAGTCAGTGTGCATTCAGGTTGAAGTCCCCACCGGGATAGAAAACCATTGAACACACACATACGTTGGGTTTCCATGTTTTATGGGGAATTTCCATAGGCGAAATGGTTTTTATACAGTACAAACTGTATATTTTATCCCTCCACACTAACCTTACCCTAAAACCTACCCATCACAGAAATTTTTTGCACATTTTCAAAAAACATAATTTAGTCTGATTTATAAGGTTGGTTCTTCATGGGAAGCAAAAAAATGTCCACAGAAGGTCAAAATTTTGTGGTATTAGAATTACTTTATTTGCGAGGACCCTTTTGGTCTCCATAACGTTGGGAATACCGAGTGGAATCTCATTTCCAACTCAACGACTCCCGGCGGATGTGGCAGGGACTGAGGAAGACGTTGGGAAGACCGAGTGGAATCTCATTTCCAACTCAACGACTCCCGGCGGATGTGGCAGGGACTGAGGACCATCTGTGCTTTTGGAACTAAATCCTCTGCAGAGGTGAGAGCTGATCCGTTGCTGGTGAACGAGTTAAACTCTTTCTACGCTCGCTTTGATGGTAATCGCGGCAGCGCGACTCCGGCGAGTGACGCGTCAGAGAGAGTCCCTCAGAGCAGCAACAGTCACGTGATCTCTGTCACGGAGGACGAGGTTCGGAGGGCACTCAAACGTGTGGATGTCAGGAAAGCTGCTGGGCCGGATGGTATTTCAGGTCGTGTTCTGCGGTCCTGTGCTGATCAGCTCGCAGGGCTCTTTACATCCATATTTAACGAGTCCCTTGCTACATCTGTTGTCCCCACCTCCTTCAAACGATCCTCCATCATCCCTGTACCTAAGATCAGTAAACCCTCTTGCCTAAATGACTATCGTCCAGTGGCTCTCACATCTTTAGTCATGAAGGTCTTTGAGAGACTTATTAAAAACAACATTTGCTCCTCCATTCCTGACACTTTGGACCCTCTTCAGTTTGCCTATCGTCCCAATAGATCGACTGAAGATGCCATCTCTCACGTCCTTCACTCCTGCCTCACTCACATCGACAGCAAAAGTGGGAACTATGTCAGGCTGCTATTTATTGACTATAGCTCAGCCTTTAACACCATAGTTCCCATTAAGCTAACACACAAACTCCTGGATCTAGGCCTGAATTCTTCTCTCTGCCTCTGGATTGAAGATTTCCTCACTGGCAGACCCCAGGCGGTGAGAGTAGGCCAGTTCACCTCCACCTCCATCACCCTGAGTGTTGGAGCTCCACAGGGCTGTGTGCTGAGTCCCCTGCTCTACTCTCTCTACACCCATGACTGTTTGTCCACACACCGCTCCACCTCTATCATCAAGTTTGCTGATGATACTGTTGTCCTGGGTCTCATCTCCAACAACAATGAGACGGCATACTTGGACGAAGTGGAGCAACTGACATCATGGTGCCAGGACAACTGTCTCTCTCTGAATGTTAACAAGACCAAAGAACTGATTGTGGACTTCAGGAAGAGACAGCATCGGTCATACTCCCCTCTCATGATCAGCGGGACACCGGTAGAAAGAGTGAGTGAGCAGCTTCAAATACCTGGGTGTGAACATCTCCGAGGATCTGACCTGGACTACACACATCCAGACACAGGTGAAAAAAGCCAGGCAAAGACTGTACCACCTGCGCCAGCTGAGGAAATTCAGGGTTTCACCAGCCATCCTGAAAACTTTCTATCGAGGGGCGATAGAAAGTGTCCTGACTCAGTGCATCACAGCGTGGTACGGGAACAGCACCAGTCACGACTGCAAAGCCCTGCAAAGAGTGGTGCGCTTATCCGAGCGCATCTCAGGCTCAGCTCTCCCGTCTCTGCAGGACATCTACACCAAACGCTGCAGAGGTAGAGCTACTAAAATCATCAGAGACATTAATCACCCTGCAAACTCTCACTTCACCCTGCTGCCATCTGGTAAGCGCTTCCGTAGCCTGATGGCAAAGACTGAAAGACTCAGGAGGAGTTTCTTCCCCCAGGCCATCAGACTCCTGAACTCAGTCACGTGACTTCACTTCACCCCGCACACGCATAAACATCCAGTTTAAACATTAACATCCACATACTGCCATTGCACTGCACTTTACGTTCCTATTGTTACTGTGTAACAACCTGTAATAACCTGTTTGCACATCATACTCCTGTTTGCACATTATACTCCATTTGCAATTATACCTATTGCATGCACATCATACTTCTCTATATATAAATATATATATATATTTTATGTTAACCACTTATTTTTAAGTCTACAGTTTCTCACTTATCATATCCACTTATTTTATATTTTTATTTTTATCTTATTTCCTATTTTTATCTTACTTGATTTATTTATAACTGTACTTATGTTAATACTTTTTATTCTAATTTTATTCTATTTCTATTTTAATTTCCCCTTGTGTTCTTGTAACTGTTATTTGCACTGTCCATGGAGCGGACCTGTTTACATTTCACTGCCAGTTGTATATTGTGTATATAACTGTGTATGTGACAAATAAAACTCTTGAATCTTGAATATCAGGACCACACACACACACACACACACACACACACACACACACACACACACACACACACACACACACACACACACACACACACACACACACACACACACACACACACACACACGTTTGTAACACTACCAGCCATTTATTTCAAATGACCTCACAAAATTAAGTTGTTAGACACTTTTTGAATTTTTACCCCATGTTTATGTATATTTTATTACTTATGCAGTTCAATTTTTTTTTTTTTTTATAAAATAATATTTTCCTTTATAATTTTTTTTGTTGTTGAAAAAGTTCAATGCATTTAGAAATGTAAACTGGCCATGTTTTCCAATAGTGGTACAACAACAGCACTCTTTGTATATTGACATTATTTTACACAGTTTATAAGTGAAACGTTTCAAAACAACTTTAATTTGCTGCAGACAAAAATGTGGGGAAACTATTTTGGGGAGGCACAGTTCAACACAAATGAAGCAAAAAAAAAAAAACGGAGTAAGAGAAAGCGTTACCACCATCCACTTCCCTTTACCATATATTGTAGACTTAATACAAAGATATTTCAACGTGAAACTAGATGTGGGCTTAAATAATGCAAAAAGAGCAACTGACAAAAATATAAACAAATATTATTATTATAAGAGATTCACATGCTGGTTTCATTAAGAGATGAAATGACACTCTTAATAGTGATCCTAAGTGATTATAAGAAAATCATTTTCCTCGCTAAAATGAATTTAATCAGAATTCAGGACTGCAGCCAATACTGTAATATCACGAGACACAAATGCAATTAATACATTGGCAGATTTGTGACATTCTTGAAGATGTCCTCATGAATGTGATTCAGTGAGCCGTAATTGCTTACCTTGGTTTGTCACCATCATTTAATGACTTATGACAACAGAAGTTCAATTCCAAACCTATTTGTCTCAGCACCTCCGCTGACACGAGGATCCCGGCATACCTGGAACAGATGACACAAACCGTGATGCAGCTGACATTCCCCTGCTGATGGAGGCACAGGAGCCTGTAGTTGGTCTGGGAGCTCAATGATAACCTTCACAGAATTAGCTGCAGGGGTTATTCATACAATAATTGTTTCTGCCAAACCCATACATCTCCATGTCATCCAAAAATTAATGTGATTTTTCTTGCTAAATAATAGATTATGCGCCACGTAGCTCTGATTTCCCCCCTCATATCACAATCAAATCCAGCTTTTCACAATTTCATTAGTTACCTAAGATGTAAATAGTGTTTGTATTTAAAGATTTCAACTTGGTCTCCTTTATTTGCATGTAATTGAACTTGTTAATACAAGTGCTTAATCCGTCGTTGATTAGTACCTTATATTCAAGAGAGGGTAATTTAGACCTCCAATTACAAACACGAGTCTTGATTGCACGGCCCTTAAAACAAGGCACTGATCTCTTAACATGGCACCGTTAAATTTTCCGTTACTTTACAGTAGCCAATTTGCTGCTCCGTTATCCTAGACCGTTGACCGAGGTGAGGTGTAAGCGATAAGCACCCGCTCAGACTAATGTCGTCTCCTGTGGCTTGGCACCACACTCGTGGACCAGACCGAAAACAGGAACACCGCGACATCGGCTCGAGTTTCTCAGGGCTCGCGTCAGCCTGTCAAAGCCACAAAGGCCTGGCCTGTCACCACGCTGGGACACTCTACTCCTCCTCCAGGTCCGCTACAGTATCAGCGATGAGGAAAAGGTCAAAGAGTCAATGAGGAATTAAGGCATGCTTGCCTGAGCATTCCCCATGCAGCAGTTCAACACTCAAAGATGAAAAGGAAGAGCCAGCCGTTCAGGCTAATAGTGCTGATCAGATTTCGCTGGGTGTCTAAATGATTTCCATTAAGGCCAATTAGCCCCCTTCACTGATGATGTAATATAGGGGCTGCATGCCTGTATGCACCGATGAGGCATAACATTAGGACCACTGATAGGTGAAGTGAATAACACTGATTATCTCTTCATCACGCGCCTGTTAGTGGGTGGGATATATTAGGCAGCAAGTGAACATTTGTTCAAAGTTGATGTGTTAGAAGCAGGAAAAATGGGCAAGCGTAAGGATTTGAGCGAATTTGACAAGGGCCAAATTGGCATGGCTAGACGACCGGGTCAGAGCATTTCCAAAATTGCAGCTCTTGTGGGGTGTTCCCGGTCTGCAGTGGTCAGTGTCTATCAAAAGTGGTCCAAGGAAGGAACCGTGGTGAACTGGTGACAGGGTCAAGGCTCATTGATGCACGTGGGGTGCGAAGGCTGGCCTGTGTAGTCCGATCAAACAGACGAGCTACTTTAGCTCAAATTGCTCAAGAAGTTAATGCTGGTTCTGATAGAAAGGTGTCAGAATACACAGTGCATCGCAGTTTGTTGCGTATGGGGCTGCATATCCGTAGTCCAGTCAGGATGCCGAACTGCCGAAAGAGCCAACAGTGGGCACGTGAGCATCAGAACTGGACCACAGAGCAATGGAAGAAGGTGTCCTGGGGTCCGTTCTTCGTACCTCGCTTAATACATCTGAGATGATTTGACAGTTCCCAGATCTTTTAATCGTGATAACTGATGTCTGGCTAATTCGGTTCTTCAAACGAATTTGTGGATTGGAATAAAATGTCTGGATTAATGTCTAAAATTACTGCGTGTTCTTGTGTTCCCTGAAGAGGGCAGATGTATCGATACTCGAAACCACGATCAACAACGATTGGCTGCCGGCAAGACAGCAACGTAATGACATCATAAAATTAAAAAAGCCACCTGGCAAAAAACTTGACAAATTACACAAAAAAAAAAAAACATGAATATCTGGACCTTGATAAGGAAACAGCTAAATGACCAAACCAACATAAAAGTTATAATAGATAAATGATAAAAAAAATTTTTTTAAACATGATTCCCAATTATTTATATTCACGATTTTATAAGTATTTGTACACCCTTTACATTTTTATTTCAATGTTGTAATTCAATTTTTAATTAAATTTGAAGCAGATTTTTAAAAAGTTTTTTTAAGGGTCAAGATCAAATTATCTGCATCCCCTGCGCTGCATCAAGCCACTCCCATAATATCCGTGATCACTCAAATTAAGGCACGGCTCAGATTGACGTTACAGCATGTGTGTAAGACTCCAATAAAATTATAAAGTAATTATTCTATCAAAAATAAATCGCTCAATCAAGTGGCTGTGTCTGTAGTATTAAGGCCTGTTCACACCGGGACGATTTTCGCACGCGTTTATCGCCGACGTTTAACGCCTCGGGACTAAACAATGGGCGCCAATGTGAGTGTTCACACCGACGCGCAAAACGCCAGGCGTAAAAGCGTCATTTTTAAAAAAAACGCCTCGGGTTCGTTTTTTTATTTTGACGCGGCGCGTAAAAAACTGGCCGACCAATGAGATCGGCGCTTTTGTTCACGTGCCTGGAGCTGCTGAAGTGACAGTAAAACACGACTTGGTGGCGCTCAAGCACAAAACGGTCTTGCCGAGCACGCATTGATACGACGAATAAGTAGTAAGTAGACAAAGAAGAAGATGAACTGCTAATGCTGCTTGCCAGTTAGCAAAAAGTGTGTGAATGGTTTTGTCCATATACATAATATGTCTATGGTTTTGGCAAGCACGTAAATACTGTCTCTCTTCTCCTTCTGTGTGACAAGCGAGTGTCAGAGGCTTAAAGTGCCGCAGCACCATCTTGTGTACCGGGAGCGCATTGACTGAATGTGCACGTTCACTCGGCGCAGCGCCAGTGAAAATCGCTTGGGTGTGAACCAAGCCTGTAGTGCTTCAGTCAGAAATTGAAGCTTTCGCGCCTCGATCGCCCCCCGGTGGCCGGTCCCAGTATAGCTCCTAAACCCCGCCTCTCCATGTATTAGAATGGGCGCGAGACACACTAAACAATTTAATTACACTTCAAATAATTGTTTCCTAAAGATGGTTTCTGTCATTTTAGGCAGTTTTTATTACAATAATTTCATTTCAAGTGTTCGTTTTTTAAATAAGTTTAGTTTTAGTGAGTTATTTGATGCTATAAAAACGAGGGGTGTGACGTCATGATTGACAGCTGAGATTGACGGGTTCTCTGAATGAACTTGTCACTGAGGCACTAACGGACTTTTTTCTGGATTTTTGGGAGGAGATTGGAGCTTTAGCTTTAATTTCTACACTTCCATAACTGTTTATTTCACACCAACATAATGAATTGTTCTGCATCTGCGAGAGTGTGGGCGGGCTTTTGATAATCGCGCCTCTACTTCCTGTTCTCTACTGCGCAACTCCGGTCCCGAGATCGCTACTGCGCAGACTCGGTCCCAAGATGTCAGCGCCGTGAGCGGGCCTATGAAAGCTTCAACTTTGGTCAGTGGAAGTCAATGGAGTCGCGTCGTCCATATTTTTTTACGGTCTATGGTGTGAACACTCAAGACGCGCCGAAAAACGGCACGAAAAACGCTGGCGATAAGCGCGCGCGATATTCGTCCCGGTGTGTACAGGCCTTTATACACAACATTATAATATTATATACATTCTCATATACAGATATAACATTTTTATATTATTATTATTTAAAAGTATTATTATTGCCCCTGGTTCAGTAATGAACTCTTGTAAGAAAGTAGCAGTGGCTGGGACAGATTTTAAGTATCACCTCAAGATGCAATCTAATCCTGTTTACATGAAATAAGCTGCTCCCGAGCAGGTTTAAGTTTACGGACCTGTTGCTATGACAGCAAGTCCGGGATGAGCGTCGAAGAACCAAATAATCCAAGATCATGCCAAATCGTCAACAATCAAATCCAGCTAACTGACTAACAGACCCCTGATCTGTTACTTTGACATGTTCCACCTACCTTAGCATTGTTGCAGACCATGTACACCCTTTCATGGAAACGGTATTCCCTTGTGACTATGGCCTCTTTCAGCAGGATAATGTGCCCTGCCACAAAGCAAAAATGGTTCAGGAATGGTTTGAGGAGCACGAGTTTGAGGCGTTGAGGCATTCCCCAGATCTCAATCCAATCGAGCATCTATGGGATGTGCTGAACAAACAAGTCCGATCCATGGAGGCCCCA
Organism: Gobio gobio; assembly: GCF_949357685.1. Lineage (NCBI taxonomy): Eukaryota > Metazoa > Chordata > Actinopteri > Cypriniformes > Gobionidae > Gobio > Gobio gobio. Next base: position 43,801,490 of record NC_137115.1, on the reverse strand, counting down.
CCTCGCAACTTACAGGACTTAAAGGATCTGCCGCTAACATCTTGTTCAGATACCACAGCACATGTTCAGGGGTCTAGTGGAGTCCGTGCCTCAACAGGTCAGGGCTGTTTTGGCACCAAAAGGGGGACCAACACAACATAATGTTATGCCTGATTGGTGTATATATTCTGGGAACGAGGAGCACTTTTACGTCATTTGTGTTCAAATATGATGAAATTCTTCATAAGGGCTATTGGCAATTCAATAAAGCCCTGATGGTTTGAACGGCCATTATTCTTACAAGATTTAGTCATCAGACAATGGCTCATTCTAATCAAAATCACTCGGAATTAAGATTAGCAAGACAAGAGCCAAGAGGTCCATTGATTTGCATGTAATACATGATATTATTACATTGCTGCTGCTACTAAGCGAGAAGGCGGCAAGGCCAGAAAATCGAGGCCTCTGATTAATGTGCCCAGCAGAAAGCTTTGAGAAGTCTAGAGGATCAATATGGTAGTTTGTCAAAGCCGATCTCGGAGGTAATGTGACGAAAGATCCTGCACAAGAGAGCTAGCGTCAGCAAAGCACATTATCAGAAATCAAAGCATCCGAGAATGACAGGGGGAGGGGGTTAGGGTGGGCTCTGAACGAAGGCCACACTTCCTCTATTGTAATTAAAAACCATTTTATCAGACCTGTCCTCCAAACAATCCCTCTTGCTTCCTATTGACATTATGCCAGGCAGGGCGTGGGCTCTAATTTGACTTTAAATAAATGAGCTGAAGGTATTTAAAATTCTGCATTAGCTTTAGGGAGGAAAACAAGTGGGAAAACAAGGAGTTGCATAGCTTGTAAACTTCAAATACAAGATGCATCACAATAATGCCTAATAATCCTGATAATGGCATAATGATCCGCATCCCATGTTTGACAAAACCAGTAAATCCATTTTTTTTTTTAATGAGGAAAATGTGGAAATGTCAAATTGCAAAGTAAGCTGCCAATAAAGAAGAGAGACACAATAACCAATTTGATAAATAATGATAAAAGACATGTTATTAAGTATATGCCTGTACAGATGTTCTTGAACAATCTGGTCAAACTTTTAATCAGTGGTTCTGAATTTTGCTTCTCAATTATTATATTTTTTTATGGTCTTTTATCATTTATGTGACTGGCTATTTAAATGGCTTCACTTATTACTCTTGATATATCTTGCTTAGTTAAGGCAAATAATATTGAGCAATATGTTTTATTTTGTTTTTAAATGTTTTTAGTTATTAATCTGATTAATATATATTAATACAAATTGTGTACTGAAGAGAAAACTACAAAGTTGAAAATTAGTAATTTTATTTTTTGTGCAAAAGTGCATTCTAGGCCATTTGCATACATTTTCAGAAATTCTGTATAACAAATATTGGCCTGTGAAACAAGTCATTTTTAAATACTGTACAGTGTGTCTCTTATATTAGAACTGAGCGCCCTCCACCTCCTTGTATGCAAAGTAAACTGTGACAGGTCCTGCAGACGTCTGAACAGTCTCGGTCACACCAACTACCATCCATGAGCCCAAGCCATATGCCAAGCATGGGATACCTTAAAGAAAGAGACGGAAAACATATAAGAAATGTCTTCACAGAGTTTTCAGAAATATCAGATAAAACATGTATGTAAACTGACCAAGATTGATGACTTTCAATGCACCAAAAAACATGTTTTCAAACTCCAGGTTCTGTGGAGGGGCTTTGGTGCAGTGGTATTTGATGAAAGGGAAAGCACCGGTTCTGAGGATGTGGTAGTTCGCTCCCTGCACCTGCCAGTTGAAGTTGGAAAGACCGAACTGGTCGTTGATGACGTCACGGTAGCGCACGCAGAATGAAGTCCAAGGCGGGAGCGCGCGCTGTGCGAGGTGACATGTTAATACTTCAGAGGCGACAGGGCGAAGAGCTTTATTCCCAAATGTGCTGGGGAACAAAGCCACTTTAAGGAAGCCGCTGTGGATTCTCCGCAGAATTTCTGTCATCGCTGAGTAAACCCTAACGTCTCATGCTCGTGACAGCTTGTTTACAAAGCCACGAGATATAAAGAGCGTCAAACCCCAGCAGCGTTGTGACCTTTAGTCAGCTCAAATACAAAACTAGAATCCTAGTCCCGGTTCGGGTGTCAGTGGAGGTTACACAACTTACCGGAGCGCCTTTAAAACTCGTCTGACAAACATTTACATTGCTACTTGGACGAAAGTACGATTAATCTGTTGGTTTTCGCAGGAATTGAACTAGCCTTCAGTGGTACGATAAATATCGTCCCCGGGAAGAAACAACCAAGCGCTTTTTTGTTCCTATTTGCTTTAGCGTAGACACTGCAGTACATAGTATGAATCTTTATTCTCATGCACACTTATTGCCATTCATAATTGGAATTACACATACAATACAAAATAGTAATAGCATTAGTTATAATATTAGGTGTACAATATATATAGTACATTATGTAAAATATATATAGTACATTATGTAGCCTATATTCATTATGCACATTTTTTTTTAATCCAAAACTGATTATTTTAATCCAATTAAAAAATAAATTTGTAGATGCATTTAAAGAAGAATTAATGCATAGTTATGTTTTGTGTCCCTGGAACATAATTCAGGTCTGAACGAACAACTTTCCCCAGTTGTAGTCTCAACCTATGATTAAGAGCTAGGAAATGTCATGAATGGCACATATGACTTAAATGTATGCTGTTCACATTGTTAATCTTTACAAACTAAACAAAAAAGATTGCACAACATTTTAGATCACTATAACAATGTGACCTAAAAAGGTCATAGACAAAATGTTATTGTATGTTAACCACAATACAGCTATAACAGTCCTATAGAAATGTTTGTTGACAGCAACTATGCTGTAACTGAATGCGCAAATGCTATTGTATGATAGGGTATAACTATGTTGATTTATTTGGGGTTGATCTGTGAGGTTTATGGGGTGATAACTGTTCACTTCCGACTGCAGGAATCTCCTTTTCTTCATGAGATGTGGTTTGGTTTTGTATGGTCATGCCCAGGACCTCCTCGATGTCCTTGATAAGGTCCTTATAAAAGCAAACAATAGCAGACATTCAGTATATGTCTGACTACAGATCTTAACATCTAAACACTGAACAGTTAATGAGAAATCCTTTATCAAATTAAGTAACAGTGTGTCGAATACAGCAATTCAGCAAGTGTCAAAGAATCTCCAATTCACTCACAATGTCCACAGTGTACTACGTTTGTATTATGACTTCAGCTGCAGAAAATGGCCAGATATAAAGACTTGACTTTAATAAATGAATACCTTGTGTTTTGTATAAGATGTTAGTATGAAAGAATTAAAAAAAAATTGAGATTGAGATTGAGCAAAAGCTCAGTTGCTTCAAGTTCACTTCTCTTTACCTCAAAATGTGAAACCTTGGCATAATGCTAGTATAATAATACATTTTTGTATTTTCGTATTTTTGTGCAAACAACCCTTTTTTCACTACATTTGTATGGCCTAGTCTATTCATCATTTGCCAATGGTAATATGCTGACAATTGTTGTATCCGCACTCAATTTTCGTTATTTTTGTTCATTATTTAATTGTCAGTTTGTTTTTTGTCTTTGTAAAGCGACTCAAACAAGTTCAAAAAATATGGTGAAACTGTACAAATAACTTGTGATTTCTGTCCTAGTTTGTAGATACATGACCTGGGGTGCGTTTCCCCTACAACAACGTTTCTCACTGCGTAACTACCATAGAACGTTGCATCGTTGAAGAAATCAACTAGCTAGTCACGACTGTTTCCCGAAACCGTATTGTCGCAAATCTGACGTTCAACCACGTTGGTTAATGATGTCACGCATGTGGTGGAGTAAAAAACGCTTTTAATGAATTATTTTGAGATCGAATTCATGCTAGATTTTTTGCTTCAAAACCTGAGGACTAATTCTTATTTTGCTTTATTTCCAGATTCAATCATAGGCTTGTTCTTACGTACTAGAGCACGTCCGCACATGCGCACTCTTCAAAAAGGTGCTTTAAATCTCTTGACAAACTAAAAGACATTAATGACATTTGTATGTATTCTAAATAAAATATATAGATTGTACTGAATGTCAGCTTGCTTATTTTGCTCAAGATAAGGATTTATTAAGTCCACATGTCATGCAAACAAGAAACTATGCTTCTAACCACAGGTCGAGAGCAGTCCTTCCAACCGCTCAAGTTTGCGATGCTGTTTGCGAATGTTCGTTGGAACTATGGTTTCGGGAAACACGACTCTTGAACTATGTTGATAACGACCATAGTTGGCTAACAATGCTTTTGGGAAACGCACCCCTGAATGTGAAACATCTGAATAGTGTTTTGTTGATGACTAAAGTGAAGCGGAGAATATACCATTAGCATATGGGCTTTTTAGTTCACCCAAAAATGACAATTCTGTCCTTAATTACTCTGAAAACCTGAAAGACCTTAGTTCATCTTCGGAACACAAATTAAAGGAATACACCGACTTTTTAGGACTTTAGCTTATTCACTGTATCCCCCAGAGTTAGATAAGTCAATACATACCATTCTCAGTGCCATAACTGTCTGACGCACCCACCGCTAGCCTAGCTTAGCACAAAGACTGGAGGTAAATGGCTCCAGCTAGCCTACTGGTCAATAAGTGACAAAATAACACCAACGTTTTCCTATTTACATGTTGTGATGTGTATAGTTACATCGTGTACTAAGACCGACGGAAAATGAAAAGTTGCGATTTTCTAGACCGATATGGTTAGGAACTATTCTCTCATTCCTGTGTAATGATCAAGGAACTTTGCTGCCATACCATTGCTGCAGTAATATCAATGATATTACACAGTGCCTGAAAATAGGCTTACTTCCGTCAGCATAACCAACGTGACAACCTGCTTGCACAGAAAGCGTGCTGGGGACTATTTTCAGGCGCTGCGTTATATCATTGCGCCGGTGCACCCATGGTACGGCAGCAAAGTTCCTTGATTATTACGCAGGAATGAGAGAATAGTTCCTAACCATATCGGCCTAGAAAATCGCAACTTTTTATTTTCCGTCGGTCTTAGTACCCGATGTAACTATACACATCACAACATGTAAATAGGAAAATGTTGGCGTTATTTTGTCACTTATTGAGCAGTAGGCTAGCTGGAGCCGTTTACCTCCAATCTTTGTGCTAAGCTAGGCTAGCGGTGGGTGCATCAGACAGACTTTTATGGCATGCACGGAGATGAGAATGGTATGTATTGACTTATCTAACTCTGGGGGACACGGTGAATAAGCCCCAAAAAGTCAGCGTGTTCTTTAAGATATTTTTGATGAAATCCGAGAGGCTTCTGAACCATCTATAGGCAGCAATGTCATTGCAACTTTCAAAGGCTCAGAAAGGTATTAAAGACATTGTTAAAATAGTCCATTTGACTACAGTGGTTCAACCTTGATGTTATGAAGCGACGAGAATTGTGCGCAAAAACAAAACAAAAGTAACGACTTTATTCAACAATTTCTTCTAGTCTGTGTTAGACTCCTACACTGTTCACATAGTAAACATAGTGCAGCGCTTCCGGGTTCTACGGCAGAACGCCGCCTCATTATTGGCCAGCTCCTGTGTTAGCATCACACGCATGCGTCGTGGTGCTCACGTGAACAGCGGAACCTGAAAGCGCTCCACTGTGTTTACTACGACAACAGCGTGGGAGTCTGACAGACAATTTTTATTTCATCAAACATTTCTTCATTTGTGTTCCGAAGATGAACGAAGATCTTAGAAAAACATACCCGCATACCTTAAAATTGTTTGTTCCTTGCATATTTGGAGCTGATATTTCCTGATGAATAACTGACAGGTTGTGAGCAAAGGTCAGCAGTGCTCCCTGGAGATTCTCCGAGATTGTTCTGTTAACGACACACAGAAACAAACGAGCTTACTAATGATCCCCCAGAACCATCATCAGAGAAAAACAAAAAAACAATCACCTTGTTTGGCTGTGGGGCTGTAAGGAGCTTAATGAGAACTCTCAGCCTTAAAGAGTGTGCTATTCTTTAGGGAGAAATGAGGAAGGCAAGCAGGGCTTCAATGTGATAGGTATAGGATTTATGTGATGAATGCCTTTAATTCAACTTGGCTGTATTTTGTGCGCTGACACATTTCAGGTTGAGGTATTCACTGCATAATGTTTAATCTGCTCTTGGGAGTGTGCTCAAGGTATAGATATATCTCTAATGGTAATGGGGACAGAGGAAGGGAAAACAGAGCTGGAAAAAGATAAGGGTAATGCGTCTGCCTGCTTCATGTGGGAACTCACAGCATGCCAAGACTTCTTCTATCTCTGCTGTCATGGAGGGCGAACACGGTGCCTTGCCTTGCCTGAAACATTAGCAGAAGCATATAAAAACACTTGCTCTGCAATCAAAGAACTCCAGTTGTATTATTGGGACGCAAGCAGAGGGTTTACCTTGACATCGTAGCCTATGCCCTGCGCTTTGCACATCAGAAAAAATGTGCTGTAATATACCAAAGAAAGATTGGTGTGAAGAAGTCGGGTGCACATCACTGCAAAGCGGCTGGTCACGGAGGTTTGCTGAGAAGAGCACATACGCACAGAGAGTTAGACAAGTAATTGCATGTGATTTTGTTGCCAAAAATTTGACCAGTACATCTAAATGATAAATTGACCTCTCGGGGAAAGCAATAACAGCCACGCTAGAAACAAATAGAAGAGATTCAAAAGCCCACATGGAGAACGGGGCATTAGTCTCACAGTCATATAGGGCACTGGGGAGACCTGGGAGAGTCCTGTGTTATTAGGTTATACCGCCACAGAAAACAAAAAGGTTTCCTCTAAAACCCAACAATGCTCACAGACACGGCAGATAAAAGATGTGTCTAAAAGAACGCCACAGGAGCGGATTAGTTAAGAGTGGCAGGACTCGCAGGACTCGTAGCGGGCATGAGGCATATTCTCGGTGACAGATATGAAGCGGAGGGTAAAGCCCTTGCACGGTGTGTGGGGCATGAGTAATTCCCTTCTATGGAGCTCTGTTTTCAGCTGTCAGACACACTATCCTCAAACAACAATAAAAAGCTTTTCCTGCAGGGTTTTAATTGTGTTTGTAATATTCTAGGCCTAAATGATGGCCAAAGCCAGAGCCATTAAGACAGGCAGGCGGGAGCCGGGCGATATGAGGACATACAAACTAAATGAATGTTTGATAAAATAATACAAGTCGCAGATTAACAAGCGTAAACTCCGGTTTGCCGCTAATAAAGGAACTCTATTGTTTAGGGGCTGGCATCAGGTTGATGAGGTGCTCAGGCATGCATACACATGCATAATGAATATGGTATGCATTATTTATGGGCTGATTATTTAGACTCATCTATCAAAATGATAATGAATTCAGCTTCTTCTAAACACCAATCAGGTCGGAAGCGTAATTACAGCGTTTAGTTGTATTTAACCAAAATAAAACAACAAAGCTTAGCTGGATCAATCTTTATGGATGCAGTGATTTATCGGGATAATATCCAACAGAGGACTCTTATTGCTCTTTGGTCCAGTCTCAAGGAACACATTCTGGATAATGGCATTCTTGTGCTTTAAAGAGCTGAAAGCATCCCAAAGAGTTCAGGGCATTAACCTTTAAAGTGATAGTTCACCCCAAAAATTAAATTCTGTCATCATTTACTCACCCTTGTGACCCAATATGACTTTCTTTCTACTGCGGAACATAAAACGATTGTTATTTATAGCAGGATGTACAAGCTGCCCTTTTCCATGTAATGAAAGTGAATGGTGACCACGGCTGTCCAGCAAGATTTTCAAGGCAAGACTTTCAGTGAATAATGACTTCAATTTCAGTCTTTTCCTCAAACTATCCTACGGCTTAAGGAGATTTGGAATAAAACACACAAGTTGCAGTTAAAGAGTTGGATTCTTATGCTAAACATGGCCAAAATTTTAAATAAAAAAAACATATGACAGAGTATTTCTGTGCCAAATACAAGTTTTTTTTCGAGTATGGCCATGTACGTCATAAATGGCGGAATTCCTTGTATGGGCACTTCTCCCGGATGAGCATGTGCGCACATCAACCAGAGCGAGAGCAAGAGCATGTCAATCATTGAGCTTCATTCGGGTTACGGAAGCAGTCAGCAGCGCTGTCATTTTGTTTTTAGACCACAAAATCAACAATGTCACTAAGAAATGTGTTTTTGGTTCTGAGGGAAAGAAAACCTTGTTCAGCTTCCCAAATAATCCTGCGTTAAGGAAACAGTTTGTATTTCCGGAGCAGCAACGGAGTTCTGCAAGTGTGTTTGTTTGTTCCCGGTCATGAGTTGAAACCGCAGGTGGTGAGTGAAACTGCATCAAATGTCTGTGTTTTGTTGGCAAACGGCACGCAAGTGCATATAATGTAAACAACACAAACGTATAGTGAATCGAAAGCTATCCGGGGATAATGCCATGATGTATTGGCAGAAACTGTGTGTGTTATGTACCCTTTAAGGTTACACTTTATTTAAAGGTATCCGTATTACAGTGTAAGTATACATTTAAGTACTGAGTAATAATAATTAACTACATGTACTTACTATAGGGTTACAATTAGGATTATGGTTAGTTGCATGTAACTATGCACAATTGATAGTAATTACTGTAATAACTACATATGTAACGTGTAACAAGGACACTGAAAAATAAAGTGTTACCAAAATTAAAATGCATTGGATGCATTAAATCGATCAAAAAGACAGTAAAGACGTTTATCATTACAAAATAACCAATTTCAAATAAATGCTGTTCGTTTGAACTCTATTCATCAAAGACACAAACTATTAAGTGGCACAACTGTACATTGATAATAATAAGAAATGGTTCTTAAGCACAAAATCAGCATATTAGAATGATTTCTGAAGTATCATGTGACTGAAGATTTGGCGTAATGTAGCTTTGGCGAACATAAGAATCTTCTTTCAAAAAATTAAGTCAGGGGGGCTTGATTTTCCTCATATTGTGGCAAAATAAATTTTTATCCCAAAAATCATTAGGATATTAAGTAAAGACCATGTTCCATGAAGATATTTTGTACATTTCCTACCGTAAATATATCACAAATGTATTATTATTAGTAATATGCGTTGCTAAGGACTTCATTTGGACAACTTTAAAGTCTCAATATTCTCAATATTTCGATTTTTTTGCACCCTCAGATTTCAGATTTTGAAAACATTGTATCTCGGCCAAATATAGTCCTATCCTAACAAACCATACATCAATGGAAACGTATTTATACAGCTTTCATGTGATGTATAAATCTAAATTTAAAAAAATTGACACTTATGCTGCGCGTAGGGCACAAAGGGGGGGCACCACAGGAAAATGCTCTCAAACACCCCCAACTTTTTTTACATTTTTTTTTTATCTCTGAGGTTATTACTAAATAAAGTCTTGAATATCTGATAAATGTTTTAATACCATATTTCAAATCCAGTATATAACAATCACATCATCCTAATGCCAATAGAGAGAGTGGATATTTTACTTGAAATAGAGATAGAGATTCTTACAACTTTGCTCTTTACTCCTGCATGGCGTACGGAAGACTTCACATCTCTGACTATTGGAGAAGCCTCTAATTTGCTGGTGTGGCAGTCCAGCGTCCCCCTCGTCATCATCAGCATCAGCTGGGTCATGGCCAGCTGGTTACTGTAGCCCAGGTCCAGATCAATAGCCCATACCTAAATACAGTACAAACCAGCACACACAGACAAGTCAGGAGATCAAACACATAAATCAATTCAATTATTTTCAGCCAATAAGTAGACAATGACAAACATTTCAAAACAAACATACAGATGAACAATCAGAGCTCAGATTTAACAGGCATTGTGTGTGAATGAGAGAGAGATAGAGAGAGAGAGCGAGAGAGAGAGAGAGACAGAGAGAGACATACTGTGTGTAAAGCCCAACTGGAGACTCTTCACATCTGTATGGTTAATGGCATCATTATAAGGATATTAAGGGGTCAGGCCCAGTCGTGGCCTTATGCTTAAACAGGGCTAATTTTCCCTGATAATAATCTAATAGCTATGCCCTCTCTTCAAAAAGTGGCAAATAAATCACCACTGAAGGAGTTGTTAATAACTAAGTGGCAGTTGGCTGACTCTCCTGTCGTCCCTATTTGTCAACCTAAACGCTGCTGCCAGCAAATGCAAATGGTGGCCCGGCTGCTGAAATCACTTTCTGATCACGGTATTGTACTCAACGTTCACACGCTCAAATATACAGTGCACTGAATCATCATCTTACATCGGCTTTAATTCAATTGCAAGCACAAATGAATTTCAGTATATAATAACTAAAAAGAGAGAAAATAAAGGTTTTTTTTTCTGTTGATTTTGTCCAGAAAAATATTCATTTGTGTTTTTAGCTATATAAGAGAAAATTACCTTTACCTTAATCTTTTGCTTGCAAAAGTAGTTAATTCAAAATGTGAGTTTTAAAGCTCTTTAAAAACCCTGTCTGAAATAAGCCCATGTAAAGGAATCAAGTAAAGCAATGACCTTTGAAAACAGGACTCAGGACTATAGAGCTGAATTCATCCAGTAGTCAGTGCCTCCTGTCCATACTTAATACCTGTGCTTGTGGGATAGGTGGGACCATTTAGCCAGTCGGTAGAATCAGCCAAGCCTGCTTCATTGTCAACCTCAACAAAGGCGCTTGATATATACGCCCAGATTGTACCTGTCTTCTATAGCCCCTTCACTTTCATTAAAAACTGCAATCTTGCAGCTGAGCCTCCCTCCGCACACAATGTGAGGCAAGCCTGCAAGGGCAAACACATGCGACCCACCTCTCCCCCACACATACAAAAAATACAGACTGCTTTTAGCAACAGGTTTGAATGTAAATTGATGTTTAAATAGAGACAGGTTAGCACTAGTCTGGCAGATCTGTCTGCCTCTGTGCCAGGAGAGATGGGACAGTGATGTTTGGATTTATCCGCCTGAATTCCTTTTGTCGCTTTTAATTGTGTGTGCAGTTTATTCTCAGTAAGACACGCTGAATAAAATTCATCCCGTGCCTCTGTGAATTCACAATATAGAGAATCCTGGTGCTATTCAATCAGAAGAATGCAGGAATTACTTTCATTTGCAGGACTAAAAGCCATTCTATTGGGAGTGTATATGATATTCAAGTGTGAAATTTTCTGTGGAAAAGTACATTCCACCTCGATGAGTAATTTATCTAAAAAAAAAGCTGCCGTTCTCTGCCTTCCAAAGTCAATCATCTATTTTAAAATCACAGCATGCCAACTGAGTCGATGATTAAAACAGCAGTATATGAGATTCATTTGAAAATATGTCTGTTCTATAGCATTTCATACTAGAGTGATACTGTGTTAAGTAAACGTCATAAGCTATTTTTCTGAGCCCTAACATTTCAAGCACATACATGAGTGATTAGAACTCTAAGATTTGGCTTACACCAAAACGTCCGTCCATCTCCATACTGGCCCTCCAACATTAAGAACAACTGAGACGAGGTCTTCTTTTTGAAATAGTGATAGATATAGTGAATTCAATGCGAGTGTGTTCTGCCACCCTCTAGTGGCAGTGGAAATTGTATCGCTAAAAGAACAATGTGACAAGACATATTTCCATCTTAGGCCTGCCAGCAAGGATCATTGATAAAAATCACAGTACTCTAATTAATTATGCATCATGTTGCCTAGTTATATAATCACTTCTTTGCTCACTAATCATTTGCACTATGTACAACATTTCCACAGGGGATATTAACATTCCATGACTTAATAAACAGACCCAAATTTAGAAACACAAGTTTTGAAAAATGACTAAATCAATATCTAACACAGTAAGGTCAGTGAGGTCAAAGCCATTTAATTTTTTCCACATTAGACTTAAATTTATTTTAATGTATCCCCTCCCTTTTCCCCCACAGAGATTTTTCAGTTGTCATGTCATTTGGCAGAGATGCAAAGCAAACCATTCACGGTCTAAAACGCAAGGAATGCTAGTTAGCCTCCTACTGTTAGGGGTGGCTCTGCACTGTAAAAAAAAGGTTTATTTAGGTAACCTTAAAAACGAGCATCATGAGGTCTAAATTAACTGTTTACAGCCTTGCTACATTAGCTTATGCAGTCCACAAATGAGGTATAAAAAGCTTTAGATTACGGCATAGTACATAATCCCTAAAATCTACTCAATGTGGTGTCCTAATGTATTTTTATAATGTAGAAATTGAAAAAAAGAAGGGGAAATCTTGCAAATAACCAAGCCAAAATGTTCTATTTCTATTTACTGTGCTAGAGAAAACACCACTTTGTTCAGTCTGTCTTCGACAGTGACCAAGAACCCCAACGTCTGAGGAAAAGACACTCCAGCCTGACCTCCTGTCTGACACCAGTACATAGCTGGGGTGTTGTAAGGTCAGGGGGCAAGGCCTTAAAAGGCGAATTAGTTTATTGACACAATAAGACCTGACAGTTTATTAGATAGCCTTTTGGCACATTAGCCACCCGTCATTGTCTCATCTGTACAGCTCCTGAGGGGAACCCAGGAGTGATCTTAATATCAAGAGCCCCGGGCCAATAGATTGAACCTTCACACTATCTATATTCTAAGGTGAGAACAGTGTTACGGGCTCTGACAGAACAGTGCCACATGTCAGATCCCATATCATTTTCAACAGCTTCTTAACATGGCAGGTTCTGTTTTCATAGAGCTGTAAAACACACCACTGACATTTAAGGGTCAATTTGTTTCTGAGCGAGCTTGTTTGATGAAAGATAGATAGAGCTGAGTGCTTCCATTGTTTTTGTATCTCAAATGGTAGCAATACAAACGTTGCGGGTTTGATTCCAAAAAACTCTACTAAAATATAAATTCTAATAAAAAATGTCTTCCAAATTCTTTGGATAAAAGTGTCTAAGAAATGCAGAAATGTACTAATACTGTACAATGAATGGAAATGTCATACCTATACATTTAACCTAAACCATATCGATAATCATACTCAATTGTATATTAATGTGACTACTTTATTATGCTTCATATCTGTAAAGTATAAAAAATATAAAAAAATTAAATATATATAAAATATACACTACCATTCAATTAAAAAAAAGTCTCTTATGTTCACCAAGGCTGCATTTTTTTTATCTGAAATACAGCAAATATAAATATATATTAAATGTATATATAACATTTCTATTATGAAATATTATATTAATACAGTTAATTAAAATAACTGTTTTTGATTTTAATACATTTTAAAATGTATTTTATGTCACATGATCCCAAAAAACATTCTAATATGGTAATTCAGTGCTCAAGAAAAATATATTTTATTTCAAATAATTTTTTTGTAATGTACATTTTTGCATTACACATTTTTTGTAATGTAAAAAAAAAAAGCATCCTTCCTGAATAAAAGTATTCTTACTCTAAATCTTCCTGACCCCAAACCTTTGAACGGTAGTGTACATATAAAGTGTTTTATATTGAGAAGTGTTTTAAAGACTGTGTTTGTTCTCTAACCTGCTGCTCCAGGTTGCTGGGATCCAGAAAGGTGACTAGATCTACGGAGAGGTGGCCCATGATGGAGCGCCGTTGACAGGCCTGACCTATACGATTGCAGATAGAGTGCAGGACATCAGGGCAGATGGAGGACTGGGGTACAGTGCAGCCCACCACTTCCAACCCACTCAGCCCACGCAGTTGATCTCCACAGGACAGCATGTGTACATCTCCACCCGGCTCCACCAGAAGATCCACCGTCAGACATGTCACACTATCAGAAGGAGGGAAGGCTTCTATCACTCCACCTGGGAAGGAAATGGATAAACTCTCAAAAATAAAGCTTCTTTATTGGCATTTGTGGGTGCATGAAGAACCTTTGACATCCATGGAAACTTTCCATGGCACAAAAGGTTTTTATAGTGGAAAAAAGTTCTTTAGATTATTAATAAGTTCCTCACACCAAAGGTGTGTCCCAATTTACGTATTTACAGTATGCACTATTCTATGCCGTTTTGTAGTATAAATAGTGCAAGTAGTGTGTTCACACAGAAAATTCCAAAAAGAAAAAGCACTTTAAATACCAGAATGATGAACATCATTAACCAAAAAACAAAGGCTGCATCCGAAATAGCATACTTCCTACAGTATGTGACAAAAGAAGTATGTCCGAATTCACAGTACTCATAAAAGAGTAGGCAAAAAGTACCCGGATGACCTACTTCCGGCGAGATTGTGAAGTCTGCATATGATGGACACTTTACTATCCCATGAGGCCACGGAAGATGATTTATGAATGGCAGTGAAGTGACGTAATTGACACTGCTAGGTCACACGATAATGATAACATGGCGAACATAGTACGTCCGGATTACATTTATACTACACACATTCGTACTATATAAAACATACTTTTTTAGCGGTTGTGAAGTAATTACTACAAAATAAGTACCTATTCAATTTCGGACGCAGCCAAAGTGTTGGAATGTAAGAAGGTGCAAAGAAAAAGAGAAAGCATCTCAAGGAAGATCTGACAGGTTAGAGGTACTTTGCAAACATACCTTCCCTAAGGAAGTGTTCTAAGAAACAGGTCCATGTGGTATAGCAGGATGTGTTGGCCGGCCGGGCATGGGACGCCAGAAGATGAGGAACTTCCTCTAAGAACTTGATCATCACGGGCTCCTGCACCAAAAATAAAAGATAAAAGCAAAGTCAGTCGTGCTGAAAATCCTCTAAGCTCCACAGAGCAACCTAAATAAAACTAATATCTCAACCTTTACGCCATTAAGCAATTTCTGACCATGGCGTCTGGGTCTGATGTAAAAAAAACGTATAGCACTACATAGTGTCGATACCCCTGATGAAGCAGTAACTACTGAAGTGTGTCTTAATTTGACATGCCTTACAAAAGCACAGAAGGTGGTTGTGTATGGGGGTGGGGGACTTTGATTGACAGCCCATTGCCACGGCATCACAGTAGTCTAATAGCTTTAACTGAAGGCAATAGTAACTGCACCTGTCCCCAATAAGAACTGACACATGCTGGCAGATAAATACCTATGCAAGCCAATCGATCAAGAGATCAATCAGGGTCTGTTTCTGATCAATACGGCCCTTGTTTCTGTAACTAGAAAACACCATAATGGCTTTGACACTTAATTATGTTGTTAATTGCAATGTTTGACTTTCCAGGAGCGCCTCTTAAAACCTGTTGGTTAGTAAGAGAAAGAATTTCACCTTAAGGACCTCTCAAAACTGAGAAGAATGGACGGAGCACTTAATAACTGCCACCACAAGCACATTATATACATCCTTTATGCGCTTACAACTGCAATGAGATGTATAGATTAGAATATAGTTTCTACTTAAGCAAACATAAAAGGGTAAAGATTAAAGAATCTCTTTGGTGTGAAACTATTTCATGAAAGATCCTTTTGTATTTTAAGCGCATATAATAAGTCAATAAGTCATGTTCTACGACCTTGAGAAGTGCAGGTTATGCTCTAGAAGATGGTAAAGATGAATACGTTTTTGATCTTTATTAAGTCTTTATCCTTTTCAAGTACATTTATAATGTTCAAATGTCACCACTGACATCACCGAAGAAGTTTCAAAACGGGAAGATTCGATGCCGTTGATATTCAAGTCATGAAACAGCCATCATCATATTCAAGTACCAGAAGAGCCAGGGTCAATCGCTGCGCAGTGATTTCACCCCCGACACAAGCCATAAAGCACACAATGGTGCGGCAAAAAGTGTAAGGAAACGGCCTTCGTTCCCCGCGAAAGAGCAGGCGCGCTCTGAGAATTTGCCAATGCACTTCACACAAACAGCGGGGAGGGAAAGAAAGCGAGAGGGAATCATTTTTGTCATTCTTTATTTGGACTTAAACTGCGAACTGTACTGTGAGAGAGGATTCGGGCCTTGCTTGGCTTCCACATAAAGATGAGCTATTTGAAAAAAATAAAATAAAATAAATGTCTCCTGTGTGCTTTGATTGCTGTTTGATCTCTACATTAGGAAGAGCGACATTGCAGTTGCAAGCATATTCAACAGCATACCTCCTAAGAGGGACTTTTAATAATTTACTAATTTTCATGTCATTACAAACATTTCAAACAAACGTTTTTTTGTTTTTTTTTGTCCACACAATGACATTCAGTCGTGTCCAATGTTGTTTTGGACCCCATTAACTTTCATTATATGTAAAACATTCTTCAAATATTTTCTTTATTTAATAATAGTACTTCGCATTAGCCATCTGATACAACTTTCCTATATGTCAGATGTTAGACATACAAAACGATAGTGATGATATCAGGTAAGTCGACATTTTGAATGGGTTTGAAAATGCCTGGTTATGAACACATTTGTGGATTACTTCCCAAATGCAACATTAACCAAAGGGGAACACAGAAAGTGTCATTACATTCAAAATCGAATAAAATAAACGTGGTACAACACGTAATCCCACATGCATTGAATAAAATAAGTAGGAGACAATCTGTCTATCTGTTGATGCTATTAGTATAATGCTCCCTCGTGTCTAATGACCCATGTGCTGGCAGAACGTGCATGTTTGTAATGTGTAAAGTGTTGCGTGTACGGGTCCACCCAGCCGTTGAATAGAGTGAGATCCGCATGTCTTTAACCCATCTTCTCTGAATAGCTGTGAGGCTCGCCCCAGGCTGGAACACCCCTCGGGGTGTGGGCCTCCCGAACACATTGCAAACATCACACAGTCTTTCTTTACACTGCCTCTAGGTCTGTTTTCACACTTATCTTTGTGGCTTTTCCTCTATAGGACCACATGGGTTCTGGTTTTCTTCCCCCTGCATTAGAAGAGGCTCCTTACACAATCAACAATTAAACAATGTGCACACAGTAAATAGGGTAAATAGAGGGGGAGCTCACCATAGACCCGGGCTTGACAGGGGGAAAATTAAAGGATGCATTATACTACAAACAGCTCCCTAGAGAAGCAAAACAGCATTTAAACTCCTATGACTCCCATAACTAAAGCCAAACACAAACTTAAGTGAAGCCACTGAGCACTGATAATTGCGTTCTGATAATTACAAAACCATAATATTTTTTCTCAGAGGATAGCGGCCCTTCAAAAGCACGTTTTAAAAAAATTCATTGCAAATATGCAGCAGACATCATACATACTAATTTTTTGTACTTAAAGAACAAAAGGCAATATTTATCCTTTATTACCCACTGCAATTAAAACATTGCACTGATAAATCTCCTCTGTAATATTTCCGCATTTGCTGCTGAATTTATTAGCTTAGAGTAATAAAGATAAAATGCAATGAGCATAACAAAAATATAAATAAAACGAATGACATGCAAATACGCGACCGTAAACAGAACAGTGAGCATTTAGCAAAATTCAGGCATGAGGGGCGCTGCACAACGGCACAATTGCCACTAAAAGTGTGAATACAGATTTGTAGAAAATGAATGACACGCTGAAATAACCTCTGTGCTCTCCATTCTGTTAGCAGAGCTTGCCATTGATTAAAAAGGTTGAAGAGGTAGAATAAAGGCCCGTACTGGCTTCCATATGGCCTAGAAGCCCTAAGGGTGCAGGCCAGCTCATCAGGCCCCAGCTCCCTCTCCTCTCACTGGGACCCCAGCTGGTGAAGAGCCCCCCATTTAAAGCTCCTTCACCGCCATCACCATAATGGAGCTTGGCTGGGCCTCAACCGCTTACCTCTGTAATTAACAGCGCCAATGCCACCACAATTACAGCCCCAGATTCCTCTCTCGGCCTCAGTGTGAATTAGGGACTGAGCTAATAGCTTGGAGGTTGGACACGCGGCCTCCTATTGCCCCCGGGACAGAAGGTTACAATAAAAGGCTGGAATTATAAAAAAAAGAAACTAGGTCTGATTTTGCACACAGCCGCGTATGATGATAACCCTGTAATTAGTTTATACAAAGCTCACGGTGTAATGGCAAAACACTGTATTTAAATCAAGGGCCAAATTGTAAGCATATGATGCAGGAGAGGGTTATGAACATGATTACAGGCGGATAAAACTGTTGTGTTTTAAAGCACACAACAGAGTGTTGAATACATCACATTTGAATTAGAATACATAAATATGCTAAAATTCTAATGACTCATTATTCATTTCCCATGAATTTGAGTCATAAGCACTCTCCAGACAAATCATGATGATGGCAACAAAGTTTGGCCTTGGTCAGTAATGAAAGGCTTGCCATTGAGACAAGGGTGCGTTTTGTACAGCGTATAAATATAAAAAACAGGCAAAGCAGAAATTCTAATGAACAGCGCTAGTGACTGAAGTGTAGCTGCATTTGCAAAATAAGAGAAATGGCACATTTCATTTTGCATTTAAAAACAAGCCACTTGATACTTCTAAATTGCTACTTTTGCACAATAGGCACGCACTCATGCAGACTGTGCATTTGAATGGTCTAACTGCGTTTAGGACAAATCAGAACAAATGTTCTCTGATTTTTTTTTCTTTTTAAAGGCAAAATCACTGGCATGTACCCTGCCTTGAAATGTTTAGTATTATCACTATTGTATTTGGGTTTTATTAAACACAATGCTAACGTACTACGGTATTTTAGAACTGAAATAGTAAAATTTCATTTAAATAAAATGTAAAATGGGATCCAATATGAGCAGTATAAATGATCCTGGTGAAAATAATTAAATTAAACATAATTAAAATAATAAATAATAATATAATATAAATAAAAAATGTAATAATCCAATTGTATAACTGAAGGTTTATTTAAAGTTAAAGGATTAGATCCCTTTAAAATTAATGAATTTACTCACCCCCATCTCATTCAAGATGTTCATGTCTTTCCTTCTTCAGTCGAAAAGAAATTTAGTTTTTTTGAGGAAAACATTCCATGATTTTTTCTTCATATAATGTATTTCAATGGCAACCAACGAATTGAAGGTCCAAATTAATGCGGTTTCAAAGGGCTTCAGAGGCTCTGCGCGATCCCAGCCGAGTAATAGGGTCTTATCTAGGGAAACCATCTGTCATTTTTTTTGTTAACAACTGTTTATTAAGTTACCATACAAATCTCGATGCATACGCGAAGTTGAGAGTTCCATAAGTCATTTAAAAAAAAAAAACTAAAACATTTATATACTTTTTCTCTTCAAATGCATTGTTCTTCTTCACTGCGTATGACGTCATCACGTCAGAAAGGTCACGTCTGTGGCGTAGGTGTACATATCTATGGATGGAAGTACCGACCCAGTGCCGAAAAACTTTGTCCGACATTGTTTTTTTACCTATATTTTTGTAAAGGGCATTTGATTTAGTGTTTGCACGTTCGTTTTAACACTGGGTCGGTACTTCCACATATGTCACGGCCGCGACCTTTCCGACATGATGACATCATATGCAGTGAAGAATAACAACACCCAAGTTGCGCATTTGAGGTTAAAAAGAAAATGAAAATGACAGATGGTTTCGCTAGATAAGACCCTATTCCTCAGCTGGGATCGAGCCTTTGAAGCCCATCGAAGCCCTTTGAAACTGCATTGATTTGGACCTTAGAAAACCATTATGTGGAGAAAAATCCTGAAATGTTTCCCTCAAAAAACCCAATTTCTTTTTGACTGAAGAAAGAAAGACATGAACATCTTGGATGAGATGGGGGTGAGTAAATTATCAGGTAATTTTTATTTTCAACTGAACTAATCCTTTAATTAAATTAAAGGAGGGGGGGGGGCTGCTGTTTCATGCATAATGAGCTTTTTACACTGTTAAAGACTTGGATTCCTCTCCTTAAACATGGACAAAGTTATTTTTTAAAAAGTTGGAAGTTTGTTTACTCCTTCCAGTTTCTCATAAGTTTAGAAAAGTTTTCTTTCCGAGTATGGGTCCATCTGACGTCAGATAGGGCGGAATGTCCTTGTACGGGCCGTATGGGCTCTTCTCCCAGAAGGACGCGTGTGACTAGAGCGAGAGAGCAAACGCGAAAGTATAAACAAGGCTTTAGGAAAGCCGGCTGCGCGCTGCAGTCACAGGACTTCACGAAATCAACAATGTCACCAAAGAAGTGTGTTTTTGGTTGTCAGGGCAAGACAACCCTACACAGCTTCCCAAAGAACCCAGCGTTAATGGGACAGTGGATGGAGTTTGTTTTTCCGGAGCAGCAACGGAGTTGTACAAGTGTTTTTGTTTGTTCCCTGAATTTCGGCGAAGATGGTTTATAAACAAGGTACAGTTCAACTCCGGATTTGTAGCTTGTCTAATGCTGAAAGATGGAGCGGCCCCAGCGATTAAGGTTCACGCCGTATGTTGGAAGCAGGCGGTGAGTAAAACTGATTCAAATGTCTTTGTGTTGTTAAGCTATCGACTCGTTCATTCAAATGCGCCACTATTCCATTGTTTTTCTATGTAAACACGCACTGGTCTGACGTGCAAAATCATTCCGCTTGCTACTGCTAACATTAAATCGCATACAGTCCATAAACCAAATTATGTCCTCATAAACCATGAGTAAACACACAAAAATGTTGTAAAACTCGTAAGCATGACAAGCCGCTAAGCAAGTAGGCATATATAAATTCCTCCTACTGTAGTAGTTGCTGCTTCTCCTGTTCAATTTCAGCCTCTAGATCTGATTGTGGATCATTTATGTATGGCTAAATCTGGTTGATCTCAATGGTTTATTTAGGATAAAGTTTTTTTTCCACGTTTAAGGATGTCAGAGCTTTCAAACGCTCTCAACGCAATAGCTGCGCGCGCTCGTCATTCTTTAGCTCCGCCCACACGGTACGCCCCCAGCCGCTGGGTTTTTTTCCGGAAAGACTCGGTACATCCTATCTTTCTTTTACAAATATAATAAAACTAAAGACTTTTCAGAGATATGAAAGATGCAATGCTACTCTATAGGTACTCAAGATTGACATGAGATTGACTGAAACTGAGTGTTTCAGTTTCTCCCCATTAAAATGAAAGCAGTCTTACCCTTACTTGAGGCAGTGACATTTTCCACTGTTTAGGCCCATGGCGGCTAAACTCCTGCTGTGCCCATTTGCGGCATTTTAGGTTGCAGACATCACAATAAGCCGTTCCTCGTCCACCCACTTCGCTATCTATCTTGAAGAGCCATCGATGGACTTCCATGTGTTCTGTCATCAACTGGGCCAGACCTTCATAAAGCTGGAAGAGAGACATATGAATGACTCTTAATATTATAAATATATTATTGACGGACGGATGGCACACTCACCTGCTCCAAGGTGTATATATCCCACTTTCCTGGAGGCATATCGACTCCAGCGCAACTGAAGATCCTTCTTCCTCCGGATTTAGTGCCGTATAGCTGGGCCACCGCAGGCTCTGTGCCCAAAAGAGGAACTTCGAGCTCATCTGCCACAGCCAGTTCATCAATGTGGGTGACTCCGCCGATCATGTAGGCCTGCTTCCCCTGGATCAAATTCTTGATGCGCTTTAGTGTTCGTGGGCTGTACTTCAGGAGCGAAGCTAGACACATGTTTCGGGTCTAAAAGAGGAATATAATGCACGTTGTCAATTTGAAGAGCACAAAAGCTGCAGAATTAATGCTGTATAAGGATAATACATTACGAAAATAAATGTTTATTATGTATCTTTCCTACACAAAGGTGAACTCTCAGAGGTCTTTGTGTACATAAATAACTGTCCTTTCCACTCCAGCTCTAAGGTCTTACCCCTCCCTTTGTTTATGGCTGTAATTTATGAACGAGCACAAACACATTGGACCCATTACATGCAGCCGGAGGGGTCATGACCTCTCCTGTACTCCAACACGTTAAATTGATAAAGGAGAGTCAGGGGAGGGCCGTGCACCTCTTCAGCCTCTTGTCTTTACTATGTGCTTAGTGATGGGCTCCATGGGGAAAGCACTAATTACTCCACATCTGTATGTTTGATCCAAGCAGAATTGTCCCGTCTGTCATTGGCACGCCACGCTGGCAGCAATGGCTAACAGAGATTTATCCTGCTGACACGTCTGGCAGAGTTTACACACGGAGAGGAATCGACAGGGAAGAGGCAGCGCGTGCCACTCCTGCACTATGCGGCAATAAATAACAGAGGCGCGTTGTGTGACACATGCAGGCAGTCAGACCTATCTATCTATCTATCTATCTATCTATCTATCTATCTATCTATCTATCTATCTATCTATCTATCTATCTATCTATCTATCTATCTATCTATCTATCTATCTATCTATCTATCTATCTATCTATCTATCTATCTATCTATCTATCTATCAATCAATCTATCTATCTATCGTTCTGTGTCTTTCTATCTATCCATCTATCGTCTGTCTACCCTTCCATCCATCCATCCATCCATCCATCCATCCATCCATCCATCCATCCATCCATCCATCCATCCATCCATCCATCCATCCATCCATCCATCCATCCATCCATCCATCCATCCATCTATCTATCTATCTATCTATCTATCTATCTATCTATCTATCTATCTATCTATCTATCTATCTATCTATCTATCTATCTATCTATCTATCTATCTATCTATCTATCTGTCTGTCTATCTGTCTGTCTATCTGTCTGTCTATCTTTCTGTGTCTTTCTATCTATCCATCTATTGTCTGTTTACCCTTCCATCCATCCATCCATCCATCCATCCATCCATCCATCCATCCATCCATCCATCCATCTGTCTATCCATCCATCTATCCATCTGTCTATCCATCCATCCATCCATCCATCCATCCATCCATCCATCCATCCATCCATCCATCCATCCATCCATCCATCCATCCATCTATCTATCTATCTATCTATCTATCTATCTATCTATCTATCTATCTATCTATCTATCTATCTATCTATCTATCTATCTATCTATCTATCTATCTATCTATCTATCTGTCTGTCTATCTGTCTGTCTATCTGTCTGTCTATCTTTCTGTGTCTTTCTATCTATCCATCTATTGTCTGTTTACCCTTCCATCCATCCATCCATCCATCCATCTGTCTATCCATCCATCTATCCATCTGTCTATCCATCCATCCATCCATCCATCCATCCATCCATCCATCCATCCACCCACCCACCTGTCCGTCCGTCCGTCCGTCCATCCATCCATCCATCCATCCATCCATCCATCCATCCATCCATCCATCCATCCATCCATCCATCCATCCATCCATCCATCCATCTATCTATCTATCTATCTATCTATCTATCTATCTATCTATCTATCTATCTATCTATCTATCATTCTGTGTCTTTCTATCCATCCATCCATCCATCCATCCATCCATCCATCCACCCGTCCGTCCATCCATCCGTCCGTCCATCCATCCATCCATCCATCCATCCATCCATCCATCCATCCATCCATCCATCCATCCATCTGTCTATCCATCCATCTATCCATCTGTCTATCCATCCATCCATCCATCCACCCACCCACCTGTCCGTCCATCCATCCATCCATCCATCCATCCATCCATCCATCCATCCATCCATCCATCCATCCATCCATCCATCCATCCATCCATCCATCCATCCATCCATCCATCTATCTATCTATCTATCTATCTATCTATCTATCTATCTATCTATCTATCTATCTATCATTCTGTGTCTTTCTATCCATCCATCCATCCATCCACCCGTCCGTCCATCCATCCATCCATCCATCCATCCATCCATCCATCCATCCATCCATCCATCCATCCATCCATCCATCCAACTATCTATCTATCTATCTATCTATCTATCTATCTATCTATCTATCTATCTATCTATCTATCTATCTATCTATCTATCTATCTATCTATCTATCTATCTATCTATCTATCTATCTATCTATCTATCTATCTATCTATCTATCTATCTATCTATCTATCTGTCTGTCTATCTGTCTGTCTATCTGTCTGTCTATCTTTCTGTGTCTTTCTATCTATCCATCTATTGTCTGTTTACCCTTCCATCCATCCATCCATCCATCCATCTGTCTATCCATCCATCTATCCATCTGTCTATCCATCCATCCATCCATCCATCCATCCATCCATCCATCCATCCATCCACCCACCCACCCACCCGTCCGTCCGTCCGTCCGTCCGTCCGTCCATCCATCCATCCATCCATCCATCCATCCATCCATCCATCCATCCATCTATCTATCTATCTATCTATCTATCTATCTATCTATCTATCTATCTATCTATCTATCTATCTATCATTCTGTGTCTTTCTATCCATCCATCCATCCATCCATCCATCCATCCATCCACCCGTCCGTCCATCCATCCGTCCGTCCATCCATCCATCCATCCATCCATCCATCCATCCATCCATCCATCCATCCATCCATCCATCCATCCATCCATCCATCCATCTGTCTATCCATCCATCTATCCATCTGTCTATCCATCCATCCATCCATCCACCCACCCACCTGTCCGTCCATCCATCCATCCATCCATCCATCCATCCATCCATCCATCCATCCATCCATCCATCCATCCATCCATCCATCCATCCATCCATCCATCCATCCATCCATCCATCCATCCATCCATCCATCCATCCATCCATCTATCTATCTATCTATCTATCTATCTATCTATCTATCTATCTATCATTCTGTGTCTTTCTATCCATCCATCCATCCATCCACCCGTCCGTCCGTCCATCCATCCATCCATCCATCCATCCATCCATCCATCCATCCATCCATCCATCCATCCATCCATCCATCCATCCATCCATCCAACTATCTATCTATCTATCTATCTATCTATCTATCTATCTATCTATCTATCTATCTATCTATCTATCTATCTATCTATCTATCTATCTATCTATCTATCTATCTATCTATCTATCTATCTATCTATCAATCTATCGTTCTGTGTCTTTCTATCTATCCATCTATCGTCTGTCTACCCTTCCATCCATCCATCCATCCATCCATCCATCCATCCATCCATCCATCCATCCATCCATCCATCCATCCATCCATCCATCCATCCATCCATCCATCCATCCATCCATCCATCCATCTATCTATCTATCTATCTATCTATCTATCTATCTATCTATCTATCTATCTATCTATCTATCTATCTATCTGTCTGTCTATCTGTCTGTCTATCTTTCTGTGTCTTTCTATCTATCCATCTATTGTCTGTTTACCCTTCCATCCATCCATCCATCCATCCATCCATCCATCCATCCATCCATCTGTCTATCCATCCATCTATCCATCTGTCTATCCATCTGTCTATCCATCCATCCATCCATCCATCCATCCATCCATCCATCCATCCATCCATCCATCCATCCATCCATCCATCTATCTATCTATCTATCTATCTATCTATCTATCTATCTATCTATCTATCTATCTATCTATCTATCTATCTATCTATCTATCTATCTATCTATCTATCTATCTATCTATCTATCTATCTATCTATCTATCTATCTATCTATGCAAATATTAATCCAGAGGTCATTGCATTACAGTTTTTCTCAGTCGCTTTGGTACATTTCTCGAATCATCCTCGACATTTGCAAAACAGTAAGTCCATATCTCAAAACAATTCGTACAAATAGCAAAACACCATGGATTACCTGCAAAAGCCAGTCTCTTGCTCAAAATCCTTAGTTCATCTCTCAAAAGTAAATATCTGTGTCAATGAACAGGTCCTTGTGTCATTGTGTATGAATAAGACAGTCAAATTGCTTAGTCATGTTGTCAATATAACTGTACTCTGGTTCTGAAGTAAATATGGCTAAAATTTTGATGACAATTATTGTAAATTGTAGGTTACACCTTTGTGTATGTGGGAGTTTGAATGCAAGAGACTGGACAATATTCACATTTATGCTTTTACTGTTTGTACTGTAATTTGTTGACAGACCATGTCATTGCGATACAGAAAGGAAAAGACAGCACTGCATAGCACAAAGAACCCCCCCCCCCAGAAAAACAAAAGTAGAAATGTGAACGTCTAACGGAAATGTATAGAAATATGCTTGACATTTTATGACAACTTGTTCAACCATTTTGCATGTAAAGACTTATGCTATGAACTAATGCCTAAATGTTGTGGGGGGTAAGACTATTCAACAGAGACACATTATAATATATTTTGATCAACATGACATAAGCAACTGATAATGTAGGAAACAGCAGAGAATTGTACATAATCATTTGCATGGATGTACACAAGCATTTGTAACTTCCAAGAAATGAGAAACTGCTTTTTGATGTGCACAAGTGACACAATGATGTGAAGATTGAACAGGTAGCTTTGAGAATTTCAGTTCTGATCTGAGAAATGTACCAAAGCGACTGAGAAAAACTGTAAGAGTATGCAGGGTGCCTCTGTCACCCTCTACAGGTGAGAAATAACACAACAAATTCTTCTATGAAAATTATTTACAAATTTATGTTCACCACCATACTTCAGAAATCACTTTTTGAGCGGAGACAAAAGATCTGTGTATGAACACCAAGGTTTGAGTGCGTGTGTGTGTTTGTGTGTGTGTGTGGTGCACCATACTGAAAAATACTCCATTGCTTCTGGCATGAGGATGGTGAAGCGTTTGGCACAGAGGGACTCAGGCGCAGAAGCGTCACCCAGCTCAATGGCTGTCTGCAGGCCCAGCAGGTGAGTGTAGTACTGGAGAACATCCTCTCCCAGACACACCGGAGACACATAGATGACCTCGACGTTTTCATCTGTGTGTGACAGTACCGTGTTCGCTTTCATGTGTCTTCTGTCAATCCAATTTGATTGCGTCATGGTTAAAACCCTTACCTCTGATGTCACATAGTCGCCCCATCTGGGTATTCTGAAGTACATCAAATCCCCTGAGACTGAGTCGCTGATGCTGGGAATATCCTGGCAAACAAATGAAAATGATTTGAAATGACATTTTAAACATTTTACCAATACGTTAATGACTCTATTCTAAGTCAGGACACTCGGAATCCTCAAAAAGACTGCTAGAAATGAATCTCTATAATGAAATGATTAAATGCAAGCGAACTAACAGAGCGAGGCAATAAAAACAATAGGGTTCAACTTCTTAATTATCTGAGCTCACACAGGCCTCTCCTCAGCCACCCCCAGTGCAAAAATCACACTCCATCTGCTGGTGATTACAATTCACACTCTTACAATTTCATCTCAATAGCCAGTGCAGGTCTCAATGACAAGTTTTGGATAAATACATTTGTGTTTTTTTGTTACCTTTTCTGCAGGTACACCTAAATACATTTATTTTTCCCTTAAAAATATTATGTGACCGGCAGCCATCATAACAGATGCAAAGGAATTACCCAATGATGGGACGTGGATGATAGTCCTTTTGGCGGAGGTGATGTGTTTCCAGTTGGCTGCCAGACTCTGTGAATCACAGACAGCAGAGAATAAAGAGAATAAAAGTGATCAGTGACAGTCAGCACCCAGCAGCACATGGATTTATCATGTTGTCGGCCCACCGATGGCAGCAAAGTGAGGAAATTATGCTTGTCTTTCTCCCAGGGTCTCATGGAGACAAACCAAGCATAAATCACATTAATTAAATCAGCTAAGTGCATACTTAGAAACATCTTCCCTCTATTAATTCAATTAGCAGGCTACATGAAGCTTTCTGCCAGGGGAAGATTAAGGCTTAATTAAAAGGATGTGAGTGTTTAAAGGGTGGAAACATACACAAGCTTGTGTCTCCTCTCACAGTGAGTGACGGTGAGGATAAATGAACATGTGGGCACTAATTAAGAGACATGCTAGATTCATAAAGATGTTATAGGAATGACAGCACAGATGAAACATCTGTTCTGACAAATAAAAACTTAATCTAAACGTGAGCTTGTGCTATCGAAATTACTCTTTGTATAAGCACCTTTGCATTGAAAGTTCAATTCTTTCCAGCGCTACATTGATAAAACATGTTCTTTACAGGCGCGTTTTCACATTTTTGTTAAACAGCCTAATTTTATACAACACTTTAGTGAGCATGTAAAACAAGTAAGGAAAAACCAAAGAGTTTCCCAGAGAACTTCTTGTGAGACTGCTCTTTCTTATGCCACAGATTCAGGATCCGCCTTTCATAAGATCTGACCAATGACAGTGTTGGATTACAAATTTATACATGGTTATATCTAGGTTCCAATGTAATAGAATATAACTGAAAACATTATCTATATTTGTGTTTTACATTTTGAAGTAAACTTGAGGAAATTCTAAGGAGATTACGTCAGGCTGTGTAAGTGGTTGAGACATATAGGGCCCTATCTTGCACCCAGCGCAATTGACTTTGTACACCGACGCATGTGTCATTCCTATTTTGCACCCTTGCACGCTTTTCCCTCCACAGAAGCACGTCGCTAAACTAGTGAATGCACTTGCGCTCCCTGGGCGGTTCAGCGCAAAAAAGGAGGCGTGTTCCGGCGCAAACAATCCCTGGTGCTATTTTGCTGTTCCATTAAACAATTGCGCCACTGACCAGAAAAAACCTAGTCTAAAGTCAGTGGCGCGTTGCGCGTTGTTCATTATGCTATTTTAAGGGCGCATGCTTGACCATAATGTATAGCGTGCACAACGCGCATACACTTTGCTCATGTAATCTACACAGATGCAACAGTTATTTTTGCAAATCATAAATTGTTACACTAAAAAAATATTAACACATGAGATGACGGAAATCATTGTGGTGTGCCACGAAGATGTGAAAAAATAGGCATAAATCTAGCTTACAAATGATTCAGGCTAATTGTAATAATTAAGGATAAGACCTGTTTGCCCAATAGTGGCAAGACATATATGTATATAAGGACATCTGACAAATTGGTTTGTCCGTCAAGAACCAGGAAAAAAAATCGACTGAAAAACTGAAAAAACTGAAAGACTGAAAAAAAAAAAGACTGTGAAATCACCTTTACCATAATGTACAACATTACAACTTCACTTCTCTGTCTTTCACTGCTCTTACAAGAACATCAGTCTCCTCGGCTGTGAACCGCTCCTGGCGTGCGCCTGGTAAATACGCCATAATAATAGCAATCCATAATGGAACTTGCGCACCTGCTTTTAAAGGGAATGTTGGATGACGCTCGGATTGGTTTATTCACGTTACGCCCAAACCACACCTATGAATAATGAAGCTACTTCAGACCAACCCATTTTAGATTTGCGCCGGGCGCAAGAGCCATTTATCCCGCCGGGAAAATAGCAACAGCGCCGAGACCCGCCCACAAAGTTACTTGCGGTTCGCGCTTTGACACTTGCGTTTCAGATCGTTAAAATAGGGCCCTAAGTCTTTTGTCTTTATGCACTTCCTGACTATTTACCATGACAAGTTTAGAGCAATACTGCCTGAGTGATTGGATTAGCATCTATGCATTTGAATGGCACTGTTATGCTGATTGAATTATGGCTGATGAGACAGGAATGTTTGGGGTGTGTCCCTATTTTGAATGTCTCCTCCCCAGCTGTATAATCCCTCCCCTTGAAATGTAGATAAATTGCATTATCTTGTACTGTTAAATCAGACTGTTTTCGGACGACTTGCAGCACAGAGAGTTCTCATTAAAAGAATCACTTCTGTTTGATCCCGACGTCTCCTGGTCTCTACTTCAAGAAACAACAGAAGTTCACAACAACAGCTTGAGTAAAGAACTGGTCACACCAAGAACAATAACTAATTATACAGTGTTTATAATAATAATATAATAATAATTATAAATAATTCTAAATAACAAGGAGGCAGCATGGTTGTGTGATTTACTTTTATACAACAATAAACAAGAACAGGAATGGCGAACTCCGGTCATGGAGAGCTATAGTCCTGCAGAGTTTTGCTTCAACCCTATTCAAACACACCTGAACAAGTTAGGCCCTGTCCCAAATGGCACCCTAAACCCTCACGGTCTTCCTCTGAGTCTGCACTTTCACAACGTAATGCCGCTTTGACTGCCGGGAAGAAGTCCACTGCGTAGCTCGCACCAGTGCGGGCTCGGCAGAAGTGCGCATCGAGGGCCCATATCGACCTCAGGGGGGGGCGCTCGCGAGCACCCTTCTGAGACCTAAAATGACAACTGGGACACCCTGCGGTCTCATGGACTTAACGGACACCTTTGTAAGTCCACAAGACCGAAAGTGCACATGAAGTGTGCCATTTGGGACAGGGTCAACTTAGTCAAGGTCTGAAGGAATACTAGGAAGCTACAGGCAGGTGAGCTTTATCTGGGTTGGAGCTGAACTCTACCGGACTGAGGCTCTCCAGGACCGGAGTTCGCCACCCCTGCACAAGAAGTTAATATAAGGTAACATTTCAGTTACTTTTTTTCAAACAAAGGCAAAGCAGAACATCTGCAACACTGATTCAGTGTTTTGAATAAATTGGATTAATGAATGAGTCAATTAACTCTTTAAAAAATGGTAAATGGACTGCATTTATATAGCGCTTTCAACAGACCCATGGCCATCCAGCACTTTACATATTGCCTCACATTCACCCATTCATACACCAACGGCGGTGTCAGCCATGCAAGGCACCATCCAGCTCGTTAGGAGCAGCTGGGGTTAGGTGGAACCGGGGAATGAACCACCAACCTTCCGGTTTGTAGACAACCTACATGAACCACTGAGCCACTGCCGCCCCCAAAGTTGCAAATAAATCAGTGTTTTTAAAGGGGTCATGAACTGGCTTTTATTTTTTTATACTGTTGTATGAGGTCAACTTATGACGTTTGCGTGGTTTTTACATTCAAAAACATCATAATGAATAAGTAATAGGCTATTTTCTTCCCTGGTTTTGAGCCTCTCTCATGGAACACTCTATACTTTTTATGGGCGTGCCGCACTGAAGACTTGGAAGTAAACGCACGCCCACTGCTATGATTGGATAAGCTTTGCATATTATAATGAGCTTCAGCTCCCCCGTGAGTACACGTGAGGAATTGTTTTGAAAGCGTGTGGGAAAACTGCAACCGGAATGATTCACCTACAGGGCTCGCAAAATGTCTTTATCAAACAAACACAATGATTTATCTCTCATCCACCCGCAATTAATTGGAATGTTATTTTTTATTACCGCGAACCGTGCATCACTAACACACACACGCACGCATGAGCCTCACTGCAGAGTCAGACAAATCAGCATAATCAAAACTTCAGTGATTGTATTTTTCCTTCAAATATTAAGTCAAGAGAGTGAACAACGCACATCAAGACAGGAATGTTATTTCACTATTTAAGAGGCCGGTGATACGTTTTGGTAGCCCGTCTGGAAAACACATAGCCCCGGGACGTTGGGCTTTGCGAGCCCTGACCCATACATGTCCGAGTCTGATCACAAATCGCAGCACAATGAACCAACAACACCTCAAATAAAGGATTCTCCAGCCTGTGACAGTGTGCTAAGTTATGTTCAGTTAGACACGTACACATAATCAATAGATAACAAACGATCTGTAACAATCCAATACTGTCACATATAAAAAACTTTTTTTACTCACATAAGTGTGTTGCTTCATTCATTCTTGTAATCTCATCCTGTCTGCAAATACAGTCTCTTGTTTACAAACGAATCCGTGGTGAAATGAAGGAACAAACGCGCAATGTCTTCCCCACGTGAGCTGGATATTCATTAAAAATAAAGTTCATCCATGCATTCATAATATTGGAATCCGAATTAAGCTTATGCAGCATGTTTATTGCTTGGGAGTTCGATCCGGTTTAGCTCCACGTAGGCCTATGTTATTTATCTATAACATGTCATGCACAAATCGGTAGGTGGGGCTACAAAATCAGGCGTTCGTCTTCTTCAGTTAAGGCGGTGTTTCACAACACTCTGATGTCACAGGGAGGCATATTTCCAGATCAAGCGTTTGCCGGGCCTGGTGTCAATAAAAGCTTTTCTTTGACTAACAAGGAAGTTTTCAGCTCTGAAACTTACAAGATATTCTTATATTACCATGACCTTTTATATATCAAAAGCTCAAGGGAAAGCTGATTTCTCAATTCATGACCCCTTTAAATTAATTGGTTGTATAATGACCCACAAATAAGAACAGTTGTTTCTTTTCTGAATGAATCACCATTTTTAAAAGAATTGGTTGAATGAAAGATTCACTCATAGAGGCAATTGTTTTGTTACTGAATTAACCAATTGGTTGAACAATTGATTGACTCACTAATAATAAAGACAGCTCCTCCACCTGAATATGCATACTTCCTTATTATATACTAGGCAAAAAAAAAGTATCTGAAATAATAGTATGTCTGAATTTGTAGTATTCATAAAACAGTAGGTGAAAAGTACCCGCATACCCTACTACTTCTGCCGAGATTCTGAAGTTCTCATCCAATAGACACTTTACTATCCCATTATGCCACGGTAAAGTTGTTGTTAATGGCAATGAACACATGACAAAGCCAACATGGCGGATGTAGTAGGTCCAGATTTCATTTATGTTATACACATTCCAGATTGTCAGTCTGCACATGAGGTATTACATTTGATGAGGAACAAAGTATGAGGAACAAGTATGAATGTGTATAACACACTTGTTCCTCATCAAATGTAATACCTCATGTACAGACTGACAATCTGAAATGTGCAAAAGACAAGCGTAGTGAATCTAGCAATACAAACAATGAAAAGTCCCCCTGTTAAAATGTTATATCAATGCTTTTGAAAAGCTGTTCTACCGATCAAATTTGAGGACCAGAACTAACTGTTGTATAAATGTGTATATGATTTACCTCTGCCCGGATGCGGTAGTTTTCCAGTTGGCGGAGACGTGAGGCCTGCAGACTCTTCTTCAAATGGCCCAGTTTGGCACGTTTCAGCAGAGACATGGTAATAATTTGCGCCGCCCATTTGGGCCTGAGTTGGAGCAGGTAGGCGGTACGGGCAGAGTAACACCTCCAGCAGGTCTGGATGCGCACAGCCGCTGCCTGATGCCCCCCGTTGCCTTTGTAGCGCTGGCCGGGCTGACACATCAGATCCCATACCTCATCCCTGTTCTCCAGCACTGAGAGTAGCTTCTCCAAATGGGTGCCCCAGCCCCTGCAGCCTATCCAGTTGAGCTCACTGCTTTGCATGCAAGCTGCCAGCCTTTCTCCGCACACTCGCGCCAATGGCACTGCAAAGTCCAGTAACATCTGCTGCAGCTGGTCCAGAGCCTCTTCAATTGCACCCCAGCACAGACAGTACTGCTTTTTAAACCTACTGTAGTCAGGAGCGTCCGGGTCAATCTGACCCTCAACGACGGTGAAAGGATATTTGCTGACAGCAGCTGGCACTGGAATGCTCTAAGAAGAGAGAAATGCATATTATATAAAGGCAAAAGGTTATTGTAATTAATAAAAAAAGGGATTAAGAAAGCTATAGATGTGTCCCAATTTGGGTACGTATGCACCTCTATGCCATTTTGTAGTATAAATAGTGTGCATAGTGCATTCACACTAAAAATTCCAAAAAGGAAAAGTACACTTCAAATACCTGAATGATGCAGTTAATTAACCGAAAAAAATGAAGTGTGGAATGTTGGACACTTCATGCAACTCAAATGGCTAACAGACTCCAATGTTGAAGGACAAAATAACCTTTAGAATTCATACACTAGACGGTTGAGTACATAGTGCATAGTATAAAGTGTGTAGTGTATATTATGTCATTTGGGACAACTTTTGTCATAAAAACTGTCTGACATATAAATAAATAAAAAAACAAAATAAAATCCACTGAATAGAAAGCAACTGTAAAAGCTTATTTTCATAAATCCGAAAGCTTGCAGAGGGTGACCATTTCAAATCATTGCCTATATCTGCCCCAAAGCTATTCCTGACACATTTAACATTACATGGGGGGTAAAAGGTCACTTTACACAGAAAAGGAAAATTGATTATCAGTCAGTAAGCGTTCATGACCAGATTTCATGTTTAGTATGTGTTCACATGCAAAAAACAGCATAAAATAACAGTACTTTTGAGAAACAAACGATTATTAGAAACAAAAGACACATAGTGGGTATGGAAAATGAGCTGTTTGTTACCTCAGCGAGCAGAGCACACTATATATCCTTGTCATAAATGACTTTATGCACCTCTGTACAAATAAATAATACCTGCAGGTTAAGTGGGGTGAGTCGGGCTAACCCATGAGTCAGTAGTCTGTTGTCAGAGCTTCCAGAAGCAGCTGAAGGAGGGGGAGCGCGCATGGTCCTGAATGTTGGACTCTCGCTTGCTGATCTTCCAAGAGCCATTCCGTCTCTGGTAACATCCATCTCCCGTTTGCAAGCATTTTCTGACTCATCTATCATTAACCAGATAAGAAGTACACATAGAGGTATAATATATATATATATATATATATATATTCCGTGTTCTTTTAAGTAAGTAATGTGTTACAATCTTGCATTACTCTCTAAAAAGTAACTAATTGCATTACTTAGTTACTTTTTATGAAAAGTAATGTGTTACTTTTGCGTTACTTTTTCTCACCAAAATAAATTCATAAATAATTCATATTTTTGGCAAATGTAAAGGCCCTTTCAACCCAAAAGTGAAATGAATAAACCTCAGGCTGAAGGAAGAAGAAGAAAGTTCAACGCTTACTTCAGCAATAAAAAAAAATTAAACACACATATGATGTTTATCTAAAGTCATATTTTCTTATTAGCAAGGTTGAATTGGATCATCAATTGTCAACAGCAAAGACATTGGTTAATAAAGTGAGTTTTTGTGTAATTTAACATTTAAGTATTGCAGGTTTGCGTAATATTCTGAGTTTGTATTTCTTTGTTTTTATTCATTTTGAGGAATACTGAACCTGTTTTTGTGAGATGAGTAAATGCATCCTCACAACTACAATAACCATCATGTTCACACAGCGCACACAACACCTCTGTAACACAACTTGCATTACTAATTTGAAAAAGTAAATCAGATATTTTGCTGTAAATTTATAAGTAATGCACTACTTTACTAGTTACTTGAAAAAGGTAATCTGATTACATAACTTGCGTTACTTGTAATGTGTTACCCCCAACACTGTATATTTCAAAGAGTACTAAATGGATGACTGACACTTAACATAAGATATCACAGATATCACAATCAAGTGTTAATTGAACAAAAAAAAATTTTTTTTTTTATTTTCCCTATGAATGTAGATTGTGGGGATCCAATACACAAAAAAAGATTTTTTTGGATGCATAAAAAATTGACCTTCTAACTTTAAATGTAGGCCGCAAGTGTGTAATGACATTATGGAAATAGAATGACCCAACTTACTTTGGCCACTGTCCTCTCTCTGGAGCACATGGACAGCTTTGGGCTGTGGTGGAGTTTGCACTGAAGAGAGGTCAGCTGCAGAGGGTTGCAGCGCTGGAATGAATGAAAAACCAAACAAGTCTCATTACAATCTGCACAGAGGACCTGTACACAAATATTTCAGGGTTTGTGACTGCAACATATTACTCATGAACACAAAAAGAGGGCACAAACAAACAAATGTATGCGAACATGCATATATTACCATTCAAAAGTTTGGGTTCAGTAAGATTTTTTTTTCTTTTAAATGAAGTAATACTTTCATAAAGGCCACATTAAATTAATCAAAAGTGACAGTAAAGACTTTTACTGTTACAAAAAAAAAATCTATTTAAAATAAATGCTGCTCTTTTGAACATTTATTCATAAATGAATCTTTGAGAAAATCAAGGTTTGAACAAAAATATTACGCAGTACAACTGTTTTTAAAGGAACACTCCAGTATTTTTGAAAATAGGCTCATTTTCCAACTTCCCCAGAGTTAAACAGTTGAGTTTTACCATTTTCGAATACCATTTTCATTATCCGTCTGTCTTAGTACACAATGTAACTACAGAAGAGTCAAGTTTTAAATAGGAAAATATCAAAACTCTTTGGTCATTTTTGAGCGAGATGCTAACGGTCTAATCAGACTCAATGATCTATGCTAAGCTATGCTAAAAGTGCTACCGCCATACCCAGAGATCGGCTGAATGGATTCAAAAACGGTAAAACTCAACTGTTTAACTCTAGGGGAGTCTATTCGCTATTTTCAAAAATAGTGGAGTATAACTTTAACATTGATGATAATAAGAAATATTTCTTAAGCACCACATCAGCATATTAGAATGATTAAAGAAAATAATGCCTGCTGAAAAATCAGCTTTGCCATTACAGGAATAAGCTACATTTTAAAATATATTAGAAAACTCTAAATTCTATTTATACTTCACAATATTACAAATTTTACTATACTTTTAATCAAATAAATTCAGCTGGCGAGCATAAAAGACCTCTTTCAAAAACATTGAAAAACAAAAGACTTTTGAACAGTAGTGTTTGTATGAAGAAATATCAGTTGTTTTCAGCAGAAGTTTATACCTGCATTTGTGTGCTCGCATTCGGGTAGTGATTTGGGGTGTAGTTGTTTAGGCAGACCTCCGTGTGTTGTGGCGAAATTCCCTAAAGCTGGGCCAGTGACCACTCTTTGAGTCCCAACCTAGAAAAACCAAGGCAAGCACATTTTCCTTATATAAATGTACACTATACTCTTTCTAACCCTTGTGGTTCACCTAAGCTATAATATAAGTATTTTAAAGAGCTTTACCCAGAAAATCTGTCATGATTTATTTCACTGTACTTGATGATTTAAATTCATAATTTAGCATTCAAATCATATCTGGATATTTAAGTTTGGTGTGTTACAATCAGTTAAGATAAACATGGTCACCATTCACTTTCATCAACAGGGTAAATGGTGACAGAATTCTTCAAGCTTCAAAGAACTAGTAATGGGAATGTCTTCAAAAGGCAATAAAACATTTTCCAAATATGGAGGAATTACTGAGCCCCGAATGATAGCTCTGTGGTCAAAGGTCAGAGGTATTGAAAGTGACAGAACAAAGGGTATTAACCTACTGCCCCGTCTCACTGGGCCAAAAAGACCTGCCTGCAGGCTCTAAAGCCACCATTCACCCAATCCTAGAAGAAGAGAGAGAGGGAGCATACTTCGCTCAGTAACTTGCTCATGGAGAATGCTATTAGCTTCGGGTCACCGATCAGATTTTTCCCTCCAAACAAAACTTTGTTGTAAAAGGCTGAAAGACGACTATCCATTAATCAGGCTGGTGGCAGCTTGTAGGTGTCAAGAAATATGGTTTCTCTTTCTCTCTGTTCCGTTGGCTGTAGCGAATCACAAGTGCGTGCACATTTGCGAGAGAGAGCGCGGTGATGTTGTGTGATTACAACCAACAGATTTTCTGCATTCATTAAAATAAAGCTGGAGCTAAAATACAGGCAGTTAATGACATTGTAAACTGGCCAATAAGCCCCCTTCCCTGAAGCAATCAATCACATGCTGGCAATGCTTTCTGGATACTTTGAGCACGGCTCGGTTTATTTGTCTCGCACCTTCCCTCAAATGAACAGCTGTTTGAAATCTTCTAGAATTAAATTCCATCAGAGCAATGCCTAAAATGCTCGTACCTCCTCATTATCATATAATAGTTCACGAATCAAATGAAAGTCGTGCTCCGCATTCCACAATAAAATGGGCTGCAATAATTAGGATTTTCGCAATAGTCATATAGCGACTAATATAATTCATCATTAATTTTTACAATCATTTTGATAAAAACAAGCACCAAAAGTCACAGATTACTCCCGAGGACACATAATGTCACTTCAAAAGACAAAAAGCCCAATAAAAACGCGTTATCTACCGACAATTTATAGCCTATAAAAGCCAGATCAACTTTTTTGGTGTAAAAAAAAATGCGACGAGTAGGACGTGCATTAATCATAGCACACAAAACAGCATCAAAGAAGAAGGTCGGTCACTTCCTCATTGCCGACAAACATATAATGGAGAGCACACTGAGAGTTTGTCAAGTTGTGGGCACATGCCAGACAGAGCCCTTCTGTACTTTCCTCATCCTGCTGTTCCGGATTCTCCCCCTGATGTTCTCTGGCCTGTCTGTTGTCACACCACTGAGCTCCCTGACAAACCACGAGCACCAGCCAGGTGTTTGGAGTGGTTTTGAGGCTCGCAGCTGTTTAAGTGGTACAAGGGGACATTTAAAAAAAACCAAACAGTGGGAGCTCCTTTGGAGACTCAGCGGAGAAGTAGCCGACAGCATAGAGGTATTGACGCAGCAGGCAGAGCGCCAGCGAGTGCCAGTTGGGTAAGCCACGGCTGTCTTATTGGCATGCGGGAACAGGTACCAGTGCCTGTCCTGAGACAGCTGTAAAGCAGCAGCCCATACAACTGCAATCAGGCGGTGGCCGTCCTCAGAAGAATGCTGATGTGCCGCAATCTGCGTCTGTCTGCTTTCGGCAGCCAAGTCTCATACCTTCTTCTCAACAACATGACAGCCTCCTCACGAGTGACAGGCAGAGGATGCCGGAGATAGAGGAAGAACCGCAGCGGAAAGCAGAAGGGGGGGAAACAGAGCACCAAAACAAATGGTGACCTTTCGAAAGATTAATTTGTTTACCAACAGACAGATTTAGCTGTCACTGCCAAACCAGGTGACCTTCAAATCCGCATCTCCTGTTTGAAAGCAAAGTGACTGGAGTCATCTATTATTACATGCCAGTCACATCATTTCTTTTCGTGAGGCTCGTGTGACAGACGCTGGTGTTAAGGCAACAGTCAACACTGGCCGCCATATAATCAACACAATCAATAAGCCTTAATCATAAAAGCTGCTGGATTCTAATGCAGCCACACATGTGAAGGAACGAGAACACTATAGTATTAAAGGGATAAATCTCCCAAAAAATAAACTTCTGTCATAATTTACTCATCCTCATGTCATTCCAAACCTCTATGACTTTCTGTCTTCTGTGGAACAGAACACAATATATTCTGAAAAATGTCTCAGCAAGTTTTTTTTCTTCTGTACTATGTCAATGGTCACAAAAAACAATAATCTTCAAAATATCTTTAAAAAAGTCAGTAAATGATGACAGATTTTTTAAGGGAGATTTTATAAAAAATAAAATCATTCCTGTCAGAAACTCACACTGTCCCTGTTTCTCTTGTGCAGGTGTGGAAACTGAATCCCATAATTTTGTTGCATGAGCTCCTTGTTCTTTGGGTGAGAAGGATTATTGAGGAGACGTGTGATAAATGCTGACTTGTGCTGAGTGGGAGATAGAAACATAGAGTACAGAATAAACATATTTTTTGGTTTATCAAATGTCATGAATAAGTGTAAAGATGGAAACCTTTTCCCCAGGGGATGGACCAGAAATCTGGATTCTCTGAGGACGTGCATTAGGTATTGTCTCGTAGGTTGGCTGCCTATAAAAACGTAATTTTAGATTTCATGCAATTTTACATTATGTAATTGAAATATTGAAATTGAAAGTTTTTTTAAATACCATTTAACAAGCTTAGCAGGGGCAATTTTCTTTTCAGGCTCTTCAATACACGGTAGAGTCAAAACCTGATTATTAATGGTTTTCAGATAATATTCTGCTTGCCTCTATGATGAATCAATAAACAGATATCATATTTACACACAGTCATTATTCATTCATGCTTAACACATCCACATTTCACATATTTTTGTGTTTTATCTCATGAATCTTACAAGCCAGGTACTGAGATTTCAATTAGGTTAAAATAAAATAATAATAAAATGTAATGAAAATTTAATTAAATATAGTTGTATTTATTTTGCAATTTTATAAACCCACCCCACGCACACACTATTCGACAATACAGAAATTTGGTACTGTATGCTGTGTATTTAGGATATACAGACCTCAACTATATAGAAATATTCTAGTCAAGTCAAAGTCGTGATTTCTATACCCTTATTCCATTTTCTGTCCTGCTAATGGCTGTATCCAAAGCTTGAATGTCCAAAACCTCCCCGTCCTGTTGCACAGTCATTCGAACGAGATTCTTTTTTAGTTGTCTCAAATCATCCTGCACCTAAGACACGAGAAAATTCACAAGAATATAGTCTTACAAACGTAACTATGTCATATTCAATCATATAATGTAACTAGCATAGCTTAAAAGTTTGCATATTTAACACTTAAAAAGTTGTCAAGCCTTCGTTTATTATAGTAACTGCACATTACCTGTACTAAAACATGCCCAACTTCATCCTTATTTTTAAGGACTTCGGCCATATCTCAACTAAATCACTCATTTAGGTTTTCAAGACACATTTAAGTACAAGTCAATCTTTTTCTCAACAAACGTCTGGCTGTAACTATGGCAACAACACGACGCGTATGACATTACATTCTCTGTGAGAAACACGGTCAGGCAGTTTTATTTTTATTGCTAGAATTTTGTTATTTAGTAGTGTGTATCAATGACTGACTTGCGATTTTTCTAAAGCTCTTCACCGAAAAGCCGCTTTGCTATAACTCTTAAAGTAAACTTTAGATTTTCTTTTCCACACACGCGCAGACACGGAAGTAAGTTGAGGTTAGAGGTGAAAGGTTTCCTGGAGGAGGTTGACAGCTGTTGCTAACGTGCTAACTTTAAGTAGGACCTGTTTTTAAGTGTCTAAAACGCTTAAGATGGCAGATGATCAAGGAGATGAAGTACCTACTCTGCCGTGTATCTTGGTCACAAGTTGTGATTCCAGCTTTAAAGAAGAGGAGCTCATTAGACGTGAGTACAAGGGGGAAATGTATCCTAGACTCGTTAGCTTCGCAGCTATGCTAACGTTAGCTGTCAACAAGAAACGTCCATCGTGGTGTCTAATAACATATCAAAACGCGATAACTGTTTAATTATT
This sequence comes from Gobio gobio, assembly GCF_949357685.1. NCBI lineage: Eukaryota > Metazoa > Chordata > Actinopteri > Cypriniformes > Gobionidae > Gobio > Gobio gobio. The sequence goes on along the minus strand of NC_137115.1, from coordinate 43,760,595 downwards.
AATTGCATGAAATATATTGTGCGTTAATGTATTGTGTAACTATAGCATAACACAGTATTTTTTGTAAAGATTACCCAACTGTCATCTTATAAATGTACATCTGGTTTTTTGCTCATTTCATGTAACATGCAGTCTTTGGTTAAATTACTTTCTTTACACGTTTGTCTCTCATATTGGGTTTCTACAAATACCTTGCATCTTAGATATTTGATAAAACATCATAGAACGGGACAATATGTGTGAATAATTTCTGGTATTTACAAATATTCTTGATACAGTGCTACACTTACATAATAAGTGTGCAATATATAGCCTGATACATTGTGCATCACTGTGAAACATAATACATGTTTACACTGAGCATTTATAAGATCCTGTAAAATTGGGTGTGTAAGGTTTATTCTTGTCTGATGTTTATAATGTGTATTCTAATAATAATGATCTATCTATCTATCTATCTATCTATCTATCTATCTATCTATCTATCTATCTATCTATCTATCTATCTATCTATCTATCTATCTATCTATCTATCTATCGTTAGTGCTTCACTTTTAGTACATTTAAATAAAAAAAATTGATTTCTTGTATCCAGTTTTTGTTTGTTTTGGGTTTTTTTTTTTGTCCAACAGGCGGCAGTGTTGGGCATCTTTTGAAATACACTCTTGGCCAATAACAGTTTTGTCTGTATTTATTCCAGAAATCTTGGGCTCAGAATCACTGCCACAAGCTACCAAAATAGAGGAAAGAGTTTCTTGGTTTCCATGGACAATTAACAACAAATACTACACAGCAAACGTCAGTCTATGTGTTGTTTCAAGCAAATTCGACATGAATGCAGAGGTTGCCCGCTCTATGCAAGCATTCATCGTTTATTTTGACAGCAAAACTGTGAGTGATAAACCTATTGGTTATTTGAAAAATTCGCCATTCTATGCAAGTGGCCTTGATTCACCTCTTTATGTATTTCAGAAAGACGGCCTTAACAATGTCAACTCCTGGTTATCAGTGGTGGAGGAACTTGCTCCGGAAGTGCTGATCCTAGTGTGTGACCATGTGTGTGACAGCGGTGAGTGTGTGTTTGGTATTGTTCATTGTTCAGTAGTTTTTTTGCTAAGTTTGGTGTGAATATACCATTGCAGGTGTTAGCAGACAGGAAGCCCAGCAATGGTGTCTGGCTCACGCATTTGAATTAGTAGAGCTCAACCCTCAAGATATACCTGACGAAGATGGTGAGAGAGAAGACATAGTAAAGTCGTGATTATGCACAAAAATTGTTTTGTTTACAGTCTTTGTGTATCCCGTAGATGACTTCCCAGAGTCTACTGGAATAAAAAGAATCCTGCAGGCCCTCAACGCCAACGTGTGGTCCAGTGTCGAGATGAAAGATGGTGAGATTGTATTGCCCTAATGCAAAATGTACAATGTCAAGTCACCTTTATTTTTATAGCACTTCATACAATAGAAATAGTTTCAAAACAGCTTCACAGTAATAAACAGAATTAATGATGCAAACTTCATTAAACATGAGACAATTTCTGCTGTAAATCAGCTCACATTATTCAGTTCAATTTCGTGTATAAAGATCATTCATTATGAAATGCCAATGCCATCTACAACAAACCATATTCGCAGGTTTATTCTAAGCAATGTTAATTAACTTTTCTTTTGATGATCATTTATTCCCCTCAGAACATAATCAGGGATTTGGGCTAATGAGCAGCCTGGTGGCTTCTCATCACAACACCCCACGGCCCAGTCAAGAGACACTGGTTAGTCTTTTTTTAAATGTTCTACTATTTAAAATATGTAGATGAACACTATTTAGCTTTGTCTGAGTATGTTAGAGTCTTAAAGGGATAGTTCACCCAAAATAGAAAATAATTTACTCACCCTCAAGTTGTTCCAAACCTGTATGGATTTCTTTCTTCTGCCGAACACAAAGGAAGATATTTTAAGGAATATGGGTTATCAAACAGTTGATGGGAAAAGTTTTGGGGGTTTTTTCATCCGAGGGAGTTCAATGTTTCTGACATTCTTCAAAATATCATACAAATATTCATACAATTTTGGAACAACTTTAGGGTGAATACATGATGACAGAGTATTCATTTTTGGGTGAAAGGTCATCTCGTTGTAACAGGCTATTTGTTCCCCTTTTGCTAGTCCTCTCATTCCCCATCCAACAGTACAGATGAAGGCACTGAGAGCCAGAGAGCAGAGAATAACCAGAATAATACAGTAGACACAGCAGTTGGTATGTACTTTTGCTAAAGGCTATATATTTATATACTAGGGGTGGCACGGTACACAAAACCCACGGTTCGGTTCGTATCACGGTTTTAGGGTCACGGTTTTCGGTTCTGTACTGTTGTTGTTTTTTCTTTTAATCGTTAACACTCCAGAAATTTACTTCAGCATATGATGTATAGCTTAATTATTCACAATTTAGGATACAGTGTTAAAAAAAAATGGTTATATCATGTAGAAGTTCATTCCTTACTGGCTGTCTCCAGCTTACGCTGTCTACCGAGTCTGACACATTGGCGTAACATTTTTATGTTAATCATGTCAATTTTGATCAGAACAATGCACTGATTAACATGAAAAATAACAAATTTCACCATTAAATCATGTAGTGAAGGATTCTGTGTGTTTCACAATCACTTTATGACATAACTTCAAAGGCCTGTTTAGATTATTAAAACTAGAAGCATATCTTAACTTTAATGTTACATTTATCATGTGAACTACTTATATACAACATGTTATATGCATGTGTGTTTGGGACAGAGGGGAACGGTCGCATTTGCAGCAGATATATGCTGCCAATCATAAATCAAAGCACGAGACAGACAGGGGTCGGAGGAGAACACCGGAAAATGTGACAGAATGGACAATATTCGTCTGTATTTGCAATACACGAGCCGCGGTTCAGCTGCGCGAGACAAACGCTGCCAGTGTGTGAATGCACAACGGGCGCGCACGGCTCCCGCTCTCCATACGCACTGCTTCTGCCCTGCAATACAACCCTGGCGCATCCTCCAACTCCGGGCAGCCTTCCTTATCTTCCCACTTGCCATTTCTATACGCTCCACTTTTACTGTCTTTTACTTCTTTTACTGTATGTCCACACACACCTCTTATTTCGCACAAAAAGGAAACCCACTGTCTAATGTAACATACGGGCACGAGGCTCATGCGTCGAACCGTGCGACACACATGCTCCGAACCGAGACAAGCGAGCCGAACGGTTCGGATGTTTTTTCATGTACCTTGCCACCTCTATTATATACTCTGATTTTATACTCATTTTTGAGGTAAATTATTGTTAAAAATGTAACATATGAAGCTATTTTTTTTAATGTATTTCTGTTCAGTGTTTAATGAAATATTTGCCAATCTGTCACAGATCCCATGATTGACATAGATATCCAAGAGTTGGCTAATCTAACAGCTGGGGATGCGGATGTGGAGAATTTTGAACGACTCTTTACAAAATTGAAAGAGATGAAAGGTTAAAAAGACTTTTGACTCAATAAACTCCTAATTACTGCTTATTTATAGTTAGTAAGGTAGTTGTTAAATTTAGGTATTGGATAGGATTAAGGGATGTAGAAAATGGCCATGCAGAATAAGGCATTAATATGTGCTTAATAAGTACTAATAAACAGCCAATATCCTAGTAATATGCATGCTAATAAGCAACTTAATAGTGAGAATTGGACCCAAAAACTAAAGCTCACCAAGGCTGCATTTATTTGATCAAAAATAGTTAAAAACAGTAATATTGTGAAATATTATTACGATTTAAAATAACAGTTTTCTGTTTTACATAAAATTTTCAGCAGCCATTACTCCAGTCAGATTTGGTGCTTAGAAGCATTTTTTTAAAATTATTATTATTGTCAATGTTGTATGAATAATGAATGTATGATTTTTTATCAATTTAATTGGTTCTGGCAAAATAAAAGCAGTAATTTCTTTTTTCTACTTAATGATCTCAAATTATATATATATATATATAAAATTTAAATTCAATTGAAGTCCTGTTTTTTATAAATAGTATTCACTATTTGGATTTTCTTGTAGACAAGGCCTCTTCGTTGCCACATGAACAGAGGAAAGTACATGCAGAGAAGGTAATATTATCTTATTAACACGAATGCTAATACTTTAAAAATGTGAAACTTGAACTAACTGTAGATTAACCTCAATCAGGTTGCAAAAGCATTCTGGATGGCTATTGGTGGAGACCAAGATGAGATTGACGGCTTGTCATCAGGGGAGGAGAGTTAATCTTGACCAGCAGCTTCCACTGTTGATACTCATCCGACCCTTCAAACCCCGTCATCCCAAATCTGCCCAGCCCTGTCCCGCCCGAGAAACCAAGATCCGGCATGAGGAACATGCAAGAATGTGGACAAAAACAGCAACTGAGATTTTCTGCTGTTACTATAATATAAACGTCCAACACCTCAATCAGGCAGTACAGAGTCATTATGGGCTTTTGGCTTTAAACATTGTAATCTCTGAGCCATTGAATGGGTTGCAGGGGGCAAGATTGTTATCTTGTCTGCTCTCTGGTAGTTTCGGTGCAAGCCACATTCAAGGATGAAGCCTATGGTTCTGTCAAGAGTTGTTGTAAATCATATGACAGATGAGCTGACAAAAATGGATTGTTTTAAACGTATTTTCTTGATATAAGTCACAATTACGGACTATGCTTGAGCATGTCATTAGCTCTTCATCAATTAAAAGAATCATCTGTCAAATCAATTTAATGTTCTTTTGTTTTGTTTGGAAATAAATTTGACATGCAAAAACTGAAACAACGATGCTCTTAAAACATTTTATTATTAAAACGTACATAACAAAAGTCAATATAACAGTGAATGCAAGAAAAGTGAAGTCTTTGTGACTGTACGTTACAGAAAAGCAAAAGGGAAATTCAGGGAAAACAAGACTTAAGCACCAGTTTAAGAATATGAATGAATTTTCTGACACTATAAGACAAAGAATGTTGTATTTGCTTTCAAATCAAAAGTGCAAGAAAAGAAACGGGATAAAAGCAATATTCCAGCAAACGGGACAAGTCTAAATAATATCAACAGTCCACTTTCAATCCTTTGGCCCTGTTGAGTCACAGACGAAGAGCTGGCAAGATTCAGAGCTAAAGACAGCTTGGGGGACTCGAACACAAGCATCAGTCGTTCCATGAAAAATCCATTTGATTTTCAAAATCAAACGGATTGTCAGGATTTTCATGAGCAATGATTCAGTGCTTATTCCTTGAGATACCAGACATCACCCAATGAGAAACACGATTATGGACTGCTAAGTTCTGACCATGCATTGAGCTAGTTGTTAAATGTCAGTACTAACAAAGTCAGGGATTTAAATAACCTGAAGAGCAAAATGTACGCATAAAAATCTAGCCATTTATACTATTCTCTTGTGAAATCAATCTTTATGTAAAAAATACAAGCTTTCCAAGAGCTGCCAGCAGTACTTGCCCTCCATTTTTCTGTGGAAAATAACTATATTGTATAAATACAATAGTGCCAATTTTTTTTACCCACTCAAAAATCACTGTAAAATAGTCTAGTATGTAGAGATATGAAATGAAATGCTGTTATGTGAATTCACAAGCTCAAAAATCATTTTAATGGATTGACAGTCCGGAGTCTAAAACATCCCTTTCATTCACCAGTCATACACAGAAGAGAATCAATGAAATCAAGCGAATATTTAAAAGAGAACATTGATGAATAATGCTGCGGTCATATCTACCATTGTTTGGCAATTTTTTTCCTATTGAAATTAAATAAAATCCATATGATTGGGAATTTGCACAAGATTTCCCTCACAACAGGTTCAAGTTGGTCACATTGATTCGCTCGTGAAAGTGACTTATGTGTGAGCAGTGCTTCATATATTTATCACTTTTATCCAAATCCTATCATACTAGACCAGTGAAATATTGCTACCCTTTTTACCACCTAATAAAATGTTCGCTAATTAGCATATTAATGTCAAGACCACATAAATGTGATTGTGGCCACACCTTAAAGGCCCGTTCACACCAACGAACCATAACTATAAAGATAACGATAAATATATAGTACTAAAATCGTTCTCAGTATTAAAGAATAGCAGAGTCCACGCCACAGCTAAAACGATAACGGCACAGAGAACCGATATTGTTGGCATCACTTTCATAACGGATTTTATCCTGCGGATTAACGATAAAAACATCGACAGCCAATCAGAATCCGTTCTCCTGTAACGAGCTCGAGCATTTAAAGCGGCAGACAAGCATGTGCTAAGTGCTTAGAATGAACAGAACGATATCGTCTGCTGGTGGTGTGGACGTTATCTTTATAGCTATCTTTCTTGGTGTGAACGGGCCTTAAGAGTGTCCATTTGTCCTAAAAATCAATGTATAATATGACAGTAATGGCCACCTGCAGATGTGGGCGGTAAATACTTTACTTAATCTTAATTACAATACTCTGGGGCAGCAGTAAAAATATACTTTCGCAATCTCCATTCGGTTTATTATGCAAAAATATTTTTTACAAAAACGTCTTTGCTGAGCAAAATTCAAACGGTAACCATCAAGTTCAAGAAATATGGCACTATTAGCGTTTGTCATTGACAAATTTCCAATGCTATTTTCTTGTTCACACCATCATTGGGTTGTAAAAACAAGTGCTTTTCATAATCAAGGCATAGTAACTTTTTTTTAAAAATAATTTTCCATTTCCTGTCAGAAGTATAACCTGGTCGACCGTGCATTTGAGACAGCAATCGCAATCACATTGTATTGACCTGTCCAGTGCAGTGCAATTTACTTGAGCACAACTACACACAAAAAACTAGACAAAGCTGCCCAAAGCGCTAGCTTCAGGCTAACATACTGTAACAGTTCACACAAGACCCCTTCACTGAAGGTGGTGGAAACAAAACACTCTTCTCTGAAGGCTTGTCTGGTGCCGCACTAAATCGCCAGAAATGTCTACTATAGGCCCCCTATGAGGACATTTATGATTTTGAGCAATCATATTATGAGCCCATGATTCTAATACCTTAAGATCAATTCAAATGCATGATACACTTCTTGATCGAAACAAAAAATTACAGAATCATAATTTCATTATCACATTTAAATTCACAATGAGGAAAATGCCTCATTTTAAACTCATCACACTGAGGAAATATCAGCCATGTTCCATGAGTGTCATTGTTCAAAGTGCTTCAACTGTACGTGTCCGTTTTTGCCCAAACATTGGGATCTGTAATTGATAAAGTGAAACTGAGGAGTCCTGCAGGTGTTTGTCTCCCCCGCCCCTTGATTCTGCTTTTTTTGTATGCTTGGCATTAAGCAGCAATAGAGGGTGGGTCCTGAATGTCATTAAATGGTTATGGTTACTTGAAATGAGCTGAGGGTTCGTCCTATGACACGCTAGAGCAGCGGAGGTTTGGAGAGCCCATCTGAGTGAGCACCTTGTCCAGCCATTGCAGGGGGCCGTTGAGATGCAGCTCTATCCAGCAGGGGGTGCTGGTCACTGTCTGCCGCCTGCAGGAAGGAGAATCTGGGTCAGTAATGTGTTTCCATGCCTGCCAAGCATTTTTAACACACTACAGAGCAGCTAGGAATAACCGTTTTACATAATCAAGGGCAACCATTAGCTCTTTGTGTGCTACTGTCACAGAAATAAAGTGATTAAATGCCATTTGTGTGTTTTGTTTCAAACTCAGCATTTACGTGTACAGAGCAATTTTGAAAGTGGTGCAGATATAAAAAAACTAATCCCTAAGCCGGTTCTACATTTGTATAAGCAATACATTTTAATTCACATACACAAACAAATATAAAGTCATATTAAAAACACAGGAAAATACTTAATACTTAATAACTTTTCTATTTTAATATATTTTAAAATATTTATTCATGTGATGGCAAAGCTGAATTCTCAGCATCATTACTCCAATCTTCAGAGTCACATGATCCTTTAGAAATCATTCTAATATGCTGATTTCTTGCTCAAGAAACATTTCTTATTATTATAAATGTTGAAACGAGATGTGCTGCGTAATATTTTGGTGGAATCCAAGATAACATTTATTTCAGAATATTTGGATGAAAAGTGAGCTCAAAATAACAGCATTTATTTGATTTAGAAATTGTTTGTAATCGTTTGTAAGAAGGTTAGGTAGGTTAGGCTGTAATTTTGATGAATTTAATAAAATTACAAAAATAAAATAGAATCAAAGCTTTCATTTCGTAAAAAACCCCCCAAAAAAACATAATATTGACTCCAAACTTTTGAACAGTAGTATTGTTAGTAATTATGTGTGTGTGTACGTGTGTGTGTGTGTGTGTGTGTGTGTGTGTGTGTATATATATATATATATATTGTATATATATACTATATATATATATATATATATATATATATATATATATATATATATATATATATATATATATATATATATATATATTATATATTCTCTCTATATATTAAGCAGCACAACTGTTTCCAACATTGATAATATCTGAGTATCAAATCAGCATATTAGAATGATTTCTGAAAGATCATGTGACACTGAAGACTGGAGTAATAGCTGATGAAAATTCAGCTTTGCATCACAGAAATAAATTATATTTTAAAGTATATTAAAATAGAAAACCATTATTTAAAATTATAATAATATTTCACAATATTACTGTTTTTCTGTATTTTTGATCAAATAAATGCAGCCTTGATGAGCATAAGATACCTTTTTCAAAAACATTAAAATGTGTGTGTGTGTGTGTGTGTGTGTGTGTGTGTGTGTGTGTGTGTGTGTGTGTGTGTGTGTGTGTATATATCCTGTGATATATATCCTGTGTCTTAGCTTACCTGTATTCTGCCCCCCAGCCTTTGACAAAACTCATGCGAATGGTGCACATTCGGGTAAGCTGGTACACGGCCTCGAATCCTTGATTCACAGATTGGGCCAATAGAGCTGCAAATTCCTGATTATTGAAGATCTTCAGATTACAGCCTGAGAGAAAATCAGAAGTAAAAACACACAAATGTATGCTTGAGTGCTTCTATGGAACATAATGAGGAAGTCTGACACCAGAACATGCCTGAGTGACTCATAGGATGTATATATACACAGCTGCACATTCATCCAATCACAGTGTACAGACGGACTGACTCACCTGGAGGAATCTTACACACTGTGGCGGGGTGCCAGCCATACCGCTGGTTACAGTTTGGACTCTGGACGAAAATAGCACTGTCGCTCAGACACTCAGCAAACACCTCACCGCCGATGTAATACAAACGCACGCCTCGCCCTGGGGGAAAGGTTATGAAGTTTACAGATTTGGTCTATTTCAGAATCTCTAATTCTAGTATTTTTCATAGATGTAAGCTGAATGTACCAATGTGTCTGCGCGTCAGCTCCACGGCTGCGTTGCGGTTGACATTGGACAGCAGACCCAGGCAGAAGCGCTCTGCGTTAGAGGGGTCCGTGAAGCCGTCCACTGTCAGAGATGGTTGCGAGGCGTGGAAAGTCTCGCCCACACGCTGATTCAGCTCGTAGTAGGAAATCGAGCACCAAAATGCGGATTCACAATATGTTACTGGCTGCAGATCTAAAAGACATAAATGTATGAGCATGAGAGAGGATCAGACAAACAAAACAAGTGCAGAACAAAGTGTGAAAGTACAGGAAAAGCACTGGACTTTGGATTGTGGTGTAAAATCAGTGTGTAGAGATCACACTGTTGACAGAATGTGGCCCTTTGAAAACAGCAGGCTGCTCATGTAAAATTGGTTATTTGTTATTTTTATTACAGGGCCTCCTGGTGTCTCACTGCAGAGGTAGAACAACCCAGAAACAGGATATTATTATTATTACATTATCCTGGGCTGACTGAGAGGACAGAAACAAAGGCTTCTTTTATATGAGGTTTCCTTTTGCACAGCTGAGAGGCAAAGCCAAGGGACTGAGGCTTCCTAACTATTATACACAAGACAGAACAAATCTCCAACCACCATCCAGGCATGGGTTGTCTGTTAGCTTTGTCAAAATATCTCAATTCATTTTTAAAATTCATTATTTATATGTAAGCCTATTTAGTCTATTTAGACATTTACATAACTAACTGTTTACTGTATATAGGATACATTTATATGCATATGATATATAAATACATGTATACACTACCATTTAAAAACTTTTATAATATTATAGCTTATAATAAAGTATTTACAATATTACAAAAGATTTCTATTCCAAATAAATGCTGGTCTTTTGAACCTTCCATTCATCAAATAATCCTCAAAAAAAGTGTATAATGGGAAAAATGTATTATGGTTTCAACAACAAAAACATTATGCAGCTGTTTTCAACACTGATATTAATAATAAATGTTTCTTGAGCACCAGATCAGCACATTATGAAGGATCATGTGACTGGAGTAATGATGCTGAAAATTTAGCTTGGCCATCACAGGAATAAATTACACTTAAAAATATACTAAAAGACTATTTTCAATTTGATAATATTTAGCACTATCACTGTTTTACTGATAAAATAAATGTAGCTTTGGAGAGCATCAGAGACTTCTTTCAAAATCTTTAGACTGTAAACTTCCTTAAGAAATGTATCTGACTGATGTCTGCTTAACATGACCCTAAGCCAGCACCATTACATCACACTTCTTCATCTGACTAGTTGTTCAGAGAACCACCTCAAGTAGTTGATTTTGAAAATATATACACAAATACATTGTTATATGGCCAAATGATCTAAACAGCTAATGGGTATTGTAGCTATTGTAGACTAGCTTAAAGGGTTAGTTCACCCAAAAATGAAAATTCTGTCATTAATTACTCAACCTCATGTCGTTCGACACCCGTAAGACCATCTTCGGAACACAAATGAAGATATTTTTGTTGAAAGTTCATGGCTGAGAAAAGCTTTAGATAGGCCTCCATTGGCATTCAGTACATTTACACTCACAAGACCCATAAAAGGCACTTAAAACGTCGTTACAAAGTCCATCTCACCACTGTGGCTCTACAATAATTTTACGAAGCGACGACAATAGTTTTTGTGCGGCAAAAAAAAAATCTAAATAACGACTTTATTCAACCTCTTCTTGTCTTCCGTGTGTGCCTCCACGACGCATGCGCGAGAATATGACGTAGCGCCGGCGTTCGGGAATCCATGGAATGCACACTTTAGTCCCATTTGAGCACTACGCCAAGACCTAAAGCACGATCAATGTAGAATCCAACAGCTTAGACGCGGCGGGTCTTCCTCTGCTTGTAAACAAATCGCTTCTGGGTCATGTGTCCGAACGCCGGATCTGTGTCATATTCTCGCGCATGCGTCGTGGAGGCATACACGGAAGACAAGAACAAGTTGGATAAAGGTGTTATTTTGATTTTTTTTGCGCACAATACTATTGTCGTCGCATCGTAAAATTATTGTAGAGCCACTGTGGTGAGATGGACTTTGTAACAACGTTTTAAGTGCCTTTTATGGGGCTTGGGAGTGTAAATGTACTGAATGCCAATGGAGGCCTATCTGAAGCCTTTCTCAGCCATCAGCTTTCAACAAAAATATCTTCATTTGTGCTCCGAAGATGAACGGAGGTCTTACGGGTGTCGAACGACATGAGGGTGAGTAATTAATGACATAATTTTTATTTTTGGGTGAACGAACCCTTTAATGGAGATGGTACAGGATGCTGGTGACGTTACTCATCCGTTTTACAGGCAGCGACTTGTCCTAGTGTTTTCTCATGCGCTCACTGAAGCAGACTTCCATTCTCACTAATCACCTCACACAGGACCAGGCAGGAGGACCGACGTTATGGAGATAATATGTCAGAGATAATCCAGCCAGATTAAACTCCGACTCACAGTGGGGTGGAGTACTTACAGAAATCAGTCTGACTCTCCAGGGTTCCCACCACAACAAACACTTTTGAAGGAGATGATTGTTTTTATGGAACAAACCAACTACAGCCACATATGCAAAGGGAAAGGTGCAGAAAATTAAAGCCAAAGTTACCGCATTTTGCAGCAAAATGTGAAAAACTTGAAGTGTAAAATGGCTTCTACAAGATTATAATGCATATACATATACTTTCAAGTATAATACATATACTAACATTAGTATTATTTTATTAATTTGACAACTTTACTATTACTATTTTCCACATGTTAGAATAATAGTAAAGGTGTACAAACGTTTGGTAATCTATATCACTCTGACAATCTGGTAATTAGTGACATGAAGGCAAAGTATGGTAACCCATACTCGGAATATGTCCTCTGCATTTAACCCATCCAAGTTAGTGAACACACACACACTGCCGACCTTGGACAGGACACACACACCCGGATCAGTGGGCAGTAATTTTTTGCTGTGGTGCCCGGAGAGCGATTGCGAGTTAGGTGCCTTGCTCAGTAATTTCCCGCCGGTATTGAGAATCGAACCCACACATTTTGGGTTACCAGTCTGACTCTCTAATCATTAGGCCTATCTTTTTAAAGTTTACGGTCTATACGATTTTTTAATCGTATAGAAGTCTCTGATGCTCTCCAAACCTATAATACATTTACATCACTCTAACAATCTGGGATCTTACCTAGGTTGCTATTTGCAGGAGAGACAGGGTTGGGTGAAAGATTTGGGGAACCTGAAAAAAATTTAATTAGAAAATTATAAACAAATATATTCAGCTCTGGTATCTAATAGCAACTGCTTGTTTGAGATCTCAGATCTCTAACCTGTGTCCATGCTGTGGTTCATTTGGTGGTCACTGGTTTCCCCATCCTCACTTAGGTAGCCTGGAGGAGGGGTCTCTGAAACATAAATGTAGTGACGTGTTATTAAGCACCTCACCTATGTCAAATACAATACAAGACATAATTTGATCTCCCTGCAAAGCAAATATTTAAATATTCAACAGATAGTGTTGTGTTGACCATTTATTTACAGCCTTAATTATCAGGCTGAAACTGTATCAAAGCCAAAATCGTGCGGATCCAACTATAGTCTAGAATGGACTACTTGCACAACTATTTATTACAACTCAGGAGTTTCCGGTAACAGCCTTCAGCGCACCTACATACATGAGAAGAGATTTTTACTACATTTTATGGCTGTCAATTGATTAAAACAATTAATCTTGTTCTCCGCGTTAAAATGATTTTAACTGATAAAAAGGATTGGTTGTGTGCGCTGGTGCTCTTATTACAGTCTTTTAAAATATTTGAATGAATGAATGCACGGTATGTGCCTTAAATAAATTTAAAGATATTAAATATTAAACTAAACTTAAACAGTGACGCACACAGTGTAGAGGAGAATGACAGGCAACTACTTTGAATATTAGGCAAGCATTTTGGGCATGAACATATAAATTACATACAGTAAAATGATTGACAATGAAAAATGTGACTAAAATATTTCATTCAAATAAATACATGTTCGTCTCACACACTTCAGAAACGCGGTTACTAGTTTAGACGAGCACTGACACCCTGTGGTGAAATAATTGCGCATGTTCAACAGCCGCTGCTTTCTCAGATTGGCTTAGTTGGAATAAAACTTCATGTTCCCTTGAGTTTGGAATCATCAGAATATCTCTTCTCCTTTCTCTGAAGTGTCTTAAATCTTCTTGCAGACTTTTAGGGATTTTAGGTGGCATTTAGTCAACTCGGTGACTACAGCACATTCAAAATATGCATAACCAGAAATAAAGTTGTACTATTTCAAAACGGAAGTGCGTCACAAAGCTCAGTGCAAGTAGTCCATTAAAGTATGAGAAAGTTCTCTTTGTAGCATGAGCTTGGCTTTATGAAGCACTTTACTCAAATGCCACACTCCAAATGTGTCTTATAGTGAGAAGGTCTACCTGGAAAGAAGAATTCTTTCATTCAAGTCATGTGAAACACTTTTAACACCAATCGTCTTGAGCCTCAATATGCTGTTACCAGTCATGGGATCCGCACTTTGATCTCTCCTTGTGTTTTACTAACTGTATTAAGGCGCCAGACTAAACACTTTGATTTTGACAAAACAGCTTAAACTAACTGAGACACGACAAAATCAACTCAAGCAGATGTGGCTATGAACCAGCGTGTGTGTGTGTGTGTGTGTGTGTGCTAGAGTGAGTAATGTCTGTTGTGTAGTCCTGAGGGCATGTCTGGGTGAAAGTTAATGTGTGATTTTTAGAGAGAAAACAGAAAACATGTTTGTCACCCGGTATATAGTTGCTCGGAGGCTCAATGCCCGCTGGGAATATGGTGTTCTCAGGGATGGAGTAATCATCCAGCGGAGGGAAGTCTGTGGGGATGTCAGCATGCCGAGGAACGAGGACCGGAGGCAAAACTGCACACACACACAGGGGGGGACAAATTTATCCCAATAAATAACTCAAATTAGTTTCACACGAAAAATTTAATATGGAACAACTGGGTCTTACCTGGTGTCTCAACACGTTGGTAGTGGTAAGGGTTCACACACACCTCGTCCTTCTTCATGTAGAAAGCAAACTCGCACAAGTCTACGGCACGCAGTTCATGGTGGGACTGCAGGTCAGGCCAGCGCCACAGCCGGCAGTAGATCACATGGGGGAGGCCTTTTCTGTGAGATACCTGCAGACGGCCATCCAGAGACCTGCACATACAGTTCAGGAGACAATTAAACAACCAGTCCCATAAAAGTTCATAATTAACACAAGAACCATTCTACCTTCTTAATGGTGAGAGAACACTAAACTTACAGCATGACTAGAAAAGTCAATTCAAGAATGAATGACTCGTATGAGCTGTTTTTTTTTATCATAAAGATATTACTGGTTTGAGTCACTTGCTCACTGAATCACTAAATTCAAGAAGTTCTTCAGTGAGTCATCATTTAGTAATGTCCATTCAAACTAAGAACTGTGCTAGTAACCATTATGTTTTTATGTCATTATGTACTTGCGGCCCATGATATCTAAATATGTGTAATTACAAAGTGTTGTTGTAATAAACAGTACTCTAATTAAAAAGAAATACATAGAAATATATATACGAGCCAAAATATGCTAAGGGGTAGTAATGGAACAACAGTTTTAACAAGTGATATTTCACTATTATTTACAACAGGATCTGCATTTTAATGGATTTAAATAAAATATTTTTGTTAAGAGACAATAAAAACAATAGGGCTGTAATATCCCGGTCGATTACCGTAGTCGATTACTGGTCGATACGTTCTGGCTCGACTAAAATTCTGATTGGTCGTTTTTTTGCCGCGTTCATTTCATTAATTTTGCTGCGCCGCGTTCATTTAATCAGGTGGAAAGCACTAATTACTAATGGGGGTGTTTTCAGAGCACCCCTGTTTCACAGGTAACAGAGCACCCCCAGAACACCCCCATTGTTTCCACTTCTTTTCGATTAGCCCAACCCACTGGAGAAGAGCGACAGATTGAAGAAGGCTAGTTTTCTGTAACTTATATTATTTATTTAATTGTGAGTGTTTTTTCTGCTCTTGATCTGGCTTGTTTAATAAATATTCCTTTTTTATTAAAGTGGACGTGCCTTTTGTGTTTACGAGTAAAAGCTTTAAGTTAATAGTCTATTCGTGTCTCAGCCGCGAAGCTGAGCTGAGCTCATATGTTTGAGCTGCACAGAGCGGCTGAAATTATACTGTCTGTCAGTTATTATAATACATATGACAAAAACAATTGTCTAAATTATGTTGCATATTCCACAAAAGTTCTTGTGATGATATGTAGTTGACAACATAGTACTATATTTTAGGAAATCATAGGCTATGATATTGCGCAGGTGCACTTGATGTGACGCTGTCAGAGCCGTCAGACTCATTTCAGTGCAAAATAATCAGCTCAAAAACTATTTAATATACTGCAAATAGCCTTCTAGTTTTTTATGTTTATTTATAATTCATTTATGCAGACAACAAGGCTACCAAATACTGCGCACAGTGCGCAGCTTATTCATTTAACGTTTTTTTTCCTAACGTCATTATTAGTCGATTTTTAGTCGAAAATTTCAGGACTTCAGTCGACCAAGATTTTCTTTGGTTGATTACAGCCCTAAAAAACAACTATGTGTGTCAAAACCACTCCTTTCCTGGTCCAAAGTCAACGAATCTGCGAGAGCTGAATGTAACATTTTTGCTATCACTTCACTGAATACTTGCCAACTAAGAAATAAATAATTATTACCTCACGATCTATCTGTTTACAATTCCACATCATTTGAATATTACAACATCGATGTCTGTCAAAAAATAACATGCACAATACACAATAGTATTTTTACTGTACGAGAAGCAGAGGTCCAATGAGTACCCAAATTTCCTGAAAAACCCACACTACCAGATGTTTTGACTACGTCATCGCTTTCCAAGAAGAGGGGAAAAGTGGCAGCCTAAGCGGCTTCAATATGCTGTCTGTCAGAGACGATAACGTACGTAATACATAAAGCACGCAAGTATAAATTTGTTTGTTACTCGCTGAAATTGAATCAGGGAACTGAGTGAAATACTTCACACTGCATGCTAAAGAGAATAAATGCCAATTCAATTGAAAAACTTTGTCAGGTTAGTGAACATCGTTCAACGTGTTGGTTTTCACAGACATTTTTTATGTACAAACTACGCATTCTGATTCTGACATTCCTTATTTAAATAATTTCAAACATTTTCTATTTTTCATAATTTTGGCAATAGATGAACTATTAAATGAGTGATCTTGAGATGAGTCCCTGTAGTCATCCAATTTGACTCTCATATACTGATGTAATATATATTATCAACTTGAAAGGTGATTTTTATACATTGTAGTACTATCGTTGAGCACTATCTTCTGAGTTGTTTAAAGGATTAAGGCAATCATCAAAGTTTGATAAAAATATTGCTTGATTTTCAAATAAAAGATGATACATTTTTACATGATTTGTTACATTTAATTACCCCAAGCAGATTTTTATATTTTTTATAAAGAAAAATATGTAAATAAATAGTAATGTTTTTGTTTAGTTAATTATTAAAGGGGGGCGATGGAATGGTTAATGGTTTGTAACAGATTCATTAAATTAGTATAATAGTATAATAATTGCATATGCTAAAAAACATTCAGTTAAAATGTTTCTAAAACATAATGTGCCTTATTACACTAATGTACAACGTAATTAAAGTGAAAGCCCTATAAATCTTGCCCTGTGAGTCTTTTAATAGCCTTGCACTTGCATTTTTTGCAGAAGTCGGGATATTCGAATGGTGCAAGAGAGACCCTTTTAGTGGAAAGTGAATCAGGCCTTATTTTCATACAGGGGGGAGAGGTCACCGGCTGTGAGAAGAGAAAGCCGCAGAGAAAGCATGAATCATCCTCATACTATTGTGGTCTATGCACCATGACAGCCGTTGCTAATGAATTTCATCACAATAATGCATTTTCACCCTACATCGGGATTATCCTAATTCGTTAAAAAGCTCAGGCTCAGAGGACTGACAGAAGATGAACAGAGAAAGTGAGTGAGTGAATTTAGAGGAAGTACATGGCTTGAGTTCAGAACGAGGGGAAAGACAGCGTGGCAGAGCAGACACCGAGACGAGCGCCTGCACACTTTTCCAATGTAATGTTTGCCTAGTCATTCAACTATGCACCAGCAGCATGAATGCCAGCATTCTGCACTAGAAATGTTTGTATTTGCCAGACAGGCAAATACAGACATTTATGTAATATGTATGTACATTTAGCTTTAACCCAATAGCACTTAAAAGTAGTGGTCGACTACATTATTTAGCCACTCTTGTCATTCCAAAATGGAATGTTATATTTCTTTCCATGGAGCACAAAAGGAGAATATGAAGAATCTTTACACAGAAGTTCATAGGTGGACCACATCTGTCAAGCTCTAGGAATTACAACAACACTGCACAACCATCACAACTCTTCTGAAGCAATATGTTAGTTTTGTGTGAAATTTAAGTAACTGCAAATCTTGCCCTCGACTGTAGCTTTAAAAATGGAGCCTTTCATTGGATTGCATCAGGTTGGATGCCAATTACATCATTAAACCATATTGGAGAACTAGAGAAGGGAAGATTTTACATAAAGTAACATTTCAGGATATTTGGAGTCTAGTCACTAGAAACTCTATAAGCTGCCTGATTACTTTTCAAAAAATGCTCTTGCGTATCACAGGGAAAATAACAGCGTGCCTTTTTTGGGTGAACTATTCCTTTAATTCGCTCTTTCATCATCTACACCAAAATCCCATTTAAAGAAATAAGTCAGCAAACTGCATATGGCTTGAATGCAACATCGGGGCAAGGCACAAAAAGCTGTTGACCAGACCCTCTGTGAGTTTGCGACCTGACAAAGAGAAGACAGATTATCCCATTGTCTGACTCAGTCCACGGAGACAAAGCAAAGTCCCGGAGTCTCCCACAGCCACCGCCACAGCTCAGCTGAAAACAGACACACAATTCCAATTCCTTCTGTTCAAGTCATTCTGACCTCCAGACTGACCTGAAAGTCACACACTAGAACTCATTCACCCTTCTGTCAAAGCCAAGAGCAGCCTTTTCTGTCCCACCCCCTCCTGTACACACACTGCCTCTCTAAAATCAACACTGGCGTCATACACAACAACAACATGACTAAAACCAGAAATCAACACGGCAAATAAAACGGGAGTTTTAAATCAAAAAATGGAACCAGAGAGAGTTGAGGAGGGAAGACAGGTAGTGTCTCACCAGTAACCTCAGAGCTTCCTCTTCGAGCAGCAGTGTTTGTTGTTCTCCCACATAGGCCTATCTCACACAATTCGCATCTGTGGAGTCACACTGAATCCATTAGTCATCATCATGGCCCCTAACTTGACCTCAATTCTAACCTGTTTTGCCACGGAACTTTTTATGCTGCCGACTACTCCATTTAAGGAAATTATTGTACTGTACTTGTTTCTGTTTGCAATAGCCATGTGCGGTAACATGGCTCCCCGCTATCTGCTCACATGCTCTGATAACAATAGGACTATTCATTATTTGGATAACTGGTCAAAAAATAAATCTGTTAAATCTGATTCTGTTTCATAGAACTAAATAAAGAATAATATATTTATATTTAATATTAATACATTTTCTGTCCAATTTTAGTGTGCTACTTTCGATAAAGGTGTGGTTATTTTATTTTATTGGCTTGTATTTTTTAAATTCAGTATCATTAAAACAATTGAATTTCATTATAAAGTGTAATATTAATACAATTATACGGAAAAAAAACTTTTTAAATAAGAAATAAATAACTTTAAAAAAGCATTTTTTGTCAAATTTTTCAGCCAAGTGTTTCGGTTTCACCCAGAATTTTCATTTCAGTGCTTCCCTACTTAGGACCTGTTTATACTAGTGCGTTTTTGTAGCCTGGATGCCAGCTGCCCACAACATCTGAGGTCGGGAAGTTTGGTCTGGACTTGATTCGTTGTGGAGCAACTATGCTCGTACCAGAGCTGTTCGGACCAATCAAATTGTCAGGGCGGGCTTTATACGATGATAGACAGATGATCAACAGTAACGTAATCATCCACGTCGCCAAAGAGCGCTTGGGTTGAATTCGTTCTAATCCTAAACAGAGAACTTATTCATAAATGCATTCACCTTCACTATATCTCTCAAAAATGATGATCGTGATCGTGACGTGTTGGTAATATAAGTACTCTGTGTATCCTTAAATTCATCTTCTTCTTCTACTTCTTCCAGCGTGTGTGCAGTTGAGTTCTGTTGACAACTATGCGTCGCTCCGTTGCTCTGATTGGTTGTAGGTCTATCGAATTGAGTGCAGAGGCATTTTTTTTCCTGGTTTGGTTGAAACACACCCCATAATCACAGCCCAATGGAGCAGTATCAGAATCATATTCTGACTAGAATCTGAGTATGACGACGTCAGGCTAGCGTTTTCGTTTTAAAATGCATAACTTTTGCTACGGTTACGTTTGGTGTCAACACTACTCCGGAGACTTTTGGAAACACTGCAGACCCTGTTTTATTTGAAAACTCCGGGGATGCGTTTCAGTGTGGACGGACCAAAACTGATAGTGCTTCCCAATTTGCATAATATCCATCCTAAATACATTCACATTTATTAATTTAGCGGACGCTTTTATCCAAAGCGACTTACAACTGAGGAATACTGGAAGCGATCCGTCATGAAGAGGCAAAAATACTACGTTTTGGACATTGCTTAGGGTAGCATAAGCTAGAATAGGGAGGGCATAGAGAAAACAACTTTTTTTTTTTTTTTTTTAAGATGAGGTTAAGTGCTCACGGAGGAGATTTGTTTTTTTTAATGTTGTAAGCGATTCTGCATTCCGGATGGAGGTGGGGAGATCATCCCACCAGCAAGGAACAGTGAACGAAAAGGTTCTGGAAAGGGATTTCATGCCTCTCTGTGGTGGTACCACGAGCCGGTGCTCATTTGCTGAACGAAGGCTTTTGGTGGGGATGTAGACTCGTAGGAGCGAGTCGAAGTATGCGGGTGCTGAGCTTGTGGTGGATCTGTAAGCAAGCATCAACGCCTTGAACTTGATGCGAGCAGCGAGTGGTAGCCAGTGCAGAGAGCTGAAGAGAGGTGTGACATGGGCCCTTTTGGGCTCGTTGAAGACAAGACGTGCCGCTGCATTCTGAATCATTTGAAGCATCTTGATCGCACACGATGGAAGTCCAGCCAGAAGCGCATTGCAGTAGTCAAGCCTAGAATTGACCAGGGCCTAAAAAACAACTGGCAGATCAACGCGCTACAACATTTCAGTTTATGGTGACAGGATGCATGTAACTAAGCGACAGAGCGTCCATTAAAGATGATAAAGTAGCACTGTATGTCCCAAAGGTTGCCTACTCTTCTGCTACACACTCAAAAGTATCTACTTTTTCTTCACAAAAAGAGTACATTCTTTTAGGGCGTAGTATAAGTAGGCGAATTGGGACGTAGCATGAGACTTTTGAAAGTGAAGGTGTGGCTGCCCACATTCGCTCCCTGATTCGTCAAGGCCATATCATATGACTATTACACTACCGGAACACAACAATAACAGACCAGAGCCGTCTCTCTCTACGGTTCTGTAACAGACCAGCCTCGATGACCGTATAAACAATAACATGTCAGCTTTGCTGACTTTGTTGTCCTTTTTAGCAGCCATTGTGCAGTTAAACTCTACATTTTGTAATTCTGCAGCAGCCTACATGTGCAAAAAGCAAGCTATTATTAGAGCAATCGGCAACTGTTTACACTTGTACTTGCATGCCCAGTGCATGAATGGTCATGTTACGTGTAGTGTGGACGGAGATCGTTTCTGAAATGCAGTGGAAACGGCAGTATGGATGAGGATCGTTTTCATTTTAAAACGACGTGTTAAAACGAAAATGCACTAGTGTAAAACAGGGCCTTAGTATTAAACTTCGAAACCTGTCCATAGCATTTGTGATATGAAAATGAGAAAAAACAAAACATTTTTTTGTTAAATATAACTAGACGCTTAATAATAATCACAAATTATGGACAGAAAATTACTTGAGGATGGGTTCTTTTGATTTATTTTTATTAATTTTGATTTATTAAATTTTTATTATATTTGTATTATTTCTGAAAGATCATGTGACACTGAAGAATTGAGTAATAGCTGCTGAACATTCAGCTTTGACATCACAGGAATAAAATGTTTTAAAATATATTCAAATAGAAAACTGTAATTAAAACTTAAATTGTAATAATATTTCATAATAGCATTATTTGTTTTTTTAAATAAACGCAGTCTTGGTGAGCATAAGAGACATTCAATTCAATATTATAAACAATTTTTATTAATGATTTAATTAAATATTTAAATTATTGAGTATATTTTTAATTTAATATTTAAATATTAAACTATTTACTTTTTAATATTTTATTTATTAATTTATTGGAATGCATAAACATAAATCAGGGATGAACACTGAAACGTCTTGCCTAAGTATAAAACTTCGAAGCTTGTCCATAGCATTTGTGCTATGAAAATGAGAAAAAAACAAAACAAAAAGAAATATTATTAAGCTACTTAACATTCAGCTTTGACATAACAGGAATATATATATATTTAAATATATTTAAATAGAAAACAGATATTTTAAATTGTAATAAAATTTCATAATATTACTGTTTGCACTGTATTTTTTGCAAATAAATGCAGCCATGGTGAGCATAAGAGAATTCAATAACATAAAATTATATTTAATTAAGTATTTAGATTATTTATTACATTATGTATTTAATATTTCATTTATTAATTTATTGGAATGCGTAAACATAACTCAGGGATGAACACTGAATGAACAGTCCAGTGATTTTGAGTTACCTAGATGTTTTATAAAGTCATGAATTTAGACAAACTCAGATATTAAAAGCTCTATAATAAAAGCCATTTTCAGCAGTTAGCATGTCACTTTGGTTAGTGGCTCTCAGAATATCTGTGCTCTGTTTGAATAAGCGTGTGGAGCAGGAAGTAGTGTAACCTCAGAAACTTAGAGAAGCCTGTGAGCAGGTGATGATTTCCTGCTCTTTTTCTGTTGCACACATGTGCAGTCTTCCCTTTGACGCCCAGCTGGCCACTAATGCAGAGAAGATTTCATCCAGAAGAACAGAAATCAAATCCGTGTAGGGAGCATCAGGACCTCACAGATTGTATGTCTCAGCTGAGTATATTCAAACCAGCTTAACGCCAACCTTTTACACTCAACCGCAATCCAGAGAACAACCCACGCCCTTCACAGACCTTACACTGCATTCTTGATCTCTGAATAACCATGCCACATAGTGTGTTAAATAAACACACTCTCGGCTGTGTTTACAGTACAGAGAAAGTCTGTCTGAGTTCGGGTGTGAGACATCCATGCAGGTGAATGTTTTGAATGCTGTTTTGTGGGTGTTTGCTTATTTTATACAGGAGATGTAAAAAAATGAAAGATGACACAGTAGTTTGGAGGTTTGCTTGACGAGCAGTGAAGACAAGGGAAGAGATGCAACAGAGAAGCATACACATTAATTTCCTGTGTGAAAGCTCCTTTAAGGGGCAGGATGTATGTGGTCAAACTGTTGAACTTAACAACACAGGCGCTCATGTCAGGCACAGCCCTCAATTTTCATGATCCTGACGTGCTTTTTATAAAAGTCGCTCTTGTCCCTGACAATGCACATACTGCCTAAGTGACAAATTTCGCCTATGTAGGCGATTGTAGACCATGAAAAGAGGTTGAAAATAAAACTTCAAATTCACTGAAGGACTAGCCTACATTGAACGTGACGTTCATGTAGGATAAACAAAGCAGGGCCGCAACATTCTCCAAAACAGACAGTGGACTAGAAACATCTGTCGCAGTCTGCAAAAGGGCTGCATTTATGATTTAGGCCATTAAAAAATCTCAAATTATGTTACGTAATGATTCAATCCATTATAGACAACTGTTCAAAAATGAAACTTTAAATGGACTTACTTGAGAACAGGCCATGTGTTTTTTTTTTTTTATTGAACGTAACCAACGTTAGGCTAGGCAGGCGATTAATGAAACGTGCAAATAAGGCTAGGCATATTACACATTTTTGGACAGGAAAACAAGTCGATCAACATTTTCGGGGTCCAGAGCAGAGCGTTTTTTATTCACTATATGTCCAGCTGTTGAGAAGACGTGCTCTGACCGCACTGATGTCCCAGGGACACTCGGGTACTTCATTGCCAGCTGCGCAAAGTGGGGGTATTTCGTACTTCCAATCTTCCACCATAAAAGCGGGTCGCTTTTGTTAAATCCATCTTTTTTATTTGTTTAATTTGTTTAAAATTAATAGTGTATATATTTGGTTAAATTGATTCCCGATTTTCGTTTTCGAAACTTGTATTGTTTGATCAGTGACAGCCCTAAGTGGAATTAACACCTAATTGGAGTTCAAGAGATCGGAACTCACTTTCAATGCCATAGACAGTGTAAATGCAAAGAAAACCTTTAACTCGCCATTGATGGAATTTTCCATAATATATGACGCAACACTTTCCTGCCATTGACATATTTTTTCCCGGCAATCCGTGTTTTCACTGTTATACGGTAGAGGGCGATATTACGCATCTCCTGAGAGAGTACGGAATTTCTGGATCAAAACACAAGCGAAGAATCAGCAGAAACAAGTGATAAAAGCATTGCTTATGTACATGTAAAATAATGTGATTATCAAACATTATCAACATCAAAACTGCCAAACGTTACTGAATGAAATGTTCACCCATGAAGAGGTACAGGACTGTGAAGCTTTGGGGGTGTTGATGGATGTCATCTACATCTGTCATCTGTTTTGATAATCGTTCTGGATTCGCTCCGGACGTAGTCTTTGTGATTTTCTCAGCTTTTTTATTCAAAATGTTGCTTTTTTAAATGAATCTTACCCACATTCAAGTGTTAATAAACTAAAGTATGAAGCTAGAATAAACCCTGATTTGATCGGACAAATATTTGTGTAGTCACAAATAATAATATTGATACTGACATATTGTGAGAATCATTTTGGTACACTAGATGACATCAAACACATGAATTAAAAGCCTCAAAGCCTTTGTGCTGGAGTAATTCCTGAACTTTAAATGGAGGGATGCGTGAGGAAACCAAAAGCCAAACGGGAAGAAGGCGAACAAGAAAATCTCCCAGTGGGATGCCAGTGGTAAGCAGCAAGCACAGCGAGACGATTAAGCAATTCCAGCTGACCTTCCATAATCTGTGATCTCTAAACATGGAGAACAACTGGAAGATGAGATAAGATAAGAATCGATGCAGAATTTGTGGAATTCTCGGCTCTTATCGACACAGATGGTAAGGTATGCACTTACGTGCTCAAGGATGTAACCCAAGGCTCAAATGCCGCGTGCTGATATCACCTCTATTTATTAACACTATGTTAGTCACCAGGGGAATCCCACAGAGATTTCTTGACCTGATTCTGAACCATTCATCTGTTTACACAGACCTGTATGGACTGAAAATGTTCTTAACATGGCTTTTTGACATTATTTGTAGGACTGGGAAACTAGTCAGATTATATTTTCAATTACTGAAAATAATTGGATTCCAATAATTATGAAAACAAGATAATCAAGACAATACAATTACTATGGCGCATTCTGTTTCACAATGATTTCAGTTATTATATGTAATTATAGTATATAAATTATATTTAAAAGAAAGGACAGTTCAATAAATACATGACATTTCTTAACTCGATGAGTAAAATAACAGTGATTATTAATTTGCTTAATCAAGCAGCCGTATTTATTAATAACAAACAAAGCTAGTTTTCTAACCCGAGATAAACTTTTACTTCAAAATCCCGTGCCACCTTAAAGGGTTAGTTTTAGACTTCTAATTCATAACCAGTGTTTTGTTTTGCTCTATCCTCTGCGCGTCTGCATTCGTCAATACGCATGCATCAAGGGTTCAAGGGTCAAGGGTTACTCTTTTAGCGCAAGTCGACTTGCGTACAGCTGACAGACGGAAGCTAGTTATTTTAGTCTATAAAGTTTTAAATATGGATATTTTTCTTACACAAACGTGCCACAGTTATATGATGGATAGATGCACTTTTATGGACTTCAAAAATGACCCAACAAGTCACTGCCATTATAAAGCTTGGAAGAGCCAGGACATTTTTTATATAACTCCAATTTTATTTATTTCTACACCTGGGATGACTTGAGGGTCTAATTTTAATTTTTGGGTTAACTAACCCTTTAATGTACAAAGAAAGCTATTAGTAAGCCATTTGTGGGTTGATTTCCCTAAAAACTGCTGTTTATTCTGATGTTTATCTGAGAATACCGACCAGTCGAGACTCTAGACAATAACATTGACTCAACCAATGGCATGAGTGTGGGCGAGACTATCTGTTTGTCTGACCAATAACATACAGAGGGAGTGGTACGAGAAACATGTTTGATAATCCTTTTTTTCATCAAAATAAATGATGCATTAAATGCCATTGGACTACACCTATGTGAAGCATTTTTTTTTTCAATTAGAAATCTCAATATGATTTTTCAAATGTATCTTGCTATTAATGGATCTAAATTATTGAATGAAAATTACATGTAATCTCCATACAACTTGATTTCATCAAGTTAAAAATATGCATATCGCTGTTCTCAACTGCCACACAGGCTTTGCGTTTTCATCTGTAGGGCTACTAATTCTCCAAATCCTTTTACCCATGACAAAATGTCCTGAGTACAATTGGATAGAACTACCACAGTGGTTATGATATAACAAGCTTTACTCTCCTCCATCACCACCATCTAGGGCACAGGGCACTGCACACTGATTTACTGACACATTTGATAACGCTATCAGTGTATGGACGATGTACTTTAGAGTAACACTAAAAGAAACAAAACAACAGGTAATTTACCCAATAACATTAAAATTACATAAGGGCCACCACATCCTCTACTTGCAAATTGCTTTGATAGTATTTACTTCACCACTGGCTAAATATTTACTGAATGGTGTTACTTCAACATTAATTCATTTAAGTTTGAAACTGCAAATCCAGCAGTCCAGCTCTCAAAATGTATATTTGTAAAAAAGCCTCAGTCTGCCCCAGATATCACAGACTGTTATATAACAGCTTAGCTTGGCACACAGAGGTGTTTGGCATTTTATTCACTAGTTCGAGCCTGAACATTTAACTTTATCGTAGCCGCTTAAACTGTCTGTCTGTTATGAATATAGATGGGTGAGGTTTATGGCCATCAATATAAGCTTTCAAAACCAACTCAACAGTTAAAAGTAAGGAATATTTCTCACCATAGTCATCAATTCTGGCTAGCTAACAAGTGCTTGTATGAATGCTAGCAATCTGAAACTGGTAAATATGAGAACTTCTAAACCAAAAATATGTTTCTTCTCTCGATACTGTGTCAAACGAGATATGACACTGAAAAGCAACTAACGTTACGCAAAGCAATAATTGCTTTAGCAAGCTAACGTTAGCCAACGACGCGTTCACTTCAGTGTAACTTCAAGAAATTAACGATAGATGGTTTACTGACAAACAAACGCCATAAACTGCTGACAGAAGCACTCAACGATTTAACAATTTAAGCAATATAAGAAAAGCCTGTTAAGGGAGAATACCCGCTGGCTTTCGCTAGTTAGCAGCGTTAGCCTCTCAGTTATTGGTTGTATATGGATGTATCTGGAAAAAACGAGTGAGCTGTGTCTACATAGACACCTTTTTTGGGAACCGAATTTGCTTTCAGAATGGCAGAATGCCTACCATCTGGGTAGGCAGCTCACTATGTTTTAAACACAGCCTACAGTGTGTACCTCGGTATAGTGATGCATTTGGTGTTGATATTCTGGGTGGTGATGGCCTTCTCCAACTCCTCCAGCTGTCCTGTCTTCTTCAACTTCTTCACCAGACTCTTCACTGCCTTCTCACACCATTTCTCCTCCTGTCCGTTCTGCTCGCCCTTCTTCCAGCCCAGAAGTCTCTTTACAATCGGTGGCGTGAAAGGCAGTATAGACATCTTTAGTAAATCAACAACAGCTCTAAATGTATTCCTTATCAGGGGACTACAAGGTTCTATGCTTTTTAAAAACGTAGCGTCGATGGACCTGTTAAATGGCCAGATCAAAAAGAACAGAAGGGGGTTTTATGCCCATTAGAGTCACTTTGCCGGATAATGAGCGATGTTCAGCCCCTCATGTCTGTGGAAAGTGAACAGCAGCACACAGATGAAATCCGGCGAGACGCAGCGCTGTCTGGACCCGCCCCTCCTCCTCCTCCTCTTTAGTTTAGAGCTTTAGACTTTAGGGATTTTGGAAATAAAAACAACTAACACTTTATTTTACAGTGTCCATGTTGCATATGTTACATGTACTTACCATAGTAATAACAGTAAATTATGCATAATTACATGCAACTAACCCTCAACCAAACCCTAATCCTACCCTAACCCTATAGTAAGTACATATTGTTACTAAATATTTCTCGGTACTTAAATATATGATTACACAGTAACAATGACACCTTAAAATAAGGTTTAACCAAACATTCACACACATATGTGTTTAACATTCATTCATTCATTCATTCATTCATTAGGAAAAAACACGATATAATACATTTTAGTGTCAGTTTTAAAATTATTTTTAAAATGTAGGCCTATTTATTATATTATATTACACTCACCTAAAGGATTATTAGGAACACCTGTTCAATTTCTCATTAATGCAATTATGTAATCAACCAATCACATGGCAGTTGCTTCAATGCATTTAGGGGTGTGGTCCTGGTCAAGACAATCTCCTGAACTCCAAACTGAATGTCAGAATGGGAAAGAAAGGTGATTTAAGCAATTTTGAGCGTGGCATGGTTGTTGGTGCCAGACGGGCCGGTCTGAGTATTTCACAATCTGCTCAGTTACTGGGATTTTCACGCACAACCATTTCTAGGGTTTACAAAGAATGGTGTGAAAAGGGAAAAACATCCAGTATGCGGCAGTCCTGTGGGCGAAAATGCCTTGTTGATGCTAGAGGTCAGAGGAGAATGGGCCGACTGATTCAAGCTGATAGAAGAGCAACTTTGACTGAAATAACCACTCGTTACAACCGAGGTATGCAGCAAAGCATTTGTGAAGCCACAACACGCACAACCTTGAGAGGGATGGGCTACAACAGCAGAAGACCCGACCGGGTACCACTCATCTCCACTACAAATAGGAAAAAGAGGCCACAATTTGCACGAGCTCACCAAAATTGGACAGTTGAAGACTGGAAAAATGTTGCCTGGTCTGATGAGTCTCAATTTCTGTTGAGACATTCAGATGGTAGAGTCAGAATTTGACGTAAACAAAATGAGAACATGGATCCATCATGCCTTACCACTATGCAGGCTGGTGGTGGTGGTGTAATGGTGTGGGGGATGTTTTCTTGGCACACTTTAGGCCCCTTAGTGCCAATTGGGCATTGTTTAAATGCCAAGGCCTACCTGAGCATTGTTTCTGATCATGTCCATCCCTTTATGACCACCATGTACCCATCCTCTGATGGCTACTTCCAGCAGGATAATGCACCATGTCACAAAGCTTGAATCATTTCAAATTGGTTTCTTGAACATGACAATGAGTTCACTGCACTAAAATGGCCCCCACAGTCACCAGATCTCAACCCAATAGAGCAGGGGTTTTCAAACCTGTCCTGGAGGACCCCCAGCCCTGCACATTTTGTATGTCTCCCATATTTGACACACCCACTTCAGGTCTTGCAGTGTCTAATAATGACCTCATTAGTTGAATCAGGTGTGTTAGATGAGGGAGACTTACAAAATGTGCAGGGCTGGGGGTCCTCCAGGACAGGTTTGAAAACCCCTGCAATAGAGCATCTTTGGGATGTGGTGGAACGGGATCTTCGTGCCCTGGATGCGCATCCCACAAATCTCCATCAACTGCAAGATGCTATCCTA
Organism: Gobio gobio; assembly: GCF_949357685.1. Taxonomy (NCBI): domain Eukaryota; kingdom Metazoa; phylum Chordata; class Actinopteri; order Cypriniformes; family Gobionidae; genus Gobio; species Gobio gobio. The sequence goes on along the minus strand of NC_137115.1, from coordinate 43,731,020 downwards.
TCAATATGGGCCAACATTTCTAAAGAATGCTTCCAGCACCTTGTTGAATCAATGCCACGTAGAATTAAGGCAGTTCTGAAGGCGAAAGGGGGTCAAACACAGTATTAGTATGGTGTTCCTAATAATTCTTTTGGTGAGTGAATATTTAGTGCTGTCAAATTGATTGACGACGATTAATCACATCTAACAAAAGTTTTTGTTTACATAATTGTATATCTAATATTAATATATACACACATATAGGCTATATGTGTGTATATATTAATATTAGATATATATATATATATATATATACATGTCGCGTGCATACTGTATATACACACACATACATATATATTTATACACACACACACACACACACACACACACACAAACACACACACACACACACACACACACACACACACACACACACACACACACACACACACACACACACACACACACACACACACACACACACACACACACACACACACACACACACACACACACACACACACACACACACGTATGTACAGTATATATACACAGACACACAAATGTATATACAGACACACACGTAAACAAAACCTTTTGTTAGATGCGATTAATTGTGATTAATCGTTTTGACAGCACTAATTATATTATATTATAGTACTGGCAGTTCTACATAATATTAAGATTATTTGTATTTTAATCATCTTGTAAAGAAAACGTTTAGTGTGGGTGGAAATATTATTCTTCAAAACTGCCTAAATATAACTTTTACCAAATAAAGATTGCCTAGCTTGGATTTTTAATAATCTTCATTGCATGTTGATTGTATTTTATTGTTTATTTTATTATCCTATTATTAAATTATTTTATTATTTTTAGTTGTGTTTAAGCTATTTTTTAGTTTATGCATTTAGTTTTATAAGTTGAAGCAACATGCCTTGCATTTAACGCAATTTCATTAAATTCCATAAATATGCTATTTTAAGTTGCAACACAAATCAAACTGATCGAATGAATGGATGCTGGAAAAAAAGCGCTTTTTGAGACATCATTATTTGGAAGTGAAGTTCTGGCTCAATGGTTCTGGACTCCCGACGGGGGTGGGAGGGGGCAGGGCCTGAGACACCAGCAGTCCTGTGTGCACTTGCATACATATTCAGGCCTGTTGCAGCTTGCCCTCGGCAGGCACATACTGGGAATGTCCCGAATCAGTTCACGTTCATTCAGGAGAAGGCTGACAATTCAGGCCAGCTGGAGGGAGTACAAGGGCTTTGAGTCTCTGTCCGACACTCTCCTCTGTGATACAATAGTCAAGACAGTTGCCCAAAACGGATAACAAAAATATGACCAATTCTATCACAATAAATACTTAGATAACACCTGTTCCAATAAATCAAAAAACTGTAGCTGGGAATCCCATAATTCTTTCAACATTTATTGAGTAGGTCAAATATTAAGCAAGAATTCCCTGAAAACACATGCCTTATCACCCAGTGAAACAAAAACACTCTTTTTTTTTAAAGCCATGTCCTATGAGAGCAACGTGCAATCTGGCACAGTAAAGAGAAATGGCATGTTGGTTGCCCCAGCATGTGAAGTGTTGACACATTCCGGGTTTTACAACCCACAATGTAAGGTCCTAAAATAGTGGACCCCTCTCAGGCTAAACCTTTGATCCCCCCAATAAAAGTGATTTAATTTCACCTTGAATGCATCCTGTGGAAATTGTTAAGGTGACTGGGGTGTGGGTATTTTGATCTGTTTGTGGGCTGTTATTCATACAGTATGTACTGAATACCATCCCCCTCCCCCAGCACTTATGATATAAATAACTCTACCCAGAGGCCCATACTGATAGTCCCCTTTTCCTTTTATCTATTTTTATCTTACCATCAATGGATACCATGTAATAATTTCATGCTGGGCTCTGGCATGGTTTCATACCTCTTCAATCAGGTCTAAAGAGAAACTCTGGTCAAATGATTCTCTCTGTTTCAGTATAGCCACAAGATGGAAACAATATGATTGTTAATAAAAAAAATCCCATACTAACCTTTTCTGTGCAATGTTGTATCCAATTTTACAGCTTCAATGCCATGACAACGTAACACCTAAATCCTAAAACAACCATCTTTACAGCTCAAATAATATCATACGTTTTAATAGAAGAATTAATTTTTTTTGTACTATGTGCTGCAAAAATATTCCTTCAAAAATTGTCCACATTCACCTCCAATGTAAGTACCTCACAGTAACCTCGATTTTGGCCTCTTTTGGAGAAAACAAGGTGAGTCAAGAATAATTGTTGTGGTAAAATCAGCATTATGCCACAAATGCTGTCGACTGAGCATACCTGGGCTGCGTCCGCAATCGCATACTCTCTTATTTTGAATAAGTAATTACTTCATGACCGCTAAAAAAGCACATTCCATGAGTGTGAATTTAATCTGGACGTACTACATTCTCCATGTTGTCATTATCATGTGACCTACCAGAGTCAGTTATGTTCATAAATCCTCCCCTGTGGCCTCATGGGATAGTAAAGGGTCCATCGTATGCACACTTCAGAATCAGTAATCCAGGTGCTTTTTGCCTACTCTTTGATGAGTACTGTGAATTCGGGCACCCTTCTTTTGTCATCTATTATAGTATAGGGAAGTATGCGATTTCAGATGCAGTCCTGGTGTCATGATTACGGTCTTGTGTTTTCCTGTCCTGTTGTGGACTCTTAGGGTATGTTTACATGACAATAATGTACTAAAAACAGACGCCAACGTTGTCAAAATGTTCCCAGTTCACACGGATCTGCGAAAATTACTAAAAAGGCTTTGGGCCCGATCATACACCCGGCGCAATGCAAAGCCAGTGGTTTTTGCTAGTTTCAGCCCAACGCAGTTATCATTTTCATGTCCAGCGCCACGTTATTTAAACAGCAGATGCACTTGAGCCCATTTTTTCGCCCATGGGCGTGCTGGTCTGAAAACAAGGCATGTTCAGGCGCATTGTTGGCGCGTTGCTATTTTGAGGCAGTAGAAAACGACTGCCATTGGCCAACAAAAACCTGGTCTAAAGTCAATAGCGCTGTATTTTTTGTGTTATTTAAAGGGTGCGTTAGTAATATGCGCCTATAGCCAGTGCACACAACGCACGTACCATCTGCTTATTACACACAGGGACATGCAGCAGCACACAAACATTTAAAATTTTTAAAATAAAAAATTCCTCTCTGGAGAAGCGTTCAGTCTTTTTCCGCTTGCAAATTCCGCCATGTAAATAGTGAATCCGCCATGGTGCAAGCGCAACTGGCTTTTAAAGGGAATGGAAGATGAGACTCTTATTGGTTTATTGCACTTACGCCCAAAACACACCCATGACTCATTTAGAGACTAGGTAAAACGTTTTTTGACCATGCGCCTGGCGCGCTGTCGTTAAACTAGCAAAAGTGGATTCGGACACGCCCAAAGTGCACATGTATGGCATGCTAATGTGCTCAGATCGCTCTGTATTATTCATGCCAGGTCAGTAGTTGGCGATGTCACTTTGTCAAGAAACACCCCGCAAACACGTAATACACTTGTGTATACACACGTTTTTGATGTTTACATGGAGACGGTAAAGGAATAATTTTCAAAACCTTGCGCTTTGATAACCGTTGAAAAGGTTTTCTGTTTTCAGTTGAAAACGGGGTCGTATAAACATACCCTTATTTTGAAGTATAGTTTTGTTCCTATTGTTTCTGTGTTTAGTTCCTGTTTCCTTTGTTCCATTCTCCATTTGTAGAAGCGTTCCCCTTCATGAAGGGCCCTTCCACAGGTCCATTAGCGAAGGGAACATTCAATGGTCACTTCAAGAAAGTAATTTAATAATTTATGGTAATGTTCTGCCCTTCGGAGTGAGTAGGGCATATGGATGCTCACTTTGGATTGGCACTTGCCCATTATCTGCCTTATTAGTTTCTATAGTTACCCTTGTTTGTTCCTATAGCAACTAATCACCGTCACACGTGCCTTGTTAGCCCTTGTTATCTTGTTTGTTTCCCTGTCAGTCTTGGTGTAACATGTAGATGGTCTGCGTTCTTTTGTTCCTTGTGTTCCCTAGATATTTGTGTTCCTTAGCTCCTATAGTTCTTTGTTTATGTTTTGTTTGTTTGCAATAATAAATTAAAAATATTACTGTATTTTTGATCAAATAAATGCCATCTTGGTGAGTAAAAAAAAAACCCAAATCTTACTAACCCCAATATTTTTAATTGTAATTTAGGATTTACTGAGTCAGGCTAAAAAAGTATTCCAGGTGTAACGATAGCAGCCGTAGAGCAGATCTATGTGCAGGATTTATTTATTTAAAAAACATTTTAAAAAATAATAATTTTATAAAACATTTGGGGGGCAGTAAAAAAAATTTTCAGCAAGATTTTTATAAAGTCTCTTATACTCACCAAGGTGGCATTTATTTGATCAAAAATACGGTAAAATTGTAATATGAGAAAAATTATTACAATTGAAAACAACTGTTGCCTACTTTAATATCTTTGAAAATTTAATTTATTCCTGTGATGTCAAAGCTGAATTTTCAGCATCATTACTCCAGTCTTCAGTGTCACATGATCCTTCAGAAATCATTCTAATATGCTGATTTTCATTAATATCAATGTTGAAAATAGTTGAGCTGCTTAATACTTTTGGGGAAACCATGATGCATTTTTCCTGTATATGTTGATGAATAGAAAGTTCTAAAGACCAGCATTTATTTGAAATAGAAATTTTTTTTGTGACATGTATTTACTGTCTTTTGCATTTACTTTGTATTTGTAGCCTATTTACTGACTTTTGGTCAATTTAATGCATCACTCTGCTAAATTAAAGCACTAATATATATATATATATATATATATATATATATATATATATATATATTGATTAATAGTGATGAATCACATCCAAAATAAAAGTGTGTTTACATAATATATGTGTATAATTATTATTATATTGTATGTATTTATGTATTTAAAAATATTTATATATATATTGGCCTATGTTACTGACCGCAAACGTTTGAACAGTAGTGTAGTTTTATTGCATCTGAAAAGAACTCTTGGTAACATCAAGTTCATGTGTTTTTGGGGACTGTGAGGAGGAAGCAGCGTGTGCTGCCATGTGCCGTCTGCTTCAGCCCGCACAAGCCCAGCACCTGTTTCCACCCCAGGGACTTCACCGGGACAGCTGGTACGGAGTGTGGACAGAGTGTCAGTGTGTATGTGTGTGAGTTGGGGGCAGATGGGCCGAGGCCGAGCAGGATGGGAGAACGGCAGAGTCTCAGGTCCATGGCCAGAGTGAAAGATAGCTGTGGACAAAAGGCAGAGTGGATGGCCGAATGAGAAATGACCGCAGACAATCCGATGGATAACAATGGTATTGTGCCGGACTCCACACTGGGTATATGGGAAGCAGTCCGGATTTGAGGGGGAGTGGGAGGATCAGCTGGACTTTACACAATGGTGTGAATAGGAGGGGGCAAAGGATTATGGGGCTTTTGTGTAACCACAATAAAACTTAATAACACTGATGGAAACCTAAAAGTGATTGTGTGCTTAACTGCGAACAATTAGATTAGAGGTTTTTTTTTTGACATCCATAGATATATTTATATATCAGTTAGTAGCCAAGTGGGTTTAAAATACCAAGGAAATGTGTACCATAGTTTGTTTTTTTAATACTGAAGGATATACAGGTTTTAATGGATGGGTAAGCAGGGCTCCACTTCAGACTTATAACTGCAGACCATATGCACCAGTCGCACCAAACAAAATCTGGGGCAGCATCAGTTTTGTCTGAGCTGTCCCCCACCCACACCCCCATCCCATATCATTCTCCCCTGACCCCGTAATAAACCCCTCAGACACACTCTTCCATCATACACACTGCCCATCTGATCATCTGTATTCCAAAATACCATTTACTTATTTCCTCACAGACTCATCGATAAAGCTTTCAGCTTTCTGCTGTCTGACTTTACATAAACTAGAAATATAACCCAATGGTAACCTGATATTAATCCGTTTAATACCTATTTTACTTTTAATTAAGCTGTTTTTCTTTTCATTGCAACACCGTTGACTATTGTAGACAGAAAAAGAGAGATTTTAGTTGGCCTAAATCTTATGTTCCATTTACAGTGATATTTGTGTTTTATGTGATTCATTAAAAGCACTTAATATGCTACTTTTAGCAAACCTCTACAAATATATCACGTATAAAGATATTAAGAGCTGGAAACTCTAAGGATTAAAACTCCATTTATGTAAGTCATCCTGTTGCAAAGCAATGTTAATGAAGGGCTGTATTTTTAAAAATAGCAATATGTCTCTCCCTAGTGGTCAATTAAAATATTGCGATATTTTCTTATTTTTCATGAAAAACATATTATATTTGAGTTTTTCCAACAAGAAAACCATACTATTATGAAGTATTAAAATATATATTGTTGTTTTTTCTTTAATGTAAACGTTTAATTTACATACTGTTCAAAAGTTTAGAGTGAGTAAATTTTTATTTTAAAGAAGTCAAAACTTTTATTCACCAAGGATGCATTAAATTGATAAAAAGTGACAAAAAATACATTGATATAAACATTTTTATTTCAAATAAATGATATTTCTTTTCATTAAAGAATTCTGAAAAAAATGTAGCCTATATCAGTTTCCACAAAAATAGCATGCAGCACAACTGTTTTGAACATTGATAATAATAAGAACGTTTACTTGAGCACTAAATCAGAATATTAGAATCATTTCTGAAAGATAAATATGCTGACACTGAAGTCTGGTGTAATGATGCCAATAATTCAGCAATAAATAAACATTTTAAATAGATTAAAATAAAAAGCTCTTAATTTAAATAATGTGTAATAATATATAACAATATTGGAATTTTTACTGAATTTTTGATTCAATTTAATTCCTTCAAAAAAAATTCAAATGCTAACTAAATTGATAAAAAGATCAATACAAATTTTGTGTCACACTACACTTAGGCCTGCATAAGCTGCATGCTTTACACAAAAAGATCACGAGTTGCTTATAACTGTGAGCAGTTACTCATAAACCTATTATACCTACTATACTGCCCTTTTCATACATTAAACAGATATAAACCTACTTAGAGGGATAGTTCACCCAAAAATGAAAATGATCTCATAATTTACTCACCCTCAAGCCATAGGTGTATATGACATTCTTTTTTCAGTCGAATACAATCGGAGTTATATAAAAAATGTCTTGGCTCTTCCAAGCTTTATAATGGCAGTGAATGGCAGCCCAAAATTTGAAGCCCCAAAAAGTGCATCCATCAATCATAAAAGTAATCTATACGGCTCCAGAGGGTTACTAAAGGCCTTCTGAAGTGAATCGATGGGTTTGTGTAAGAAAAATATCCATATTTAAAACTTTATAAAGTAAAATATCTAGCTTCCAGCGGACCGCCTTCCGTATTCAACTTACGGAAAAAGCAGTTCAAAACGCTTACACTCTAAAAAAAAAAAGGTTCTATATGGCACCAAAAATGGTTCTTGGCTCGTAATCATAGGGGAACCTTTTTTAGTGCTATATAGCACCAATTTTGGTTCTTCAGAGGTTCTTCAGCGGTTCTTTGACTAAGGTGCTATATAGCACCTCTGAAGAACCGCTGAAGAACCACTGAAGCACCATAATTTTTTTTTTAGAGTGTACGGTCGACGTCATCGCTGTGCCATGCTTTTTTCAGAAGTTGAATACGGAAGGCGGTCTGCCGGAAGCTATAGATATTTTACTATATAACGTGTTTAATATTGATATCTTTCTTACAAAAACCCAACGATTCGCTTCAGAAGGCCTTTATTAACCCCCCGGAGCTGTATGGATTACTTTTATAATGGATGGATACACTTTTTGGGCTGCACTATAATGCTTGGAAGAGTCAGGACATTTTTTAATATAACTCTGATTGTGTTCGTCTGAAAGAATGTCATATACACCAGGATGGCTTGAAGGTGAGTAAATCATAGGGTAATTTAAATTTTTGGGTGAACTATCCCTTTAAATAAGCTTTCACAATCAACCAATCGATACACTCTCAGTCAGAGCCTTTTAACTCCGGAATGATTTTTTTTCCTCCCCAGTAATTAGCCAAACATAATCGCTAACTGAAGCCCTACTGACAGCTCAGCCTTCTATTTCTTTTGATTACGTGCCGAATACTATTTTGAATTATGTTAGTAGGAGGAAAATGTACCCTATAGAGACCCATGATCTAGGCCTACTTTCACACAGTGTAGCCTATATAAAGCTCGAGTGCTGAACCGCATTTAATTCACGAGCCAGTGTGCCTCTCTCTGGGGACATTTTAAACCTAACACCACTATTCAGATGTTAATTGTCAATGATCATGCCTATCCATCTCCAGAACAGGCCCTTTCACACTGTAATATCCCAGGAGGAGACGGAAGGATAGGAATCATGTTAATGCGTGCATCAGCTTACGCTTTATGGTAAATGAGCACATGACAGACAGTGCATGTACCTTCAGGCAAGAGAAGAGACTTATGGGCGTCAATGACATTTACCATCGCTGAGCCATCGGAAAACACCAAACACTGTGATGCAATAAGACACGTATGCTGACACACACACACACACACACATAGGCTATACAAAATTACCCAACTAACCTAATCATTGTGAAATTACTTTGAGTGCAATCAACCCCACCTCATCCCCCTATCATCCCATGCTAGGAGCCACTGTTTCCATATGCATGAAATTGCCAACGTTAAAGTGGGTTATGAAATGGGGGTAATGCTGTGGATAATTCCACTGCACACCCAGTAATGTTTTTTTCCATTAAATTAGGGCCTGTCTCCTTACTGAAGTGGCTGTGCCTTACAGCAAGACGCTTGTAAATTGCCATTTACGGATAATTAAGCATTCCTCATGAACATTAAAACATGCTTATTTTGGAGGGGCAGTGGCTGGGGACGTCTCCTCGTGTGGTGACTAATGTCTCTGTGGTGTGAACGCAGAGCTTCTTCATGGATCATAGTTGCCGGAGGGCTGCAATAACAACCCCCCCCCCCCCCCCCCCCCAAAAAAACAACAACACGGATTGTGTAATTGTGTGTCCTGCCTTTGACTAACTATTCGATTATTGGCAAATAGCCTGTCACCGCAGGTTTAGATTTGACTCTAAATGGCAAAGCAAAAGTAAACCATCATTTCGCTTTAAGATCAAGTTATGGAAACAACAACTTTCTAAATGGTGATGTCGGTGCAAATAAAAAAACATTACAGAAGAAAAAAACCATTGTTAAACAATCCCTTAAGCTATCACTACACTTTTACCCTCTCGTTTTATATCTTTCATAAGCTTTTTTTCTGCCTCACTGGCTTGGAGAGATATTCGGATGCAGCAGTGCATCAATAATCATTATTTTCAAAAAAAATTAATTGATATGTAAATTGGTCAGCCACAATAAGACACATTATAGCGGTTGATTGCTATACAAAAGAGCCACGAATGCATTGTTCCCCTAATCTGATTGATTTCTAAAGCTTCAGGCAAAGTAATAAAAATACTATTGCAATAAAAAGACCAATACTATTTTATGGTTTAATAAACACAATGGATGTAAATTGCTTTGCTTTCGTTCCTATTGCATATCGAAATGGGTTTTGGAGTCTATAAAGTATACCAGACTAATTATAGCTTGCCCTGCTGGTAGTAGTGATGGGTTTAATCTAGTCTTTGAATCAATAATATCTCCTCTTTGGTTAACTGAGAAGTTATTTACAAAGCGAGTCGCTTTCGAAAATATAGATTTTCTAAGCTTATTTAATTTTTACATCCACTTTCTTCTTTTAATGCTGCCCGAGGAGCCGCTCTTGGAGTACATTAATTGACTTTTTATGAGCGCATTTGTTCCTCTTCCCCGCTGAAAGGGAGGGTGATGACCTTTTGATGCTCGGCCCACCACCGTTATCCTCTTTACGCTGCTTTATGGGCGGTTTGCATTTGCCTTCATCTCTCTCCTCTGGCAGAGCAATGAGCAGTCAATGGTATTTCCTGACATGATATGTGCCTGCGAGCGTGTAGTTACATGAGAGCCTGTGTGTGTGAGAGCATATGTGTTTGCATGTAGGGGTCAAAGGTTGAACTACGGTGCCTGGAGGAAAGCAGCTCGAGGTTGAGAGCACTTTAACTGGTTATTGCAACTCTACTGTTTATTTTAGCAAGAGACCTGTAAAACTCAGCAATGATGTATGTGGATTTAGCGATGTGGTGTTAGATTTTGCGACAGGGGGAGAAGTCGAGAAGGAGAAATGGATTTTTCTCCATTTCAAGCTATTTTCCTGTTTGTTAGATTTTGCATAAACGTTAGAACGGGCTTGTGTGTGAGCTTGTTCTGTCTCATTACACACAGACTGCATAGCTGTGATGGCTGTATGCTCTCGGTTCCATATGTAAACCATTTCCCCCCCTTAAAAGCCCAAAAGCCTGGCCTCATTAGCGCAGCCTTTATGACACGGCTCTACCTAAATGCCACAGATTTTTCCATTCCCGTGCTCAGCCCAAATACACACTGGCAAACCAAAAACTCACAATGCGTAGCAAGACAGAGGCAATAAATTCAAATACACATTGTGTATGAACAACATGAACGGCCAATATTGCTTTACACTCTCAGTGTATACATATTTATAATTAATATTATGCATATTTTGCTATATATATATATATACACTGTCAAACAGTTAATTGCAATTAATTGCATACAAAATAAAAGTTTGTGCCTACATAATATATGTGTGTGCACTGTGTATAATTATTATGTATAGATAAATACACACACATGCATGTATGTATTTAAGAAAACTTTGTTATATTTATATATAAAATATGTATATATATATATATATATATAAAATATAAATGATATAAATATATATACAGTACTGTATATATATGCAAATATTTCTTAAATATATATGTGTATTTATCTATACATAAGAATGTGTATTTATCTATACATAATAATTATACACTGTGCACACACACACATATATTATGTAAGCACAAACTTTATTTTGGATGCAATTAATCGCGATTAATTGTTTGTCAGCCCTGCTGTTCAAAAGTTTCGGGTCAGTACGATAAAAAAAAAAAAAAAGTGAAATATTAAAAGTTTTCTATTTGAATATATAATAAAAATTCATTTATTCCTGTGATGGCAGATGGCAAAGCTGAATTTTTAGCATCATTACTCCAGTCTTCAGTGTCACATGATCCTTCAGAAATCATTCTAATATGATGATTTAGTGCTCAAGAAACATTTCTTAGTACCATTAAATTATTATTATTTTTGTGGGAACCATGATACTTTTTTTCAGAATTATGTGTACTAAGGTAAAAAGAACAGCATTTATTTGGAATATAATTTTTTTGTATTATAAATGTCTTAACTGCCACTTTCAATTTATTTAATGTGTCCTTGCTGAATAAAAATATACATTTCATTAACAAAAAAACGATAGGAAAAACCACTGGAATGTCACCTATTCAGTAGAAATTACAATACCTCTAATGGAAACACAATGAAGATATCACTTTCGTAAAAAGGGGACTGCATGAACTGTGCTAAACCACCAGAAGGTGGGGATAAAATCTCCTTTTAAAGTTAATTCCCAGCAGGATCGATGAGCACCAGTTCTACAAATGTGCCTTCAAAAGAGGGAGCTATGGTACTCTGGTAACATGTGTCAGTAATGAAACGTCCCCAATGCGATGCGTGTTAGCCACTGACTCACAATAAACACAACACAGAGTGCCACCTCAGCACTCTTCTGCTCTAAATCTTTTTCCATCTATAAATGAAACATCAATTTTGTCCTAGATTAATGCATACACTTAATGTACATATGCATCCCTTTTCAAAACGGTAGGACGGTCCAGCCCTTCCTTCAAAAACCCACAAATGAGCAACTGAGAAACAGGAGACTACAAGAGATTGCTAAAAAGAACATAGCGAAGTAAAGAATGAGAGAAAAATACAGGCAAGTATTGTTTTATGGTTTCAGTTGATTTAAGCATTCCACTAGTTTCTTATGAACAAGGAGATGGCATTTCAGCGCTTGTTTTTCCTCTCAGAGAGTTAGACTTGAGCTCAATGTAGACCATTTTGAGAGACTTATCCGCTTTCTTCCTCCAACCGCCCTTGAACTCCACACATATGTTTCTGATAGACCTTAGCACTCCACAGCACTCCTACTCAGCCTCTCATTCAGAAAGAAATGGGGGGAGAGGGAGGATGAGGAGGGGGGTGGAGAAAAAAAGTTTCCACTGAAACACTAAACAGTTTATTTTCTCTCTGCCGTTCTCTGGGGCATGCTTTAAAGACTGCTCAATCACACGCTGATGTGCTCTCTCGGTCACACCGAGAAACAAACGAATGATTTAACTCTCCTCAAGGTCTCTCCATTCACATTTTGTTCCTCGCCTCCATCTTATTTTCACTTTCGCAGCTGAGCTCGGAACAGTTTGAGTGCAATATTTATTAATTTAACATAAACGCAAAAATAAATCGTTTTCATCAGCAGGCCTTTGTGCACAGTACCAGAGATAAATATGAAAACAGTCAAAAATTTGGACACGTTTGCTTCAATTTATGTTTCATTATTTTAAAAATTAAAACCTTTAGATTTAAAGTTCAAAAGCTTGAAATTAATCTGAATACACTAAGTATGTGTATGAAGTTCTAAAATATAAGAATATACAGTTTTGTTAACATTGATTAATACTGTAGGCTATATAGGCTACACTCACCATCACTTTATTAGGTAGACCTATTCAACTGGGTTTTACTGCAAAAATCGAATCAGCCAATCACATGGCAGCGACTCAATGCATTTAGGCATGTAGACATGATCACGACGATTGGCTGAAGTTCAAACTGAGCACCAGAATGGAAAAGAAAGGTGATTGAATTGACTTTGAACGTGGAAGACTGGTTCAAGCTGATAGAGAGAATATAATACCGATCAGGCATAACATTATGACAGGTGAAGTGAATAACACTGATTATCTCTTCATCACGGCACTTGTTAGTGGGTGGGATATATTAGGCAGCAAGTGAACATTTTATCCTTAAAGTTAATGTGTTAGAAGCAGGAAAAATGGGCAAGCGTAAGGATTTGAGTGAGTTTGACAAGGGCCAAATTGTGATGGCTAGACGACTGGGTCAGAGCATCTCCAAAACTGCAGTTCTTGTGGGGTGTTCCCCGGTCTGCAGTGGTCAGTATCTATCAAAAGTGGTTGGGTCACGGGTGGCCAAGGCCGGGTGCGTCGCTTACCTGGGGAACACATGGCACCAGGATGCACTATGCGAAGAAGCCAAGCCGGCAGAGGCAGTGTGATGCTTTGGGCAATGTTCTGCTGGGAAACCTTGGGTCCTGCCATCCATGTGGATGTTACTTTGACACGCACCTACCTAAGCATTGTTGCAGACCATGTACAACCTTTCATGAAAAAGGTATTCCCTGCTGTGGCCGCTTTCAGCAGGATAATGCGCCCTGCCACAAAGCCAAAATGGTTCAGGAATGGTTTGAGGAGCATAACAAGTTTGAGGTGTTGACTTCAAACTCCCCAGATCTCAATCCAATCGAGCATCTATGGGATGTGCCTCGATGGGTCAGGGCTGTTTTGGCAGCAAAAGGGAGACCAACACAACATTAGGAAGGATAATATATATTCCTATTTTTCTTTTTTCCAAAAATATAACTATATGTATTTATTTATAGTAAGGAATAATGAAGAACAAGTAGGTATATACAAACTTTTCACTGGCAAGTGTATTTATAATAAAACTTGAATGTGTACAAGATGTGTGGAATCACATATTTTACCAATGTTTTATGTACATGCAGTCAGAGAAGATGAATGCTTTCAAACATATATGTACCAGAAGCTGCAGCACTGGCATGCTACATCACACACACCACCCTCGCTTGTAGTATCTTATACACAAAGTAATCCTTCATGCTTAATTTCCCTTTATCCTCTATAAATCACTATTAGACATGTGCAGACAGATAGGGAAGTGTAAACACCTGTTGTGGTGCAGGTCAGAATTCAAACAGGCAGGAGAGGTGCATATGTGAGTAAGCCGGGAAAGGTAGGGCATGATAGGTTAAAAGGGGGGTGGGGGTGGAAGATGGGTCAAATTAAAACCAGCTGAGACATCTTTGCTAACAGGCTCAGCTGGAATAACTCTCTCTAAAAAGTTACTCTTTCTCTCCTGAGTGTGAGCAGATTTGCCTGTCCCAAAAGCCAGGAGGGCAAATCCTGTCTACCTTGTTCAACTCCTTAACACTGTGGCCCAGGAGCCATGCTGCTTTTACTGACATCTATGGAGAAAGAAATACACAGAGTAAGTCTTGACTATCAGCACTTCTGTTGATTCAAATGGTATGCGCCTCCCTCCTGAATAACACATCAATTATGAGCTGTCACTGGAGTTCTATTAGTTTCAATAGATTGTCTCTTATGGCTCAGATTACAGTAAACATTATTTTGGTCTAAAAAGAAGTTTGAATAAGTGCTTTTATGCAATTTCGTGACAACTGGCTCTGGCTTTCACAAATGTTCTCATCCTGGTTATATAATAAAATTTAGTAATAATTGTAAATGAAAAATTGTCATAGAATTATTATTTAATATTTTCTGTGTCTTTAATTGAACATACAAATGAAATTTTATTTTGAGTATTATTTAAAGGTAGGGTGGGGAATTTCGGAGTGGCTAGCAATAGCAAGCTAGCTTTGAAAGCATGAGATACCACCCCTTCAGAGCGTCTCCAAAGCCACGCCTCCTCCAAAATACATGAAAGCCCACAGCAGATTCAAGAAGGACCTATGCTGCGTTCCAGTTGGTTTTTATTATGCCCTTCACTTGCTAACTTCCCTCCGTCTCGTTCACTCGGATGTGCGTCATTGCTTACGTTGCATGAGTGCCCACTACTGGCGGAACCTTTGCAATGGGCTGAACTGGAACGTCCTGAGCCCTTGATCACTTGGAATCCACTATGGAGTTGATTTATTATAATTTTTTTTCCCTTACGAAATTGTTTAATGCAGCATTCTATATGTATATAGGTGTGTTTGGGTTGTTTTAAATGTTTTAAAAATAATTAAAATATCATAGTTGTTTGTGGTGGGGTAAATTGAACGTGATGTGCGGTGACGTCACATTCGTGTCGCATTGTGGTATATGAAGCTGCCTTAAGTGTACACATGAAGTAGACTCGCTCCCTCTGTCAAAATCAAGGGAGCGAGGGTCTGTCCATTTAAACTTCCCTTGTCTACTTCACTAAGTGGAACGCACTTCAAAATGGCGGCAGGGATTGCCCTGAGGGGAAGTGCTTAGGGAAGTTTGCAAGTGCGTGTCTAAAAGTGGAGCACTGGCTGCAGGCTGCAGAATTTGGGCGGGGCTGCACATGTTGCTCCGCCCCATACTTCCTCTGATTGGCTCAGTCATCAAACATTTCATAGGCAACATGATGTTCGGAGTTGTCTTCACTATAATGCATTGACAATACAACATAATTATGAAATGTTTATTCATGGTGGATGGTGTACACAAAACCTGTAGCCTACTTAACTTAAAATAGAGAAACACTAATAAAATATTACTCCAGTAAAATAGAGGTCTCTAATGTGACGAAGATAGACCTTAGAGCTCAGTCTGACATTATTATGAATTATTAGGAGTACACTTCATCTGAGGATATCATATTACTCCCGGATCTTGGATCATTTGAGCAGGACAAGACCAAATCAAGTGTTTATTGTTCACTTGACTCACTTAAGTTTAATGAAGTTTAATAGTTTGGATCAGTCGAATTCACAAATTAACAATTTGATGTTATTTGTGAACCAGTTGATTTGAAAAGAATCGTCTCAAAAGATTCGCTCACGAAAAGGAAAATAATGAGGAACCTTTAAAATAATGAGGAACCACATTTTTTTTTTCTGAAATGAAATAGAGGATAAAAGTCTGCTGCTTTAGCCTGGATGCCAGCTGAACTTAGCCCCGCCCACAACATTTGAGGTTGGGAAGTTCGGTCTGGACTTGATCCGTTGGGGACCAATTATGCTCGAACCAGAGCTGTTCGGACCAATCAAATTGTCAGGGCGGGCTTTATACGATGAGGGACAGATGATCAACAGTAACATAATCAAGCATGTCACTAAAGAGCGCTTGGGTTGAATTTGTTCTAATCCTAAACGGAGAACTTGTTCATAAATGCATTCACCTTCACTATTTATCTCAAAAACGATGATCGTGTTGGTAAGTACTCCATGTATCCTTAAATTCTTTTTACAACACCGGCAAAGATCATTTACACTCATCTTCTTCTTCTACTTCTTCCAGTGTGTGCATGCAGTTAAGTTGTGTTGACAACTATGCGTCGCTCAACACGTCACTTACTCCGTTGCTCCGTTGGTCTATCCAATTGAGTTCGGTTGAAACACACCCCATAATCACAGCCCAATGGAGCAGTATCAGACTCATATTCTGACTAGAATATGAAGTTAGCATATTCTGACTAGAAAATGAGTATGACGTCAGGCTACTGATGCTTTGCAATGTAGTGAAGAAAATAAAAAGTTTGATAAAAATTTTAATAACATGGCAGACACATTAGCCTACTGCAGTGTCCCGACATGGCTTATAAAAACCATTGACATGTTATTTAAATTAAAACGATTATATATTTTTAATTTCCTTTCTCATACTATGGTGGTATCAAGTAATTACATTTCATGAATCAGTTAATTCATAATTGATTCCTCTGAAGACCTGACCCTCCTGTTGTGTGGATAATCAACCAATACATTTACTTTTAGGCTAAAATATTGTGGGGTGGTTTGTGCGTTAGCCCAAAGACCAGCTTAATTTAACAAAACTTTTAACATTTCAGGGACATTGCGAGATAGAGGCTAATGTTTTTTCTTCTTCTGTGCATTATAATGAACACTGCACAGGTCTTCTAGTTCATATAGATTTGCAAATACATAATTTTTTTTATCATGTATGCCTATGAAAGACAATCAAGCCAATCAGAGAAGTATGGGGCGGAGCGACACGTGCAGCCCCGCCCTTTTCTGCAGGCTGCAGCCAGGTGTACTTGGAACGGGGCGGAAGATTAAAGATTAAACATGTATGCCTATGAAAGACGATCGAGTCAATCAGACTGATGACGTGTGATGTCTGCACGAGCAGGTAAAAAGACCATTAACAGGCTACAACATGGACATGGACTGGAGTTATTGTCATTCAAAACCAAAACATAAAGAAAAACAGTGTTGTTTTATAAAGATTTCTGTCTACCATCAGATTAAATGAGAGAGATAGTGGGGACATGTTGACGCTGCTCGGCCATTCACTAGTGCCACTGCTCAATGATCCAAACATAATAAATCTAACATTTCAAATATGCTAAATGCAAAGCTGTTTATGTCATTGTGTATTAGTATGTGTGTGTGTTTGTGGGTGTGTATGTCTGTGTTATGGCCCGCAGGCTGGTTTAGCTGACCTCAGTGAAAGCGAGCCTCATGACAGAAGGTCTGGCATTGTCTCTGTGCCCAGGCTGCTGTGGAGCCAGCCGGTCTGCCGGCCGCCAGCTTTGCTTGCTTATAACTGCTGAGAACATCCGATCCCCTTGGGGAGGCCAGGGAGAGAGAGAGTGAGAGAGAGAGAGAGAGAGGGAGGAGGACTCTACAGCACTCTACATTCTTTCTTCAGCCATTATCTCTTCTCTTTAGAAAAGCAACATGCATTATCCACAGTGACAACCATGTATGTGTGCATGTGTGCATTTATTTACATAGAAGTGGAAGAGTGAGCAGAGAAGGGAAATATGGAGATAAGCAGATAATCATTAAAAAATAATAGAGAAATGTTTTAATTTTTTACTCTGTCATTACACATCCAGTCTTTTACAATGATATCAATTTATTTGAAAAAATGTTCTACTTACACATTTTCTTAAAGGTAAAGTTTGAGATTTTGATGCTAAACTAAAATATTGTATATATACACAGCATAAAAAAAAGTCTCAACAAATGGTGTGAGTTTGAGGCGGGATTATTTGTTGGGTGACCAATGGAAAACGGGAAATATTTAGCGAATTCGATTGATTTCACTAGTAATTTGACATTTTAGTCCAGTCCATTTTCTTTGTTAAATTTTTTTTAGCCTATTTAATACA
Source organism: Gobio gobio (assembly GCF_949357685.1). NCBI lineage: Eukaryota > Metazoa > Chordata > Actinopteri > Cypriniformes > Gobionidae > Gobio > Gobio gobio. The sequence goes on along the minus strand of NC_137115.1, from coordinate 43,712,744 downwards.
CGAAAAGCTGCTATTAAGACTCAAGTAGCTGTTATGGCTACTGTAATTTGAGAGTTATAGGGGCCCCCCTTGTGGCCTGAGAGGAAAGAAAGAATGTATAGTAATTAAAGGGTTAGTTCACCCAAAAAATGAAAATTCTGTCATTAATTACTCACCCTCATGTCGTTCCAAACATTCTCCAGGGCTGTTAACATTTCCGCGTTATATGTCAGAATGCCTGCTTACTATTGGACACTGTTCACGTGAGCACCACAACGCATGCGTGTGATGTTGCTGCAGGGACTGACCAATGGTGAGCCGCCGTTCTGCCGTAGAACTCGGAAGCGCTGAACCACTGGAGTCACATGGACTATTTTAACGATCTTACTCCCTTTCTGGGCTTTGAAAGTTGCAATGACGTTGCTGCCTGGGTGGTTCAGAAACCGCTCTGATTTCATTAAAAAGATCTTAAAGGGTAAGTTCACCCAAAAATGTAAATAATGTAATTTATTACTCACCCTCATGCCGTTCCACACCTGTAAGACCTTCATCTTTTGAACACAAATTAAGATATTTTTGTTGAAATCTGAAGGCTCAGTGAGGCCTCCATAGGGAGCAAAGCAATTAACACTCTCAAGATCCATTAATGTACTAAAAACATTTTTAAATCAGTCCATGTGAGTACAGTGGTTCAATATTAAATATAATAAAGCAACGATAATATTTTTGGTGCGCCAAAAAAAACTAAATAACGACTTATATAGTGATAACCGATTTCAAAACACTGCTTCATGAAGCTTCAGAGTGTATCGAATCGAATCATGATTCGGATCGTGTGTCAAACCGCCAAACTGCTGAAATCAAGTAACTTTGGCGCTCCGAACCACTGAATCAAATGAAGCTTCATGCAGCAGTGTTTTGAAATCGGTTATCACTATATAAGTCGTTATTTAGTTTTTTTTGGCGCACCAAAAATATTCTCGTCGCTTTATAATATTAATATTGAACCACTGTACTCACATGGACTGATTTAAATATGTTTTAGTACATTAATGGATCTTGAGAGTGTAAATTGCTTTGCTCCCAATGGAGGCCTCACTAAGCCATCGGATTTCAACAAAAATATCTTCATTTGTGTTCCGAAGATGAACGGAGGTCTTACGGGTGTGGTACGGCAAGAGGGTGAGTAATAAATTAGGGGAGAACCGGGGCGAAAGTAACACGGGACGAAAGTAACAAAGCGATTTTCTCCGAGCCTTGACTACATTTACATTCCAAGCTATGACAGCATGTTCAGCACACAACCCTTGATGGATCTGCCAAATATCATGTGATTCCGCCATCGTTTCCCGCGGTGAGGTCCGAAATGCAGTTTTCAAGTACGGCAAGTAAATAAATGAAGCGGTACTTTTTTTCTAATTACAAGTTGTGTTTCTTGTTTCATGTGTCACAGTAATGATCAATCTACAGGTTATTTAGTGCTGTTACACACCCTGAAGGTTTGTCTTTTCAGAGTTTTTCAGTATAAAAGTAAATCGTGTTTAAATGTCAGGACTTCCTGTCGGGACGAAAGTAACACTTGTTACTTTTGTCCCGCTATTATATATATATATATATATATATATATATATATATATATATATATATATATATATATATATATATATATATATATATATATATATATATATATATATATATATATATATATATATATATATATATATATATATATATATATATATAATGCATATTATGCAAATTTAATTAAATTTTCATATTGTTCATACTGTTGAAGAAAAAACTTATCAAATAGATACAGACATTGCAAATAAAAAATATAAAATGCAAATAAAAAAAAACAATTCAAGTTTGTACTGTCATATTACATTTGAAACATTTGATGAACTTTAACATTTAAAATGAAAATGTAATTTAATATTTTTTTTGCAAAGATAAAGGACAAAATATGTTTGCAGTTACATATTAACAAGGTCACAGTCAGGTATGTTTAATAAAAACAAGAGTAGCACCAAAAAAATCTAGCTTGTATTGTTGTGTTACTTTCGTCCCACCTGATGGGGTCAAAAGTAACAATGTGTAGCTTCTGTTCAAAGTGAAATTATACTGTAGTCGTTCTACATGTACAAAATACCCCCTGCTATTGATAGACCACACTTGTGAGTTATTGACCACAGCAAAAATAAATCTCGGTCTAAAACATTATCTTTTAAAATTACGATTTTCTGAAAAATTGTACTTTCGTCCCTGCTCTCCCCTACATTATTTTCATTTTTGGGTGAACTAACACTTTAATTTGTATTCCGAAGATGAGCGAAAGTCTTACGAGTTTGGTATGACATGAGGGTGAGTAATTAATAACATAATTGTAATTTTTGGGTGAACTAACCCTTTAAGTTGTAGCTAGATGTCATGACATTTTGGGAATTGGGAAAAAAGGAAATAATACATATACATAGTTAATTATTGTAATTCATTGTTAAAATGTTTTGCATGTAGCTAACATATGTTCAAATTTGAGAGCATCCCGATCAACCTGGCATAACAATATCAGCTCAACCAATGGCACGAGTTTGGGAAGGAGCTATCTTGTATGTCTGACCAATGGAAGACCGCATGCCTATTCAGGAAACCTGAATGTTTTTGCAATTTCTCTTTGAGACAGTAGTGCCACGGGAAATTACATTACATTATACTGTCAGTGTGAATCTCATCTTTAGTTGGAGGGCTCTCTCCAAGAGCCTCATTCAGTTACGTTAATTCATCTATCACAGGACAGCCGAGTAGCCCCACACTCTGACAGAAACCAATGAGCTCTAATCGTGACCAGACGCCCTGTTAGAGCATGAAGCACTCCACACACAGTTTTGCTACTCAGTATGCAGTTGTCAGCAACTGAGGCACTTCCAGGACAGTAAAGAGCACATCTTTCATCCAGCCCTTTGCCTCATAAAAAACCTTCTTAAACAGGCCAACATGAATAAAAGTAGGCCTATTAACAAAAAGGTGAAAGAGCATGGAAAAATGTTCCAATTTTGTATTTCTAATTGCATAACATTTGGAAGGTGGCACCTTTTTTTAGCTGTATGTTCTAGAAATAGTAAGTGGATTCATTCTTGGAGTTTGGAATAAGGTTGCTATACCGGGCAGTGGAAAGTAAACACACGGAGAGATGAGAAACCTCTGCGATTTCTATGGGAAAGGACAACCGAAGTAGTACCACATCTCTGAGCGCATGGAAAAGGCTTCGGCCAAGTGGAAAAGAGGGACACATCGTGTCCGTCAGTGCGGGACCTGAGGGGGGAAAGCTTGGAAAGACAGATGAGAAGGAAGTGGGAAGTACAAGGGGAAAGAGAGACAACATGACCTAACATGAACTCAGCCAAATGTGGATGATAAACAAGGCACCGCAGCTCATTTCTGTGTCTATTTGTTTAGAATTTCTTTGTTTAGAGCGCTGTATATGGAAAAAGAAGCGCAGAGCTGTGGAAATGTTATGCTGTTGAGTAAATGAACAGTAGATGTTAATTTAGGAAGACGTATGGGATACAAGAGCCCCTTGTGAAGTAGTCTGACTTTTAAAGGTGAGGGTTTTTCCATATCTGTTCAATGTTTTCCCTTATTTGTAACCAGCCAGATCAGGAGAGGATATCAAATGAGATCTGTCATATGCTCTGCAGACCAGCAGGGTCTGTTCAGGGTAAGCCCTTTTTGTAAGAACATGATTCCACTGCCAGACATGGCCCCAAACAGAGCCGCACATCTGGGGTATCAGCTGGCCAGCAGCCCCCAAACTCTAGCCTGCTTCCCCTTCATGCTCAGTCAGTTGTAATGCCTTTGGATCTATAGCTCACAACAGAGGTCAGTGCAGGGCTCAGTGACTGATGGCTACTATCCATATCAAAGCGAGTTTAAAGCTCTTCATTGCCAACAACGGCACTCAATCAAACCAAACTTACACTTGGGCTGGTTTATACTGTAGCTTTATTTCTACCGATAATGTTACACAGATTTTTTTTAAAAAGTCAACATGAAATCAAAATTTACTTTCTAACCGCATGCTTCTGGTCCTACTCTGAACGATTCATCCGTGAACAGTGAACAGACTTGTCTGTCTTCATAATTTTGAAGCAAAATGTAGCAACTATGAAACAACCGTAAAACACTCGGCTTCACAAATTTGAATAATGTTGACCAATGGTAGCATAAATATCCTGGCAACACTTTACAACAAGGTTCCAAATAGTTCACTGCATTAGAAAACATGAGCTAACAATGAAAAATACAGAAAATAAATCTTGGCTATGTGTAATCTTAACATTTACTAATGCAAAATTAAAATCAAAAGTTAACAGACTAATAAAGCACATTAAATGTCTTGCTCATCGTTAGTTAATGCAATAATGTAACGTTATTGTAAAGTGTTACCAATATATCCAATTCCAGTAGTGATGGCCAGGCTAGGAAAACTGACCTTTTATCATTTTGTTAAAGATTTTGTAAGCATATTGCATAGTTGTGCTTGGAGTCGATTGTTTTATTTGTGATAACGCAATGAAACGTTAAATTGTGCGGACATACTTTTTGGCCAGGCTGTCTTACGAAGAAATTATGAACACATGCAAAAAACAAGAGAGAACCAACAAAATATTAATAACTGATTATGCTGTATAGTTTTGATGATCGTGTTGGTAAGTTGATTTATACTTTTTCCTGTAAGCTTTTTTTTCTATGCATATTTTTCCATAGTAATATAAAACCTGTAGCTCTAATTTGCCTCCAAATAATTTCGTCAGATAAATATATTTAGTGTTAGTATATATCTTAGTGTTTAGTTCTTCCCTCATATTTAAAACATTTGAAAATATTAAATATTTTCCTCATATTCTAACTTGAGTACCCTTCTGAAGCCTAAAATGACAAATGGGACACCCTATGGTCTTGTGGACTTAACAGACATGAGCATGCGGCCACAAGAGTGTAAGAACACATGAAGTGTGCCATTTGGGACAGGGCCTTAGATGTTCAAGATCTGCACTGTGTGAAACACTTCAAAGCAGACTTGCTGTTGTCATTGTACATCATCACTGTCTTCCATCAATGTTTTTTGGTCAGAGCTGATGAAATTATTTCATCTGCAACATTGAAAACGAGAAGCACCTTGAGCGATGGATTCAGCATATCAGTCTCTATGCTATCTGGGTGTTTATGAGGATATCTGTCAACACCACAGACATATTCCTTAGGCTACATTCAGGGTGATGAAACATGTCTTCTTTGTGTGAAACTCAACAAGTTTTTTGGTCTCTTAATAAACGTTAGTGGTATAAATATACTGAATTCATGTAAGTCTTTTAAAGGTAAATGTTTACAGTGCACATAAGTGAAATAATTAAATGATGAAACCAACCAACATGCCTTAAGCAGGGCTTCAGACAGAAAATTTGACAAGGAAGCCTTAGCACCTAAAATGAGAAAGAAACATCTTCTCTTACAGTCCATTAATCATTATTATAATTCAAGCTTGTACAAGAATAATTAATAGTATTTTTCTTTAATATTAAAAAACAGATTACCAGTATTAATTTATTACAACAAAAGTATGTGTCATGATGCATTTAGTTTCATTTTCATGGACTTTTAGTTTGTTTCTCTTCAGTTACCTGTTTCCTTTGTTCTATATGTTGCGTTCCAGTCATAGACAGTAAAAGAAATGAACACAGCGACCCCATAGGCTTCGACGGGGAAAAGTGAAGTCAATTAGAAGCACTCACTTCCTGATGGCTGAGCGTACTGCGCAGCCTCAGACTGAGCTTGACGACATAGATGTGACATGAGCAACCTGTCTGACAGTTGTACGTCTTCTAGTAGTTGTGCAAAGTGAAATCTGAATCACATTGTTGAAATATTTTGTCCCGTTGCTTTTGGCTCTCTATGGGCTCCTCCCCATGCTTCTCCCTTGACTTTATCGGACTTTATGCCTCCAAGTCCCCCCGATTGCCTCATAGACAGCAAAAGATTGCCTGCGAGCTTCTCCTCCTGTCTATACGGTAATTTCTCAACTATGCGACAGAGTCGCGTGGTTATGATGCAATCGTTAGCGTGTTTCTTTAGAAATAAACAATGGACAAATGGAGTCTTTAAACGCCTCAGATGTAAAGTTATTGGCTGTCAAAGTGACGCCAAAATGAATGGGTCAAGTCAATGGGATGCTAACAGCAGGTGATGGCTTGGTTAGCAATGGCTGCCCCTATGGAAGGTACGCCTTCCGGGTGCTGGATTACCCCCTTGGTTCCAGTTTGTTTTTATTATGCCCTTCACTTGCTAACTTCCCTCCATCTCGTTCACTCGGATGTGCGTCATTGCTTATGTTGCATAAGTGTCCACTAATGGCCGAAACTTTGCAATGGGCTGTACTGGAATGTCCTAAGCCCTTGATCACTTGGAATCCACTATGGAGTTGATTTATTATTAAATTTTTCCCCTTAGGAAATTGTTTAATGCAGCATTCTATATCTATATAGGCGTGTTTGGGTTGTTTTAAATGTTTTTAAAAATAATTAAAATATCATAGAGTTGTTTGTGGTGGGGTAAATTAAACGTGATGTGCGGTGACATCACATTCGTGTTGCATTGTGGTATATGAAGCTGCCTGAAGTGTTCACATGAAGTAGACACATGAAGGTCAAAATCAAGGGAGCGAGGGTCTGTCCATTTAAACTTCCCTCGTCCACTTCACAAAGTGAAACGCACTTCAAAATGGCGGCAGGGATTCCCAGAGGGGAAGTGCGCAAGTGCGTGTCTAAAAGTGGAGTGGAACGCAGCACTAGTTTCCCACTAAGTCATCAGTTGCATGCATATACACTCATTCAGTCATCACACCTGTTCATTATTATGTCATCATCACTCTGTATTTAAGTTCCTCTTTGTGCTCTATTTGCCCGGTATTGTGTGTCTGTGTCTACATGCTGTTACGTTGCCTGCTCTTTATCTGTGTAATATCTGAGTTTGTTTTAATTAATAAACCCTTTTTGTTATTTAAACTCTTTTTGCATCTTTATTATCATCCTCTGGACAAAGCGTGACAAATGTATACATCACAGTTCGGTTCCCTGTTTATTTTAAATTAGACAGGCCTAACCGAAAAGTGACTTGCAATTCAGGGAGGAAGTTGGTTATGCTCTGAACAATTCACTGACTGAGGGAGTTTGATTCAACCAGTTGTGAATGAATGACTCATTTAAAAAATTTAATTGGCTACATCCGAATTTGCCTACTCCCATAAGACCAAAAACGTACTCGCAATTCAGGGAGGAAGTCGCTTATGCTCTGAACAATTCACTGTTTAGCATTATCATTCCATTGACTCCCATTCATTTTGGCGTCACTTTGACAGCGAATAACTTTACATCTCAGGCATTTAAAGACTCAATTTGACCATTGTTTATTTCTAAAGAAACACGACAATGTATAAAAGGCTCCATTACCTTGTATCTTACACTACTTTTTGTAAAAATAGGCTAACGATTGCGTTATAACTAACCACGTGACTCTCTGTCGCACAGTAGAGAAATTACCGTAAAGACTCTTATAAACAGGAGGAGAAGCTTGCAGGCAATCTTTTATTGTCTATGAGGCAATTTCTTAAAATAAATAAATACTATGCAAAATGACAAACTAATTCATCAGAATACTTACCAAAAGTTGCTCCTGCTCACGCTCTCCGTCTCTGCAAGATTCGGTGATTCAGATTTCACTTTGCACAACTACTAGAAGACTTACAACTGTCAGACAGGTTGCTCACGTCACATCTACATCGTCAAGCTCAGTCTGAGGCTGCGCAGTACGCTCAGCCATCAGGAAGTGAGTGCTTCTAATGGACTTCTAATGGCACTTTTCTCCGTTGAAGTCTATGGGGTCGCTGTGTCCATTTCTTTTACTGTCTATGATAAGACATAACAGAACAATTAATCTCGATTCAGGTTCGGTTATGCTCTGAACAATTCACTAAATGAAAGAGTTTGATTCAACCAGTTGTGAATCTTTTTAATTGACTCTTTTAAAATAACTGAAAAAACTGCATCAGGAGTCATTGGCTGCATCCAAATATGCCTACTCCCATATAGCAGGTGAAAATGGTATGTGAAAAGAGTACATCTAAATTCCCAGTATTCATAAAACAGAATAGGCAAAAAGTATGCGGATGAACTACCGGTGAGAATATACACATCCATTGACACTTTACTATCCCATGATGCCATAGGAGAGGAGTTGTGAATGGTAGGGGCTGTATCCAAGATAGCATACTTCCCTACTATATAGTAGGCGAACAACAGTATGTGACAAAAGAAGTATATCTGAATTTACAGTACTCATAAAAGAGTAGGCAAAAAGTACCCGGATGACCTACTTCTTCCAGCGAGATTCCGAAGTGTGCATACGATGGACAAATTAATATCCACGAGGCCAAGGGGGAGAATTTATGATTGGCAGTGAAGCGGCATAACTTACACTGGTAGGTCACATGATAATGACAACATGGCGAATGTAGTACGTCTGGATTACATACTACGCACATTCATACTATATAGAACTGAATCCGAAATCGCCCCCTATACCCTTAAATAGGGCACTATTTGAGGGGACAGCCATTTTTAGTGGTGTCCGAAACCATAGAGTGCAAGTACCTACTCAAGAGATGTGATATGGGACGCAGCCAGTGTGAATGTTAGAAACACAACTGATGCTGGAAGGTCACATGACAATAACAAGATGCCGAATGTATGTCCGGATTACATTCATAACACACATTTATACTGTCTCAAAGAGTTTTTTTTTTAAATGCTCGCGAATTACTTTTCAAGTACCAACTCAGAGAGTATGCGATTTCAGATACAGCCATTGTTCTGCAAATTGGACATCACTACTCGTGATGTATAGCATTTGGAAGCACACAAAGGTTTCTCGATTTCTATTTAAATGTTTTTTTTTTTATTGCATTTGTGTCCATTTTAGTCACAGTCTGGGATGTGTAACAATTATATACTATAATTTGAGACTTTGGAAATGCTTTAGATGGAAATGAAGGTGCTGGCTAATTGAATTGAACTTTGAATGGAAATCTGGCTTCAGAGACCAGACCAAAAGGCAAACATAACTCTTATTGCTCTTTTTCTTAGAACCATTGTGAAATACAGCTGACGTGACATGAAATTGTACATTTTAATTACAGACAGTAAAAATACAATGGAGGAGCTGCTACTCTGAACATGTTTTAGGGAGGAAGGTAAACCTCTTATTCAGTTCCACACCACACAGGTGCCGTACACCCTGAGGAGCTTTGAAGAAGTGAGGACGTTGCTTTCGCTCCCTTTGTGTCTGTAACACACAAAAAACTCCATACACCGAGTTTAGCGGTTGTGCAATGTGCAAAACAACACAAACCACATCCTCGGGCAACGCCTGGTAGTTGAGCAGCCTTTTAGTTTTCAGCTAAACATGCAGGTCTCACTTAATCAGTCGTGTTGAATTATGCTTTTCATCTCTAATATGCCAGGGCACAGTTTAACCACTGTAAAAACCCTCCTCTCTTCATCCAAATGCCTTGGGGAGAGTAGAGCTATTTTCATGCTGTTCGAAGTCAGGATCTTGTAAATAACAAAGTGCTGGGGTGGTTTTAGAAAAAGGAGACCTTTGTTACCCACCTCTTGTCTGCCCCGACAAAGTGAAATTAAGTTATTCAGTTTCAAACCTGTGCCTGAACCAGACAGAGAGAGAAAAATCTCTTTTGTGCTCCACAGAAGAACCTCTCTCCATCCTGGTCTCTCTTTTTTTTCCTCGCATCTCCCTTTCACGCTGAACAAGGGTTGACAAGCTCTTGTCGTCCCTGGCTGGTTCTAGAAAGATCCAACAAAAGCCCCCTTGTTCCTGACTTACTCCTGTCAGACAGTGCACTTTGATATTAAAAACTCTGGAGCGAGGGAGGGAGAGTGGGGAGTGACGGAGGGAGTGAAAAGATGAAAAGGATGAAAACAAACTCCTACTGTCTCCTAAGCGGGTGTCTGTAGGTGTAACCCCATAATGGACTCACAAATATTTGTCCAGTCAAAACAAAATAAAAATGGCTCTTTGACATTTTATAAAGTGGGCTTAGTCAGCTGCGACCTATGTGTCCCTCTGCTCCGTCTCCTCATAGCAAACACCTTCTGAAACCTGCAACACTGATGCCTTTGACACATACAGAACCCGCCGGGAACTATCGCACCCTGACATCTGCACGGCCGGCACCAAAATTCCTCAAACACTATAGCACAATTGCTTCAACACTGTAACTGTGTAAATGAGGTGTCAGAAAATGATGTGGAATACAAAGTACTACACGTTATTAGTCCAAGTTGTGGAGATTGTATTTTTGTAATGCATTGATTCTTGTTTTAAATTTGGACCTTGAGTCTCCAATAAAGTCTGATGATGATGAAGCTAAGGCTAAATATAATACAGTCTTAAAAAGTGTGCCATCCAAATTCAACATGTGCTTAAAGGGATGGGGAAAGGAATAAAACTGTATGACTGTCTTTATTCTGTGGAACGCAAAAGACGATATTTAAAAAACAAAAGTGTTGTGGTTTCTTCAAAATATCTTCTTTTGAAAGAAAGTCATACAGTTTAGAATGATATGAAAATGAGATTAAGTAAATAATGACATAATTACATTTTTTGGTAAAAGTATGCCCTTAAAGGGGGGGAATTCTGTCATCATTTACTCACTCTCAAGTTCTCCCAGACCTGTGTGAACACAAAAGAAGATATTTTGAAGAATATGGGTAACGTCTCGGTTACGTATGTAACCCTCGTTCCCTGAAGGAGGGAACGGAGACGCTCCGACGAATTGGGATCTGATCTCAGAGACCAATCTACTTCGAGTGTATTAAAAACGAGCCAATCGAGATTGGCATGCGATCCACGCATTCCACGCACCGCCCCGCAGCGCGGGTATAAATAAGGAAGTGGAATGCTTGATCATTGCTTTTTTCTGCTGAGGAGCCGAACTAGTGACTCGGCCCCCTAGCGGAAGCACAGCACCTGGCGACGGGACATACGTCTCCGTTCCCTCCTTCAGGGAAGGAGGGTTACATACGTAACCGAGACGTTCCCTTTCAGTCGGTCACGTTCGACGTACGTCGGAACTGACCGACGAATTGGGATCCCTACCAAAACGCCAGGGCGCTGGACCTTCCAGCGTCCTGCTTGAGCGCACTGGACCGTCTTAGATGGTACGGAAGTCAGGGCTCCAAGCAGGGAGGTCAGTCACTGCTGTTTCTGCAAGACCCACCCAGTGTGACTATTGGATAACGCTGGGAAAGCGTGCCCGTCTCGGGAGATGGTACGCTGCGGAGCCACGTCCTTCAGTGGAAGGATTGGTGGCAGAATACGCATAAGGACTAACCTGGCAGGGTAGTGCAACATATGGCAGTCTCTGGGGTGGTTCCAACCTGGTTCCAGGGGGGAAAGAACACGCCCAGAGACGACAGAGCGGGCTCTGTCAAGGGAAAGACACGGGGCTAGCCGAGTAGGGTAGCTGGTACCGTGGAAGAATACACATATGGGGTAGCCGTGAGGGGACCGCTACATATGGAACCCAGCCTACACACACGTTTCACAAGCATACGGGTGCAGGCCTGGCATCAGACGGCCGCAACGTCTGGCACCGCAGGGGTGACGGAGGAGCTCGACAGGGTTAGCCGTTTCCGGGGAACACAACTGGAGAAAATAGACGCACGTATCCGGCCCAGAGGGCGGGAGTGGCGTTGCAAGCCGACACTTAAAGCGGGCACTTAGCGCTACTGGCCACTGGGGGCGAGGATGCGGGAAGATACCGGCTCTACACGGAGGCTATCGAATCTAGCGAATGTGTTAGGTGTCGCCCAGCCCGCAGCTCTACATATATCTGTCAGCGAGGCGCCTTGAGCCAGCGCCCAGGAAGAAGCAACACTCCTTGTTGAGTGTGCTCGCAACCCGAACGGGCAAGGCACGTCTTGGGACTGGTAAGCCAAGACGATAGCATCCACTATCCAGTGGGCTAACCTCTGCTTGGAGACAGCCTTTCCCTTCTGCTGGCGTCCGTAACAGACGAAGAGTTGCTCTGAGGTCCGAAAGCTTTGAGTCCGGTCGACGTAAGCGCGAAGAGCACGGACGGGACATAGCAAAGCCTGGGCTGGGTCTGCCTCCTCCGAAGGCAGCGCTTGCAGGTTCACTACCTGGTCCCGGAAGGGAGTGGTAGGAACCTTGGGCACGTATCCAGGCCGGGGTCTCAGGACAACGTGAGAGTTGGCCGGCCCGAATGCTAGGCACGTTTCGTTGACCGAAAGTGCATGCAGGTCCCCTACCCTCTTGATGGAGGCCAATGCGTCAGAAGCACTGTCTTCATTGACAGGATGTTAAGCTCCACAGACTGCAAAGGCTCAAAGGGAGGGCTCTGAAGTGCTCTGAACACTAGAGCCAAATCCCAAGAGGGTAACGAGTTTGGACGAGGAGGATTTAGCCTCCTCGCACCTCTGAGGAACCTGACGATTAGGTTGTGCTTTCCCAAGGACTTACCTTCGACTGCGTCGTGAAACGCCGCTATTGCTGCGACGTACACTTTGAGGGTGGAGGGAGACAGCCTTCGCTCCAGCCCATCTTGCAGGAAAGAAAGCACGACACTAACCGAACACCTTCGGGGGTCTTCCCGGTGGGAAGAGCACCATTCAACGAACAGGTTCCACTTCAAAGCGTAGAGGCGCCTCGTAGAGGGGGCTCTAGCAGAAGAGATGGTGTCCACCACTGCCTGTGGTAGACCACCTAGAACCTCCGCGTCCCGTCCAGGGACCAGACATGGAGTTTCCAGAGGTCTGGACGCGGGTGCCATAGAGTGCACCGTCCCTGAGAAAGAAGGTCCCTCCTCAGGGGAATCGGCCAAGGAGGGGCTGTCGCGAGGAGAGTTAGGTCTTCGGAACCAGGTCCGGTTGGGCCAGTAGAGCGCAACTAACAAGACCTGCTCCTCGTCCTCCCTGACCTTGCACAGGGTCTGTGCAAGAAGGCTCACTGGGGGAAACGCATATTTGCGCAGGTCCCGGGGCCAGCTGTGCGCCAGTGCCTCCGTGCCGAGGGTGCCCCCGGTCAGGGAATAGTACCACTGGCAATGGGTCGAGTCCGGAGAGGCAAACAGGTCTACCTGTGCGGCTCCGAAGAGGTCCCATATCAGCTGGACCGCCTGGGGATGGAGTCGCCACTCCCCCGGAGGTGTCGACTGGCGAGAGAGCTCGTCGGCTGTCTGGTTCAGCGCACCTGGGAAGTGAATGGCACGAAGCGACCTCAGATGCTTCTGACTCCAAAGGAGGAGGTGGCGGGCGAGTTGGAACATGCAACGGGAGCGTAGATCACCCTGACGGTTGATGTACGCAACGGCCGCAGTGCTGTCCGTACGGACCAGTACATGCTTGCCACGTAGTGGCCCCTTGAGGCGGCGCAGTGCCAAGTGTACCGCTAACAACTCGAGGCAATTGATATGCCAATGCAATTGAGGTCCCGTCCACAGACCTGAAACTGCATGCCCGTTGTACGTGGCCCCCCAGCCCGTGGAGGAGGCATCCGTGAAGAGCACAGCATGCCTGGACACTTGTTCTAAGGGCACCCCGGCCCGGAGAAACGAAGCATCAGACCATGGGCTAAAAGTTTGGCGGCAGTAAGGAGTCACTGGGACCCGGTACTGGCCGCTCTGCCACGCCCACCTCGGGACTCGGCCATGGAGCCAGTGTCGAAGCGGTCTCATATGAAGCAATCCGAGCGGCGTTACCGCGGATTCAGCAGTTCAACACCGACCGGACCCGCTCTTCCGTGAGGCGCGCAGTCTGGCTGACCGAATCCAGCTCCATACTGAGATAAGAGATCCTCTGTGTGGGACAGAGTTTGCTCTTCTCTCGGTTGACCCGAAGGCCCAACAGGCTGAGGTGACTGAGCACCATGTCCCTGTGTTCACACAACTGCTCCCGAGACTGGGCGACTATGAGTTAGTCGTCGAGATAGTTGAGGATACGAACGCCGCGTTCTCTGAGCGGAACAATGGCTGCCTCTGCGACTTTCGTGAAGACGCGAGGCGACAGGGACAGCCCGAAGGGCAGGACTTTGTACTGATATGCCTTCCCCTCGAACGCAAATCGTAGGAACGGTCTGTGTCGAGGAAGGATAGACATGAAAGTACGAATCCTTCAGGTCGATCGCTGCGAACCAATCTTGGGGACGGATGCATTCGAAGATGCGTTTCTGCGTTAGCATCCGGAACGGGAGCTTGTGCAGGGCCCGATTCAGGATACGCAGGTCCAAGATTGGCCGTAACCCACCCCCTTTCTTGGGTACAATGAAGTAGGGGCTGTAGAACCCCGCCTTCATATCGGCTGGAGGAACCGGCTCGACCGCGTCCTTCGCCAGTAGGACATCGATCTCTGACCGCAAGACCTGAGCATCGCTGCTTCGCATGGATGTGCGTCATCATTTCCAGTGCATAACAGCCCTCTCTCCGATGCAGCAATTGACATCTGTCCTCTGCCAGAGCCACAAATTAAACATTAGGTCTCCTTGTTTTAAAAGGACCAGCAATCCCATCTGTAAGCTACCAGCAGGCATGTGAAACAGTGAACGTGGCCGTCAAACTCGACGGCACACGGTGCGCTGAACGCTCAAGCCCTATGAAAAGGCAAGACGAACACTGCACCGACGTGGTCATGTTCTCATGAGAGAACATGAACCACCCACGAACAAAGTCTCGGCATGCTCATGATGCGATAGAGGAGTGGGGGCCCGAAGAGATGTACCCGGCGGGGATGCCCCACTGTAATCCTCAGGTCCACCAAAGCTTATTAGCTAAAGTAGTCCTTTTCTGATGCACCAGAAAAGAAACTAGATCAGGGAATAAGGAAAGGGACTCAACCCCATTTGAGGTTTCATAGTCTGGACCGCGCATCTAGAGAGTGCCGAGTGACGCGCTGGGTTGCCGTGGCAACCCCCGCTGTCAGCCGGCACTCGACGGCACACGGCGCGCTGAACGCTCGAGCCCTTACGAGAAAGGTGAGACGAACAACGCGCCGACGTGACCATGCTCTCCTGAGAGAGCATGGATCACCCACGAACGCAATCACACATGTTTATATGTGAGAGAGATCGTGGCCGTCAAATGAGGACAGGAAACAACCGCATCCAGAAACACACGGTTTGAATGACATCTTGAAAAAGACGCAGGGTCAAACTGTGTTGCTCTTTTAGAAAAGGAAAACCGCTCTTTCAGTGCTGAAGCACTCAGGGAGATGACCGCGGCTCACGCAGTTCAGATAGTGCAAGCCTGCGTGAGTACTCAGAAATGGAAACGCCCAGCCAACCAACAAAACCAGCTCTTTATCTCCTCTGAAGCGGCCACCCGCTGAAAAGCGCCGTCACACCCGCACTGGAACAGCAATCCTTCTCACGAGACTCGAATAACACTCTTCGTAGACACAGCAATGACGCTGTTCGGCTCCGAAAAAAAAAGCAATGATCAAGCATTCCACTTCCTTATTTATACCCGCGCTGCGGGGCGGTGCGTGGAATGCGTGGATCGCATGCCAATCTCCATTGGCTCGTTTTTAATACACTCGAAGTAGATTGGTCTCTGAGATCAGATCCCAATTCGTCGGTCAGTTCCGACGTACGTCGAACGTGACCGACTGAAAGGGAACCAAACGGTTGATGGGCCACATTGACTTCCATAGTCAGTGGGGTTATAAAAATTCTGTCAAATGATGACAGAATTTTCATTTTTGGGTGAACTATTCCTTTAATCCTAGCATGTTGACATAGACCAGTGGTTCTCAACCTTTTTGACTCAATGATCCTCCATTGTCCAACACAAATATTCAAAGGCCCCCATATTTATTGTGGTATTTCTACTGTAATTATGACAATGCTGCTTGCTTTCAAACTTTTTCATTAACAGAATTAGAGAATGATTCAAGATGTGATTTACAGATATGTGATTACAGAAAGTACAGGATTCTAGCCTGACAAGCCAGACCATCAAGATGTTGGGTCTGGAAACTCACCATTGACAGGGCTCAATCCGAGGGGCGGGATAAACGGTTGTCTTTCAAATTCCCTCTGCACGCCTTTGGATAGCGCCATGAGCGCCACAACCAACCAGAGCAAAGAAGAAACTGAAGCCGAGCTAACGTTGGTTGATAGACTTTCGCCGTATCCAGTAGGCAAAACTTCGAACATATCTTCTTTTCTTAAAAATGACTTCAGTGCCGTTCTTTATTCTTTTCTCAAAGAAAAGCTTAACTCCAAGTCTTCCAGAGTAGCAGCCAAAGCAGATTCAAAATACTGCTGTTCGTCAGCTTCTTTGTTTACGAGTAGCACGCAGAACCTCCGCAACTCTGCCGTGACGTGCCGTCATTATATTAAGTCCGCCCACCGACTCTACACACGCTGTGATTGGCCTGACCAGAGTTTTTTTTTTCCAGCTCTCAGGTCTACCGAGAGTTGATAGACTACACTCGCGGCAAATTACATTTTCTGCCACTAGGGTGCGTCTAGATTTCTAGGCTAACAGGATTCTTATTCTGTATGTTCTTCAAGAAAACAATAGTCAGTAAAGGATTCACTTAAAAATTTAAATTTCCTGATATTTTACCCACCCCCATTTCATCCAAGATGTTCATGTCTTTCTTTCTTCAGACTTCCATGGCAACCACAATGTTGAAGGTCCAAATCAATGCAGTTTCAAAGGGCTTCGAAGGGCTTCAGAGGCTCTGCGCGATCCCAGACGAGGAATAGGGTCTTATCAAGCGAAACGATCGGTCATTTTCCAAAATAATTCAAAATGAATATACTTTTTAACCTAAATTGCTCATCTCGCACTGGTCTGCGACGTGCCAATGATTGCGCAATCACGGCGTAAAGGTCACGCTAGACGTTGGCAGGACCGACCGACCCTATTCCTTGTCTGGGATCACACAGAGCCTGAAAACTGCATTGATTTGGACCTTCAACATTTTGGTTGCCATGGAAGTCCATGATGTGGAGAAAAATCCAATGTTTTCCTCAAAAAACGTAATTTCTTTTCGAATGAAGAAAGAAAGACATGAACATCTTGGATGAGATGGGGGTGAGTAAAATATCAGGACATTTTCATTTTGAAATTAACTAATCCTTAAAGGGCAAATTAAAACTTATCTGGATTTATTTTGGTTTTTAGTAATTGAATTAATTTAGATTTTTTTTTACCTCTTTTTGAATTAAAAATAAAACATATATAAACTACACGAACGTGTCCTGTTTAAATAGTGCTGAACAGTTTTGTTTTGCTGATCAGAAACTTAATTTTAGTGCATTTTAATTTAATCGCCCGTGAAGGCATTACCTCAGTATTGAATATCAAGCATTATGAACAATTGGATTTGAACAAATTTCACTTCAAAATGACATTAAGAGAATTATATTTTCTTAAATGCATTCAATTTACTTCTCAAAACCAACTATTGGTTTGACACAACGTGGGCTTCACATCAGAACAGTCACGTTACAGATGCTGGACTACCTGTTGCACAGTTGACTGGTTGTGTGAACAGCAGAGAAGCGTGTTAGCAAGACAGGCTGCACACTTTCCAAACAGCAGCAAGTCTGAACATGCAGGTCTCTCAGGAAGAATGCAGAGGCCCGCTTGTCTCCCTCTCTCTTCTCAGGCGCCTGCTTTTATACTGACTCTGGAGTAGCCTCTGGGCAGTTATTACTGCATTTATATTAATAATCTTGCTTCATTTTGTTCATACAAGCAGAAGAAAACACAGACATAAGGGGAATGCCGACAGGGACGAAATGTATGCAAACAATACATGGAAAAAAAAGAAATCATTTCAATAGCATAAGTTTTAAAAATGCAGAACACTCTTCAGATTTGCTAATATTATGTAGACCCCACATACTTTATGGTAATGTTTATTTTAATATTTATTATTATAATTTTTTTTTTGCCAATGCAAAGTTAGCTCTTGCATAGTTCACAGGTGCACTAGCGTTCCCAAAAAATTGGGGTCAGTAAAGGGCTTTTCACACTGCGCTTAACCCCGGTTTATCGTCTTTCTTAACCATGCTTTTAACCCCGGGTAAAGGAAAGTTTCAGACTTGTAATTTAGAAGCGGGGTTAGCACCGTTTTTTTTTACCCAAGGTTATGAAACCCTACTCCCTAGGGAGTATACAGTACAGTGTGCAGTACAGTGTGAAACGATGCGGTGTTAGAATGTTACAGCTAGACGCTGAGCAACAGACAACCAATCACGTGCTGTATATTTGCGTGCTTTGGGCAGTCACCAAAACACTGCGCAATGTATAGAAACAGCGTTTGGCGTTTGAGAGAAAAAATGTCAAATGCCAAAAGTATTGGGACACCCCTCCAAATCATTGAATTCAGGTGTTCCAATCACTTCCATGGCCAAAGGAGTATAAATCAAGCACCTAGTCATGCAGACGCTTCTACAAATATTTGTGAAAGAATGGATCGCTCTCAGGAGCTCATACCTGTGCAGGGATTGGGCATGGCCACTTAGTTCCTGTGAAAGGAACTATTAATGCTTCCGCATACCAAGACATTTTAGACAATTTCGTGCTCCCAGCTTTGTGGGGACAGTTTGAGGATAGCCCCTTCCTGTTCCAACATGACTGCGCACCAGTGCACAAAGACATGGATGAGGGAGTTTGGTGTGGAGGAACTTGGCCTGCACAGAATTCTGACCTCAACTCGATAGAACACTTCACGGAGACCGTGAGTCCGGCCTTCTCGTCCAACATCAGTGCCTGACTTCACAAATACGCTTCTAAAAGAATGGTCAAAAATTCCCATAAACATACTCCTAATCCTTATGGAAAGCCTTCCCAGAAGAGTTGAAGCTGTTATAGCTGCAAAGGGTGGGCCAACTCCATAATAAACCCTACGGATTATGAATGGGATGTCATTAAAGTTCATGTGCATGTAAAGGCAGGCGTCCCAAAACTTTTGGCAATATATTGTGTATTTTTAAAATAGAAAACTATAATGTTATTGTCAGATAACTCCTGCTTGCAATGTTATTTTTTACTATCATACCGCACTGGCAAGTGCAATGTTGTGTGGGTTTCGGAGCAATGTGTCTGTACACGCCGCATATTGAGCCCTAGGTTAAACCTGCTCTCTCGTACCTGCAGGGTCATTCCTAATAGGGATTCTTGGCCTTGTTAATGACTGTTTGAACATTGTCAGCGTCGTCATCCCTGACAGACTGCCGCCACTCGTACCTGCAGCCACAGGCGAGGGGAAGGGCGCTTACATAAATCTCCCCGCAGGAATCCGTGAGAACCAGGCCAGGAACATCCCACATTCATGTGACACATGACACTTATATCATCATAAGCAAGAAGTCATTTTTGCAAGAAGGTTGCAAGTTTTGCCTGGTGTACCTGTGAGTTCAATGGTATACATTCTACAGACATCAGTCTGTCCGTGAGAATGTGTGTTAGGTTTAGAAATTAAACCGCCATGGAAAGGGCCAGATGGAAACACTTCGCTGCTCCCTCTCACTTTAAGCAGGTCTGCAAAGCTCACCAATGACATGTAATATATTCCTCCAATAACCTGCCTTAACAACCTCAAGGTCTCCATCAGGCCAAGACCTGATTACAAACTCCAGACGTTTGAAATACATGTAATGCAATTATCATATGGCCAATTTTCAAAATGAAGCCAACAGTAAAGCTTCTGTCAGTAAATGCAGCACACATGAAAAACCTTCCCTTGTCAACTGTGCATTTCAGTCTCCCCCCCCCTCTTACCTTTCCCTCTCTTTCTGTCTCATTCCCTTGTCCCCCTTTCCGTCCCCCAAACCTCAGGTCTTTACTCCCAGGCGCTGACAGAAGTTAGCATTCATAGTCAATCAGTTCAGGCCTTAACAGGGCAGAGCTGACAGACAGGTCCAGATTAAGGCCTTAAACAGCCTCCAGTAGGATGGCACAAGACAAGCAGAGCAGTCAGGAGCTCCGGCAGTCTCAAAAGCTCAAAACGCAGTCAAACAAAAGAGAGAGGAATGCAAGCGGGGGCTTCGGTTACACAGCGGCTCAGGAATAAGACAGGTTATTAACACAGGGAGCTGCCAGGGCCTTTTAAAGCCTTTAGCAGAATTTTTTGTTCAAGTTTGGGGGCCCTGGGTTCCTCCGCTGAAGATATGGCTGAGTAGAGGTACACAATAAGAAGGATAAGGCCCTATCCTCACCTTCTGCTCTTTACTTTGTAAAATAATGTTCTTGACAAGGCAATAATCATCTCAGAGAGTGAAAATAGTGAAGCAATTATCCTCTTGTGCATTAAACTTATGCAGAACTTTCTAGATGTTGATTAAAATTAAGCAACAGCAAGCAAGTGTATTGATGTTGCAAATATCAAACAAGAAGTTCAAGGCGTAAGGATGTAACCTGCAGAAAGACTCACTAATCATCATATATACATACAAATGATTATGCAAGTTTATTTTCTTATATATCCAAAGTAAGGGTAATTTTCACTTAATTTTTTTTAATGAAAGTAAATATATTTGAATACACTTTTATTTATCAGGCAGGCTGAAGTATATTTGAAATCTTAATGAAACATAGTTATATGTAAACAATATGATTAAAGCACTAATTCCTAGCCAGGATGCCAGCCGAACTTAGCTCCGCCCACAACATTTGAGGTTGGGAAGTTCGGTCTGGACTTGATCCGTTGTGGAGCAACTATGCTCGAACAAGAGCTGTTCGGACCAATAAAATTGTCAGGGCGGGCTCTATACGATGATGGACAGATGATTAACAGTAACGTCACCAAAGAGTGCTTGGGTTGAATTTGTTTACTAAACTGAGAACTTGCTCGTATATGCATTACTATTTCTCTCAAAAATGATAAAAAACGACAAAAAATCGTGTTGGTTAGTACTCCGTGTATCCTTAAATTCTTTTTACAACACCGGCAATGATCGTTTACACTCATCTTCTTCTTCTACTTCTTCCAGTGTGCGTGCAGTTGAGTTCTGTTGAGACACACTAGTGACTTGTTAGTGAGCCCGTCTCCCATGCCGGCGATCTGGGTTCGAGCCCTGCACAGAGCAGGGCGAGTAGGACCTCAGGGGTTACATTGGTGCTGTGACCTGGATTGGAGTGAGGTTTAGGGGGGGTGAGTGTAACGGAGGCCAGCTAGTGAGAGCTGTGCAGGTAAACCTCACTCCCCTGGCCTCAAGAGGTGGACTAGAGACTGCAGTCTTTAGCGTCCTTGGACCCGTTCCCACCGAAATTACCCGGAACTATTTGTACCAGGAACTTTTTTTACATGAACTTTTTTCCCCCAGACCTGCTACTGCCTGCGTTTCCACTGCGGTCTAAAGTACCGTGAAGATTAGGCAAATTACTCCAGAGACATGGGACTGCGTGCGACTGTTCCTCTCAGTCAGCGACGGACAATAATCATTTACTGTCTGCAACAATAACAAGTATGGAGGAGATGCAAGCAGCGCTGCTTTTGCTAGTTATGTATTGGTTTACTAAATATGTAATTAACAAAACGGCGGAAAAGAGACTAGCGCTGATACTAAAGCGTATTCTGAAAGCTTGTATGTTATTATCAGCTATTACGGACAATGACCGTGAGATGGCTGGACAACGTGCGCCATCGGACAGAAAGAGCAAGACTGATATTTACTGAACGCAGAACGAACCTCGCAAGACTTTTAAAAATGCCGGTTGAAAGAAAATGCTTTGTGAGCTCAACCATCAGCATGTTCAGCGCCCAAGTCCCACCCCCGAAAGTTCCGGAACTTTGAAAAAGTAGTATCTCACGAGCAGGGCCGTTTGGAGGGGGAAATATTTACCTGGAACTTCATTTAGACCCTTGTTCCTGCGGTCGAAACACATAGAGTACCACCCCAAAGTTCCTAGTTCCTGGGGAAAGTTCCTGCTGTGGAAACGCGGCTCTTGTTAGTGCACCCGCCTCCCATGCCAGCGACCCGGGTTCGAGTCCCGCACAGAGCAGGGCCAGTACGACCTGAGGGATTACATATAGTAGGCGAAAAACAGCATGTTACAACAGTATATGTCCGAAAACACAGTTCTCATAAAAGAGTAGGCAAAAAGTACCCGGGTGACCTACTTCTTTTGGAGAAATTCTAAAGTGTGCATGAAATGAACTCTTTACTATCCCATGAGGCGAAGGGAGAAGTTTTGTGAATGGCAGTGAAGTGACGCAACGCAACTGGCGCTAATGGTCACATGTATAGTACATCCGGATTACATTCACACACATTCATACTACTTACAGAATGTACTAGTGACAAGTAAGTACTTATTCAAAATAAGTACCAACTAAGTATGTGATTTCAGATGCAGCCAATCACTTGTTTCATTCCTGAATGAATTGGTTTATTGAGTGATTCATTAATGTCACATAAATACAGTCACTTGTCACCGCCAACTGGTGTTTCAATGTAACCCCTAGAAACTGAAAAAAGAAAAATCCCCACCACTAATTTAGACAGTCAGTCTGTCTGGAACACGCAAACAAACACAAGCAGAATGATATAAACAATGCAAAGTCCCAGTGCTTGTGTACCGAATATTAGCCAATCAAATTTGAGCACTGGAACTAACTGTTGAATGATAATGATTAGCATAGGTCTATGTTATTTCCTCTTTGGACTTGAATTCATTTTTAAGAATGTAACGGCAAATACAGCAAGCTTCATCTTATATCAAATATCTAAAATCTCCAGCAAATCAGCCGGTTTGGATGTTTAATACATATAAAAGCTTAATTTACTGCATCTACTTCCTTGTTTCTCTGTCTAGAAGTCAGAAAATAGTCAAATAAACAGCATTGTTGCCTTAATCAAAGCCACAGTGTGGAAGGGCCTTGTCCTGCTCTCTCTCTCTTTCAATTACACACATACACACAGCAGTCCAGTAGGCACCAGCAGCACTTAAAGCCACTCCCGTGGTTTCTCTTACTGGATTCCTCAGAGTTTTAAGGGCACAAGCTTTTCCACAAATTAGACTAAAAGAGCAGCGCTCTTTCTTTCTCTTCTTTTCTTCCTCTTTCCGTTTTCTTCCTTCGTGTAGTCCTTCAAGTGCGATTGTTTATGACTTTCATTCTAGCAGATACCTGTGGTAGTGAGCCTAGAGTTACTACAGTAATGAAATCAGTTTGAGACTGTACACGTCTTCAGATGTTTACCACAAAATCTGGGATTCTAACACAATTGCGTTATCTATAAACGATTATCCATGAAATTGAAAACCAAACTAAGTCTTTATATGATCAACTGTTTATTTAAATTTAAAAAAAAAAAAAGTTATTGAAGACTCTCTATAAAAATGCAACAGATGGGTGTGGCTACTGTGACTCAGATATCAGAATGATTGAAGAAGGCGTCCCACATCTGGAAAGTCCATGTGTGGGGGTTGGTCCCTGGGGCTCTCTGGACATTTACAGCCCAATTACAGTGGCTGCCTCTGGGCTCCTCTCTCTCTCATTACCCCTCTCCACAGCACTGCTCTGGAGCCTGGCCCTCATACCAGCTTCATTCTCTCCCACAGAAATGTCAAAGTCTTCTGCACAAAAAAAGCCCTCCACAGACTAATGCGCAGTAATTCGCCTCTTACAATACCGTAATTATATGCTGAATATCATATCTGGAATGAGTGTGCGCCTGTGGATTTATGAAAAGGAATACTGTGTGTGCGTCAGAGTATTGAAATGCAGTTGTTTATGAAGTATGTGTACGGTTACATGCACAAATGAACAAACACACACACATACACACAGTCACAAATGCACACAGGTATTTCGGCGTGGAGACAGGCAGTAGTGTGTGCCCCTGGAATGTGTAACCTGACCCTTAAGCTGGAGCTGAATCTATTCACTCATCTTTTTTCTTCAGAGAAGGACCCGAAACCCCCCTTTTCCCCTCTACACACACACACACACACACACAGATATGCACGCTCCTCCTGAGGTGAAGCTGCTAACAGCCAAGCTGAAAACCGCAATAAGAATATTATTTAAAGTCGGGAGGCACTTTCCTCACGGGCAATTCTGCATGAGATACAGCCCGAGATAAAGACATGAATGAGAACTACCAAGCTGCTCTGTCTAATTCCCCTGCAAGAAGCACTTCAGATGTTTGGCAGAAGCAAACCGGGTTCTGTGATTGATTAGCTGGAGTAGAGAAAGAGGGAGGTATTCACAGAACATCTCTGATCTCTTCTGCTTTGCTGAAGTGTTCTTGAAGTTCTCCAGATTCTCCCAGAACTGAGACTGGAATCTTTAGGATGTGCAATGAACGGCATGATCTGGTGCACGCACAAACTCACTAGAATTCTCACGCCTCGTGCAACAAAAATGACTTGCAGACTTTTATGAGTATAACACAGCTTTACTAAGCTCCCATAACTGTTTCAATTACCTTGTTGTACAACTGCACCTAATTTGCAAAAGGATTGCATTGCAAAGCAACAGCAGAGAACAAACCATTCTGCATATAACTCGCAAAAACAGGCGACGTGGACACCTATTCTCCCAAGAGGAGGAAACCCGACACAGGCTTGCCCAGGAGCCCGGGTCCGCAGAACCACCGTCACACTGGGCCAAACCTCAGCCTGGAATCTTGGAAAGGCAAGCCAGTGTGACTGCATTTCCTGAGTCCACCCTATTTAAACTCACAATATGGAACATATTAGGAGGGAGAAGAGAGGGAGAGAAAGAAAGAAAGAGAGAGGTGGTTAGCATTGTACATTTTCTATTTAATAGGCCCCCTTGGAAAACAAAAAACTGTCTCTCTTACTGCTGATGGGACAGGCTGGTAGACCAGTATAAAAGGAAAGCCGCTTGTTCACCCCAAATTAAAGTAGCATTACATCGTTTAGAATCACGGAATGCTATGCCTTGTAAAAACAAGCGGGACATGAGGGAATGTTGTGGCAAACGTGCATAGCAGAAGAGGGCATCAAAAATGACTTGAGCGATTTACATTCATTTTTGTTTCATTGTCTCTACCCACAATCCACACTGACACATTTAGAACCAGTCGTAAACACTGCCAAGTTTGCTGATGAAAAGTTGCCTTCTAAGATTTTGACGGAAAATCTAATTGTGCAGAACATATCTTTAAATATAGCAAAATATGTTACATTTAGCTGAGATTGCTACAGTCGAATATTATGAATGATGGGTGTTCCCGATTCTGCAGAAATCTGTGGGAAGATTCCGTGTGGGTGTACGCTGATCTGGAATGTTCTACAAATGATAGTGTGTCATACAAATAAACTGAACACCTAAATAGTCTAATAAGTATAAATATAGCACACACACATTTTGGGTAAAATATTATGCTTATAATTATCTTAACCTAATTTTATGGACACTTTTCTTAATGAATTATATTATTTGATAATCAAAATTCATCAGTCCTCTGCATATCAGTGTTATGCTACGTGGTTCAGAATTCAGTATTTTCACTAAACCCATCCCAATGCTTTCTGGGAATATGCGGCATAAAGGAGGTACCTACCATGGAACAGGTTTTACACAAGTCTTATGAAGACTTGAAATGCTGCATTCTGTCTCATATAGAAAATTTCCTGGAATCAACAACTGAACTAACAAAACATTGGGCCACGTTCACTAATAAATTTGTGTTTGCGTATTTATCTGCAAAGAAAACCTTACACAAAACGTCCGGCAGATCCACAACAACTGTGTATGCACATATATTTCTTCCTACCTTCTATGATGTTGATGAATCCGGATTGCTCAAAATGAGAGAACGTGAGAACTCTAGTTAGTAATTTGTATAAAACTCACACAAATCTTGTCCACATAATGGCGTACACAAGCCTCGATAGAGTGGTTCATTGATGACGTCAGTACCTGTAAGACAATTTTCCAGTGATTCCTTCGAGATTTTCCGATGGGGTTTTTCAATTTATAAGTAAAATAAAGCCTGTGGTAAAGTTGATGATAATTTGATGTTTTGTTCTACAACTTAAACTGCACACTCACACCCCAAATGTTTTATTAAGTTACTTATTATAAACATACATTTTAGAAAGGAAATAACTGCTACAAAATTCGCGTTTTCGGAATTGGTAAATTTACGTTGTAATATGTAATTTACGCTGTATAACAAAACGTCAGAGTATCACCAAATAATGCTTGCCACAGACCTTATTTTGCTGATTCATTGAAAAAACCCATTATAAAATCTCGTAAAAAATCGAATTAGTCTTAAATAGGCCTAAAGCCGTGGTCACACTTGACTTTGAGCACGCAAAATTTATTCGAACACTGCAACGAATGAGACTTGTGGTCCTTCTGTTGGTCATACGTTTCACGAAATGCACATTTAGAAAGTTCCGGGGGGGGGGGTGCAAAACTTATTCGCATACGTTTGTGTATTCGGTCTTCTGCATTCACAAAGCCTATGTATGAATGGAATATCTGAACATTCAATAAGCTAAATCAAAAGAAAGAACAGAGCTCTGACTTAAAAAAAACTAGCTTCATGCATTCTTATTTTTATATCAACACTTGAATGTGAATACATTTCCTAAAAAAAGCAACATTGTGAACAAATAAATGTTTTTTTTTAAATATTTTTTTTTAAATAGGCCTACTACAACGAGCAGAAGTAATGATTTTTTGCCTGTGTTTTGATCCGGATAGTATGTAGGCTACTCTTTCAGAAGAAGTGTAATAGCCTACCATATAACAGTGAAAACACGGAAAGCCGGAAATTTCTGTCAATGGCAGGAAAGCATTGTCTCATAAATGATGGAAAAATCCATCAATGGCGGGGAAAGAGTTAATTGTTAAGGTCCATTCACACCAAGATAACTAACTATAAAGTAGGCCCTATTCTATGAGGATATAAAGTCCACAACGATAACACAACGATAACAATATTGTTGTCATTCTTACATGTGAACAGGCCTTTAGTCAGAAATAATTATTAGGTACTTTTTTTTAATATACACTGTAGAACTTATATGATCAAATAAGTAATGACAACTTCATGGCTTAAAGGTCCCATGGCATGAAATTTTCATTTTATGAGGTTTTTCAACATTAATATGAGTTCCCCTAGCCTGAATATTGTCCCCAAGTGGATAGAAATGTTGATCGGTGTAAAACCGAGTTGTGGCTGTCTTTCTCTGCCTTTGAGAAAATGACAGGCCAGACTAGCCAATCCTGAAGTCTCCTGGTTTGACGTCCAAGCAGGCACAGTTTCCTCCCTTTCCTCCGCCCAGAGAATCTGTCACGCCCATGCAAACGCTCGTCGAGAGATCATTGCATCATTGCTTGTGAACGAGTGAACGCTGGCAGTTTCTCAGTGTTTGGATGTACAAATGAAAACAGAAGTCTTTTTTCAGTTCCTTCTGATCTGTGATCAGTGATCAGTGATTTCTGATGTGTAGCTAATTATTTATTATTCGTGCACACAATGCGGCTTCTCTCTCTCCAGACAGAACGGTGTTTTCGTGTTTTATATCTTGTGAGTCAGTGTTTTTGTACGTCCTCGTCGCGTCTATCGGTTCTAAAATGTGCATACAGTCATGAGTTTCTGCTCAACATCAGCAGAGATAAACCTCACACACGCCGAAGCTCGGCCTTCAACATCCCCGACCCACAGTACTGCATCTGGCCCACAGCGGAGGAACCAAACGCGGCGTGAGATTAAGCAGAAGGGGGGTAAGCTTGAGCATATCCGGGCTAGCCAGCCTAGCCCCACAATAAACTGGATTACATCCGATTACTGCTGTTGTGTCTTTGTTTGCGCTGTGTACTCAACACGCGTCACTGACGCTTTTATTTTATTTTAAAAATAATGCTATTATCAACACTTACTTTTAACTCGTTCATCTCGACAGCTGTAATGGTACTTTGCATGTGTTACAAAGTTGGTAGAATAATGATGAAGAGACGGACTCGGTGTGACTGTTTATTCAGAACTCTCAGATACAAACACAATAAACTCGCGCTGACTGACAGCGCTCTCATAACTCAGTAGTTACTATAAATAACTTTGTTAGCAATCGCTGAGCTCAGTCTCTGATACATTAGTGATGTCCGGTTCGCGAACGATCTTTCTTTTGAACCAGTTCTTTTTAGTGAACCGAATCAGTTCACCAAATCGGACTGAATCGTTCTAAACGGTTCGCGTCTCCAGTCAGCGCTGATCCATAATTTACTAAAGTTACTAACTTTCTGACATGAGTGACAGTCCCTCCGACTAGAAATAGACTAATAACCTAAAGTATATGCTGTAACTAAAACAGTTCAGACATGCTGAGAACTGATGTGAAGTGAACTCAGGTCCATCCGTCTCCCTGGCAGACTCGTGCCTGCTCGTGCCTCGATAAACCACGCCCCCTCCGCTCATATAAAATGCAAAGATGTCAGCCAATCACAACAGTGGGTGTTTTTACTGAAGTCTCACAGCAGACACGCCTCTTGAAGCAGGGCATTCAGCCACAGGGCAAACAGCAGTATAGAAAAAATGCCTTTTATTTCTAAATTATGACATTTTATGATGTAAAAGTCATACTAACAATATAAGTACAGCTCAGGAAACATTATAAAATAATAGAAAAATGCCATGCCATGGGACCTTTAAGCAATTTTAATAAGTTATACAAAATTCAACCAATTGTTTTTAAAGTCAGTGCAATGTAATTTAAGTTGAAATTACTTAAACATCCAAGTTGATTGTCCTTAAAAAATTAAGGCAGCAACTTTTTTTTACAGTGTACTGTATGCAAAAAAACACATGTGAATGAGTGATCGACGGACCAGCGAGTATGCATATGAAAAACCACCTTTCCGTTCTTTAAAACAAAAGTTCTGACAAAGTAATTTAAGTCTGATTCCATTTTAATGGAGCCTTGTCCCCTGGTAGGGGTTAACTGAAAAAGGAATGCCTTTCTCATTCTTCAGAAAAAGGGGGGTCCTGGCCAGGTTTCAGGAGTAGGGACACGGCCCACTGTCATGGCTACATGCTGCTGAATGGGAAGATTGTAGTGGAGTCAGGCGCAGCGTCTCTGTGTTAAGAGAGAGAGAAAACATACTAATGTGCTCCATTTTCAAATAGGACCTGAAGACAATGAGTCAGTCTTTAAAATGCACAAAAAACCAAACACAAACCCGAGTAGTTTACAAAGCCGGCCCATTGTATCAGTGCTTGCGCTAACAAGGAAACCCTTTAAATGGAAAATTCTCAATGAAATTGTGCAGTGACTATAAATTATCAAAGTTCTTTAACATTGGTAAACAGCCAAACTGAAACCGCATAACTAAACAAGGTCTATTGTGTGTGTTTTTTTTTGCCTAAAGAGACTTGAAGGCTGTGAAGATGTACCAGATGATTTATATTTTCAGAAACTTGCCCAAGGCTGTGTGTGTGTTTTTGAGTGAGAGCATGCAGTGGAATGAGAGTGCATTTGTATTTATTGCATGTTAGACTCAAAACTCTATGTGTGTGTGTGTGTGTGTGTGTGTGCGTGAAGGGTGTGCTATGGCATTCTTTTAAGCTCTGTGGAAACTCACTAAAATAAATCCTGTGTGTACGTCAGTGAGGCCCCTCTTAACCCTGCAATTATAGAGAGGAGGGAGGGAGCAGTGCAGGAACATTGCTGCTGCAGTGCTCTCAAAAGTACCTCAAACTTTCGGCACAAGCATTTCACCTCTTGGGTGAAACTCTGCAAGGTCAATTTGATCTCAAACTGAGCTGATATTGTCATAATATTGCCCAATGTACTTGTAAACAACACCTTATTGCCCAACATTTTTCTTGCAAGTCAGAGAATGTAGATAAGCGAGACTCCGAGAGAACAATATGACAGGAAGATGGCATTTTTATCATGCCCCATTATCTGGGGTGTGAATGATGCGCCTCTGCCACACCAAGGCATGTTAATCCCATTTTACGTTTCACGATGGGAGGGAACATCTCTGGCATTGTCTTCTCTAATACCCAGAGTGTGGTCTCATCTCCTGCTCTGTACATCCCCGAACCATCAAGCGTGAAAGCATGTGCGTGCATGTCCGTCTAACTGCTGTCAGGTGAAGTTCTGTAATTAGAGCGCCCTGAGCCAAGGTGAGAAGACTTCCGCAGGTCTCGCTCATGAGAGAGAGCGAGCAGGAAGTCTTTCAGGCGGTCCATGTAATCTTCTTCTATCGCCTGCCTTCAAATGTGCTATTACTCCAGTATGTTTGTGCCGGCGCCAGATGTGCTGGGCTGGAGCAGGTCATCAACTGCAGCAGCGGCTACTGTGCAGTACGGTAATCAGGCAGCTGCGGCTAACTGCTCCTCCACTCCCTGTCTGTCAGAGCTAAACATGGAGCTTGTGCTGGTTTGTGCAAGGCAGTTTTGTTGGTGAACGGTCGTCGCAGAGATAAAGCGGAAGAAGTAAATCCACGAGACTGCTCTGTTAAGTTGACGTTTTATCATGGCTGTGTAAAGAGTGAGTGATTCACAGGATGTGACAGCATGCAATAAAACAGCATCTGAACACATTCCAGGGCTGTATCATCAAACACACTGATAACAGCCTATAGGGAATTACCTGGGAGTGGTGTAAGAGTGATTTTACAAGAATAAACCTGACCCCTTGATATCATTTCGCATCTGGAATTCTCTCAACACATCAAGGAGTAAATGTGTTATGATCTAGTAAAAATCAAGGGGAAAAGTGACATTCAGTTTGAAGAAATGGTTCACCCCAAAATAAAAATGTTGTCATCAATTAGGCCTACTCACCCATCCGAATGACTTTCTTTTTGTAAATGTCTTTTTTTTTGCCATAAAGTAGTCAATAGTAACCAAAATTGTTTGAAAGTAAGTCATACAGGTTTTAAAGGAACACTCCACTTTTTTTGAAAATAGGCTCATTTTCCAAGTCCATTAGAGTTAAACAGTTGAGTTTTACCGTTTTTGAATCCATTCAGCCGATCGTTGTATCTGGCGATAGCACTTTTAGCATACATCATTGAATCTGATTAGACCGTTAGCATCGCGCTCAAAAATGACTTTGAATATTTTTCCTATTTAAAACTTGACTCTTCTGTAGTTACATTGTGTACTAAGACCAACAGAAAAAGAAAAGTTGTGATTTTCTAGACTGATATGGCTAGGAACTATACTCTCATTTCTGCGTAATAATCAAGGAACTTTGCTGGCGTACCATGAGTGCAGCGGCGCAATGTAAAATGAAAATAGGCTAACTTCCGTAAACATATAACCAACGTGACAACCCGCTTGCACAGGGACCGTGCTTTGTAACCATGGATACATTTGGGAGAGACGATTCAGAAGATATTTACTTTGGTGCAGATCTTGAACCGTATCTATTTGAACCGGAATACACTGAAGATGAGCTTTTGGAACGTGAAAGGTAAGAAAGTGTGGCTGAACAGACTGGGGCAGAAGTGAGGAGGAGAACAGATTCGAACTGGTGAGTGAGAGAAGAGTCAACGTTTTTTGAGCGCAATTCACACCCAGTGGTAATTCAAGGAAAAAAATGTACGAATGCTCAACGTGCAACGTGGATTCGGTCTTCCGATCTTTTGATTTTGAATAACATAATATGTGACAGAGAGAATGCGCGCACGGGGAGGGCTATCTGCGTGTTCTCTCTGTCACTTACTTAACATGCGCTCTATCACAAGCGCAGCTTTCATCTACATCACTCATAAATCACAATAACTGATCAAATAAGGCTTTGGCGGGACAAAAATTAGTTTTGTCGGCCGCCAAATAATTTTCAATGCAGGAAAACCCTCATACGCTCCGAAGCCTCAGCACAGAACGAAACATCACTAGTATTTTGTACCAAAGAAACGTCTCGGTTACATATGGTAACCCTCGTTCCCTGAAGGAGGGAACGGAGACGTACGTCGGTTATAACCGACGAATTGGGATCACTTCAGAGAGCCCCTATCAGCTTCGAGAACTTAAGAACAGGCCAATGAACAATTGGCGTGCGAGATTTGCATCTCGCGCTCCGCCCCGCGCCGCGGGTATAAACAGGAAGCGAGAGCATCGCACTGACGTTTTTCACTGAGGAGCCTAACCAGAGACCGGCCAGGCAGTGATGGAAGGAACTGTGGCGACGGGACGTACGTCTCCGTTCCCTCCTTCAGGGAACGAGGGTTACCATATGTAACCGAGACGTTCCCTTTCAGTCGGTCACTACGACGTACGTCGGTAATAACCGACGAATTGGGATCCCTATGGAAAACGCCACAGTTACTACCACTTCCAGCGCCCAGCGAGAGCCCCTCAGACCCCGTTCTGAAGCGGGCGGGAAGATTCACGCCAGAAGAGTCATACTGCTGTTCCGCAAGACCCATTCAGCAGACTTGATTGGATAACGCTGGGAAAGCGTGCCCGAAGGACGCTGCGGGAGCCACATCATGCCCGGAGGGAGTTACCATGTGGAAGAATACGTATGGGCTGGCCGTGGGCAGCACAACATACGGAAGTCCCAGGGGAGGCCCCGGCCTAATGCAGGCGGGGGACGACACCGTACTGAGACGGCAGAGAACTCTGCCAAGGGAAAGACACGAGCTCGCCGTAGGGAGCTGAACCGTGGAGATACACGTATGGGACCGCCGTAGGGGTCACGACATACGGAACCCAGCCTGACACAAGTTCCACCAATGCATACGAGTGCCAGACCTGGCGTCGGACGCTCCGCAACATCCGACTGCCGAGGGGTGCGGAGGACTCAACAGGGTTCGCCAATCCTGGGGAACTCGACTGGAGAAATAAGCGCACGTATCCGTTCCAGGGGAAGGGAATGGCGCAGCAAGCCGACACTAGAACGGGCACTTCAGTGAAGCTGACTATGGGAAGCGAGCACACGAGAAGCCACCGGCTCTACACGCAGGCTATAAAACCTAGCAAACGTGTTGGGTGTCGCCCAGCCCGCAGCTCTACAAATGTCTGTCAGCGAGGCGCCACGAGCCAGCGCCCAGGAAGAAGCAACACCCCTGGTGGAGTGAGCTCTAACCCTGAGCGGGCAGGGCACGTCTTGGGATTCATACGCCAAGACGATGGCATCCACTATCCAGTGGGCCATCCTCTGCTTGGAGACAGCCTTTCCCTTCTGCTGTCCTCCGAAACAGACGAAGAGCTGCTCTGAGGTCCTGAAGCTTTGCGTTCTGTCCACGTAAGTCCGGAGAGCACGGACGGGACAGAGCAAAGCTAGGGCTGGGTCTGCCTCCTCCGAAGGCAGCGCTTGCAGGCTCACCACTTGGTCCCGGAAGGGAGTAGTGGGAACCTTGGGCACATATCCAGGCCGGGGTCTCAGGGTTACCTGAGAATCACCCGGCCCGAATTCCAGGCACGAATCGTCGACCGAAAATGCCTGCAGGTCCCCTACCCTCTTAACTGAGGCCAATGCAATCAGGAGTACTGTCTTTAGAGACAAGATCTTAAGCTCTACTGACTGTAAAGGCTCGAAGGGCGCCCTCTGAAGTGCGGTCAGCACCAGAGTCAAGTCCCAAGAGGGTATAGAAGAAGGGCGAGGAGGATTTAATCTCCTCGCTCCCCTTAGGAACCTGACGATCAGATCATGCTTGCCTAAGGACTCACCATTAACGAGGTCATGGCTTGCGGCGATGGCGGCAACATATACCTTGAGGGTGGAGGGAGACAGCCTTCTCTCCAACCCGTCTTGAAGAAAAGATAGCACAGATCCGATCGAACATTTCCGGGGGTCTTCTCGGCGAGAAGAGCACCAGTCGACGAACAGGTTCCACTTCAACGCATAAAGCCGTCTCGTAGAGGGGGCTCTGGCGGAAGCGATGGTGTCGACTACCGCTTGCGGTAGGTCACCTAGAACCTCCGCGTCCCGTCCAGGGACCAGACATGGAGTTTCCAGAGGTCTGGACGCGGGTGCCATAGGGTGCCCCGTCTCTGAGACAGAAGGTCCTGCCTCAGAGGAATGGGCCAAGGAGGTGCTGTCGCGAGGAGCACTAGTTCCGGGAACCACGTCCTGTTGGGCCAGTACGGAGCTACCAAGAGGAGTTGCTCCTCGTCCTCCCTGACCTT
This sequence comes from Gobio gobio, assembly GCF_949357685.1. Classification (NCBI taxonomy): domain Eukaryota; kingdom Metazoa; phylum Chordata; class Actinopteri; order Cypriniformes; family Gobionidae; genus Gobio; species Gobio gobio. The sequence goes on along the minus strand of NC_137115.1, from coordinate 43,678,574 downwards.
GCACAGTGTCTGTGCAAGAAGGCTCACTGGGGGAAACGCATATTTGCGCAGAGCCCGGGGCCAGCTGTGTGCCAGTGCATCCGTGCCGAGGGTCCCCTCGGACAGGGAATAGAACAACTGGCAGTGGGTCGTGTCGTGGGCGGCAAACAGATCGATCTGTGCGGCCCCAAAGCGACTCCAAATCAGCTGGACCACCTGGGGGTGGAGTCGCCACTCTCCGGGAAGCACTGGCAACCGTGACAGCTCGTCGGCCGCACGGTTGAGCAGGCCCGGAATGTGGATAGCACGAAGGGACCTCAGATGCTTCTGACTCCACAGGAGGAGATGGCGGGCGAGTTGGGACAAACGGCGGGAGCGTAGACCACCCTGTTTGTTGATGTACGCAACGGCCGTCGTGCTGTCCGTCCGGACCAGAACGTGCTTGTCTTTGAGCGGCCCTTTGAGGCGGCTGAGAGCAAGACGAACTGCCAGCAACTCTAGGCAATTGATATGCCATTGCAGTTGGGGCCCCGTCCACAGACCCGAAACTGCAAGCCCGTTGTACGTGGCACCCCACCCCGTGGGTGAGGCATCCGTGGAGACAACATGATGCCTGGACACTTGTTCTAGAGGCACTCCTGCCCGTAGAAACGAAGGGTCCGACCACGGGGTGAGGGTTTGGCGGCATCTCGGCGTCACTTGGACACGGAGGGACCAGCTGTGCCACGCCCATCTCGGGACTCGGTCGTGTAGCCAGTGCTGAAGCGGTCTCATATGGAGCAGCCCTAGCGGCGTTACTGCGGCTGCTGCTGCCATATGCCCCAGGAGCCTCTGAAAATGTTTCAGTGGAACCGCTGTACTGCGTTTGAGCGTACTCAAGCAGCTCAGCACCGACTGGACGCGCTCCTCTGTGAGGCGCGCAGTCATGGCGACCGAGTCGATCTCCATCCCGAGAAAAGAGATCCTCTGTACGGGACAGAGTTTGCTCTTCTCCCAGTTGACCCGAAGACCCAACTGGCTGAGGTGCCGGAGCACCATGTCCCTGTGTTCGCACAACTGCTCCCGCGACTGGGCAAGAATCAGCCAGTCGTCGAGATAGTTGAGGATGCGAACACCACGCTCTCTCATGGGAGCAATGGCCGCCTCCGCGACTTTCGCGAAGACACGGGGCGACAGGGACAACCCGAAGGGTAGGACTTTGTACTGGTATGCCCGTCCGTCGAAAGCAAAGCGTAGAAACGGTCTGTGTCGAGGGAGAATCGAGACATGAAAGTACGCGTCCTTCAGGTCGATCGCTGCAAACCAATCCTGGGGACGGATGCATCTGAAGATGCGTTTCTGGGTTAACATTCGGAACGGCATCCTGTGGAGGGAGCGGTTCAGGTAACGCAGGTCCAGGATCGGTCGTAACCCGCCACCTTTCTTGGGTACAATGAAGTACGGGCTGTAGAACCCGGACTTCATATCGGCTGGAGGGACCGGCTCTATCGCGTCCTTCGCCAATAGGACAGCGATCTCCGCCTGAAGCACAGGGGCGCCCTCCTTCGGTATAGAAGTGAAGTGGACACCCCTGAACTTCGGGGGACGCCGGGCGAACTGAATCGCATAGCCGAGTCTGATGGTGCGGATGATCCAGCGAGACGGGTCGGGGAGCGCTAGCCAGGCCCCCAGAGACCGAGCAAGCGGGACCATCGGCACCACGGACGTACCCGGAGCGGGGCAGCGCAGCGGAACGCAGGGGCCCCAGGACGACATGGGAGTGGTCCGTGCAGGGGTCTGGGTCTGACACACGACCTGCATCCGCTGAGGGGACGGGCGAGCGTGGGGAGGCACTTTGTGTGCGTCCGCACAACCGACGCCCCCTGTTGGCGAGGAGAGAGGTGTCTGAGGGGTACGAGGCATGGTAGCGTCGCATACCGTCAGACGCGCTCTCTTGGCACCCAGAGATGTTAGAAACTGCTCTTTTATTGAAAATTTGGGTGCCACTGGCACTGGGGCCAGTGGCGGAACAGAAAATAAAATGGGGTTCCCCCGGCCCTCCACCGGGGGAAGGAGTGGTGCTGCAGCCATCTCCCGAAGAGCAGTTTCCTCCATCTCTGGGCGGCCCGTCTCAGGGTCTCTTCCGACGGCGCTTGCCACCTGGCTTGGCAGCGGCCTGAGCGGGCTGGACGTTCTTCCCGCGACCGGCTCCACGCCCACGACCGGTGGAAGGCTGCTGCTGGGCTGGGGCGGGAGCGGGGGCGGCCGCAGGAGGACGTCCTCGGCGACGGGCAGGCGGAGGCGCTGCAGCCGGCGGCTGGGTGGAGGCAGCAGCGGGCCGCCGGTGCAGGATATGCTTGATGGCCTCCGTCTGCTTCTGGGCGGCCGAGAATTGCTGGGCGAAATTCTCGACCGCGTCGCCGAACAACCCGGCCGACGATATGGGGGAGTCCAGGAACCGGTTCTTGTCAGTCTCCCTCATGTCGGCCAGGTTGAGCCAGAGATGCCGTTCCTGGACCACTAAGGTGGACATCGCCTGACCCACGGAACGGGCGGTAACTTTCGTCGCCCGGAGGGCGAGGTCCGTCGCCGCCCGGAGCTCCCGGAGGAGCTCTGGGTCAGACCTACCCTCGTGCATGTCCATGAGTGCCTGGGCTTGGTGCACCTGAAGCAACGCCATGGCATGCAAGGCAGACGCGGCCTGTCCGCAGGACCTGTAGGCCTTCGCAGTTAGACTGGACGAAAACCTACAGGCTTTGGACGGGAGACGAGGATCACCACGCCACTCGGAGGCGGTCGCCGGACGCAGCTGCATCGCGACGGCGCGTTCGACTGGCGGGATCCTCTCGTAACCCTTGGCCTGTCCACCATCAAGGGTAGTGAGGAGGGAGGAGCCTCCAGGTCTGTTTCTGGCACTGAAGGGTGTCGTCCACGACCTGGAAAGCTCCTCATGCACCTCCGGGAAGAATGGCACTGGGGCGGGACGCTGAGAACCAGCGCGACCCCCCCCCAGGAACCAATCATCCAACCTAGAAGGTTCGGGACGTGGTGGAGGGTTCCACACAAGCCCGACCTTTTCGGCGGCCCGGGAAAGCATAGCCGTCAACTCAGGGTCCGACTCAGCCGTTGCCACTCTCCCAGAGGGAGGCAGTACAGCTGAATCCTCATCCTCTGAGGACTGGAACTCCCCCTCCGATGCTGCGATCGACATCTGCTCGTCCGCGGGCGCTCCGAAAGAGATGACTGGGCGCCCGTGGGCGGGACCAGCGATCTCTTCCGGTGGCGCCACCGGCAGCGGTGCTTGAGAGGGTTCAGGGACCTGCGTAGCTTGGACACTAGGCGGGTTTGGCCTGAACGTAATCCTCAGATCACCCCGGCCATCCGTCGAAGTAGGTCTATCCTGGTTAGGGATAGCTCTAGATCGAGGTATGGGGAGGGGGACTCCGCCTTCCCGAAGGTAGGAGAGTCTCGACCTAAGCACCGCAATAGTCATGTTCCCGCAGTGAGAACACGAGCTATTCACAAACGCTGCCTCAGCGTGCTGTAAGCCCAGGCACGTGATGCAGTGTGTGTGGCCGTCAGCGGGCGAGAGGGAACGACCGCATCCAGAAACGCACGGGTGGAATGACATCTTGAAAAAGACGCAGTGTCACACCCGTGTTGCTCTTTTTGTGAGGAAATCGCTCTTTTAAGAGAGTGCTGAAGCACCCAGGGAAACCGCGGCAACACACAGGGGATAGTGCAGCCTGTGTTTGCACTCAAAAGGAACGCCCACCGATACCAACAAGCTGTTTTTGCTGTGATAACAGCAGTTGTTCCTTGCAGCTTCGAGTTCGCGGTCCCGCTGGAAAGCGCCGTCACACCAACACACACGATCCTCTTCTCTCTGTTCTTGTTTAGTAATCTTCGCTGAATAGTCAGGAAGCAGTCTGCAAACTTCAAACGCCGGTTAGGCTCCGAAGTGAATGACGTCAGTGCGATGCTCTCGCTTCCTGTTTATACCCGCGGCGCGGGGCGGAGCGCGAGATGCAAATCTCGCACGCCAATTGTTCATTGGCCTGTTCTTAAGTTCTCGAAGCTGATAGGGGCTCTCTGAAGTGATCCCAATTCGTCGGTTATTACCGACGTACGTCGTAGTGACCGACTGAAAGGGAACTGTAGATAAACAATACCGACAATTCCACAAGTTCCTCACCAGAACTTTACAACAAAACTACTAACGTTATATACTGTATCCAAATGGTCGAGCAAACCCACATACACAGTGATTGCATTTCACAGGTAACATTAGCTAAAGACAACAGCAGTGCTTTTTCAATCTGTTCGTTCAAGCTAACTAAAAATAATAATAATGTTATACTTGCAGCCATGGGTAATGATACACTTGGTCCTGTCTGTCCTCTGAATATTGCTGGGATGGCCATATCCTTTAGATGCCTTACCGTGGTACGGGTAACTGTCCATGTTTTCCAAATAGTCATCTGGTCCAAAATGCTTTGAGCAACACGCACTTTCTTGATTGAATATACCGGTGTTTTGATATCTATGTTCAGAGCAGCCAACAATTGATTCTTTTATTTCTTGTTTTTCATTGGTATAAACTTAGTGCCAGTCACACTGGAAGTTACCTAGTTGGGAACTACTTTCAGGCGTTGCGTAATATCTTTGCGCCGCTGCACTCATTGTACAGCAGCACAGTTCCTTGATTATTACGCATGAATGAGAGAATAGTTCCTAGCCATATCAGTCTAAAAAATTCCAAATTTTCTTTTTCCGTCGGGCTTATTAGTACACGATGTAACTACAGAAGAGTCAAGTTTTAAATAGGAAAAATATTGAAAGTCTTTGGTCATTTTTGAGCGAGATGCTAACGGTCTAATCAGATTCAATGATGTATGCTAAGCTATGCTAAAAGTGCTACCGCCAGATACAGAGATCGGCTGAATAGATTCAAAAACGGTAAAACTCAACTGTTTAACTCTAGGGGAGTTGGAATTTTTAGTGTTTTTTTAAACAACATGATGGTGGTTAAATGATGACAGAATTGTCATTTTACATGTTAATGTTAAAGGGTTAGTTCACCCAAAAAAAGGTCGTTTCAAACCTGCAAGACCTTTGTTCATCTTCCGAACACACATGAAGATATTTTTTTATGAAATCCGAGAAGTTTCTGAACCACCATAGGCATCAACGTCATTGCAACCTTCAAGGCACAGAAAGGTAGTAAAGACAACGTTAAAATCGTCCATGTGACTAATGAGGTTCAACCTCAATATTATAAACGAGAATTTATTAATAACGAGAATACTGTGCGCAAAAAAACAAACAAAAATAACGACTTTATTCAACAATTTCTTCTCTTCCATGTCAGTCTCCTAAGCTGTTCCCATAGTGAACACAGTGCAGCACTTCCAGGTTCTACGTCAGAACGCCAGCTCATTATTGGCCGACGCTGTCCACGTGAGCTGTCCGACATGAGGGTGAGTAATTATTGACATAAATTTCATTTTTGGGTGAACTAACCCTTTTAATTTTCTCCTTTTGAAAACTACCCACATTATCTCACTTGTCTTCTATTGAGTTTTAGAAAAAATGATTACCGCCTAAAAAAAGCATGTCTTAAACCAGATGCTAATTTGCGCTGCTCTATGTAGATCGCGTTGGTCATTCACAAGTTCACACTTACATATAATTTATAGAGAGTACATTTCAATGAGTATTTGGCGTGCTGTCCGGGGGGAGGGCTTCAAGCTCGGAATTTGGCCCCGAACCCAGAGTATGTAATTATGTAAGTGTATGTAAGTGGTTAGAACTAAAAGTGTGGAGAAGGGGTGGTGGAGGAATGCTGATAAACTGTCAACAAACAGAGGTAAGACTGCTGCATATACTGTATATATACCTCTTATTGTTGATTGGCTGAGTGCTCTCCCCTCGTGTCAATTATCTGAACATGCTCCTCCCGAACCTTGTTAATAAAACATAATTTATGGAAAGATGCGGCTGCGTCTGTGTTCTTTCATTTGCGTGCCGTCAGTAGATCACGCACAGAACTTTCCACTCCCATCTGCGCTTTTTTGGAATTACGCTCTCACGCTCATTTGCCCTGTTTAGTAAATCTGGCCCTAAATCTAGTAAACTATTAAACTCTTCTATTATCATATAGGTCGCTCTTTATTTTTAAAGCAAAATGCACTTCTGTGATAGATGGCACAGGAAAAGGTGAGTCATAAAGTAAATCTAAGCCATTGTTTAGTTTATAGAAAGACAAACGTGGGTGGGTTCTGTGGGAACCATTTAAATACTTTAGAAGTATAACATTATATGTCAGCAGTGCGACTGACTAATGCATGTGTCTGTAAGGCAACCATCTGCACCTGGTGAATAGATGCTTGAATTCAGGATCAAGAGAAAAAGGTGAACGTGATTTCACCAAGTACAAACTGTCCCTGGATCGACATCTTTGTACAACATTCCAATCAACCAATCAGATTTGAGGGACAAGTTTATGTCAGGCTTGCAACCCGGGTCACGTCTCTTCTTGGGGGTGACTCTAGACTAAGTTTCATGGAGAACCAGACTTTGTGCTGGTAAAAGTAAAAGGTCCGGCTATGCGATACTACTTTTGTCATCATTTCACTTTGTTTGTGACAAAAACAAGTCAATTTTTAGTGTTTAGCAGTAATTACCCTGTATGCACCAGGGGAGAAGACTCAAGGAGGGAGAGCATCCTGAACTTTGCGGCCTGTGGAATTCATTGAGGGTTTGGCAAGAAGCACGTCATAATCACAAAGCCTCCAAACTATGCTTAAAAGAAGTAGTCTCAGATGTAAACTCAGGACACAAGAGCAAGCACGAACACTCAAAATACAATTTTAAGAGAACTTTTTTGAGACTTCATATTGTGTCAGTGTAGTAGAGTAATGCTGGAGAACTGGTTGTCCCCAAGTCCCCTTGTAGACAATCATTTTATCCCTTAAAACTTAAAAATAAAATGTTTCCTGTGAAAAAAAGTTCTGCATGCCTTTAAACAGCTGTAACTATCCACTCTTGCTTCATTTAGTATACACAGAACCACAAATATGCAAATCCGCCCCATCTCCACTCACTCATTCCAGCTCGGAGACCCACTCGTCATCTTTTACTCAAGTTACTGTGGTAAACGCTGCACAAAGGTATCGCTCATTACAACGTCGGACACATAACAGTCATTTATATGATTAGCCTTTTGCTTGACTACGTTATCTAACAGCTAATAATGTGCTGCTAATGTTACACAAACCATGTTCCCGTTCGCCATCTCAGTGAATTTGGAACATGGTTTGTCTGAAAGCATATTAAAAACATTAAAAACTTGATTTCTAAAGACCCATTGACATCAAATTTGGAGTTGTTCCTTCACATTTTTCGCCTACAGACGACACTGATCCCCATTCACACGGATTCACGAAAACGACTAGAAACGCTGCATTATGCTGCCAGGCCAGAAGTTGGCAATGTCACTTTGTAAAGAAAAACTATGCGCCTATAGACTGAACATGTAATACACATGCACATGAAGTCACGATTTTCAAAAATTCACGTTTTTGCAGTTGCATTGCATTTTGAAACACCTTTTGAAATGTTTGTTTTTTCAGGCCCCAAAACAGCGTTGTCGTGTAAATGAAAGTTTTCCGTTTTAGTTAAAAACAGTGTCATGTAAATGGCCCCTTAGTCCATATGTGTTAGATATGAAGCTGTATGCACTCTTAAGTGCTGACAAAATCCACTTTTAAAATGTACACTATACACAAAATCTAGTCTTTTTTTGTTGAAGTCAAAAATAAGAAATGTCGACATAGGTCAAAAGAGTAAAATTAAGACCCAGAAGAACATTTCAATGCCCAGAGGTTGCTCATTCAATGCTTTTGAGTTTTATGGAGATTTCAGTTTCATCAAGTATCAAGCTATGTTGGCAAATCTGAGACATTATTTAGTCAAGTCAAGTCAACTTTATTTATATAGCGCTTTTTACAATGCAGATTGTTTCAAAGCAGCTTCACAGTGTTAAACAAGAGAATAATGCAACAGAATTTTATTCGGCAGTACAGCCGCTCCAGAGAAAACGGTGATGTCATCTAGCTCATTTCAATTATCATACAGTGACAATGTGGGCAGATCAGTAATTTTATATAGTTAATTTAGTTTACTAATTAGATTTATTTGGATATTTAGTTGAAAATTTGGTGTCCCCAACTGAGCAAGCCAAGCCAAAGGCGACAGTGGCAAGGAACCAAAACCCCATCAGGTGTCCTAATGGAGAAAAATAAACCTTGGGAGAAACCAGGCTCAGTCGGGGTGCCAGTTCTCCTCTGGCCAGTTAACAAACAGCGTATGATTATTATTCTGGCAACTTTACAGGTCAGGGGTCATATTAGATCGGAATATTCGAAAGATCATCACGTCGGAGACGGGTTTATTGAGGATGACATATCGATTAAACAATTATTAAATTGCAATATTCGAAAGATCGTAGTCATCACGCCGGAGATGGGTTTATTGAGGATGATGTATCGATTAAACAATTATTAAATTGCAATATTCGAAAGATCGTAGTCGTCACGCCGGAGATGGGTTTATTGAGGATGACATATCGATTAAACAATTATTAAATTGCAATATTCGAAAGATTGGAGTCATCACGCCGGAGATGGGTTTATTGAGGATGATGTATAGATTAAACAATTATTAAATTGCAATATTCGAAAGATCGTAGTCGTCACGCCGGAGATGGGTTTATTGAGGATGACATATCGATTAAACAATTATTAAATTGCAATATTCTAAAGATTGGAGTCGTCATGCCGGAGATGGGTTTTTTGAGGATGACGTATCGATTAAACAATTATTAAATTGCAATATTCGAAAGATCGGAGTCGTCACGCCGGAGATGGGTTTATTGAGGATGACGTATCGATTAAACAATTATTAAATTGCAATATTCGAAAGATCGTAGTCATCACGCCGGAGATGGGTTTATTGAGGATGATGTATCGATTAAACAATTATTAAATTGCAATATTCGAAAGATCGTAGTCATCACGCCGGAGATGGGTTTATTGAGGATGACATATCGATTAAACAATTATTAAATTGCAATATTCGAAAGATTGGAGTCGTCATGCCGGAGATGGGTTTTTTGAGGATGACGTATCGATTAAACAATTATTAAATTGCAATATTCGAAAGATCGGAGTCGTCACGCCGGAGATGGGTTTATTGAGGATGACGTATCGATTAAACAATTATTAAATTGCAATATTCGAAAGATCGTAGTCATCACGCCGGAGATGGGTTTATTGAGGATGATGTATCGATTAAACAATTATTAAATTGCAATATTCGAAAGATCGTAGTCATCACGCCGGAGATGGGTTTATTGAGGATGACATATCGATTAAACAATTATTAAATTGCAATATTCGAAAGATTGGAGTCGTCACGTTGGAGATGGGTTTATTGAGGATGATGTATCGATTAAACAATTATTAAATTGCAATAATCGAAAGATCGTAGTCGTCATGCCGGAGATGGGTTTATTGAGGATGACATATCGATTAAACAATTATTAAATTGCAATATTCGAAAGATTGGAGTCGTCATGCCGGAGATGGGTTTATTGAGGATGACATATCGATTAAACAATTATTAAATTGCAATATTCGAAAGATCGTAGTCGTCACGCCGGAGATGGGTTTATTGAGGATGACGTATCGCTTAAACAATTATTAAATTGCAATATTCGAAAGATCGTAGTCGTCATGCCGGAGATGGGTTTCTTGAGGATGACATATCGATTAAACAATTATTAAATTGCAATAATCGAAAGATTGGAGTCGTCATGCCGGAGATGGGTTTATTGAGGATGACATATCGATTAAACAATTATTAAATTGCAATATTCGAAAGATTGGAGTCGTCATGCCGGAGATGGGTTTTTTGAGGATGACGTATCGATTAAACAATTATTAAATTGCAATATTCGAAAGATCGGAGTCGTCACGCCGGAGATGGGTTTATTGAGGATGACGTATCGATTAAACAATTATTAAATTGCAATATTCGAAAGATCGTAGTCATCACGCCGGAGATGGGTTTATTGAGGATGATGTATCGATTAAACAATTATTAAATTGCAATATTCGAAAGATCGTAGTCATCACGCCGGAGATGGGTTTATTGAGGATGACATATCGATTAAACAATTATTAAATTGCAATATTCGAAAGATTGGAGTCGTCACGTTGGAGATGGGTTTATTGAGGATGATGTATCGATTAAACAATTATTAAATTGCAATAATCGAAAGATCGTAGTCGTCACGCCGGAGATGGGTTTATTGAGGATGACATATCGATTAAACAATTATTAAATTGCAATAATCGAAAGATTGGAGTCGTCATGCCGGAGATGGGTTTATTGAGGATGACATATCGATTAAACAATTATTAAATTGCAATATTCGAAAGATTGGAGTCGTCATGCCGGAGATGGGTTTATTGAGGATGACATATCGATTAAACAATTATTAAATTGCAATATTCGAAAGATCGTAGTCGTCACGCCGGAGATGGGTTTATTGAGGATGACGTATCGCTTAAACAATTATTAAATTGCAATATTCGAAAGATCGTAGTCGTCATGCCGGAGATGGGTTTCTTGAGGATGACATATCGATTAAACAATTATTAAATTGCAATATTCGAAAGATTGGAGTCGTCATGCCGGAGATGGGTTTATTGAGGATGACATATCGATTAAACAATTATTAAATTGCAATATTCGAAAGATTGGAGTCATCACGTCGGAGATGGGTTTATTGAGGATGATGTATCGATTAAACAATTATCAAATTGCAATATTCGAAATATCGTAGTCGTCACGCCGGAGATGGGTTTATTGAGGATGACATATCAATTAAACAATTATTAAATTGCAATAGTCGAAAAATCGGAGTCGTCACGCCGGAGATGGGTTTATTGAGGATGACATATCAATTAAACAATTATTAAATTGCAATAGTCGAAAAATCGGAGTCGTCACGCCGGAGACGGGTTTATTGAGGATGACATATCGATTAAACAATTATTAAAAAGGAACATTTGAAAGATCGGAGTCATCACGCCGGACATAGCTTGAATTGAGAGAGAGACATAAGAAAAAAGTTGATTTAAAAAGTATGATTTATAGAAAATGATAAAGACCCCCTGTGTTTTTAATGTTGTTTACATGTCTATTTGTTGTTAATATGCTTTAAGACAACCCATGTGCAAATTCATAAGTCAACACCATTGCTGAGTATTTTCTCATTAAAAATATTTTTCTGTTGATATGAAAAATCGAGCACATTTAGCAATATAGAGGGTGAATTATGTATATGATGTATATTACAATGTTAAGATGAAATATATGCTTTTGAAGTTGTTCAAAGCATTTCTAAGGATATATTGATTTGCAGAAGGCAGCTGTGTGACTGAGATGGCGAACAGGAACAAGGTTTGTGTAACATTAGCAACGCATTAATAGCTGTTTGATAACGTAGTCAAGCAGAAGGCTAATCGTATTAATTACTCTTATGTGTCTGACATTGTAGAGGGCGATACATAAAACGCATTGCCATTCTGCGTCGGCTTGTTTCTGAATCAGTTTCTGATTTAAACATATATGGCTGAATTAAACCAGTATTTCCACTTGCCATTGTGCAGCCTCTAGGCTACTACAGTAAAGTTGACAGAGTGGATCAGGAATTCTGAACTGGTGTGAGTGGAGGCGGGGCTAATTTGCAAATTCATGAAGCAAGGGGAGTTACATTCACGCAATTTTAAGGCATGAAGAATTTTTTTCCACAGGAAAAAACATTTTCATTTTGGTGATCAAAGATGAGTTTTCAGCGATACAATTATTGACTACAGGGGGATTTCAAATAATATATTTGGACATACCAATTAAGGAAGCGGAAGAAAGGACATTCTAAAGAGTTTTTGCAAGGCACAAAAGCCACCGAAGTGTACATTAACAGGGCAAACAAAATGGCGTGCTTGCTGGCCCTCACCAGCTCATAGCAGCTTAAGACATCTTTGGCAGAGAGAGCGCACTGAAACCCTGTTAATCAATACCATCCCTGAGGTAGTGGCACACTCGCAAAGCTGCTTACATGGCTTTTCCGTTTCTCCTCCTCCTTTTCTTTCTCCCCCATCCGTCCCTCTCTTACTCACTCTGCGCTGGAGCTGCTGAGGAGCAGGGCGCGTTCCCAGGCCTGGTAGCTCTCTCTCTCGCTGTTTCTCTGGACCTCACCCAGGCCTGGTCTAATTAGGCCCCCTTTTGTACCCGCTGAGGTGCCTTGTGTAATCTGCGTACTATGTGTCTCAGGCTCTAGCCCTGCCCAGTATAATAGTCTGCCAGTTCCTCCCCGAGTGGTGATCCGGGCCCTCTTCCCATAAAGCAGACACAAAAGAGCAGGATAATGGCCCCCAGTTGCAGTTAGAGGAGCCACTCCTCTGGGCTGTTTGAACTCGGCACGGGGCTGGCGGCAGACAACATGTAGGGAGAAAATGCTTTGCTCTCTGTGTGAGATGGCAAAGCCGATTTCGCAATACCTCCAGCGTTGCACATCTATTTGTTTTTTTGTTTTCAAACGAGCTGCTGACAGGTTTAGTCTCCAATACACTTCAAGCGAAATCGAAAAAGGAACTGGTGTGATGTAATCAATCAGACCAAAATGAAGTTTGTGGAAAAGTTTGCTCCAGCCAGTAAACACCTTCGAACTACCACTGGTTTGTGGCAGTTGCGCTCTGGGGCTCATTTGACATGGAAATCTCCAGTTCATTTCTTCAGTTCAGTCCGTCGAGGACGGACAGAAGTAAAAGCATAAACTCGACAGCTGCATATGTTAGAAGTTGTCCTTCTAATTTAAAGCAAAACACGGTTTTCATGTTTAATTCTGTAAAGCTGCTTACTTTAAAGTGTTGTACAAAGTGCTATATGAATAAACGTGATGTGAATTGACTGGAGTGCCGATTTACACTCCACTTCCAAGTCACTATGATCAGATGCTTTCTTAACTGCCGTTTTCTCACTGTTGTGCGTTTATTTTGCTCTCAGCATTGGGATGTTCGCTAACACTATAGCACTGCTCAGGCATTTCAAACTTCTTTTTACCCCTAAGCAAAGAATGAAAAAGAATATAAAGAGTACATCGCCCCCTCCTCCTCTCTCCCAGCGACTTTGACAACCAACACCCACAATTAGAAAGGAAGCCAGCCCTACCACATCCACCTTGGATGCAGTTTACTGGCCGGCGCATAGTTTCTTTAAAAGGTCTCGGTTTTGCCATGTGCATTCATGGAGATATATCAATGCACTGGGATGGGAGCCACCACCTCCTCTCCTCGCAGAAGAAAGAAGCACAGCTGGGCCCATAAACCACTGACCATGGGCGCTGTGGAGGCTAGTCGGCTTGGAGCTGCAGGGACGGAGCAGAGATGAAGCCATGCTTGAGGATACATCATCATCTCTTCAGTAAAACTCCTCCCTCTTCAACATCGGCCAGCAAGGCTCTCAAGGACCTCAAGGAACTCTGGCTGTAACCTCCTCTCAACCAACATGTAGATGTGAGCTTGGCTCTGGAGCGAAAACAGAGATTGATGCCTGAAATAACTGTGCACCAGCAAAACGACCTCCCTCGGTTTTAAAATGTTAATTCCAGAGGTTTGAACAGTTTCTAGAATGACAGCCAATGCCCAAAGCCCCAAAGTGTGTATTTCTTCACACTTGTATATATATATCACTCGGTGATGAAAGTCTATTTCAACAGCAGGTCGTGCGAAACACCACGTCCTAACCAGGCGCGATCAGGAGATTTTTTATGTTTAATGTACTGTTATGAGGAGCAGGATTCTTGGCCAATCAGATTTCATGTTGGACAGAATGATGGCATAATGTAGCATCTGGTAAGGTGATGATAAAGCACAAAGCCTATTAACAGTTTTAAATGATTGTTTACACTCTTAAAAATAAAGATTCTTTATTGGCATCTATGGTTCAATGAAGAACCTTACAGTGCATAAAAGGTTATTATTAATTTAGTGGAAAATGGTTAGAAATGATCAACTGAAAGGTTCTTCGGGAAACCCAAAATGGTCTCGCTGTGAAAACCACCTTTATTTTTAAGAGTGCAAAGTGCAATGCTCGCTCACATTGTCTTGTTTTTCATGTAAAAATAATCATTTAGAACTGAGTATTGTTTATGGGTGAAAGTGAAAGACAAAAAGCAAAACGATATTATGCGAATACTTTATTATCAATGTGTGAATGGTGTTAGCTTTTCATCTGGATATTAATAGTATATGAAAACTATACACCAAAACCAGGCTCTTCCTATTTTTGCTGTATAATTTTTCAAATTGGTATTGAAAGATTCTGTATCTTTATAGATATTTATATATATAATATATAAGCCAAAGTGCATTTCCCGTTTTTTCCTCTTGTCCATGTACACATTGCACCATACATAAATAATTACATCGTAAAAATGACTCCAGTATTTACAAGTATAATATATATTTCATATAATATATAAAACTTTATATTAAATCTAAGTAGATGATATTTGGGATAGTTTGTGGAGTCCGAAAGTCTCTCAACACAATCGAGTCCATGTGTGTATGTGTTATCTGTGGTTGTTGAGGAGGATCTCGAGCCAGCACGGGCAGGAAGTGATGAACTGGCGGGAGTAACAAGGGCCCCAGCCTTTCGCAAAGCTGATGCGCACACTGTTCGGGTCATATGGTCCATCTAGCAGCTCGGACTCGGCCCCTTGCCTGAGCATGGATGAGCGTTCGTAGTCGAACACTTTGATGGAGTAACCAGGCATCACCTTGCGCACCACCAAGCTACGGCTCCCCGGTACGTCCAGGGTGGGCGAGTTGACGAAGATGGGGTGCTGGCTGCGGTTGTAGGCCCAGACTCCGTCCGGCTCTTTGCTGAGGAGCAAGCCGTATCCGATCTTGCCTCGCGTCCGTTGCACGGTGCTGCTGCGCTGGTCCAGGCTCAGCTGGCCGAGGCAGAAGCCCGTGCCTTGAGGTAGGTCATAGAAAATGCTGACAGCTGGCTGGTACACCGTGTAGAGGCGGCCCACCCGCGTCCGATGCTCCCAGTACGCCACGTTACACCAATGACTCTGCTTGGGGGCGTCAGGTGACAGACTGGCATCTGAAACAAGAAAAGAGAATGGGTCTGTCATTAAGTTTTCCTATGACATTATAATGAAAACATTTGCTGGCCAGAGAGATGGTTTGAGAAGGTGTTATTATGTGGAGTTGAACGCTGCACTGTTATGTGTTGCCTCAAGAGGGCACTACTTCAAAACTTTATTCATTAAGGTTATTCAGAACGTTGTGCGCAAAAGAAAAGCTGAAGGTGAGAAATTGTAAAAACGGTCCCAAAACAAGTACAAAAATTATTATATGACATTAAAAATTCAATTGAATCTTATACTCTCCAAAAAAAACAAAGCACACCCGCAATTCACACATTATACAGAACAACCAAAACCCCTTCAAACCAGCTCATTTAATTCACTTTCATGGCTCGGGAGTTTGCCTGTGGACTGCATATGTTGCCAAACCCTGAGTGATTTACAACTCCCTGAATACGTGTCTATCTCAGTCACACACACACACTTAAACGTTTCCACACGGCACGCATTGTGTATATTTCTGCCCGCTCTTTCTTGATCCGGGGAGAAAGTATTTGTGGAAGGGGGGATATGGAAAAGCTGTGAGCTCATATCCGGCAACAACTCCCTCCCCCGTCTCTATTCTCTTCCACATTCCTGTGGGTGGGTGATGGGGGTGATGGTGGTGATGGCTTGGATGGAAAGGGAGCGTCTCCTCCCTGCCAGCTCCCGCTGTGGGCCTGGGGACAGCTTTCAGCTCCCTGACAACTTAGCGCAAGTCTGTGACCTCCTGACCCCTCAGGCTTCACGCTATCAGCTCAGATTAACTTGCACATTGAGTGATGCCATTATTTTGCTCCTGAGAGGCTATTGGCAGGGAGATTTTAAGGGCCAGGTCTAGGGTCCTTTTTCATTCACTTGCTGTGACTCCCAGGGGCGAACAAATGCCCGGGTCATTAAAGGAATAGTTCACGTATGTCGTTCCAAACCTGCATGCTGTAAGTTTAAGAATCTTTATGCCACAGTTCACAGTGACCAAAGCTGTCGTGTTTCAAAAAAGAAAAAATACCATCATAAGACTACACTCTTAGGAAAAAAGTTTCAGTGAGGTTCTTTAGAAACCTAGGATTCTTGACTCAATTTTATGCCAAAAAGATTCTACATAAGGAGAAATGTTTTAAAAGATTCCATAATACTTTTTGTGATAAAGTATGTTAATGAGCTGCTTATTTCATAAAATTTAAATAAAATAAAAAATGATGATCCGATGATGGGAGCCACTAAAATGTTGTCATATATCAAGTGCCTGACAGAACCCTTTAAGGTTCTGTATAGATCTTAGTACATAAGATGTGCACTATTTTAATACTTTTGAAATTTTTTATGCTTTGAAATTTCTGCAACCAAAATTATTTGGTTGAAACAGCAAATATAAATCGGTTTGCATGGCTGAAATCGGTGACAAATCGATGACGTTTTGACTGTGTCAGTGTCTACTTTGTGCACAAATGTGGATAAACAGGTAAACTTCATTGTTCTTCAACTAAAAAAAAAAAGAATTTACCAAAAACGTAATTCTTTTTTTATTCAACATTGTTTCTGGTGTGCGTGTTGACCAAATGGAAAGCCTGAATAAGTGAATAATGACTTAAATTTAGGTCTGTTCCTGAAATAGAGCTATTGTAAGGCTTTTGAAGACTTGGAATATAGTGTATACTGTATGTAGGGTCAATATAAATGTATTCGGTTGATTTATGGAGAAGAAGTGCATAAAATTTCTTCTTCAAAACTCTCATTTTGTGTTCTGTTGAAAAACAGCATAACAGCATACGAGTTTGAAACTACATAAAAGTGAATAAGTAATGAGAGAATGTTCACTGTTGGGTAAACCATCCCTTTAACCAGTGCCAAGATCTGATGTAGTAGAGGCCCAATAATTGACCCCATAAATCAAATAAGACAATCAATGCAAGCACACACACACACATGCATACAAAAAACACAGCGAATAAACCTACACATTAAATGTATGAGAAGCAAAACTGTTTGGATATGAGGAATCAGGACCGACTTCTCTCTACACACACTATTTACTGAAATGGCCCCTCGCACTGGGCCCCAACATGTTAAAATGACAGAATTCCTTACATCCTCTGAGCTTGCAAGGTGTTTTTTCTGCCTGAATGGTCTAACGAAACCAATGCACTGGCCTTTACATCCAAAAACATTCCAATTGTGCAGATCTTGTCTTGCAGATTTTTCTCCACAAAGAATCTATGTGAAGTCAGTAGCTCTATGTTAAGTTAACAGAAAACATACAGGAAAACATGCTTCCAGCTATGCAGCCTAATGAGGGCTGGATTCAAACTTATACCTAAAACAAAACAATGCGGCAGGAAGTTTCACATGGCCGTCTAACACCGAAGTGCTGCGATATGATTAATGCCCCCCCGTTTTAATGTGAGCGAGAGGGAAAAAGAGACACAGAAAGGGGGTGGTTGAGTCTGCACTGCCTGCTATGTGGGTTTAAACAGAGGTGCAAAGATTAAAGGTTAATAATCTATTTAATGTTTAGCTTGGGAGCGAACAATGCTCAGCCCAGAGACCGGCCCTTTTCCTGAGGGTGTTGTGCATGTGTGTTCATGTGTTTTAAGTATATTAGAGCTGAAGAGAATATCAGCCAATGTTTGTGTTTGAGAGAGGAGTGTGTGTTTTGGCTGTTCTCGCCTGAGCAGTGCCGTGTGAGTGTGTGTCAGTGGGAACGGAGACGGGGAAGGAAGAGAACAAACCGGGCAAACTCATTAGAATCTTAGAACTCAAAACTAACCAATGACATCTCTTTTGTTTTTCAGATTTACTCTTCCTTAACACTCCCTGCTGAAATATCAAGCCTAAGATAGCTTTGTAACATGGCTGATTTCTAGTTGATATACCAGCTTGGACCAGCAACAAATGAACTACGAGTGTTCATACCAGCTCAAGGTGGTCTAGCTGGGGGTTTTTTGGAAAAGGGTGGCAAAAAATCCATTCAGAAACAAATGTGGTCTTTGACAGAGGCAGGGTAGACGATTTGTTCCAGAAAATGTTTTTGTTATGCTGGTTGAAAGTCTCTTCACATCCTGATAGCAATCGTTAAGTTAAGTGGTCTAAATGTATTTATATGTATAGATATATATCGTTTGTGGAAGGTATAGGGCCATAAAATGTTTGTCCAATTATTGGACAAACACGTCATCAGCGAGTTTCATGCTGTGCTGAGTTAGGGTCCTTGCACATCCAGAATTTTCACACATTAAAACATAAATAAGACCTCACGTTGTGTCAATCATGTTTACACACTGACTTCCGTCCATCATAAAAATCGATCAGGTTAAATTTTCAGCATTTTCTGCATCCATAGCAAGCATTTTGAGAGGTGTTTTGACAATTCAGAGCCACCGTACAAGCGAACGTCAAAATCCAGAATGGCGTCTGACAAGTTGATCCACTTCGTCTCGCAGCACAAAGCAAAATGCGGAATACAGAGACGGAATTGGTGGTCTTCTTTTAAATATGAGGCTCCATGTCGCTAGCCACTGACATCCTGATGTAAACTTTGAATCGCTCTGGATAATTCAGCAGCTCCTTGATAAGGAGGAGGAACTCTCCTTCCTCTCTACGCAATCTAAGGATTGGATGGACCCAGTATTTCCTTTTTCTCTTTTTAAAAAAAGTGAGGACAACGTTTACAGTTCCTCCTGAACCAAAACAAGCTTATCCTGCATTCACGCCATAACTACTGTAATTTGGAAGAGATGGAAACCTGTGACGTTATCAACTCCAAAATTAAATCTCTAGCAGGTCAGTGCAATTTAAGTTGTTTATGTTAATTTTTATTGTAAAGTTATGGGCTTTGAGACATGAGGTAGTTTAACAACGTCTCTCGTGACGCTGTTTTGAAGGAGGCGTGGCTTTGGAGACGTTCTGAAAGGAGGGTGGGAACTCATGCTTTCAAAGCTCGCTTGCTTTTGCTAGCCACTCCGAAAAGAAATAGAAATCTAGACGCACCCTAGCGGCAGCAAATCTAATTTGCCGCGAGTTTAGTCTAGCAACTCTCGGGAGACCTGCAAGCTGGAAAAACCAAACTCTGGTCAGCCCAATCACATCGTGTGTAGAGTCGGTGGGCGGGCTTAACATAATGACGGCAGAGTTGCACCGGTTCTGCGTGCTACTCGTAAACAAAGAAGCTGGTGAACAGCGGTCTTTCCAATCGGCTTTGGCCGCGACTTGGAGTTAAGCTTTTCTTTGAGAAAAAGAAACCAACTAACGTTATCAACTAACGTTAGCTCCGCTTCACATTCTTCTTTGCTCTGGTTGGTTGTGCCGCTCATAGTGCTATCCAATTGCGTGCAGAGGGAATTTGAAAGACAACCGTTTATCCCGCCCCTCGGATTGAGCCCTGCTAATGGTGAGTTTCCAGACCCAACATCTTGATGTGGGTCTGGCTTGTCAGGCTAAAAATTGCCTTCCCTACCTTTAAATGATTGCACCGTGTGGTAGTGCGTTTGTGTGTGCGTGCATGTGTTCAGGTAGAAGCTGGAAAATGCACATCAGCAAGCGCACAACAAGCAGGATACAAGAGTTCCTGTCTCCCCTTCCCTGGAGGCCTCACTCATGAGTCAGTGAAGAGCCTCTGACAAGCTGCCAGAGCTGGAAATACAGTCTTACTCAGACCAGGAAAGACAGACAGACGGACGGCACCATGGCTTTAATCGCAGCCAATGATGGTACTTTAGTATAATAAACCTCATTTAGGCAGCATCAACTGCAGCGAGTATGTGTTAGTTCAAAGGCGGTGGACATCTCAACTCATGTACCTTAATGACTCAGCAACGGTTTAGTTAACGACATTTAAGCGCTGTGGGCCCATCACATTGAGTACAGATAATAATGGCAGACTAAGTGCTAGCTTAAGTGAGAACACCTCAGAACTTTTCAGTTTTCTCTCTCTCTTTCGACGCACGCGCACTTCACTAGGGGTGGAAGACAAAAGCTGGGAGCAATTACGCCGCTCTGCGTTCATTTAACCCCGGCACCTTTCAACAGCTCGGTTTACCCATTAGAAAGGTAGAGTGTGTTATTATTGTTTTTATATCCTCAAAACTGTCTCCGCCAGTGTCAATCTCTTAGGAGACACGCTGTCATTGGCTCCGAGGGGGCGTCTGACCCCTTCCCGGGCTCAGCTGGAACGACTGAAAAACACAAAGATTCACAAACACGCTGTCATGCTGTAACACATGAAAACGACAATCGCCGACTACTTCTAGTGACAGTTCAAGATTGTGTATAATTCTGCACACAGCCCACGGGTGCAAAATTGGTCGAGAACGTAACCGTTGCTTAAGGAACAGATTATATTAGAGTAGTGAATCGCTCAAAGGAAAGCAAACATGTCCAGCTGAGATCAAACAACAGCGAGCGCCTTGTTGACTTACAAAGCAAGAGCTTAAGAAGGCTGCGAGACTAAAGGTTACTTTGTCAGAAGGCTAAAGTCTTTTATTTAGTCTCCATTTTGTTTTCAGACAAATACCAGCCCTTGAAATTAACAAAACACGCACACACGCTCAGCTAGACAGCCACAAAGGTATTTCCTTTGAAATCCAGAGCTTGTACATAATGCTCTGGTGGACGTGCTACTCGAACAGTAAGGTAAACATGCAATTCACAGTCTGTTCTCAGGGCAGATGGCCACGTTCGCGTTCGGACTGGACTGGGCGGTACTGTGGTATATAAAGTGTGCCGCAATCAGTAGGCAGGACTGTTTTACGTTATTTACACGTGCAACAAGGAAACGTGATGTAATGCAAAAAACACAGAATGGGATGTGTCCCAGACAAGTCGAGGCGAGGAACAACTTGTTAATAAGGGGTGTTGTTAAGCACAATATTAGGCGGAGTTTAGTTCCTGAGGGAGTTGTTTACGGTTGCCAAGTGATGGTGCAAGAATTCAACTTATGTGCAGTCACAGTCATAAGTATATTAACTATTTTACAATGGCTTTGAATGAGGCTAAATATTGGTTTTGTATTGTTTTTAGGTCCTGTTCCTTTATGTTAAGCTGTTTTGCACTGATGGCAAACTTTGATATGAATAATCTTATATAAATGTAAATTAACTAATATTTATTTAATATTTCTATATATTGTACCATTAAAAAGTTTGGGGTCAATAATAATAATAAAAAAAAGAATATATAATATATATAACTATATATATATTTAAAAAAAAATATTTAAAAAAAAATGCAGTCTCTGTGAATTTTCCATTCATCAACAAATTAAGAAAAATGTATCATGGTTTCCACAAAAATATTAAGCAGCCCAAAAACTGCTTTCAACATTGATAATAATAAGAATGATACGACTGATATTACTACTTATCTTTACACAACTGTATCATATAAATGCAGCCTTGTTAAGCAAAAGGGACTTAAATGTTACTGTAAAAATATTTTGAAGTATTAAAAATATGAAATAATTAAACTGGTTAAACTAGATTTGTAGAGTTGTAGAGCGTGCTAAACTGTTTCATGTATTCGTCTCATTGTGTTTAGACCTTAGGCGGCACATCATAAGCAAAGACAACAGGAATGGTGGAATATGAATTATGCATGAAAAAAAGTGGACCATACATTGATCATATTGTATTTCAAACAATGTCTCGCATTACATTTTTGCAGATGCACAGGAGCAAGACTCCATGTGAGGTGGAACAACTAAAAGAAAAAGGCCGAAAAGAGATTCGAGGATCTGCTTGCACACACACACACACACACCCCACCCTCTACACCACACCAAAATAAATTCATTTGAGGTGAGTTGGAGGTAATTAACTCTAAGTACACAAAAGGGGGTTGATTTCAATGGTGATACTATGTGATTATCCACTAATGCTTTTAAAAACACCATGCAGGGAGGAGAAAAGGCAAGAAAAGAACAGCCTCGGGGTAAACACACGTCCATAGAGCTCTGGGCAGATCCAGAGCGAGAGAAAGATCGAGAGGAAAAACAGCAGCTTGTCATCTCTTCCCACCAAACTACAGGCCCACATCCCTGTCTTTTTCATCCCCTCTAATCCAGGGAATTCTGAAAAGATGAACTCATTCCTCCACAGCACTCCTGCCAGACCCTTTAACCAGAGAGGGAAACAGAGAGACAGGACAGAGAGAGAGAGCCAGAGAGAGAGAGAGAGACACTGTTGCTTTGGAAATAATGTGATCCTAACATTCATGGCAGCGAAGCTTTCTTGAATTGAACTGAACTGAGAGCGAGAGAGAGAGAGAGAGAGATGGAGAGGGAGGGAATGGAGGGGGAGTCTGAGTCTCTTATCCTGTGCCAAGGATTAGATTCCCTCCAGCTATTAGACTGTACCACTGCGCTGACAGGCGGAGGGGGAGAAAGACAGAGAGTGTTTATGTGAGCAGGAGAAACAGAACAGTGAAGTTTTATGGTGGACAGAATTCATCTTTTGACGCCACTCTTGACAGGCCTGGGCATTCTTCTTCTCACTGGGGTCAGAGAGGGAAGCTGGAATTACAGTTGCCTGGACCAGGGGAAAAAGTGAAACGTAACAAACAATGCTGGCATGCCCTCCCTCTCGCCTCTCTTTGGTACGGCTCTGATTTTTTAGACAACTATCACTACAGGGCGACTTACAACACACTAACGGGCCACATTTAGGCTGGCGTCTGTGCTATCTCTGCCATCAAAGACTGCTTTATCAGCCAGACGCACTAACTGGGGCGGCACTCTCACACAGATGGGTTTCTTTCTCTTTGACCCGCTCTCCTTTTCTTTCCTTCACTTCATTAATTTTAGAGTTTTTACTATTTTCTCAGGCTCCTTGTTTCCATTGCTGGGCATAAAGTGGTCAGACTAAAAAGGCAGAAGAAAAATCAATGGAATCATGCAGAGGGAATAACTTTCTGCATTTCTGTGAGAGGGAGCTATTGGATTAAAGAACAAAAATGACAGTTCTGGGGCTGCTTTGAGGTCTAATTTAATATAGCTTTTAGTAGATATACATATTTAAAATACTTTACTTAACCTTTCAGGAAAACAGACCAAAAATACTGACTCATGTTGCACTACACAGATTTTTGTCCAATCAAGAATGACAGCGTGCTTTCCTTTAATACCACCTGCAAACGCCATCAGCGAGCAAAATCATGGTTCATGCCTGTGACATAACTAAAGATAATTGGCTAACTTAAAAAATAGGATATGTCCCGCCCCAACTTCCTGTTTAAACAGGAAATACATCAACATTCATCAATTAAAACTGTGCTTGTTGAGCCATTTCACAGGTTCTGTAACACGATAAACGGTTAAATTAACAAAGAGAAATAACATTCAAACGTGGCTTATATAAAAAGACATATTTTTATATAAATATGCACACTATATATATATATTAGTTATATAAATATACAAATAAAACATTTATATTAGCTTAATATACATATATATATTTACCTTTTTTATTTATTCTCCCATTTCATGGGATCTATAATGGTGACAAAAAGAGTTTAAAAAAGATAACAAAAAACATTCACATAGGGCTGCACAACTGACTAAATTTACACTTGCTTAGAATTGAAATCATATATATTATATTATATTAGCTTAATTTAATTTATTTAAAAAATTTGTGTAGGGCAATTGATGACATATTCTTTGTTCGGATTAAATCTGCACATCTACTTTTCAAATCTACATTTTAAATAAATAATAATCAATTAGTCACTGCATTTATGCATTTACTTGTCTGTGATGGGTTACAAAAAACCTCCCAAAAAAACACACACTGCAAATATACTATGACACAACAGGATGAGATAAAAATAAAACGCTGTAATCAACATTTTTTATGATTCATTGCAGAAACCATAATTATTATTCTTTATTCAATAACTTGTGCAGCCCTATAATTAGGCCAAAAAGGGGCTATGCAATCTCAATCTGTTTTGCATTTATTAAAATGCAAATAAGCAGAATTCACAGCCTAGAATTACAGACTGCAAGCGGATTGCATTGCAAATGGCGAGCATATATTTTAATCCCTTCGCTATGGCTCTATAGTGTTAATGACGACTTGGTCAAATGTGCCTAAGATTCACACCTCAGACCCATATAAAGCAGAGCTTAGCTAGTCAGATTCACTGACGGTCGCTGCTGCCCTGCCTCACCGGATTCCTTAACACTCACTAGTGTTGACATTTCAACACATGGGCCATCTGAGCCCAGAGCAACAAATGAACGAATATGCGGTCTCCCCAGGTCAGATTGCTGGGCCTCTGCAATGATTTCCACAGCCGAGTGAAACGGTGCAAAGACCCACAGATCTGTGTACTGATCTCCACGGGTGAGACTTAGCCAGAAGGACTGGGGGATCCAAACCGAATTCCTTTACCATGAGAACAGACGGGGCAGTGTGAAGGACAAACTCCCAGAAATACAGACCTTCTACAGCTCGCTCGCAACATCACATTGCTGCAGTTTCTATAGGGGAGCGTGGGATAGATTATTTACTTGTGTTTGTATGTGAATGTTTACCACTTTCTAGGTGCAATAAAGCAGATTAAAGGTGATTCTGCACAATATCTTAGAAGCCATGAAAATATGCATTACTTAAAGGGATAGTTTACCCAAAAATGAAAATTCTGAAAATTACGCACCCTCATGTGGTTCCAAACACGCAAGACTTTCGTTCATTTTCGGAAAACACATGAAGATGTTTTTGATTAAATCTGAGAGCTTTGATACTTTGACGCTTCAAAAAAAAGTTCATAAAGAGATCTTAAAACATATCCATATGAATTGAGCGGTTTAGTCCAAATTTTCTGAAGAGACACGATCGGATTTTATGATGAACAGATCGAATTTAGGCTTTTATTCACATGTAAACATTGATCAACTCACACATCAGTTGTGGTAAACGGAAGCTCAAGCATGTTCGCTTGATGTGCGAGAACCAATGAGGTTCATTCTCGTGTTACGCGGCACGTTTGAGCTTCAGCAAGAACCAATGAGGTTCATTCTCGTGTTACGCAGCACGTTTGAGCTTCAGCAAGAACCAATGAGGTTAATTCTTGTGTTACGCAGCACGTTTGAGCTTCCTCAAGAACCAATGCGGTTCATTCTTTTGTGTTATGCTGCATGTTTGAGCTTCAGCAAGAACCAATGAGGTTCATTCTCGTGTTACGCAGCACGTTTGAGCTTCAGAAAGAATGAGGTATGTTCTCTCACATAAAGCATGTTCAGTTGAGCTTCTGTTTATATTCACTGATCAATGTTTATATGTAAATAAAATACTAAATTAAATCTGTTCATCAAAAAAAGTGATCGAGTCTCTCCATTCTTCATGCATTTGGAGACGGAATTCAGAACAACAACGTTTAAATACAGACGACCAAATGTATAGGTTGCAAGTCATAAAAAGCACATATGCATAATAAATTATTGTAAAACATATTGACGAAACAGCTGTGTTCCAACAGCGCAATTAATGTCAACTATCCCAAAACTTTCTCCCACTGGTCCAAAGAAAACATATACGAAAATACAGATCATCTATTATTCAAGTGATTATGATCTATTAAGTGTAACTTATCAGAAAACCAGAGTTTGATTACCACAAATATTCCTGTCATAAAAGATATTTGCCGTACATTCATGGAAAATGGACTCTGGCAGCTGAACGTTACACAGCAGGTACAGTTTCAGAGTAGGGAGTGAGGCCAGTGGTTGAGACAGTTCTTGATCTCAGGTTAATTTAGGGCGAAAGCTGTGTATTTGGATACAGCTCATCTGCAAGGTGATGGACACATACTCAGCTCAGATGATGGCATGCTATTGATCGGCCCAATGGATCATAAACACTCAAGTGAATGCATCCTGACAGCCGTGCCGTCTTCGCCTTCTGTTTCAGTCACAAAAGCTTGAAGCCACGCACGTGCGGCGTAACTACACAGCTGCTTTCTAAAACAAAGCAAACTGTTTATGTTTCCCTATTAAAAATGCACAAGTGAGCACTTCAAATAGTTTGTAAGGTATCAGGCCTGTCAACATGAATGGAGAGATGGTTTAAGGCTCTATGGCTTGATGATAGCTATACAGTATACTAAATATTCACAATATATTCTCAATTATTTCAACAATAAATTAACAGATTGTAATGTACGTTTCCTAGAAATATCAAGTGAATTAAAAGTTAAATATGAGTAAATAATGATTTATTTAGATTCATTCCTGTTTATTAACAAAAAACTGTTAAAAAAATGGTTCTTTAAGAATTTACAAACAAATACTGAATAATGTACAGTATTGAATATCATCAAAAGGAAAATGATTGAGATATAATTAAATTTACACAGCTCTAGAAGGCTTACATTAAGAAAAGCTTGTCAGAAAGGATCAAGACGGCCAAAGAAACGGAGAGACTGAAATAGTCAAGCGCCAGCGACATAGCCTTGAGGTACACCAGTAGCATATACTTTAATTTGACAGATGTTTAAGTCAAAATAAGGTTTTCAAACAACCCGGTACTACCAGTACCAATCGGTACAAAAGAAAAAAAACAGTCGACCAATATTTGGTACCCGCTGATAGACGCTACTTTCAAGCGCTCTTGTTCGTGTTTGTTTGAGCGCTCTCAAAGGTTTCTATTTACAGCTGAACATTGTAGCCAATCACAATCATATCTGTTGAGTGTGTGAATGCAATGGCCTATCAGAGGTCCTAGGCAGTAAGTTAGTCAGAATGCGCTTACCATTCAACATGACCCAAACACACGCTCCTTTCATTATAACCAACAAAGTGTAAACACATGTAAATAGGCGATTTATTGTACAATTAAGATTTTTTTTTTAGTATAACGTGAGTTATCGTGAGAGTGCAGAATTTGTGCAGAAATTGACAGCTTAAATTATTATGAAGGGTGGTTTCTCTTGCTTTCTGTTTATTTCCCACAATCACAATCTGAATAGTTTAGTTTTTCATGCTGCTAAGTACACTGCAAAGTTTCTGGATTGACAATCATATTTAAAATCGTAAACTGCAATGATTGACAGTGATAACCAAGGGACAAGACAAAATGGGACCAAATTTTACTTATTCAACAGTACTTAATTGCTCTGGTACCGATATTTTACTGGTATTGGTACTGACTACTAACATTTTGGTACTGTGACAACCGTACCTCAAAATACCACTAAAATCCATGAAACACCCCACAATATGCATAAATAAATAGGCTTGTTTGCTGTGGGCTTTGAAAGTCCTCAATAAGGGCCACTGAGGTATGGCATGAACTCCCCATTGAGGGCTGTAATTGAATTTAGAAAGAGAGACCAAACTCTGGACACAGAGCAAATACATCCAGTTAGTGCGGATCAACTTAGTGTTCCTCTTGCTCTCTGGTGCTCACAAATCCTGTTTTGTGTCTCTGAGGGAGTCTTTTGTTCCGCGCTTAGATTGACCAACAGGGCAAACTAAAACAGGTACAGTGTGCTTCGTCATACCACTAATCACATCAGAGAATGTGCTGTGGCTAAGTGAGTGAAAGAGTGAGTGATTGCAGTTTGATCGCCATGCCTGACTCTCTCGGTCTCTCTTGCTATATCTCTATCTCTCTTTCCCTTATCTGTTTTGCAGTCATTAGCTTGAGGGTCAAGGACTCTTAAATGCAAAGAAAAGCAGACGGCTCCTTCTAGTCACTGGAATAAGTTGACTATTTTGCAATACCTGTGTATTTGGTGAAAGAGTGTAAGATTAAGATAGATAGCTCAGATGATGCTCAGATAGCTAGATAGCTAGATAGCTAGATAGATAGATAGATAGATAGATAGATTACATTTCTTGACTTCTGTGAGGGCATATTAGAAGCCCCCCTTTTGGACATGCATATCCTGCTCGGTTAGTCTGAATAATATTTCCATAATTTTAAGCAGCAAACACAAGGGGAAAAAACAACTCTCCATGTGGATTTATGGAAAAATCCGAAAATATGCCAGTGCCAATATGAGTTAGCCTGACAAGTGTGCACTGCCTTCAACCCCTTTGATTGTAGCACCCGTTTCTAAAACAAGAGAACATCATCATTGCTTGGCCAAACTTGTGGAAAGAAAGAAAAGAAGAAAGAAACAGAAAAAACTAAATTGGGAAATTAGACATTAAAAAAGTCCGAAAACTAACTATGCGCAAATGTACTGTGACAAATGTATCCAGTGTGAGAATAACATTACGTCAGATAATTACTCAAACCATATCTAGAAGACTCAAAACTGAAAGGAATAGTTCCCCTAAAAATCACAACGAAAGAATGACGGTGAGTTAATTTGAGTGAGCTGATCGTTCAAAGACTAGCGCTCCATTGTGCCTCATACACTATTTCTCCATGCACGCTCTGTGTCTCTCTCTTAATGAAGGTTAACGTGAGGATGTTGGACTCCATGGGCCCCTGCAGTTAATCCACACAGTGCATTCTGCAGGCAAGAGGAATGCGTTGGCTCTCCCAGTTTTAAAAATACTGGCTGCCATAGGTCCCCGCACAACTGTCAATGTTCCTCTGGGGAGGAAGGGGGGAAAACATTCTTCACTTTATTTTAGCTAGGCAATCAAACCGCAGGCCTAAATCACCGCTTGTTCGCCCCGGTGCCAGGCTCGGGAATTTATAATTACCGGGAATCCGAAACTGGTTGGAAAATAAAAACGGCCTTTGCATCTACTACTGCCACCTTTTTTGCCCGCTCCCCTCTGGGCGCAGGCCAGCGGAGGCCGAAAGCAAAAGTTTTTACGGTGACGGTCGCTCAACAGAGTATTGTTCCCCCTTCCTCAGCCTTGAGAAGAGGCTCGCTAAAACACTAAACTAACAGTTGGACATTCCATACATTTTTAATGGCATGGCTGCCTCTTTATTTGTTTCCCTAACCCCGTGGCCCGGACTGAATGAATGGCTCTATTGGAGGAGGCAGGCAGGCGCAGCGGCGTGCAGGGTGGAGGGAGAGGAGAGATGGGCTGCCCTAGCCTTCCCAGAGTGCATTGCAGGACTCGATCCCTCACTCATTACTGGGTGGGGGTGGGGCAAGTGAGGAAATGATTACCTGTACAAATAGCCTTCCTTTTTAAACAGCTCTTCATAGGCGTGTCTTTTAAAATGGCCCGACTCAATAAGCATTGCATTTTGACGCTTTCTGTAAACACACATTGGACTAAATGAACATGCCTGGTTGAACTTAAAGCCACACTCAATTACAAGAAGGAGTTATTATCGTACAGTCAATAGTGACTCAAAGAGTCATTCTTGATATTGATTTTGTGAAATATGTGACTGATATCACCACAATACCGCATAGACAGTCTGAGTTCTTTTGGGGGAAAAAACCCTCTGCTTTCCAATACCGCTGAAATCTTTATAGCGTCAAACCATGTGGATAGAAAACATAAAATGTAACTCGTTAAGAAGGCCAAGCTGCTTGTGCGCACACACGTGAACCTATTGACAAAAACACAATACAGTTTCAAAGAGACATAAACAACATGACGAGAAACAAATATGCATGTCTTTTTTGGAATCTGTCGTGGGATACAACAGAGGTGGGTGAATAAGTCTGCTATCTGCCATCGGCTAATGAGCATTTGTTTGCCTTGTTTACGTGTGTTATGTAAGGGGAAGAGGAAGTCGGTCATTCAGGACAGGAACACACACTCAAGGAGAGCCGTATGGTATAGCCATGATGGCACGGAACTGCTTGTGTTATATTTACATGCTGTACATCTCTCCGTCCAAAAAAAAAACAAAAACTTGAAATCAAACAAATGCCACACAGACACATGTATTCTCACACACGTATACGAAATCACATCCTAACTCATCACCTCCAGGCCGCTGGGCTTCTCTTCAACATTCCTCAGCTTCCCCCTGCCGTCAAAGGGGTAGTTGAGCAGCCACTGCACTACAAAACCCAGGCAAGCTTTTTAAAACAGGATGTTTGGCTGAGGCCTCCTTCCCCTCAAATAAACAATCCGCAGAACCTGATTTTCTGGAGGCAGGGTGGAAGTACTCCAGTCACATTATTTCCACATCCCGTATCCTGGAGCACTTGGGGCCCTGGGGGAGTGTGGGCAGGCTCTGGGGCTGCGGTGGAAACCTGAGGCCCCGTGCCAGGCAACGGGAATAGGGGAGAGGGAGAAAAAAGATAAAAGGAGGGAAAGAGCGAGAGGGGGAGAGATACCAAGGCTGTCCGAGGTGAGGGAATATGAGGGGGGGAGGGCAAAAGGGTGGCCCAGCACTGTCCACCCCACCGTGGCTCATTTTTCACAGGCATAGTAACACTGTTACAGAGGCAGGGCAGGGTGTGTGTGTGTGTGTGGGACTGTTCTGTCTTTTTGTAATATGGACTGGCATGGGTTTTTAGGAAAGAGAGTGGAAAAGGATGGCTCAAACTGAAACTGTCCCAATGCAGAACTGTTTAGACTCTTAAAGTTATACAACTCATTATTCGTAGTTCTGTTGTAAATGACGTAACACAGCTGATGTCACCCCCATGATCCTAGTTTACCTCAGCAACGGGCAAAACACAGGTCAGTTAAAGTCTTCACATTCAGAAAGGTTAATAATCTTTCTCACATTTAGTGATTTAAAGGAAAACCTTTTACTCACCCTCATTTCTTGAACATGATAGGAAGTTTGAATCAGTGCAATTTTAGTAATATTGATATAATGTTGTAGTTATTAAAATTTTGAATGGTCGTTTATTTTTATATTTTCATTTTATTTATAGTATCCTTTTTAGTAATTCTGGTATGTGCATTTTGTCATAATTTACATAATTCACCTCTGTATTTACAAAATAATATTATTCAAAGCACGTTCACAACACGCATGCATCGTGGTGCTCCCCCTACTGGATTGCAGGACAATATTTTTATAAATAAAGTGGTAAATTATGTTTTTTTTGTGCAAACAAAGCACTTGCATCACTTCATAAAATTGAAATTAAACCACTGGAGTCACATGTATTACTTTGACCTTGAATGTATAAATTGCGTTGCTCGCAATGGAGGGACTTGGGACAGCTCTCGGATTTCATAAAAAATATCTTAATTTGCGTTTTGACAAATTTCTTATGGTGTGGAACGCCATGAGGGTGAGCAATTAATGACTATCCCTTTAAGATTAAGTAACTGACAACAGTTTCGATGAGCAACCGTTTGACTTCAGAATACTGGGAAGATTTTTATGGTGCTTTCACAACGCTTTTTTTAGTGCTTGGATTCATGTTCTCAATGTATAGATGAGAACACATGTGGGTGAGTAAAGGATGACAGCTCTTTCATTTTGGGGTGAATTATCCCTTTAAAAAGCCCTAACAAATCTGAAAGATTTAGGCATTGACAATGTAACGAATTTGAAATACAGTCTAGATATTTCAGGCATCTGCAAGCCAGCTAATAAGTTGAAGGGAAGACATCACATGCCTTTTTAAGGCTGTTCAAAATCTATGGATGCAATCAAATCAGTGGTAATCAGCACGCCGTCACATGCTTCGATTACTTTGTTTAATTGTTGTACTTCCAGATGCCCTTTTAATGCACTGTAGAAATGAGGTCAGGTCAGACCTAGATAGACTGGCATGTGTGTAGTGCTGCCAGATTATCAACAACAACAAAAAAAAAAAAGAGAAAAAGTCTGTTTTGTGATTCTCTGAGAGGGAAAGTATGTGATTATACTTGTGTCAGACTATCAGTCAAAACAAAACACCTACTGGCCTGTAAAATGTCACTTTTATGAAAACACAGACAAGACTTTGTACTATCAACAACCAATGGCTCCTTGTGCTAGCAATGCAACGCAATGTGCTACCTTTCCACTCGGATTCAACGACTTTAAAACTTCATGACGCTAACTCTTTTTTCCCCCACTAAAATGGTGCAAATGTCGCTCTCTGAACCAGCAGGTCTGAGCAGAGCCAGAATAGATCCAGAATGGACACCAACACCAGAAGTAACACTCTATTGATAGGAAAAAAAGGTCTCACTGGCTTTAGTTTTCAGTCATAATGCTAATCAGTTTGGTAAAGTTCAGTACAGTTGAATGAGGCAGCCACTGCTTTCCATTTTCAAGACATACGGCACCGATAGAACTCACTTAGGGACGCCAGCCAGGCTGCGATCTACTCCCCAAAAACAGTGAGGGCAGTGTAAACATCACAAAGCACCAAGAGAGAGCCCAGAGTAAAATTACAGAACACCAAACCAATCCTCTCTATACCTGACTGAGCCTTTCCTCCTCCTCAGGCAAGAACGGCTCTTCATAAACCTACCCGCACAGCCAATGCGACCGCCTTTCCTACATTCCCAAGAAAAAATAAACACAACATACAAAGCATAATGGCACCACAGGGTTCCTCAGAGGGATGTGGGGTCTCTCTTAAAGCGATGACACCACCACAGCAAGCTCTCACTGCGATTGAAACGTCTCAGGGTATGAACACATACGCATGAAAACATGCTATGTTTGCTTCCTTTTCCACATCTGGTGACAAATTCCAGTGGGTTTATTAGGGTGCATCTCTCAGCTGTAGCACATGTATGACTGGTCTGAAAATGATTTGTAAACAGCCACTGGTCATCCGAGAGACTAATAATCACTGGAAAAACAATTCTACTGCTCTGCAGCAGGAATGTGCGTCCTTCAGAATCCAATTGAGATTTTTTTCATTTCAATTCAATTGCTGAATTACTAGCAAATAGAATTGCTCTCAGAAATGAAAGTGAATGAATTGAAATTCAAAGGAATCCATAAAGCTGCATGTAATTTTTATCAAGAAAAGAAAAGTTTGTCAGATAGATACATGGATAGTATATTTAGATATAGATAGATAGAGCCCTAGATAGATAGAGTCATAGATAGATGGATGGATGGATGGATAGATAGAACATCCAGTGAATATCCAATTCAATTCAAATAACAATGCACGAATCATGACAAAATTGTGCCCAGCATTATAATCATGCTGACATTCTCAGTCAGCATCAGAAGCATGGAGTACGAGGAGACCCCCTCCCAATACAGGGACTTGTGAACCACAAGGATCACAAAAACCCCAATACAGAGAGGAAACACAAACTCACATGCATGCAGTTATACAGGAAGCAATGAGACCTACTTCAAAGGGCATAATTCTGATCTCCACACGGCCACAACAAGGAGTGAGGAAACAGGTGGGCTGCATTACAACCCAGTCACAGCTACAGAATGTGACTGAAACACACACACACACACACACACACACACATTTTTACAGACACACACGTGCAGCACATCACGACCACATGTTTCGACGGCCACGCTTTGAAAACATAGTGAACACTTAATCAATAGCTGTGCGTTGACACAGTGTAGACATCAACTGACAAACACAGTTGCTTTTAAACGAGAAACTGCGGGTCGAAACGGCGAGCTATAGACATTCAGATACAAACAACACAAACAGACAGAGATGTACCCAAACACACAGGAGCGCAGACATCACAGACACCAACACAAACATGCAGACAAAAATCACACAGATTCCAAGACGTGCCAAAAAAAAAAAAAAAAAAAAAAAACAGCTGTGCGCAAACACGCAAAAATGATACATTTATGCAGGGAAGCTTACAGAAACTCAAAGATTTGAGCTGAAAATTGCTTCAAACAAGCTCATTGAGGCAGCAAGACATCAAAGATCTACTACATAAATAGCCTCAGATCTTTCAAACCAAGACACCAAATTCTCTAAAATCTCGCCCTTGGGCGGCAGGGAGTTTTCATCAGACTCATTGAGATGTGTTCTGTAGCTATTGTCAGACAGAGTGGATGAGTGTTCAGAGCAGGAGTTACACTCGCCCAGGGGGCTGCAATATGCTCCCCTCCCACCTTCGGCCCCCCTGGCCTCACTTTTAAGAGCTTTACTAGTTCCTGCATGTGGGTGGGGTGGGATAAGGGACTCAGAGTGGGTGGACGGCCATATGCATGAACGCTTTTATATTTTAGATCCTAGGATTTCTTTTCTTTCTTTACAGGTAGCATAAAGGAGAGGGATGAATTTCCATAGGTCACCCTCTCCAAATCTACATACCTTATGTTTGTTTATTTGAAGAGTTTTTTTTTTATTACAAATTCAGCTACTGGCATTTCTGTAAATCTGCCAATTCAATGGTTCACAACAAATTAGTTTAAGCTACTGAAAAAGACCTGCATATGATGTGTTTTGCATTCTTAACTCACATGATTTCCTTGTATGGATACAGCGGTAATAATATGTCTTGCCAGTACAATATTAAAATTCTATCCAATTTTGTCTAAACAATGTTACTAAAACGTTTTAAAGCTTAAGTGAGCGTTAGATGATGGAAAATATAAAGACCCGTTTACACCAAGAACGATGACTATGAAGTTAACTATAACGATAACAATATTAGCGTCCGATATCTGACGATATCAAAACGCTGCAGCTCTAGCTCTTTAAAGCAGGGTGGATTCTGATTGGCTGTCAATGTTTGTATCGTTCATTAGCTGGAAAAAAATCGCTCTGAAAGTGATTCCAACGATATCATTTCTCTGTGCCGTAATCGTTATAGTTGTGGTGTGGACTCTGCTATTCTTTAATTTTAGAATGATATTTAGAACTATATCTTTATCGTTATAGTTCTAGTCATTGGTGCGAACGGCCTTAAAGAGATAGGTCACCCAAAAATTTAAATCATTTACTCACCCTCAACTTGTTCCAAACCTATATACATTTATTTGTTCTGCTTTACACAAAGGAGGATATTTGGAAGAATGTTTGTAACCAAGCAGATCTCGGCCCCCATTGACTACCATAGTATTTTTTCCCTACTACGGTAGTCAACGGGGGCCGATGTCTCAATTCTTCCAAATATCTTCCTTTGTGTACAGCAGAACAAAGACATTTATACAGGTTTGAGGGTGAGTAAATGATGTTAGGTGAACTATCCCTTTAATAGTTTTAAATTCTACAAATTAATTTAGGAATCACAACATTAGAATGTAAAAACACATGCGTTTCATGGGCCATCCCAAACCATAGTAAGTGTATGGGGAAATTTAGGCAGCTCTTGCGCCCCAGGGGTACAACTTACACCCCATTGCGCTGACAGAGCCTGCCAGCCTCTTCAAATGTGGTAACCCACGAGTTTCTATGAAATCCTCACTCAGATTTATGAGTCATATAATATATTTTTTTTAAAAAACGAATTTCCCAAAGATTACATTTAACAGTGTTAATAACATTTTTAAAGGATAAGTGAGCATTCGATGATTGAAAATGTAATCTTAATGTACAAATAGGGGAATTAGCATGCATAATTAAATATTAAAATATCAAAAAACCACGTGCATCCTATATTTGTTCTTGTTAAGTCAGTAAAGGACAATAATAAACATATCTAGTTCAAAATGATCCTGCATGCAGGCTAAAAAGCCCCGACTATGTACCTACAAGCAAACCATAGTTCACACAGACCCAATCCAGAGAAAAAAAACATCTCAGCAAGCATTTGAAACATCATTTGTTTGCGCAAGGAGTGTCGCCAGCCTGTGAAGTGGTGGTGACAGGGTGCATGAAGCCACAAGCTCAGGTAGCTCCTTCTGGGAAAGGGGGCAGATTGACCCGGTCTCTTTGAATGCTATTTCTAGCACTGCAAAACAAGGACTTAGCCTTTCTGTCTCTGCGGCCATGATCCTCCGCATACCCTGTGCGGTTCCAGTTTTATGAGAGAAACATGTTGGTTTCATTCCATAAGAGGGGAGTGTTTCATCTCAAACCGTGACACAAAACTGTTTCTCCTCTTTTCTCTCGGTGTGGCCCTTTCACAGGAACGGGGAAAAAAAGCCCACACCGGTCAAGATAGAGCCATAAAGGCCGATACGTGTGTGTGCGAGTTCCGATACGCGCCGTTGTGTGTAGAGCGTATAACGTGACTCGGTGTGCTCGACTGTGTGTGTGTCCCTGCGAGCTTGGATCTTATTACAGTTTGATCCCACTCAAATATTTCTGAAAGAAAACAGAGGAGGGGAGGCAGGCTCTATGGCCAGCCAACACGGCCCACTGAACCTCTGCTGGGCTCACAATGAGAGCTTTATCTCCACCGCACTCTCTCCACTCCTAATGGCCTTTAATGAGGAGGAGCAAAGCACAACATAAAAACCAAATTACCTGCAAAGTTTGCTCATTTATTCAAACACTCTCCATGGGAACCCGCAGAACTTAGGGCAGCGGAAGGTACGCCTTGATGTTTTCTTTGCATTTTAGACTTTTACTGAGCACTTTACCCCTTCCTGGCCCGGCAAACGGATGCAAAACTATGTCCACGGAATACTGCAGCCCAACTTTGAGATTTGTATTGCAAAAAAGGAGGCTAAAAGGGAAAACACCCTCTGCGTGCTCACTGCTCTCTCTTGCAGAGGGGGGGGAAAAAGTAAATATCTGGTGCAAGGTCACCATCACAGACACGTAGCCTTTGTTTGAACAAAGATGTTACCACATGAGTTCTCCGGGACTGGAAAAAAACGCAAAAAGTCTGACAATGGTATCACAGGCCATGCTGAGAGAGCTACACTACATTTCACAGCCAAAATATTTTTAAATGAGAAAACTCACCTGAGAATTCCCCTTGGGTGACATTAGGCGAGCTGGCAGCCTCCGTTTCAGTGTAAGACAGTGTGGAATCTGACAGATCTGAGGAGATAAAAGGATCTGGTTATAGTTGGTTAGTTAATTAGAAATTTAAAAAAAAAAAATTTTGATTTGGTGATACAACTAGGAATGTCAAAAATACTGGTGACAGTTTAATTTAAACGTAATAAAAATATTATATAAAACATACTGCTTAGAAGACTGGGGTCAGTAAGATATAAATGAATACAAAAATAATTACTTTTATTTAAAACGATGTATTAAATTAATGTAAATTGACAGTAATTTTTATTTCAAACAAATGCTTTTCTTTTGAATTTTCTATTCATTAAAGAATCCTGAAGAATCATTAGAAAACTGTTTTTTAATTATAATAATATTTCACAATAATACAGTTTTTACTGTATTTTTCATTAAATAAGTGCAGCTTTGGTGAGCATGAGACTGAGCATGAGACAAAAAACTTTAATAAATCTTACCGACCCCAAACTTTGAACAGTAGTGTACAATTTATAAAGCATATTAGTTATTCACTTGCATATTTGCTATCGAGTATCATGAAGTTTCATTGATATTGGTATAAACAGTATAAATGTTGAGCAGAAGTATGTGTTATCAGGCTTCTCTCTGCCTTCCGAGATGCTGATCTCTAAAAAAAGCAATCGCAATTAACAAGCCGAGCTGCAAACCACCAAAGCATCAGTTCCAGATGGTACCCTCTCTCCACCCCACCTCCTGTCAACAGTGTGCCCGATGTTGAGCTATGGCACTGAGAGGATATCCCAGCCCAGTGCCAGGCCCCAGCATCCCTCACAACAGACAGGGCCGAGCCCA
Organism: Gobio gobio; assembly: GCF_949357685.1. Lineage (NCBI taxonomy): Eukaryota > Metazoa > Chordata > Actinopteri > Cypriniformes > Gobionidae > Gobio > Gobio gobio. Next base: position 43,640,833 of record NC_137115.1, on the reverse strand, counting down.
GGCCGGCTCCAGATTGGCATGCTGAAAATGGGCCTACCGGATACTGGCTGCAGGCTCTCAGTTGGTCACTGTGCCTAATTGCCACCATTAAAATTCTTCACGTTGTTCTACTTTTTGCTTCCCCTTTGGCTCTCCGTAAAGCCAGGGATTCAACCGGTGGATGACAACTGATGGCACTGACTTATTTTGGCTAGGTCATTTTGTTACACAGATTACTTTATTAAATTTGTCAGTAAATGATCTCCCATCGTCTGTTCCCTCAGAATGTGCATGGACGTTATAATGTACAACAACACCTTAAATAAATACATATTTAATGAGCAATTAGAGCGTGCTTGAAACTTACCCAGTGGCTTGTGTTCTTCGCTGGGGGAAAGTCTTGAGTATGGAGGAGGGGGTGACTCTAAAATATGACAAGAGTATGATTATAATTGGAATTGAAAAACATATGGAAATTAAATATAGATATATCAATTCATCCTAACAGACTATGTTGAGTCTGTGACTAATCAAAGCAATATATTAAATGGCAAAACACAATGTAGACAATGCAGAATCTTTTCTACAGCACTGTGGAAAATGTATGCATAGGTCCATACGGAATGTGCATACACAAAATTGCATAAAAAGCATTTCTGCAGAATTAAAACGACCTACACATCCCCTGCTCGTTACTAATTGTATAATTCTTTAAGATATCAATGAGAGTTTACTACTCTTATTCATATTATTATTCACATTTTACCATTCCGGAGTTAGATTCCCCAGAATAGAATCACACAGATTTTCACCAAAATCAGAGCAGATGTGTGAGAATGAAAAAGTCTGCTACACATGTAGGTTCTGCATGTTATACATCAACTTTTTGCAACAAAAATTACAACAGAAAAACATAAATCACAAATGCACAAACTTAATATACATCTTAATAGCAGTTCAGTTTAAAACATTCGTTCTCTGGTGAGTATATGACACTGTGTTTTTTTTTATTTAATTTAAATAAAATATATATATTTTAAAAACACCTCGAGAAAAAAAAACATTTATAACTGATTTTGGGTAGGTCTACAAAGAACATTTTTGTAAACACACACACACATAATGTGCAGGAGATAAATATAGCCTATAATTGGCCTGTATATACAAATATTTCATTCATTTGAATCTTTCTGAGGCAAATTTAATCTGAAGCTGAATAAAACACTGCCTGATTTTAAGTGATTCACCATTTAATGGCATGGACATAAATCAGATGATTTTTCCATGTATTAATACAAAAACTACTTGTATAAGCCTGTATATAATTAAGTTTTCCTTTTTTTCTCCCCCAAAGCGCAAAAACTAATCTAGTGACAAAGAAAACCACTAAAAGTTCGACGGCACAAAGGGGAAAAAAAGTATCTGGACAAGTAATGACCTCGCCTTTTGGTAGTGGGGGGAAAAGAAACGCATAATGTGGACTGTCTCTTTAAGAGTGGCGGCAGTAATTGCCAGGATCCTAAACTCAGTCACTCAGATACACAGCGAGTCAGTCTGGCGCCAGTTGTATGCAAACTGTATATTACCGCCACTCCTTCACCTAAATAGCACGAGGGGTCCTCCTTAGGAAGAAAAAAAAGCGACTTTTAAAGCGCAACTTGAAACTGATATCATTTCAAAGCGATAGTCTTCGCAACAAAAAAAAAAAAGGGAACGTAAATACTGCCATCTCAATCTAAAGCAAACAAAGCAACATAAAAGTATTTATCGTTAAAACCTGATTAACAAAACCCGTAGTTAAAGATCGTTTATGTAGCCCTTGCTAAATACATTGAAATGTTTGCTTAAACACTGTTTAACGTGATAAATGCTCTCACAGGCACAGGGCAACATCTGAACAATGGGATTTCTCTCTTTAACGTCGTCTGTGAAAATTAACCTTGAAAAAACCCGTCAAAACCATTGATGGAGTTTGAAGATTGAGAGGGCTCTGTTGTTCAATCGCATGAAAGAAATACCATCTTCATGGGGACACGCATGAGCGCCTGTGAGCTATGTGTGTCTCTACAGAGAACAGAGGGGAGAGAGAGGGGCTGCTGTCTCCCTCAAGCGTCTCTGCTCTGAGAAACTCCAATAAAACCCTGAGCAAAGAGTGTAATTGTCAGTTTGAAGCCTTTGATTAAAAGGTATCTCTTAATATGTGAGGATTTATTATGGAAAAACCGACTTATAGTTTGCCAAGTGCCTCGGGTACCCAATGGTATCCCCACAAGATGTCAATCTATGCTGTCAATGAATTCTAGGAATTCGAACCTTTATGTTAACCCATCAATCTGTGGGATTTTACTCCACTTTGCTTTTTTTTTTTTTTTTTTTTTTACTAGATATGCTTGATACGAAATATGTCAGAACAACATCTGAAATGTAGAAATGAACAAGTAGGCCTATTGGTAATTATGAGCCTTGTGAGAGGAAAGAATCCAGCAGTTGACTAAACTATATTATTGCTAAATGAATAAGGAACTGGTCGGGATAAAAACGTTTTTTAAGCTTCTGGTCTTAAGATATTTTAGGCCACACAGTCAGTGTTTACATGAGATTAGACTCTAGGAAAATTCTCTAAAACAAACGATTAGGCTAAAATAACTACCCTCTAACCAATTATTCTACTAGGCTACTCTACTGTTTGGACATTACCCATTGACCAGCAGAAAATTAATAAACCCAGTAGCCTCATTTAATCAAGGATAAGGTCACAAATGTTCGATTCAGTAACATGCAGTTTTATGTGTAGGTTAATTATGTTTGTATTTTATTTCTGCCAATGTAGCTAGTTAGTTTCATGGTAACAACTTGATTGTTGGAAAAATAAAGTAGCAAAAAATAAAAACTGTACAGTAGCTACACAGCTGGTATGGATGATGTGCAAATTGTAATTCTTTAAGTCACTGTAGTCAATGCTGTAGGCCTATAATTAAAGCACTGAAACGTAATTGCTTACATTTTAGTAAGAACATTCGCCTATTTTATCACTGAAAAGCAAAGCTAAATTCTTCTTTGCTACTGCACTGAATTTTATCAATGGCATTCTGTAGTATATGAATCACTGTAACAACACAGCTTCATTGCAACTGTTGGGGAAACCCTGAGGAAAGACCTTTGGCATTACAGCAGGTGTAAAGCAAAGCATAATAACGAGAAAGTATAATCAGTTTAAGTCTTTAATGGGGTCTTCTTTGCTTACCTGGCCCACAGAGTCGGCTGTAATGATATGGATTGCAGCACACTACCGGACCGTCCTGAGCTCCGAAGCTCTTGCACTCACAGAGCGCTTTAAGCTGGGCCGTGTGCTGCAGGTCTGACCACCGATAAAGCTTGCAGATGAGCAGCTGTGGAGGAGCCATGTGGCCGCCTAACCGAAGCTCGGTCCGCGATACCATCACGCAGTCGCTCGGCATCCCTCCTTTGGACTCCACGGCTTCCAACAAAGTATCCAAGGTTTTCTCCTTTAGCCTTTTTAATAGCGAATAGGTGGCGGTCTTGAGCTCCTGCTCCATGACGGAGCGAGGTTTCGTCTCCTGGCTCTCAAGAGGACCGGGGTCCCGAGAAGAACCAATGTTCCTCAGCACGAACTGGCACGAGCCAGGCTCCGGGTTTCTAGATCCAGAATGATGGTCCCGATCTTTAAATAAACAGCAAGTGACTGTTCTGCAATCGCTGTCCTGCACAGACCGAGGGCTTCCCAACGTACACACCGTACCCTCATCTTGGTCCAAAACGCCCCCTGAGGTGCCACCACCGCTGCTCTCGGTGGGATTCCTCGTACACACTTCCCCATAGTCCACGCCAGGCGACCCGCTCGGGGTCATCGGTCTGAACTCCGTCTTGGGAATTTTCTCTGGGTTGGTGCCAAGCAGATCGTCTCGAGACCCCTCGCCGCTTTTGCCATATCCATCGCCCCCCTCTTTATCTGGAATCAAACGGCTTCTCCAGAGTCGCCGCACAAGACCTGAGCGTTTCGTCCTGAACATACGACAACTTGAAACTCTAGATGAGTTATTTACGTTCAGATCTTAGCGATTTAAAACTATTTCTGAGCTCGTGCAACATTAATGTTGGTCGAATGCCGTGCAGCGCGTGCACACAGCCGAGCACCATATATTGGTGGCAAACCCACAACATTAGTTTTGAAGGCACAATGTTATATTGCATTAAAAACAGAAAACGTCATACAACCGCGAGGCTACACAGAAAGGCGTTCATCTTAGAAGAGCGCTGTCAGTAGCCTACATGTGAACACCGTTTGGAAAGTTTTTAGATTTTAAACGCGCTACGGGTTCAACTACAACAAATACATTTGCTGTAAAACAAACAAAAAAAGCCCACGCGAAAAGCTACACTAGTCGCGCGCTCTCAAATGTTTTCGGACTTTGAAACACGTTCAAATCCACTCTCTTCAACAGCGGGTCTGGTGACATGAATGAAGCTGCTCCTCGGCGAATTAAATCCACAGACAATTCCTCACAGAATTCACTATTCCGGTTGTTTTCCACTATTCCAGCGCACTCTTTTTTTTTGCGATCCAAAAATATCCTTGTGCGCGCGCCGGGGCCAGAAAAGGAACAATCCGTGGACTTATAGTGTGCTTCTGGTTCCGTGTTCAGACCTGGTCAAACTGCAACCCAGATCTCTCTCTCTTTCTCCGTTTCTCTCCCTTTTTCCTTTTTTTTCTCTCCCTGTCACACACACACATACACACACACATAGGGCCCCCGAGGAGAGCGATGGAGCCATTGGCTGACTACCATCATGTGCTAGTCTAGACACTTTGGCGGCTCTGAGCTGCACTGATTGTTGCGCAAACAAGGTTTCAAGTTTCTTAACTCTTAAAGGCGTAACATCCATCTACTTCTATTTCTTCATATATCCTAAGATGATTGTTTATTCCAAGCAGAGGAAGAATTGCGAGTAAATGAGAACTAATGTAAAAATGCAAGAATTATTTTACAAACATTGTCAAGACGATGTCAATGCAACTTTACTGCAGTCGTAACTTCATTTAGAGTTTTGTGGAGTCGGAAGCTGTTTTCATGCATTTATAATTTACCACTCTTCTTTTTTAATAATACAAAAAAATATATATATATAATAATCTGATATATGCATAAGACATTCTTCAATGGCATCTGCAAGGCATAATAAAAGTCTTTAAAGGTGCACTCAGAAAAGTTTTTATTTATAGCCTATCTAGCAGCCTCTTATTACTGCAAAAGTACCAGTAGTTTTAGACTTTATACTGACACCTATAGGTTTGGATGCATGAAGTTTGTTTATCTTTACTTTTGTCTATATTTTCTCATACTACACATGAGAATATGGAACAAATATGACCTCTAGATTTCGCAAGTGTGGTGGCTGTATTATTATTATTATTTTTATGATTAATTGTGGTAATTAATTCACTTGGATGACATGATGTAAACATGAATGTGTCCATGAAGGGGCAACCTTCTCCATACAGAATAAAACAGCTTTTTATGATGTCTTAATTTCACATGAGTGATCCCATTAATGACATTTCTCAAATGTGCTATTCATTTCTTTATCAACTAAACAATTTTAATTAGTAAGAATGACTGAGTATAATCATTTGTATCTTCTATACAACATACTAATTTCTCTGAATTTCTTGCATTCATCTATACGTATTTGAGAACTGCTCTACTTATATCTTACATCAGCCATGTTCCTCATAAAAGTACCTGGCAAATACATCCAAACGTTTTTGTTATTGTGCTGCAAAGTGTGCATTACCTGCACATGTGGAATTTTCAGTAGACTGGGAAGCTTGCAAATTCCATAGAATGACCTCATGAGGTGCGAGCGGCTCTCATTCGGGTGTGAATTCCAGCAATGGGTCATGCCTGTGAGGTGCAACCCTCCCCCTAAAAAACTTAAATATACTAATATACTATCCTATAGCCTGAGATGTAATACATTCATGCAAACACAGTGCACCTTATTCGTTTATCTATCTATCTATCTATCTATCTATCTATCTATCTATCTATCTATCTATCTATCTATCTATCTATCTATCTATCTATCTATCTATCTATCTATCTATCTATCTATCTATCTATCTATCTATCTATCTATCTATCTATCTATCTATCTATCTATCTATCTATCTATCTATCTATCTATCTATCTATCTATCTATCTATCTAATCTATAGTACTAAGTACTAAGTACTTTGCATGAACTATATACAGTCTTAAGTACAAATCACTTTTCAGTGCTATTTTGTTCCCTCATGCACATAAAGGGTTAAAGACTGGCTGGAGTAGAGCAGGCGGAGCGACGTCTCTCAGTGTATTAACTTGCTCAAAGTAGCAAAAGTTCAGCAATAAACACTGCCGATTGGTTCCCCAACATTTATGACATGCCCCCGGAGACAGGGATTGGTTGGAAGAGGAAGAAAAACGCAAATAGGATAACGCCCACTGTTGTTACAATTGACAGTGAATGAAATAAATGTCCCGGCAGCTTGCCAAAAAGCAGAGCACAGTATTTGACACGCTTATTCGGCAAGAAGCTATGTAAATACAGTCTTAACAATGGACTTGTGCTGACAGCCTTATTTATCAAGTGATCAAGAGGATGTGAAATTAAACTGTGTGGGAGGAGATCCAACTCCAATCCAAACCAACCAGTAAGGACTCCCAAAATGAGACATATATACATTAAAACTGTTTCACGTAAGGGATCTAAGCACACACAACATAAAAATGATTAGCATATATTAAAATTAGAACAAATATGAATTATTTTACTAGGTGTTTAACGCTCCGTGACACTAGCTATATGTAAAATAAGGGGGGGAAATATGTATGATAAAAACATTAAGATACAGTTACAATGTATTTAAGCACAGGGTCTGATTAGCCATTAGTGATTATACAGTTTATGTCAAGTACACAGTAAAAAAAATATGAACTTAAAAAAGTTACCTGGTTGCCTTAAAATTTTGAGTTCATTGAAATTAAAATGTTGAGTTAATACAATGATTGGTTTAATCGACAGAAACTCAGAACACGATGTTATCTGAACCACATTAATTATCTATAATTTAATTATGAATTATATAAGTTGATTTGACAAAAGAAAAAAAAGTTGTGATTAATCATGAACATTTTTTACAGCATAGACATGCACATTAAAAAATGCAATAAACATTAACAAAACAACATAAAATGCAAAAACAAAACTAAAAATAAGATTAAATTAAATATGATTTAATATATATAATAAAAAATTAATCTAAACATGCCCCTTTCACCATAAAAAGGCAATGCTATAAATTTAACATATTACTTTTTACGTTAAAATGACTAACACTTAAAATGTATTGATTACTCAATCATTACACCTACTTCTGAAAATCATTACACCTACAAATGATAAATAAATGAAAAATCATCCGATTTAATCATCAACCATCCCAAACGTCTAGAATTAGTCACACGGTGATGTACATATCCACACGCGCACACACCTGTCCTCTATACTTCTGCCCCTTGCTCTGCGACTAAGAGTAGTATTTGCCTGTGTGTAAGCGGGAATCGGATTTCCCTGGCAGGTTCATGGAGGTTAGAGAGAGAGAGAGAGCGAGTGAGAGAGAGCATGGAGCCTCTCATGCCTGCTCCGTATTAGAGGCACCTGTTGCAAATACATTCTCTTTTGTAACTTAATCACATGTCAGACAGGGCAAAGAAAACTGTTATTGCAGCACTGCACTCCATGTTCAATCATTCTCACACTTTCCTGAAAAATCTGTGAAAGCCCCACTCACAGTATAATAGTGCTAATGATAGCCATTCACCCACCTGTCCACTGACAGGTCGCAGTTGAGCTGGAATATCTGAAACATGGCACTTTTCGAATTAAAGCTACTACTGTTAATACGGGAAGGGCTTTTTCAGACCATATTGTCTCTTTATGATCCTATTTGTGCAATTTTGTGCCTGGAGGAGGTTCTGTGATAAATGATTAGTGACTTCATTCACTGGCTATTACAATATACACATGTTGTTAAAATAAAAATGCTTCAAGGCAAAGTTTTACCTTTCAAGCATTGAGAAACAACGATAAAACAAGTTCCGTCCAGCACCATGTAAGCGCTGAGAGATTTGGCATTCAAATGGCTTTGGCAGTGGTTATTTCGTTTCTCAATTCCAATGATAAATGAAAAGAGAGCATTTTTAAGGGAACATTATGAGAGCTATGCAAAAAGTACACAAGGAACAGCATTAAGATGATGTTTTTGGCCAAGGAAAGACATTAGTGGTTTTATGGAGATTATGTCTGTAAAAACAAAGCCTTTTTTAAGTACAAAACTAATATACAGTGTAATTTACATATTATTGGGATATTTTGATATTAGTAACTGTGCTAACATCATAATTGATTGTTCACCCGGTAAATTATTTCCTGAGGTCGTCGCTGAGTAATTCCTCCTCTATCCTGCAAAAGTTAGGGGCTGTTTATGTACCAATTTTGCAATGACTAAAAATTATGTTTTATATATTTTCTAAATACATTTATTAAAAAAATATTAATAATTTGGCATCAATGGTTCCATGAAGAACCTTTAACATTCATGGAACCTTCCCTTTATAGCAGAAAAAAGTTTCCTTAGATTATTAAAATGTTCTTCACACTAAGAAAAAAAAAATTAAGAACTGTTCACTGAAAGGTTCTTTGAGGAACCCCCAAAGTTTCTTCTATAGCATCTCTGTGAAACCCCCCTTTTGGGACCTTTGTTTTTAAGCGTGTATACTCTACTGACCCTAATGTTTGCTGCATATGTGAAAGTGTGTAAGAAAAGAGCTCTTCAAAGTGGACGAGGTAATTGAGTCAGAGGGCTGAAAACAGGGCCCAGCTGTTCACACAGACTGTCCCCCTGCTCCGCTCTTCTCTATGTGACAAGCAAAGCAGACTGTCCGCACCACTGGAGACCCCGGGGTAATAATACAGTGGTCACGCCAGCTTGGTACAGCACTGACACTTCAGAGGGAGAGGATAACAAATCAAATTAAACACAAACGAGAGATACATGCAGACAAAAGCCCCAGGAATCAGGAAGAAAAATGGCATCTGGAGAGAGGTATCCGAGATATTAGTGTCCTGTCTTAGTATTATGGCACATCTGAAAATATTAACTTTCTTCGATCAGTTACAGGGAGTTCTTCTTAAAGCTGCAGAAATGTCTCACATTGGACTAGTCAGTCACTGAAGAGCTGCTTTGAACATTTAGTCCTGCCAGCAGCGATGTTGCATGAAATGAGCTGTTCGTGACATAATGATACGCAGCGGTAAGCATTACGTCGTATCTCTTCGATTGTAAGATTTGTTTTGAACATTTAAAATGTTGTGATGTTAATAAAGATTAAATGCTGCAGAAAATATAGAGAGGAAATTAGGCTTTTCCTTAGTAAAAAGGATGATGCAACATAAATAAATGAAAAGATAGAGGAAGAGATTTTATAAAGCAGTCATTCCCTTCCAAGCCCAAGGACCTTACGGGTGACTTAGGCAATAATATAATAAGTATTAATAGTAATAAGTAATACATTTTATTTACTGAACACATACAACTATAAGTTAAAGTACTTTTTATACATTTGTTTGGATGAAGCATATCTATTAATTTAATGATTTTTTCCCACTCTAGATGGATGGATGGATAGAAATAGGATGGATGGAGATTAGATAGATAGATAGATAGAAATAAGATGGATGGAAGGAGATAGGTGTCAGGACTCGGGTTTGATCATTGCTCTTTCTGCTTTTTTTTCTCATTTATGTTTCTGTGTATTTTTCCTCTGCACCACAGCTGTGCTCTATTCGTAATCAGCACCACTGCACACCACTCTCACCTGTCTCTCCATTTAAGTTTCCCGCTCTTGATTTCTGTGGCAGCTGCGCTGCATTATGATCAGGGCTCTTGCACACCTCTCACCTGTTTCTCCTCTCATTTAATTTCTCTCACTATTTAGCTTCCTTCCTTACCTGCCTTCTCTGCCAGAGTGTTTTGTCTGTTTTTCTGTCGTGCTCTAGCCTTTGAATTGAGATTCTATTTTTGCCTTACCAAGTTTTGATCATATTCTGTTTGTTCCTAGTTTGATCCAGCCCTGCAGCTCAGTTTTCCCATCTCCTGTTTTGATTTTGCATTTTGCTATTGACTCTGTGCCTGGATTGTTGACAACGGATTGCCGTCTGCCCTGCACCTTGGACTGCCATTTCGCTGGTCCTGAGCCTGCCTGCCTGTTGCTGACTTTTGACTTTTGCCTGTCCTTGGATCACGTCTTCGGCTATTTCCCCTGGCTTGGCAGCTCGGCTGCCCCATTTAAATATTGTTTCCTTTTACTTTGCTTTTTGTCCTAATAAATATAGTGTGAACTGATCTGGGGCCCGTTTCAGAAAGGAGGTTAAGTGAAAACTCTGAGTAGGTTAACCCTGAAATAAGGGAAACTCTGGGTTTTCTGTTTCAGAATGGGAGGTATGTCAAACCCGAGAAAGCAGGGTAAGCCAAGCCCGTTTCTGAAAAAGAGGTAACTTATACTCAGAGTCAGTTACCAGGGTAACTTACTCTGTGAACCTAACCTGGTCAGAGGCAGGTTTTCTTTGGTAAACCCAGAGTTTCTTTCGTTCTCCTCCCCCTTTTTAAAGCACCAGCAGTGTTTAAATACTTTATTCATTCATTCAAACGCCACAAATGCTTTTCTTACTGAGTATTTTGGTCATATTTCAAGTATAAATATAAAAAAAATTATAAATTTAATCTAAATCTAAAGTAAGCAAAGTTTACTTAAAACAAATTAAATTTTCTGCCACTTGACAAAAATACAAAGTAAGAAAAGCACATGAGGACACTGTCAAAGTGACAAAAATGGCATGTTTTATACAAGATCCTGACGTTCACTTGATAATCCTCTAGAAGTAACCTAATAATTAGAATTTCCTTTAGGATTTCCAGTGGTTGGACACATTTATGACACTCATATACCCATCATCACACTTTCTGAAAACGGATTACTGTATGGAATGGAAGGATGCTGCCAGATGGTAGTACGAGATATATGGCATAACCACCACCACAGCTGTTAAATATATTTATTTACATTTTTATAGTCATCTTTATTTCCTACAAATACTTTATTCTTTTTCCTGTTGGGTGTTAATATTCTTCCTCCATCTCCTTTTCATCTGTCAGTGGTGCTGGAGTTTGGCTGGCCTGAGTAGAAGTCAATAATGTCATTACCCTGATTAATAAATGTAACAGGTGGGATCAGAGAACATTTCATTATGTGAAAAGAGCATAGACCCTTTTCACATTTCTGGGTTCCCGAAGCTGAAGTCGTCATAGTTGGGTTAACTCTTATAGCGGTGAATGAGAGAATACATTAAATATATATTTTTGTGTCTCCATTTGCTCAAATAGCAAAAGAAAAACTCCACAATAGTGATTTCACAACTTTCAAAAAGATGGAAAAATTAAAGTGAGATTGATAACTGCAGTGAAAAGAGAGAAAGATGTTAATTTTAACTATCACTCCCATAGACGCTGTATTAGAAACACTCTCACAGCAGCGGTAACTTGATTTTTGTAATTTGATGCAAAAGTAACATAATACAATGTATTAGTGTTATAAATGTACATACATAAAAAATAAATAAAAAAAACATTGCAGGATTTACGATATTGATGACCATTAAAACACGTCATCACAGTCTGTGAAAAGGGTCTATGTGGGAAAAGCTGCTGCACATTGGACACTGAATGATATTTATTTAATATGTCAAATGTTTGTAAAGTCATTAAACCTACACCCATGAACATTTTATGCTTAAAGCTTTTCCTGATTGAATTATGTTTTTTTTTTTTTTTTTTTTTAGCTGCTGCCACATTCTTTGTTTGCCTTTTGGATACCATGAAAATTAAACTTAATTAAAATAAATAAGAATTAAACTTGTGTATTGACCCGGAAGTATGCAAACGTCTTTTTGTTGGGTGCTGTTGCCATGGTGAATCGTAATTTCGGAGCTCCATTGATCGTGGCTTTTCATAGTTGGAATGCATGAGCTTAACTCAGAGTCAGTCTACTCAGAGTTGATTGAACTACCTCAATTCAGCTGTTCTGAAACCCAAAACTCAGAGTTTCCCATCTCAGAGTAAGTCAACTCAGAGTTCAGGTTTAAACTCAGAGTTTGTTGAACCTCCTTTCTGAAACAGGCCCCTGCTCTTGGGTTCTCTGTTTTCCCGTCCAGCCCTCACAATAGGGATGGATGGAGATAGATATGGAAGGATAGAAATTGGATGGATGGATGGATGGATGGATGGAGATAGAGATGGATGTATAGAAATAGGATGGATGGATGGAAATAGAGATAGATAGATAGATAGATAGATAGATAGATAGATAGAAATAGGATGGATGGATGGATGGATAGATAGAGATGGATGGAGATAGGAATAGGGATGGATGAATTAAAGGAAATAGGATGGATGATGGAGAAAGAGATGGATGGAAATAGGATGGATGGATGGAGATGGATGGATGGAGATAGGGATGGGATGGATGAATGGAAATAGGATGGATGATGGAGATAGAGATGGATGGATGGAGATAGAGATGGATGGATAGAAATAGGATGGATGATGGATGGAGAAAGAGATGGATGTTTAGAAATAGGATGGATGGATGGAAATATAGATAGATAGATAGATAGATAGAAATAGGATGGATGGATGGATGGATAGAGATGGATGGATATAGGGATAGGGATGGATTAATTAAAGGAAATAGGATGGATGATGGAGAAAGAGATGGATGGAAATAGGATGGATGGATGGATGGATGGATGGATAAAGAGATAGATAGATAGATAGATAGATAGATAGATAGATAGATAGATAGATAGATAGATAGATAGATAGATAGAAATAGGATGGATGGATGTATGGATAGAGATATAGATGGATGGATTCATGGAAATAGGATGGATGGAGATAGAGACGGATAGAAATAGGATGGATGGAGATAGAGACGGATAGAAATGGGATGGATGGATGGATGGAGATAGATAGATAGACATAGGATGGATGGATAGAGATGGATGGATGGAGATAGGGATGGGATGGATGAATGGAAATAGGATGGATGGATGGATGGATAGAGATAGAGATGGATGGAGATAGGAATAGGGATGGATGAATTAAAGGAAATGGGATGGATGATGGAGAAAGAGATGGATGGAAATAGGATGGATGGATGGAGATAGAGATAGGGATGATATAGATAGATAGACATACCCCTTTTCCACCAAAGCAGAGCCAGAGCTAGATCGGAGCCAGAGCCTAGTTTCAAATCGGTTCTTTGTGTTTCCACACACAAAGCCCCGGCTCCGAGCCAGGAAAAGTGGTTCTTAAGTAGCACCAAAACATTGCTGGGCTAGAACAGGGCTAGAAGTAAGAACCGATTACGTCAGGCGCTGGGGGCGGGGTCAACAAGACGAACACAAACTTTGGATCCACCATTTTTGAAATAGCAGCTAATGGAGCTAACAGCTGCTGTTCGTTTGTAATCTCCGTCTATACAAATTACGGCGAACTACATGAATGCGTTGGATTCGCTGTGTTTTCGTTGTGTTTTGATGCCGATGTAGGATTGTAAAGCCATGTGAATCAATAGTAACGCAATGTTTGCATTGTTGATGGAAGGCTTGTTCGCAGCGGTGCTGTGCAGAGACCGATCGCCGTATGATAACGAGTCCAGCGAGAGCATATGACTCCTTATGCTTTTGATTCACTCATGCGTTTTTTTTATATCATACGTGGATCGGTTTGCGCAGTGACGATGCATCTCGAACAAGCCTGGTGTGTTTGTGTTTCCCGCTGCCCAGGGTGGCTAGGTTTTCACAACAAACCTGCCCAATTGCTACTCAAAACAAGCCCAATCGCGTTCCAGGGGGGGATTCCC